>NC_054380.1:126650318-127252818 GCF_017654675.1 Xenopus laevis
TGTTTGTTGTTCTGAGATTAACCTTTACTTTTTCCTTTGTCTTCCCCACCAGTTCTCTTTATAGTCCTTACGCTCAGAGTGAGTCCAACATGAGGCTTGTGGATCGACTGTTGAACTGCAGAGAAGTGAGAGACGCCCCCAATATCTTGGTCCTTCATGTGTCTTCCTTTCCCTATGAACACAAGGATCAGTCCATACAATGAAAACCACTGGCCTTCTTCGCACAGTCATGTATGTATTGGTTATGTTAATACCTATATATCTCCTCTTAGGCTGGGGCTTGGCTCACCTGGAAATCCTCAGATGCTGTGGTAGGTTAGTCCAACCCTGAGAAAGAAAACATGGGTGTAACAGCTTAGTTTATGCTGATGTATGTATTCAGGCAGGGCTGGTCCTATCACATGTGGGGCCCAATTGGGACCATGTTGGCGGGGCCCCTAGACAAAGTGTTGCTGGCTACTGACACACCAAGTATTTAGGAAAATAAGGGCATACAGGCACAAAATAGAAAGGAAAGGGGCAGACAAGGTAACATAATAGGGGCACACAGGGTAAGAGAGAGAGGGAGGAAATAGGAGAGTGGACTGGGCCAATTAGTTTGGGGCTGGGCCGATTCAGCTTGGGAGCAGGCTTGGTTGGATTGGGGGCAGGCAGGGCCTATCAATGTTGGAGGAAAGCTGGGCCTATGAGAGTTGGGGGCAGGCTAGACCTATGGATTTGGGGATGGGCTGGACTCTCAAAGTTGGGGGCAGGCCAGGCAGCATCATGTGCTGAGGGAAATATTATCTGTGGTGCCCTGTGGTGCGGGGCCCCCCAGAGGTGCGGGGCCCAATTGGGCCCAATTGGTCCAATTGGCCTAAGGCCGGCCCTGTATTCAGGGCCGCCATCAGGGGGGCACAGGGGCTACAAGTGTACTGGGCATGCGCCTGAAGGGGGGCCCAGCAGTGCTGAACTTTTTGAAAGAGCCGGGCCCCCCTTGACAGCCCTGAAGCCGCGCTGCCTCCTTCCAAAGTCCCAAACCGACGAAATGCCAAAAAAGCAGAACAGCCCAAGTCCCGAAGCTGCAATAAGACCTGAAGCCACGAAAACAGCCGTAATTGAAGTCCTGAAGCGCCAAAAAGACCCAAAGTCACAAAAACAGCTGAAATTGAAGTCCTGAAGCGGCGAAAAGACCCAAAGTCATGAAAGGAGGCGAAATTGAAGTCCTGAAGCCGAGAAAGGACCCAAAGCCATGAAAACAGCCGAAACTGAAGTCCTGAAGCAGTGAAAAGACCTAAAGTCATGAAAGGAGGCGAAATTGAAGTCCTGAAGCGGCGAAAAGAACCAAAGTCACGAAAGGAGGTGAAATTGGGGGGCCGTGTTGTACGGGGCCCCGTGGTTTCTAATGGCGGCCCTGTATGTATTTCAAGGGAATACAGTATCTAATTTTTCAAACTTTAATGCAGTTGCTTGCCCTTAAATTCTTGTTGTAGAGGATGGAGTTTTACCACGAGAGCAGGAAATACTTTGGTCTGCCTGAGTTTATTGAATCAACTGTTTCCGGTCACAGCCTTCCTCTGATCCGCCATGACAGCTGTTTGAAGCCATCGTAGTGGCACTAGGAAAAAAGTAAAGTGTCAAATTTACTGTATTTGTGGATTTCAATTTATACCAGGACTCATTTGCTAATGAATGTATCACTGCAGTGATGTTTATTTGAGTTTGGATCTGTGGCAGGAACCTCTGCTTACTGCTTGGATTAATGGTGATTATAATCTTAATTAGCCCACTAATAAGTGCTTAGCTGCTAATTTAGTCCGCTAATGTGTACTTATATAGTTGGTAATTTAGGCCTCTGAAATGTACTTATATAGTGGGTAATTAGGCATTTCAGCCTTTAAGACTCTTGTCGTTTGACATTGCTTCTTAGCAACATCTCTAGGATATTCAGCATTTGCAGATGGTGAATTAATTAGTCCCGCTGTGATTTATATAACTAAAATAGATACAGGGTCTTTGAAAACTTGTGTTAGTCAAGTGTCTTTCCTTGAAGGAATAGTGCTGCATATTTGCTAAGCTTTCTAAGGAACAGAAATGTATATGTCAGGCCTATGGTGCCCAACTTAATTGGACTACAACTGCCATCGTCCACTGGCAGCCGGGGGGGGGGGGTATGTTGGGTGAATGCAATTACCCTTGTGCCTTTTTTATTTAAGGGGAACTATCGTGAAAATTAAAATGTAATATAAGCTTCATAATACAGAAATAAGAAACTTTCTAAAATTCTGTACTGTTTCCGAAAAAATCAAGTTTATGTTCACTATTCCTCTCTCAATATCTGTTTCTCTTCATTCTGTTTTAAGAAGTTAAGTTAAGTCTCAGATATTCATTGACAGTTAGATCCAATATATATCTTATAGGGGGTTTTCCTTTCCTAGCAGATGAATTAGAGCTCACTCAAATAACTGATTCCAGTACAAACAAAATCTAACAAAATAACTGCCTTTTGCACAAATTCTGCATGTAGAGAGACAGGATTTCTGGTGATTTTAATAGAGTGAGCTCTAATACATCTTCTAGGCAAAATGAGCCCCCTATAAGATATATTGGATCTAACTGTCAATTAATATCTGACACCCAAAATTTTCATGTTCGTGATAGTTCCCCTTTAAATAAATCTCCACTCTCCACCGAAGGGATGATAAAAGTCATGGGGGATTACATCTAAATAACCCAACTGGTATGATACTAGGGATGCACCAAATCCAGGATTCGGCCGAATCCTCCGAACCGAATCCAAATCTGCATATGCAAATTAGGGGTGGGGGAGGAAATCACATGAATTTTTGTCACAAAACAAGGAAGTAAAAAATGTTTTCCCCTTCCCACTCCTAATTTGCATATGCAAATTAGGATTTGGTTCGGTTCGGTATTCAGCCAAATCTTTCATGAAGGATTCGGGGGTTCGGCTGAATTCAAAATAGTGGATTTGTTGCATCCCTATCTGATACATTTGGCAAGTGTACTCCAAAAACACACCACTGGGAGGCAGTGCTTTGTAAATAGACACCCTATCATTGATATATCCCATGTGGGTGCAAAAGGAACTCCATTGATGGAGCAGCTTCTGAGTAAGCCCGTCCAGCAGGTTATTTTTTACCCAGGAAAATGGTATTCCTTTAATTGATATGGAGTCCTTGCACGCTGGGAACAGTCCTTGACTTATATACAACCTCGACAGGTCTGATTCAGACTTTTCCATCCTCTGGGTTTAATAAATTCCGGAAAAAAATGTAAAAGTCAGATTTTATAAAAAAAAAAAGAAATCACAAATTTTTCGTGATTTTTGCATTCGGAGTTTAGTAAATAATCCCCATAATGTTCATTTTCACAATAGTTTCCATTTAAAAAATATTTCCTTTTTCGCTGTAATAATAAAACAGTTTCTTGAACTGTAATATATTTAATCCTTATTGGGTTTATTTAATATTGAAACGATTTTCTGGCACGTTGAGGGGATTATTTACTAAAACCCAAATATTTCTCATTATTTTTTTAAAACGACTTTGACCAAACTCCCATCCACAATTTTACCTTATTTATCAATAAAATAATTCAAAAAATTCGGAAAAGACTCTGTAAATGTTAAAATCATGAAAAAAATGGAAACGTGCGTTTTTTTTCGGTAATATTGCTCGTAAAGCACAATTTTCTTGTATTGTCATACGAAACCCAGCGCAGCTCATTATATCGTCAATTTGTAAAAGCGACATCTGCCATTGACTTCTACAAGACCTCAGCAGGTTTGAGATGGAATATTTTTTGGATTCTGAATTATTCTTATGGAGAAAAATGTAAAACTAATGGCAGAAACTGCAGCGGGGCACAGGAATGGCAGCCTGTAAACAGACATTCAGTCAATATACTTGGTCAGGGTCGGACTGGCGCTTTTGGGGCCCAGCGGGTTCTAAACCTCGGGGGTCCTATGCGCATGCGCAAAAACTTGCGCTGTGTCCACATGCAAAAGAAACAGCGCTCCACGTGCATGCGCAAACGCCTGCGCACCGCGCTACACAAAAATTTTTCCTCCCAAACGGGGAGCTGGTCCGGGCCGGCGGGGTGCATTAAATACATTTGCTTTGTCTTTTCTCTGACCCCATCACCCCAGTTGTAAATTTTTAATGATATTGCTGGGCACCTGCTAGTTAAATCTGGGCCTGAAGACGCAAAAATGGATCCTCGAGCTACATAGGGTAGATCTCTATGAACCCCTTAAAGGACAAGGAAAGTCTAAAATAGAATAAGGCTAGAAATACTGTATTTTGTATACTAAACATAAGCATGAACTTACTGCACCACAAGCCTAATCAAACAAATGATTTATACTTTTAAAGTTGGCCACTGGGGGCTGTCATCTTGTAACTTTGTTAAACATCTTGGCCTGACCCTGACCTTGCACATGCTCAGTGTGGTCTGGGCTGCTTAGGGATCATCATAAACAAAGCTGCTTGAGTTCTGCATGGCTGGGAAGTAAGGCGGGGGCTCCCCCTGCTGTTCATAAGTATGATTGTTTCCCTGCAGAGCAGTTAGGGACCGTCTGACAATTCCTATCCACAGCAGTAAATGAAGGAATAATTTCACTACATACAGTCAGGTTTCTTATAAAAACGGTACACATTTTTTAATTAAAGTATATTGGAGATAGGTTTCTTTTTCATTAAAGAAAGTAAAAATGGGATTTCACTTTTTTGCCTTTCCTTGTCCTTTAATAAAGTAAAATGCCTTCCTTCAGTAAAGAAATACTGAAAATTGGAATAGTAACAAGGTTCTAAACCATTTTTAGGGCCACAGAACTGTTTATACAACTTCATTTGGGTTCCCTTGAGGATAACCTTAATAAAATGATTGAAGGCGACAACTACCAAAGACTCAGCTTGCTGAAACTTCAAAATCTAAAATGTTACATTAGCATGATTCCAATTATCTCCATGACAGACCATTTATATAGTGGGAACAGACACCTTTATGGCAACGGTTTATTTACCAGGTGTAAGTATGTCTAACAAGATGCTAACTGGCGCATTGTAGCGATGCACTTATACTGTAGAAATCAAATGCAGCATAGAGTTTTTACTAGCAATTTGATATTGTCAGGTCTGTGCTTTTATGCAATAAGAGCTGGCCAATTAAACTTACAATTAAATGAGGTATAAACTACTGAAAATACTTTTTTACAGAAGCCCAACTTCTGCAACTTTCTGTTTTAGGGCAGAGACACACACTCAGATTCGGGGAGATTTTGTCTCCCCGAATTGCCTCCCGCTGGCTAGAATGTAAATCGCTGGCGGGATGGCACTCGGATCGCTTCGTTTTCCGAAGTTGCCCGAAGTTTCCTCGTGAGGCGATTTTGGGCGACTTCGGAAAAACGAAGCGCAGTGCTGCCATCCCACCAGCGATTTACATTCTAGCCAACGGGAGGCAGTTCGGGGAGATTAGTCGCCCCGAAGAAGTGGAGATTTGTCGCTGGGCGACTTATCTCCCCGAATCTGAGCGTGTGTCTGCCCTTAGGTGTCCTTAATTACCCCTAGAAGTGGAAAGAGGGAGAGAGAACAAACCAGCTAAAACTAATGGCATTAGGAACATTAAGCGTATTATAGAACAATAGGAGGTGAAAAGGAAGGCTGTGGAGAGTTTGCTCGAGACAATGACTGCTGCTTAGTAAAAAATAGGGCTGTGTAGAAGCAACAAAAAAAATATACTGTCAATATTTGGTATTAATTGAATTACCCTGCATACCACATGTTGCTAGTGGTTTAAATTTCTCTGACCGAAGGCATAAAGCACAGTGCTCAGTAATGTAGTGCGTGAGCCTTGTTCTCTCTCCTGTTCTTCTGTATCCAACATATGTGACGCTTAGTTATGTGATGTACATGAGGACACATGATGCAGACGTGCTAAGTGCTATAAAGGCACAGCAAAGTACATTTATGGCTTCCAGTTAATAGGACACAACACATTTTCCTGATCAACTGGAACACATCATCACCTATACTGTATTAGCAGTGACAATTGTGTGAATAGTAACAGTGGGATAATAAACTTTGGTAAGGGAGTGTGACTGTCAGATAGCAGGTATAGTAGGGAGAGATGGTGCCTATAGTAACAGTGGGATAATAGTCTCTGGGAAGGGAGTGTGACTGTGGGATAGCAGGTATAGTAGGGAGAGATGGTGCCTATAGTAACAGTGGGATAATAGTCTCTGGGAAGGGAGTGTGACTGTGGGACAGCAGGTATAGTAGGGAGAGATGGTGCCTATAGTAACAGTGGATAATAGTCTCTGGGAAGGGAGTGTGACTGTGGGATAGCAGGTATAGTAGGGAGAGATGGTGCCTATAGTAACAGTGGGGATAATAGTCTCTGGGAAGGGAGTGTGACTGTGGGATAGCAGGTATAGTAGGGAGAGATGGTGCCTATAGTAACAGTGGGATAATAGTCTCTGGGAAGGGAGTGTGACTGTGGGATAGCAGGTATAGTAGGGAGAGATGGTGCCTATAGTAACAGTGGGGATAATAGTCTCTGGGAAGGGAGTGTGACTGTGGGATAGCAGGTATAGTAGGGAGAGATGGTGCCTATAGTAACAGTGGGGATAATAGTCTCTGGGAAAGGGAGTGTGACTGTGGGATAGCAGGTATAGTAGGGAGAGATGGTGCCTATAGTAACAGTGGGATAATAGTCTCTGGGAAGGGAGTGTGACTGTGGGATAGCAGGTATAGTAGGGAGAGATGGTGCCTATAGTAACAGTGGGATAATAGTCTCTGGGAAGGGAGTGGGACTGTGGGATAGCAGGTATAGTAGGGAGAGATGGTGCCTATAGTAACAGTGGGATAATAGTCTCTGGGAAGGGAGTGTGACTGTGGGATAGCAGGTATAGTAGGGAGAGATGGTGCCTATAGTAACAGTGGGGATAATAGTCTCTGGGAAGGGAGTGTGACTGTGGGATAGCAGGTATAGTAGGGAGAGATGGTGCCTATAGTAACAGTGGGGATAATAGTCTCTGGGAAGGGAGTGTGGACTGTGGGATAGCAGGTATAGTAGGGAGAGATGGTGCCTATAGTAACAGTGGGATAATAGTCTCTGGGAAGGGAGTGTGACTGTGGGATAGCAGGTATAGTAGGGAGAGATGGTGCCTATAGTAACAGTGGGATAATAGTCTCTGGGAAGGGAGTGGGACTGTGGGATAGCAGGTATAGTAGGGAGAGATGGTGCCTATAGTAACAGTGGATAATAGTCTCTGGGAAGGGAGTGTGACTGTGGGATAGCAGGTATAGTAGGGAGCAGGGCCGCCATTAGAAATCACGGGGCCCCGTACAACAAAATTTTTGGGGCCCCCTGGGCCCCGCCCACACTGACGACCAAGCTCCGCCCCATATCCCGCCCACATCGCAGTTAAAGACCACAGAGACATCAGCGCTAAAAAAGTAACCCCCCCCCACACAAGTTGTAAAAAGCTATTGATGGTCAGGGCCCCCTTATAAAAAAAATTGGGGCCCCAAAAAAAAAAAATTAAAATTTTTTTTTTTTAAAAACATTGGTGGCAGGGGCCCCCTGTTAAAAAAAAACTTGGGGCCCCAACAAAAAAAAATGTAAAAAAAACGAAAAAATAAACAAACATTGGTGGCAGGGGCCCCCTTCTAAGTTAAAAACAAATTGGGGCCCCAAAAAGAAATGTGAAAAAAAATAAATTTTTTTTTGAAAAAAAAAAAAAACATTGGCGGCAGGGGCCCCCTTATAAGTTAAAAACAAATTGGGGCCCCAAAAAAAATTTGAAAAAAAAATTTTTTTTTTGAAAAAAAAAAAAAACATTGGCGGCAGGGGCCCCCTTATAAGTTTAAAAACAAATTGGGGCCCCAAAAAAAAAATTTGGAGAAAAAAAAAAATTTTTTTGAAAAAAAAAAAATGGTGGCAGGGGCCCCCTTACAAGTTAAAAACAAATTGGGGCCCCAAAAAAATTTTTAAAAAAAAATAATTTTTTTTTGAAAAAAAAAAAAAACTGGTGGCAGGGGCCCCCTTACAAGTTAAAAAAATTTGGGGCCACCAAAAAGAAAATTAATTTTTTTTTAAAAAAAAAACCCAAAAAAAAACAATGGTGGCAAGGGGCCCCTTACGAGTTAAAAAAAAAATTGGGGCCCCAAAAACAAAAGTTTTAAAAAAAAGATTGGTGGCAGGGGCCTATAGAATATTAAAATAATACATTGGTGGCCAGGGGATTAAAAAAAAAAAAAAACACAAACTGGTGTTCAGTAGAATTGAACTCATGGCTTCAGTACTTCAACTTCGCCTCCTTTCGTGACCTCGGGTCTTTTCACCGCTTCAGGACTTCGGCTTCGGCTGTTTTCGTGACTTCGGGTCTTTGCGCTGCTTCAGGACTTCGGCTTCGGCTGTTTTCGTGACTTCGGGTCTTTTCGGCGCTTCGTGACTTCGGGACTTCGGCTTTTTCCGTGACTTCGGGTCTTTTCGTCGCATCGGCTTCGGCTTTTCGGCACTTCCGCATTCGGCACTGAAGAGGCAAGACGTACGGCTCGGGCGCTCGTAAGGGGGGCCCGGATCTTCAAAAAAATGCAGCGCTGCCGGGCCCCCCTTCATGCCCGGGCCCGGTACGCTTGTCCCCCCTGTCCCCCCCTGATGGCGGCCCTGGTAGGGAGAGATGGTGCCTATAGTAACATCAAATCATCAGATTCGGCCGAATCCTTCTGCCCTGTCAAAACGAATCCGAATTTGCATATGCAAATTGGAGGCAGGGAGGGAAATCTCATGAGTTTTTGTCACAAAACAAGGAAGTAAAAAATGTTTTCCCCTTCCCATCCCTAATTTGCATATGTAAATTAGGATTCGGTTTGGTATTCCGCCAAATCTTTTGAATCCCTAATTTTTACCGACCAGTGGTGGGGTCGGGAACACAAGGGGTGGGGGTGGGACGTAAAGGGGGTGTGCCCTGACCCAAAAAGGGGCACACGATTGGCAGAAGACAGAGAAGAGGTAAGTTTCCAGCGGAGGGTCAAGGGCTTTTGTTAACTGTAGTACAAATTTACCGGTAATGTAGTTGTAATTTGTAGCCCTGGCCTTGGCAGGTGTTTTACCGGCTAGGCCGGTAAAATACCGGCCGGGTGGCAACCCTAGGTACTATCACACATATACACATATGTTGGAATAAATATACTCATGATATAGCTTATTTAGTAGGACAATGTTATAGCTGCCTACATGGTATGATCAGTGATGGGCGTCAATTTTTGAGTAACACATTTTTCACTGTTTAGCGAATTTCGCTGGAAATTTGCTCATTTTCCCTTGAAGCGAAACGGGATAAATTTGCCCATCACTAGATATGATACATAGTAGCAGTTAGAGTTGGAGGAAAGCCATTCCATCTCTACATCAGCTAATGTTCCATATGCAAATTATATCATTACTGAAGAAGCCTAATTGTTAAGCTACTATAGCACTGAATACTATTACCTTGCTGTTTCAGAGTTTTCTACATGAGCTCCCACCCTCAGTCTACCAACATTAACTGCCCAGGAGAGCTGTTCAGAGGGCTCCTCCTGCACCTCTCGGACTCGTTTGTGGTTGCTGGGTTCTTGAAAAGATTTCAGTTTTTTTGAAAGGTAAAAATACTAGTCTATGGGTTGTCTATGGGTGATACCTTGGAGGAACACTGTGTGCCCTACTCAGAGGCTTGGATCCACTCCACTGGGAATATTCTCCTCTGGTAGAACAAAAATGTCATTCTAAATCTTTTGGAGGCACATTTATCAAAGGTCAAATTTTGAATTCATGCAAATTTTTTTAAATCTATTAAATTCGAATATACTCGAAATTCAATCGGGCGGTTATTTAATAAAAAAAATCTAATATCTAAAACTTGAACGAATATTACCGACTCGAAAACTCGAATCGAGTTTTTTCTCCAATAAAAAACTTGAATATCAGGAAGGCTAATAACATCTTAAATTCGTTCACTGGACCACTTATACGTGAACTCGGCAGGTTTTAGGTGGCGAATAGTCGAATTTAAATTTTTAAAGGGGCAAGGTTTGATAAATCTCGAAATTTGAATTCAAATGAAAATTCTAATTGAGTTTGGATTATTCACCATTTGAATTTGAGAGTTTTGACCATAAAAAAAAATTGAGAATTTGAATTCAAATTTAATTCGACCTTTAATAAATCTGCCCCCTAGTGTTGAAGCTGAAAACTCTGATACACTGTTAATATGTTCTACTTACTGTATTATTCACGGGCTTATTCACATTGTGTGTGACATGTCAGGACCGCAATTCTCTGTGCCAGACTTTTGTTCGACTGGAACTGGAAGAAGAATGGCAAGTTCAGTTTGCGAGATGAGTTCCAAACAGCCAGTGCTAAAGAAGTCAAGCCTCTGTTCATCATTACTGGCCGCCACGTTTAAAGATCTCTTAAAGGGGAACTATCGCGAAAATGATAATTTAATATAAGCTTCAGCATACTGAAATAATAATTTAGAAATATTCAATTTATAAACATAATCAATTAAGTATTCTGTACCATTTGTGAAATAATCAAGTTCATCTTCACTATTCCTCTCTCAGTATCTGTCTTCATGCAGGAGTTGGGTGTCAGATAATCATTGTTCACAATCACAGTTAGATCCAATATATCTTATAGGGGGCTCCTTTTGCCTAGAAGATGTATTAGAGCTCACTCTATTTAACTCACCAGACATCATGTCTCTCTACATGAAGAATTTGTGCAAAAGGCAGTTATTTTGTTAGATTTTGTTTGTACTGGAATCAGTTATTTTAATGAGCTCTAATACATCTTCTAGGCAAAAGGCCCCCTAAAAGATATATTGGATCTAACTGTCAATCAATATATGACTCCCAACTTCTGCATGAAGAGAGAATGAAGAGAAACAGAAGCTGAGAGAGGAATAGTGAAGCTAAACTTGATTATTTCAGAAACAATGCAGAATATTTTATTGATTGTATTTAGAAAGTTTCTTATTTCAGTATGAGGAAACTTACATTAAATTGTAGTTTTCGCAATAGTTCCCCTTTAAACTTACAGACTAATGCTCTTTTCCTCCGGGATTTATTCCTACATCCTAACTTTCCAACTTTATAGGGATTCATCTTTTGCATTGAATGTTACATTGCTATGAAAGCAAAAACATTTCCTCCTCTTGCGATATTTTATATCCACAAAATACTACACAACGGGAGGAAGCGCTGTAAACAGCTTTATAGCTTATCCATACCTCCCAACATTTTGGAAATAAAAAGAGGGACAAAAAAGATGGTGCGCGTAGCGTGTCAAATTATTTTGAACATGCCAATTTTTGTGGCTACACCTCCTAGTTACCATGTTCATTTTACAAAATTTGGCAGGTTATGAAAGTTTGAACACATTTCTGTGTTTTTTCCCAGTTATTTCAGTTTTGCTAATGAAGGTGAATTGCCCTTTAAGCTGTGAGTCTAACTTCTCCCAAGGGACCTGTTATCTAATATTGTTACAATTACTTATTTGCTTATCTGGAATTGTTACAAAAGTTTTCAAGTGCACCTGGTGGCAGTTCTGGGCTCTCTGCCAAAAGCCAATTAAGTTAGAAACATTGTTTATTTTTCTGGCTGTTCAGTGCAGAGAATAACTGGACTTTCCAGTACAAACGAGGGACTGCAGGTTGAGCTGTCAAATGAGGGACTGTCCCTCTAAAAATGGGACAGTTGGGAGTTATGGCTTATCTCTTATTTAATATATATATATTTATATATATATATATTTATAAGCGCTATAAAAGGAGGACTTTTGTAATTTTGTTTTTATATATAGATGCAGTAGGTCCCAGCCTACGATGTGTTAATTACTGGTAACTGAAATATTTGAATTATTTTCTTTGTCCATAAAGTAAGCCATAAGAGTGCTCTTAAAGGAGAAGGAAACCCCAGGGCGCTAAAACCCCTCCCCCCCTCCCCTGTGCTGCCCCCCCTCCCTCCTCCCCCCTGGCCTACCTGTCCCCCTGGGCAAATGCCCCTAACTTTTTACTCACCCCTCTGCGCAGGTCCTGTCCACGGAGTACGCAGTCGCCATCTTCTCCCACGCGCGTCTTCTTCCTGCTCTGATCGGCGTTTTCTGGCGCATGCGCAGTAGGAACAGGTACCGGTACGGCTCTACTGCGCATGCGCCGAATGTCACGAAGTTTTCCGATTTCACTTCGTGACATTCGGCGCATGCGCAGTAGAGCCGTACCGGTACCTGTTCCTACTGCGCATGCGCCAGAAAACGCCGATCAGAGCAGGAAGAAGACGCGCGTGGGAGAAGATGGCGACTGCGTACTCCGTGGACAGGACCTGCGCAGAGGGGTGAGTAAAAAGTTAGGGCATTTGCCCAGGGGGGACAGGTAGGCCAGGGGGGAGGAGGGAGGGGGGCAGCACAGGGGAGGGGGGGAGGGGTTTAGCGCCCTGGGGGTTTCCTTCTCCTTTAAATATTGTTAGTATTGCCATATGGTAATCATAAATAACAATATAATTATTTTATGATGGAGGTGTCAGAGGAGACTCTCCTTCTGGCCTCCCCCTGCTAGTGTAGGGTTAACCCAATGCAAGGCTGTCTTTATGGTGGTCCCGGCATGGGTGATTGCCCTCAGGTCTGTACCAAAGAAAAATGGATGGATGTAGAGTCCTGCAGCGGGTCGGGTACTCGCGGGTTACCCGCAAAAACCTGCGGTACCCTGTGGGTAGTGTTTAGATGTTCCTGGTGCGG
This sequence comes from Xenopus laevis, assembly GCF_017654675.1. Classification (NCBI taxonomy): domain Eukaryota; kingdom Metazoa; phylum Chordata; class Amphibia; order Anura; family Pipidae; genus Xenopus; species Xenopus laevis. The sequence continues at coordinate 126,663,096 of NC_054380.1, forward strand.
GTATCGACATGGGACGGTGGTTCAGCGGATCGCAGGTCGGGCTGCGGGTCTTCTCAATAGCGATTTTTACTCCTTTTTTTCTGATCACGCCTACTTCCGATGATGTCACTTCCGGTTTACAATGACAGCACTTCCTAATTCTTGATGGTCAGCAGGTTCGGGTTGCGGATAAGGTATTTGCGGGTTGGGTCGGGTAGCGGGTCCAAGCGGGTAAGAATGCGGGTTGCGGGTCCGGGTTGCGGATTGCAGGTTGAGGGTACAGGTCGGGTACGGGTTCCAAAAAATGGACCCGCAGAGGACTCTAGATGGAGGTAGAAAGAATATGTCAAAGCTGCAATATATAGTCCACATAATTAGCTCCTAATACCAGTAGGATAACAGCCTCTGGGAACGATATCTAAGATCTCCACCTATTACAAGTATTACAAGGATACCCAACTTTCATTCCTCCAGCTGTTGGGCGGGTACTTGTTATGGTAGGTTGCACATCCCTGGTAAACATTCAAGTAATTTGCAAGATTAAAGTAAACTGGATATTATTAGTTTTAATTATGTCAGTATGCAATGAAAGACAATAAATGCCAATTACATGTTTGGTTAAAAAAAAAATCATCAAAATGGGTTTTCACTATAAGAGAGAGCAGTATTCAAAGACAACTGACATTTACTTCTGCAACTGTCAGTTTAGTTTATGCCTTACTCTTAATTTAATCGTTACCTTTATAAAGTACTGTCTTGTCTGAATTGTGTGATCTTTCATTCTGGCAGATTCCAGTAGTTGGAAATGTTTATAATCTCCTTATAAATAGTACTCCAACAGCTTTAATCATCACATGACTCTCCCATAGACTCCGTTTTATCCAAATAATTCAAATTTTTAAAAATGATTTCCTTTTTCTCTGTAATAATAAAACAGTAGCTTGTACTTGATCCCAACTAAGATATAATTAATACTCATTGGAAACAAAACCAGCCTATTAGGCTTATTTAGGGGGATATTTAGTAAAGCCCAAATGCCAAAAACTCGAAAAGTGTTAGTTATTTTTACTATAAAATCTGATTTTTTTGGTGAAAAAAAATGAAATTTTTTCAAAATGTATTATCTCCGAGGATGGAAAGAGTCTGAATCCGAGAATCTGGCATCTCAGACCTACAAAGTTGTATATAAGACAATGGGAGCGGTTTATCCAATTTTAAAGTTTCTGTGGTCTGCGGTGGAATTAGCCGAAAATCTGACTATTTTAGAATTTTTGGGCAAAAATCTGAAAAATTTGGGCTTTGCGGGAAAAAGCGATCCGGGGAAAAAAAAAAGAATTTGGATTTTTGTTCGATTTTATCGAGTTTGTCCCCATTTATTGTGCTTTTTTATTAATAAGTACGGTCAAATCGTGGATTCTACTTTGGTCAGACTTTTTAAAATAAAATACTGAAAAATTCATATTTTGATAAATATGTCCCTTAATGTCTAAATAATTTTTTAGTGGACTTAAGGTAAGAAGATCAAAATTACGGAAAAATCCCTTATCTGAAAACCCCCCCAGATCCCGAGCATTCTGGTTAGCAGGTCCTATACCTGTAATATGTTGTAAAATGTGAGGATATTAGTATTAATAGTATTAGTGATTATTTACATTACTCAGTCCCTTTGGAGATCCATGGCCGGTAAAAGAGATTCAACCATGTCCCCAAAAATCCAGGGGGTATTGGACAGGCTTCAGATATAATTCTGCTTGAATGGATCTCTGACCAAGGACCAGTCCATAGAATTACAGGGCAGTCCTATTGTTTGCTGATATATCCTACGATCACTTATTTTTTAAAATGGCAATTTTCTATTTATGATTACCCAATGGCACATACTACTAAAAAAGTATATTTTTATGAAAATGGTTTATTTACACTAAGCAGGGTTTTACATATGAGCTGTTTTATGCAATATCTTTTTATAGAGACCTACATTGTTTGGGGGTATAGTTTTCCTTTAATGAATGACCTATATAAATATGACCTTCATAAATAACCCCTCCAGTTTCAGCCAGTGCAGGGTAACAGTACATTATATTTAAATACACACAAACCCCTTTGCTTTGATGGTGTTACTGGTCCTTTAATGACATTAGGGTCCTATATCATCACAGCATCACAAACCATTTGCTTCAACTGAAAACTCTAAATGGGCCGCCTGTTGTTCTTTATTCCTTTCTGTCATGCCCTCTAACATATTTGATACAGAGTAATCATATTGCACTGCAGGCTCCTCTTCTCTATATATAAAAAAAGAAAAAATTGTTCCATTTCGCTTATTGGTTTAGTCGCACGTCTCTGTAATTTTTCCATTCTTTTGGAATGGCTCCGGATGCCTCCCTGCATATTCCAGATGAGTCTGTATTAGGGTTTGAGAAGCAACATGATGGTTTTGTGAAACCCCTTTGCTTTATTAGCTTTCAAAAATTCAAATTAAAAAAACATCAAGTTTTTGAGCTAATTTTTGTGTACTTCAACTAGGGAATAGTCCAAATTGGATTTGAACTTGAAAATCCAGATCCCGAGCATTCTGGTTAGCAGGTCCTATACCTGTAATATGTTGTAAAATGTGAGGATATTAGTATTAATAGTATTAGTGATTATTTACATTACTCAGTCCCTTTGGAGATCCATGGCCGGTAAAAGAGATTCAACCATGTCCCCAAAAATCCAGGGGGTATTGGACAGGCTTCAGATATAATTCTGCTTGAATGGATCTCTGACCAAGGACCAGTCCATAGAATTACAGGGCAGTCCTATTGTTTGCTGATATATCCTACGATCACTTATTTTTTAAAATGGCAATTTTCTATTTATGATTACCCAATGGCACATACTACTAAAAAAGTATATTTTTATGAAAATGGTTTATTTACACTAAGCAGGGTTTTACATATGAGCTGTTTTATGCAATATCTTTTTATAGAGACCTACATTGTTTGGGGGTATAGTTTTCCTTTAATGAATGACCTATATAAATATGACCTTCATAAATAACCCCTCCAGTTTCAGCCAGTGCAGGGTAACAGTACATTATATTTAAATACACACAAACCCCTTTGCTTTGATGGTGTTACTGGTCCTTTAATGACATTAGGGTCCTATATCATCACAGCATCACAAACCATTTGCTTCAACTGAAAACTCTAAATGGGCCGCCTGTTGTTCTTTATTCCTTTCTGTCATGCCCTCTAACATATTTGATACAGAGTAATCATATTGCACTGCAGGCTCCTCTTCTCTATATATAAAAAAAGAAAAAATTGTTCCATTTCGCTTATTGGTTTAGTCGCACGTCTCTGTAATTTTTCCATTCTTTTGGAATGGCTCCGGATGCCTCCCTGCATATTCCAGATGAGTCTGTATTAGGGTTTGAGAAGCAACATGATGGTTTTGTGAAACCCCTTTGCTTTATTAGCTTTCAAAAATTCAAATTAAAAAAACATCAAGTTTTTGAGCTAATTTTTGTGTACTTCAACTAGGGAATAGTCCAAATTGGATTTGAACTTGAAAAAAAATGTAATATTTGAATATCAAAATTTATCATCTACTCTCACTTTAAAGATTCAACTTTGACCATTCGCCATCTAAAACCTGCCGAATTGATGTTTTAGCCTTTTTAACCCATTTGGAGTCAATTGGTGGACTTTGAAAAATCAAAGGTTTTTTTGGGGAAAAACTTTGATTTGTACTATTCGAATGCGCTATTACTTTGATTAGTACAATTCGAATTTGGACGAATTCAAACGAATATGGACTATTCACCTGCAAAATTATAAATTTCGGTTGGTCGAATTTTTTAAATTCGAGATTCAACCCTTGATAAATCTGCCCCCTATTGTTTTGCACAGTTTAGTATAATAGGAAGACAAAGAGACATGGCTATGCCAACCTCGAGGTGATTTATAAATGATTGAATGAAAGAGCAAAGGGTCCTACAAAATCCTGCTTCAAATTTTAAAATATCGATATATTTAAAAAGATTTTGTCAGTCACATAACATGTTTTTTTTTCAAAACACATCAGTTAATAGTGCTGTTCCAGCAGAATCCTTCACTGAAATCCAAACAGATTTTTTTTTAAGTTTAATTTTGAAATCTGATGTGTGGATAGACATGTTCTTAGGTTCCCAGGTGCCCTCAGTCACGTGGACATAATTCTAGAAAGAATTTGGGATTAGCTTTATTCTTCTGAGCAATTCCCTTTTAATTTTTTTGTACCTTTTTGGTTTTTGGACTAGTGATGGGCGAATCTGGGCTGTCAATGAGTGTCAAAATAATTTTGTCAATTTTTATATGCACGACTTTTTGGTCCAAAATGAAAGTCAATGGGTGTCCGAATAATTTTGACGCACGGCAATTTCGACGCGAGCGACAATTATTTTTTGCTAGTGAATTTGCGCCTGGTGAATTTATTCGCCCATCACTATTAATGACTTATATTTGTTCAGTTGGCCTCCTTATAAACAATCTCGATTATAGCCCTAAGACCCTATGGGGCAAATTCACTAAGATGCGAAGTTGCGCCTTCGCCGCACTTCGCCGCACTTCGCCAGGCGTAGTTTCGCCAGCGCTTCGCAAATTCACTAAAATCCGAAGTTGCGCACAGGGGTAGCTTAAGGTTGCGGAGTTGCGCTAGCGTTGTTTCGCTATATAAAGCGAAGTTGCGCTAGCGAAGGCTAATTTGCATACGGCGCAAAATTCAAATTTCAATGGAGGAACACGTATCTGCACTACAAATGCCTAGAAAACCTTCAAATCTGCAAATAAAAATTTTATTTTGCCCTACACATGTGCCCACTGTCTAGGTAAGTTGCCATGAGTCAGGAAATGTAGGGGGGAGGAAGGGGAGCCCCAAAAATTTTTTGATCTTTTTCAGCCTATCAGCCATCATGTAGAAAACACGCCAGCGTTTTTTGGGACTTAGAAAAAATTTTGACTTTTTTTTAAACAATCCCTATCTACTCTATTGCGATTCGCCAGGTCTGAGGTGGCGAAGGAAGTCTAGCGTAAAAGGTAACGTTCACTACACTGCGCAAGTTAGTGAATTTGCGTAGTTTTGTCGCTAGCGAAGATTCGCCTGGCGTAAGGTTGCGAAGTAACACTAGCGAAACTACGCCAGCGTTCGTTAGTGAATTTGCGAAGTAGCGAAAATGCCAAACGCTAGCGAATTAACGCTAGCGTTCTGCGCTTCGCGCCTTAGTGAATTTGCCCCCATATGTTTTATTTTGTTCTTAAGTGGAATATATAGAGATGTGTATTTGTTTATTAGTTAAACACTATTTGCTGTGATGCTTTTTGCTTAAAAAATACTTTTTATCTAGATCAATCTAAAGAACGTGGTCTAGAATGTGCCAGCTCTTTGCATATCATTTGCCTCCCCGAGCTGAAGGTCTGGGGCTTGAGCACCTGGACCCCCCTTTATTCTGGGTAAGTTAACCCCCATCCCTACCACACTCAACACTGAATTCTTCTCCATAAACCATTTTGTCAATTCTTTACACGTCTGCCTCTGTAACACAATCTCGGCTATGAACTGTATTTGCCAAATGCTCGAACACAGACATATTAAAGTTACGTTCAAAAAGCATCTTACCGAGTTGTTTCCATTTCTAGCTCAGACAAAGGGCTGTCATTTAGCACATTCACATACCTACTAGTTTTTTCTGACTTGATACCCAATGACTCCAGTCAATGAAATTGCCCATAATTCCAACCCATGACCCATTTGTGAAGCTTTATGTAACTGCAGCATGGCCTCATGTTCCCTTCTGAAATATATATTTCCATAACTTTCATATCCAGCATTGGAGGAAATCTTGAACTGAAAACAAAACCCAGTGTATAGCTGGAAATAATCTAATATTCCATCAAGACCATTTCACTGTAGACGTCATTTATGAAATGAAGGACAGAGTGTCCTTTTTTTGCACCCTAAGGGACAGTTCTATGAATTCGTCTAACTAGTCTAAATACAGACAATATTCATCATAGATTTAGATTTGGCCAATTACCGAATCCTCAAAATATTTGGTCCTATACCACCCCAAACCTAAGCCCATTTCTGGCTGTCACTGCTCCTTTTGATACGAAACGCGAAAACCTTGACTGACGTATGTGGAGAAGTTTCAGGCCTTAGCACCAAAAAAGACTCCAAGGAGTGCGGTGTTTCTGTGTATCAACCAGGATCCCTTACCATTTTATATCAGAGTCAGACGGACAAGGGCATTTAGGCCTTTGTTGTTTTTACCACTGCAATGGCAGCCCCATTAGACACTGGATACTGGCCATCACCAAATTAATGATCAATGCCACCGGCTGATTGACCAAACAGGTCAGAACAAATATCCCAGACATGAGGCTCTGTATGAAACAAGCAAGTGGGGTAGAACAATAAAGGAAAGGCGTTATTAGGATTACAGTAAATGTGATTTATGATGATAGTTTTGGCTGTGGGGTTGTACAGTTTTCCATAGATAGCAGGATGTTCTTGGCAATATTTGGGGCACAAAGGGATAGGGACATCTATTAAGAGTTCTTGCTCTACCAAAGGCTTGTGATGATGTAGCACAGTATGAATAGCCAGACCTGCCCTTCTGCCCAATCTTTACTTGTCTTGTACACTCAAAATAGGCGGGCTGAAGTCAACATTACAGGGTCTCCTTCTCTGATCCAGTTGTTCGGCGCTTGAGATAAAAAGCTGCCATAGTCTTGCTTGGAAGAGTCCACTGACTCAGTGGTCTTTCCATCCGTGATTCTGGAACCACAGTTATGGAATCAACCAAAAAACAGACCTCAAACAGGTTATTGCAAAGAATAACTCCCGGCCTCCTGAGTTATTGCTGAGAGTTCTGTAAGATAAGGAGAGTTGGAGTGCAGCACTATAGCATTCTGGAGGAAACATGCAAATCTCTTTGCAGGATCAGCCTTACTTGGTGAACCTTTAGTAAGTGTGACCCAGGCAGGAACTCACAGCAGACAGTCCTCTCCTTTCTAATCAGTACATTATTTCATTCAACTAAATTCAGAGGCCGTTTAATAGGTACTTTTCTAGTTAACTGGGTAATAACACAAATATTTTCAGTATTTTCAGTTATGTGCAAAGGTAATTACTATTGAAGGCAGTATCTGTTGTGCCTCTAGTTCCAACTCAGTGTAGCAGAGGCCAGTTCTCCTCCAGCCAAGATTCCAGTTCCCACAGTACCTTGCATTTCTCTTCTCAGATGCCTTCTGATATATTGTTTCAAGACTCAGAACCACCAGTGCAGAGAAAAGAAAGGAAAGGACAGGCAAACACTAGGGCATATTTACAATGCCCCACTTTTGCACTTTGCCGACTGCATGAGGCAAAATGCCGCAAGCCTCTAAGACCTATTTTGAAATGCAGAGACCCATAACTTCCTTCACTGGTGATGATGAGAGGCATGTCGGCATCCTCCCATCCTGCCCCCTCCCCACCCCTGCCATGTATATCATTAGAATTTGCAAAAAGACTGGATACAGTTCCCCTTTAACCAAAACCATTTCTATGTCCTTACTTGGCCCCCTGCAGTCATGGGGTCTCCATCTCCTGTAGTAACACCACTGGCTCATTTCACACACCTCAGACACAGGATTCTAAATAACGTAACACTTATAGATCATTAGTGCACATGAAGTTGCCCTTTGATGAGCTTCCCTACATCTTTCCATTGGCAGTCTCTTTTCTGCCAGCTAATCGGTGATTGGCCGGAGTGTTGAGAGAGCACGTATCACTCCTGAGACTGGTTTGTACTGATAAAGAGGCATTCAGGTTCTGCTCTTTGCGTTGGCGGGAGAAGCCAAGTGTATCCAGGAAGAGTTCCCGGAAGGAAGAGGACACCATGTTGTATAGGATGGGGTTGACCGCAGAGCTAACATAGAAAAGGGTGTTGGTCAGCATGTAGAAGTAGTGGTAGAAGGTGTACAGAAAGCTGCAAAAAAGAAGAGAAAACATTAATATTACTAATTGGCTAAAGATTATGGACTGTGCCTTCTACACAGGTTCATCCCCATAGTCCTTACTATTATATGTCTCACCAAAAGCTTACCTCCCATCATGCCTTTACAACATATGTTCCCTTATCTCCCCAGTACTAGTGATTAGACAGTTCATTGAGTAAATCAGGACTGCAGGGAGAGTAACAATGTCTAGAGGTGATGGAAATCAGAAGAGGGTGCGCTCACAGAAAAATGGCACAAATAATAGTTACCAGCCTTGTTAAGTCCTCTCTGGGTTTTCATTTGGAGGGGTTGAACTTGACTTTGTCTTTTTTCAACCCAATTTAACTATGTAACTATGTAACAAGTATCAGATATATAGTGAATAAAGTACCCCCTCTTGTAAAATATAAGGATATTATAAGTTACCGAGGAGTTTCATGACCATATAAAAACACAAGGCCGAAGGCCGAGTGTTTTTATACAGGTCATGGAACTCTGAGGTAACTTCTAATATCCTCATATTTTACAACTGGGGGTACTTTATTTATTATAATACACAAATTTCATTGAGTCATGTGACTGAAATGACATCAGAACTCACAGTTTATAATTGATGACATCAGAACTCACAGGTTATAAGGATATAATTTACATGAAATGCTCGGCTTTTGTGTATTATAATGAGATCTATATAACTGGGTTTTGTGCAATATACAGTATATATATTATAATCCCTGGCAGACTTACCCAGTCCAGTAATCATCTGGGATGTAACAGAACATGAGTCTCCTCGCATGGTACGGCAACCAGCACACCACATAGGCAATCACAACTGCTCCTGCGTGGGCAGAAATGAATCCCTTTAAAATGACCATTCATAGCATGAATAATAACCAGCAGTAACATTCACATTCAGTGGGACCCTTGGACTCAGCTTCAGACTTTGCTTTTCTTATTGTATTATTATCCTTTATTTATAGAACCCACAATATATCAACAGAGATGCAGAGACTGCTCATCATTCGCATCAGTTTCTTGCCCACCGGAGCTGACAATTTATACACCTCCCCACCCACCCCACACACTACAGTGAATCTTCAGTAGCCAATGAACCTGCCAGTCTGTGATTGGATTATGGGAGAGACAGGGAGAACATACCAACTCTATGCTGATACTGGTCAAAACAAGGACCCCCGAGGCAGCAATTCTAACCACTTTTGCCAGAAATGGGAGGGAAGACTAGAAGGATTATGGGAAAAGGAACGGACCTCTTATATTTTAGGTCCTACCCATGTTTTTCTGATTTTCATGGTTTATATTAGAGAAGAACGCTCGTGCACAGTCCACACTCTCCATTAATGTGGCACTCTGTATAAAAGCACTCAACCCACAGACAGACCAAGGAGTTCTGACCTTCCTCTCCTACAGTGGTGCCACCACACCATTTCCCCCTGCCTGGCAAAGTTCATGTAAGACACAGAGCAGCTGGCACAGGTAAGGCCATAATAGACAATGATGTACCTCTCAGATGATATGGAGCTGTGCTGGGTGTCAGAACATGGCAGGCTAGACAAGAGTGTAAGGTGGGTAAGAGAAGGGTCACAAGAGACAGGTGTTGGTGCTTTAGTCCAAATCACTGGATTTGGAGTAAAACTCCAATAAAATGCAATTAACTCTTCCCAAAATTGTTGCAACTTAGACATGTGCCTTTCTTACCCAACCTCTAGTTCTAGCTCTAATTCTAACCTCTTCTTAGTTGTACCTAGAACATGAGAATGCATATGGTAGACATATAATTATATTATCTTAATCTATCGATCTATCATCTATCTATCATCCATCCATTATCTATCTATCTACTGTATCTGTCTACTGTATCTGTCTGTCTATCTATCTATCTATCTATCTATCTATTATCTATCTATCTATCTATCTATCTATCTATCTATCTATCTATCTATCATCTATATATCATCTATCTATCTATCTATCTATCTATCTATCTATCTATCTATCTGTCTGTCTGTCTGTCTGTCTGTCTATCTATCTATCATCTATCTATCTATCTATCTATCTATCTATCTATCTATCTATCTATCTATCTATCTATCTATCTATCTATCTATCTATCTATCTATCTATCTTTCTACTGTATCTATCTATCTTACATCCTTAGTGTTGGACCAAGGAGCCAGGGGCCCACTGGAAGTCCTTAGACCACAGGCCCAGTCATAAATCTTAAACATGTCCTTGTTGAGGTTTTGGTCACTTAAGGACATTTAATGCTGAGAATTCCAATAACAATTTTTTTCATGTTTTATTTTCAGCATTTTCTTTTCAGCACATCTGACAGCTCTTACAGCTAGGAATGCCTCATTAAATGCTAATTGCATGGAATCTGGAATAAATACAGGTAGCTGTGCCGGGTAATAATGGTACTAATGTTGTTAAGAACAAAAGGAATGAGCGACCCTATTAAACACTCAACTGTAATCATTCTGTAGGTATTGTGGCTAATACAGCCTAGGAACAAAGCTGCTCCCATTAAAAGCACATATAATTATTACAGCCCCTCTGTCAATCTAAAGAATGTTCATTGTACTACAAAGGTTTAATCTCTATATAGAAGGCAACCATTGGTGTCCTGTCCTTAGTTGATGGCTATGTGCCCAAGGAGCTGTGGGCCAATAGTAGGATATTAGTGCTAAAAAAACTTTCGCTGCTGCGCCTCCGTGCAGGCACTCTGCACAACGGCGTTCACGCAGGTGCTCACCACACCGTCATTCGCGCAGAGGGCACAAAGGGAAGCCGGGAGGGGGCCCCCGGTGACTGCCTGGAGGGGCCTTCATGTGGTCCTGGTGGGCCCTCATTACTTCAGTCTGACCCTGGGTCTGTGGAAGGAAAGTCCATGATTAAGTCCATGGAGCTTATTTTAACTGGGGATTCACCAAATCCAGGATTCAGTTTAAGATTTTGTCTGGATTCAGACGAATCCAAGTGCCTGGCCAAACCGAATCCTTTGAATCAAATTTAGTAAAAACATTTTGACTCCGCACTGCGCACACGGATCTCTTTCACCCTTCCAGGCTTCCAATTCAGTATTCGGCGAAATCTTTCACAAAAGATTTGGGATTCGAGCGACTACCAAAATAATGAATTTGGTGCTTTCCTTGTGGTGCAGATAATTCCGATAGTTTACACACAAATATAAACCAGAGTGTTACCTTATAACTTTTTCTAACTCTCTAAAACAAACCTGGATTTTGTGTCTTTCTTTTCTCTCCTTTATGTGGGGATAATGCACATAAAAAAAAGAAAGACAGAAAATGAACTATACAAAATAAACATGCACTGTTTACTACAAGTTTTCTCTTTCCATGAATTTGCCCAGTTTCAGACCTTTGAAACCCTGGATTAGAGTCCTGCGCGGAACCAATTTCTAAGACCCGGACCCGACTCGAACCCACAGCCCGCGACCCGAACCGCAACCCGCATATTTACCCACTTTGATCCGCTACCCGACCCGGACCCGCAACTGACTTATCCGCAACCCGACCCGTAACCCGCTGACCACCATCAAACAGGAAGTGATGGTGCCGAAACTGGAAGTGACATCATCAAAAGTGTCCAGGGACAGAAACAGGTTTTGTAAAACTTTAAAAGGAGTAAAATATAGACAATATTACATAAGAAAAGAAATTTAGATGAGACCCACAACCCAACCCGTGACCCGCGGCTATACCCGCACCTGAAAATCCTTCCCTCATTCCGCAGGGTGCATGCTTTTTTGCGGGTAAACCGCGGGTACCCGATCCGCTGCAGGTCTCTACCCTGGATGGGTAGTTTTGATGTGACGCTCACTGGAACTGGACAGGTGGTAGCTCTAGTGCTGCCTGTATTAGGCAGTGCTGTATTTGTGAGGACGGAGGCACATAGGTGTCACCTCCTAACCTCTATCCCACCCTCTACCTTCCCCTTACTTATATGGCATTACATTTAGAGAACCCCGGCAGGCATGGTCAGATTGGGCCGGCAGAACACGGGTAAAAAACCCGGTGGGCCACGGCTCGTGGGCCCTGCTGGCACAGACCCGCTCCCTGAATCATCTTCCTACGGTTACCTCCCTTCTCTGGGTGTTCCCTAGGTGCTCTAGTGATTGTGTCCTGGTTGTAACTCTGTTACCCAAGTAGTGGATCTGAGCACAAGTGAGAGGTTGCTACACCTCATCCATCCACCAAGAGTGGGCAGTCTCAAATTGGACAGAGTTACTGTTATCCAGTTTGCGGCAATATCACTTCCTGTTTGATGGTGGTCAGCAGGTTGCGGGTTGAGGATAAGGCAGTTGCGGGTCTGGGTCGGGTAGCGGATCAAAGTGGGTAAATATGTGGGTTGCAGTTCGGGTCGCGGGCTGCGGGTTCGAGTCGGGTCTTAGAAATTGGTTCCGCGCAGGACTTCACTGCCCCCCCGGAGTCTTACCCCAGACAGTTGTTACCAAAGTCAAGAAATGGCCAAACAGCCGGATCATATAGGGGCATTTATTTACAAGCAAAACATGGCTGAGCAAAAGTGTTTAGTATCGTCTATTTAAATTCTCTTCAGCTTTTCTAAAGATTGATTTTTATCATTTATTTGGTGTAAATCTCTTTATTAAATGTACTCGGCGGGAAGTAATCTCCATCTCTAAGTTCAGTTTTTTTGTTCTTAAGACACCGCAATGCATATTTTCCTGCCAGAGGGGAAAGTGATTATCATTATTATCATCATTCCTTCAGCAATTATTTTACTGTGATTATCATAATTCCCCACGTAATTATTTTTACGGCCGGATTTAATATGAGCTGTTCTAGGTCAGGGCCTGTTCTTCACAAATATAGATTTACACAGATAATCCTTTCTTTATGAAGAGAGGACACAACAGTGAAATCAAATAACTATTGTGGGAAATATACCAAATATAATGGCAAATTAAATGCATCCTGCAGGGCAGTTATCTTGCCGCCGTATCACATGACTCGAAGCAGAATCATTATAACATAGTGAGATCACTGGGTAACATTATGGTATAATTAAAATTATGTTATAATTACGGTATAATTAAAAAGCAGGAGAGTTGGTGTCGCCCTGTTTAGGTGATTGGAATCAATGTGGGACTTGGACCCTTGGCCAGGCATAGGCAGATGAGGCACGTGCTTAGGGTGCAATGGTGGGGGATTTAGATCTTAGTCATGTACCTCTGATACCTCCTGAATGATGATCAGGTAGTGGTGGAGACAAGTAGCAGTGAACAGGAGTAGGGAGGGAGAGAGAGGGGTTGCCAGGAAAGTGCTGCCCAGCATGGCGGCTGGTTACTTAGAGGATCTTGCCCTGGGTGCCCTTCTGCGTTGGCCCAGTTCTAACACCAAAAGTTTTCACTGCTGCACAAACCCTTATATTATACTGTGGTGCAAGGTGCCTTACACATATGGTGACAGTCCAAGGTACACGTAAAACAGAAAAAAAAGACGATTTTCGGCTGGGGAGCTTTACTCCATTTATTATGCAAGTACAACCACGCAGATCAACATTTTGGGATGGCACATCCTAATGAAGGGAGGTAATGCCCCCTACCCGAAATGTCGATCTGTGTGTTTGCGCTGGCCTAATAAATGGGGTGATCTGCCTAGTCGAAAACCTATGGGGAACAGTGTCAGACTGGTCCACCGGGATACCAGCAAAACTCATGGGCCCTCATGCTCAGGGCCGCTTTAAGGCCTTGGTGGGCCCTGGGCAAAGAGCTGACTGGTGGGCTCCAAAACCTGTGCGCGCCAACATTTTTGTGAGGCCACACCCACTTTTGGCCACACCCTCAAATACCACACCCATTTTACAAAACATAATTCAGTCATGCCAGTATTAAATGAATAATCGGAATATTAAACGCAGATCTGACAGTATACTACATATAAATGGATAATGAGCATATTAACCCTAGCTGTGCCAGTACAATCACTGTAGAAATGCCCAATGAGCACTCCATTGATCCCTGACAAGCAAGATGACTAAAACATGGCCAATGAACAGAAAGTCTCTGTGACCTTGTCTGTGCTTGTGATTGGCAGTAAGGCAGAGCCAAGAGAAGCAATTCTGAGAAAACATAAATCTGGTGAAGTAGTGAAACTGTGGAAGTGGAGTTCCCTGCTCATTAAAGGGGTTGTTCACCTTTAAAATAACTGTTAGTATGATGTTGAAAGTGATATTCAGAGACAATTTGCAATTGGTTTTCATTTTTAATTATTTAGCTTTTTATTCAGCAGCTCTCCAGTTTGAGATTTTAACAGGGTCCAAATTACCCTACAAACCAGGTAGTGATTTCAATGAGAATTGCAGGGGAGACCTTAGCAGAATCTTATTAATAAATACCAATAACAACAAAATTTAGTCTCTTAACAATACAGCCCGTAGCACAATAGTTTATGGGCTGCTGGGGGTCTACTCTGTGACCTCCATTTGAAAGCCAGGTCAGAAGGAAAAGTCAAATAAATGAAAAACTATAAAAACTGAAGGATGAACACAGTAGCAGTTCTGTGTATAAATACCCACATCATTTATAGTATGATAGCACAGGGGTAATTCCATGTATAAATACCTCCCAGAACTCACATCAGTAAAGAAAGGGGCAATTCCATGTATAAATACCCCCAGATCCCACAGCAGGATGGCAACATTGGCACTTTGGCAGCAGGGACTGTCAGTGTCACCTAGGAGGAGATTGTCCACTTACTTGTCAAATCAATCAGGAATGGTCCTGGATGGTGTGGAATATGGATGTGCGTCATGCCTTCCTGTGCCAGACCTGGCTAACTTAGCTGGCTGGGACCCGGCCGTCTGGGAGGACCAGGGACCGGACAGACTGGCCACTCGCTGGAACAAGGTGGGTGACCCTGAGTCCCTACATAACAGGCCTGGTGGTGGTGAGGCGTTGGTTGGACCTGGACCATCCGTGACGGGCCGAGAGAGAGGTGTCTGTGTGTGACCACAGTGAGGCTCAGCCGGGCCGGCCCGGTACTAGTAGCGCCGGGGCAGGCAAGGAATAAAGAAATTGCAATTTTTGAGTCGAGCAGGTGACAACACAGCACAGCAGCCACAGGCCCGCAGACACACACAGACGCTCCTGAACACAGTCTCAGGTCAACGCTTGTAAAAAAGCCACAAAGTGGCTAAATAGATGGAATAATAGATTATAGTATTATAGTATGTAAAGAAAAAAGACTAGGAGAATAGAGGTTGAGTGAGGAGAGGAAGAATAATAGTACTGAGAGGGGCCCCTGGTCTATGGTTTTTGTGTGGCCATTCCCTATTTCTAGGAAAAAAAGAGGCTAAATAGATGGAATAATAGATTATAGTATGTAAAGAAAAGAGACTAGGAGAATAGAGGTTGAGTGAGGAGAGGAAGGAAAGTACTGAGAGTGAGGCCCTGGTCTAAGGTTTTTTGGTGGCCCCTGGTGTCCCAGTCCCATGCTGATAGTGAATGTGATCTCTTAGCCCAGTTCTGCCCACTGCCACTGATCAGTATGACTGTTGATAACATCCACCTGCCCCCCCAGCTCTGTCTCTTTCCCCCACACATGCAAACCTATATGAAGCACACAAAGCGGGGGATTTCTTTTGGTATCACAGTGGGTTAGTCCATTAAAAGGGAAGATCTGTGATTCTCCCAATTCTGGCAAAGAACAATCACGTGGGCATAAAGCAGTATTCTCATTGGACAATCCCTCTGAATCTCTAATTAGCTCTGAACCACTGGCAGTTTAGAGCTAGAGAGTGTACATGGATATTGATACAAACTGACAGTCAGCTGTCAGGGTGATGGCAGGTAATGTAGCCCTACTTGACAGGGGGCTTTAACATGAAAGACCTAAAGGTGACTGAAGCTATATAAGTATTAAATGACAAATTGAAATGCAAATAAAGTATTCAATCCCTGTTGGGGAATAAATGCTGTACTACAAGGATCTGGGGTGTCCAATTAAATAATCTGTATTAAACACCACCACTCTGTTGAGGATTTAAACCCCCAGATACTTGACCAGAATTCTATCAAATTTATTCATCAATTTATTGCTTTTGACCAGCATCATTACAAAAGTACCAATTGTCAAAAGCAATAAATTGATGAATACATTTGCTAAAATTTAGAATTCCGGTCAAGTATCTGGGGGTTTAAGTCCTCAGCAGAGTGGTGGTGTTTAATATAAATGACAAATTGCTATTGATTTAATCTCAGAACAAACACTAGCAAGTCAATGGCGCAATCTACTCTATTTATATCTGATTACAGGTTTCCCGAGCTGATATCACAGCACTATTTTGGGACGTTCCCTATTTAGTGTAGGTTTTTTTCCTGGATCAATATAAAATAGCAGGAAAAACACCTGAAACGTGCCGTCTGCATGCAAATGCCAATCAAGGAGATTCCATCAGAAACCCATTGGGACATCAGGGTCTCTCCAGGCCGCAGGGCACAGATTGTGGCTGGGGTGATTTATAAATACAAATACAATGAGTGTTCTGCCGACACATAGGAAATGGATTGCGTAAAGGCACTATACTATGGAAACCAGTGTCCATCCGACTCATATCTAGAGCTTGAGATAAAAAAAGCATCTCTTTTACTATAATGTAGTCAATGAGATTCTAAGAACGTTTGTAATTTCCTTTTAATTTGTTGCCTTGTCTCCACTATGTTATCTTTACCTCTTTTTTTTAGAATTTGAACCCAGTTACTCAATCCTCCTGACTGGCACCCTCCACTGGGTGCAATACCACCCTCTTCACTCCTGGTAGTTAGACCACTGCTCAGCCTTTCCTATATTGCTAAAATGGCTCTTTGTTGCTCTTCTACATATTGTTTTATTGTTACCAAAATTAGAGTATAGGTGTCACGGCCGGCACCCAATACCAGAACAAATGCCAAGGACCCTGGTCTCGGCTCGGCTTCACCAGTAGTGTGACCACCTTTGGGCTTCGGGAGGAGCCCTCAGCTTAATTGGGTGCCACCTGGACTTAACGAGGGGTACAAGGTGAGGAGTTCTTGCTGGCAAAGGGGCACGACCGGATAGCAAGAGTCTTTGGGCAGAAGGTCAAGGACAAGGCGTCAGGTGGAAACGGAACAGACCGGATCAGGACAGGCAGATAACAGAATCGTCAGGCAGGCAAGGGGTCAAAACCAGATAATCAGACAGACTGGATTAGGCAGAAGGATGGTCAGACAGGCTGGGTCGAGGCAGGCGGATATCAGAATCGTCAGGCAGGCAAGGGTCAAACCAGGTTGTCAATCAAAGGGTTAAGCAAGAATCATTGTCGTAGGCAGGCAAGGGTCAGAATACAGAATGCAGAGTAGTCAGGAACAGGCAGGGTCAAACACGGATAATCAGTCAGGATAGCAAATTCAGGAACAGGTAGCAAAAAGCTCAGGAAACCTCAGGATATGATCCTATAACGGGCACTAGCTACAGGTCTGAATGGGCCTTAAATAGGGATCCAATTGGCGCCAAAACGTGTGCAATTTCGCACTGCTGCGCGCTGGTGCAATCACGCCAGCGTGCCTGCGCAATGAGAGACGCACAGGCGTGCCGCGCGAGCCCTAGGGATCCAAAAATGGTGCCAGCAAGGACAGGAGCGGTGCAGCGGGCGTCCACGCCAGGGACGCGGCGTGGACCCCGCTGCCCACTAGACCACCAGGGTAAGTTTCTTACATTAGGATAGTTGCGTTTCAAACACCTGCGGGTTACACATTGTTATTAGAAACAGAGAGAGTCCAGGATTTGGTGGATCTCATCAATCACAGCCGCCCATTTATTCATATATATTTATGGGACTTGTAGAAAGGTGAGCAGAACATTATGGTCAGAGCTGCTTGAAGGGTTTGTTCCCCTTTAAATTTACTTTTAGTATAATATAGAGATGGATATTCTGAGACAATTTGCAAGTGGTTTTTATTTTAGATTTTGAGTTATTTAGCTTTTTATTCAGCAGCTGTCCAGTTTGCAATTCCAGCAATCTCATTGCTAGGCTCCAAATTATCCTAACAACCATGCATTGATTTGAATAAGAGACTGAATTATGAATAGGTGAGGCCTGTACCAAAAGGTGTGTAATAAAAAATAGCAATAACAAAAAGGGGGTTATTTAACAAAATCCGAATTTTTCAGATTTTTTAAAAAATAAAAAAGTCCAACCAAACTAGAATCCACGATTTGACCTTATTTATTAATAATAAAGCACGATTTAATCACATTGGGGAAAACTCTATAAAATAGAGCAAAAACCCGAATCGTTCCATTTTTCTGAGGTTTTTTGCTCAAAATAGTTGGATATTCGGGCTAATTCCAGCGCAGACGACATAAACTTCCAAATAGGATAGGGACCTCTCCCACTGACTTATATACAACCTCGGCAGGTCCAAGATTTCAGATTTTTGGATTCAAACTTTTTGCAGCATCCGAAAAATTTGAGTATGAAAAAAAGCACAAAATCTCAAGTTTTGCACCAAAAAGCCAGAGCGGACTATAGTAAATAACCCCCCTGAATGTGTAGCTTTACAGAGCATTTGTTTTTTGATGGGGTCAGTGACCCCAATTGGAAAGCTGGAAAGAGTCAGAAGAAGAAGGCGAAGCGTTAAAAAATTATAAAAAGATTCAAAAATTAAGTCCAATTAAAAAGTTTCTTAGAATTAGCCATTCTATTACAAACTAAAAGTTAGCAGAAATGGGAAGCACCTCTTTAAGGTTCCCCTGTTCTCCTTATTCTGTGCTCCTTGCTGGAAAATAAAAACACAAAGAGCCTCACAACCCACACTGGGCATGGCAAACAAAAATACATCTTCACTAAGGGTACCAGATTTTTGATTACTAATTATGTTATCCTGCGGAGCATTGGCCATTCCAGCATTGAGTTGGTTTGGTCAAGAAGTCTGGTTGTATGGGGCAGGACACAACTACTCCAAAAATGTGCCAATTTGGGCTGATATAATTCTGTTTAATAAGGAGAAAGTATTTCTATACGACTCTGTGACTCTGAGAAAATGTGCAGAACAATATACCAGATATATATTCTCTTGTACATATATTCAACTGTACAGCTCCCCGCGGAGTCGTTATTAAGTCGATAGCTTCCATTTATAAAAGCCCAGTGACTTCATAACCTATCATTATTAATATCATTATAAAATGCTGATTTCTCCTATATAAAGTCTCTAAATGACTCATAATGATATAGTATTTGAACGCTGCTGCTTTATAACCCATAAATGATTGGGTGCCGAATAATAACATACCAAGAAAAGTAATTTTTCCCCTTTCGGAGGAAATTAATTTAATCTCTATGCACACAAATTAAAAGGTGCATAATTTAAAGTTTCTGTCCTGAGATTTCAAATAAAAAGGCTTGGATTGATTAATATAAAAAAAAGGAGTTTTTGAATTTTAAAGGAGTATGCACAAACACGGGATATGTCATCTCTGCATGGGTACACGGGCATAGGGTCTGCTGCTACGTGAATTCAATCACAAAAATTTGCATAAATGCATGATTATTTCAGATATGAATGCACATTATTCCTGGGCCTCTACAAGGATCTACAGGATTTGTATACTGTTTATTAATAGTCTGACAGACCTCAAAATGCATTGTCGGACTGGGGCTCATATGGCTCATCCGTAGGGATGCTGAATCCACTATTTTGGATTCGGCCGAACCCCCGAATCCATCATGAAAGATTCGGCCGAATACTGAACCGAGTCCAAATCCTAATTTGCATATGCAAATTAGTGTTCGGAAGGGGGACATTTTTTTTGGTTTTGTGACAAAAAGTAACGTGATTTCCCTCCCCACCCCTAATTTGCATATGCAAATTAGGATTCGGATTTGGTTCGGCCGGACAGAAGGATTTGGCCGAATCCGAATCCTGCTGAAAAAGGAAGAATCCTGGCCAAATCCCAAACCGAATCCTGGATTCAGTGTATCCCTACTCATCAGAGAACCTACCTGATATCATCGGCCCACTCTCAATTAGATGTAGACACTGCTAAAAGTTATATAGTCCTATGGATAAAACAATAAATGGCTGTTGGGTATCTGATATTCTTGTAGGCCAGTCTAACCCTGCCAATATTTATTTCTAAACAATTAATTTCTGCAATGTAACAGTAAAGAGTTATACGTACTGTATAGAAGGGCAATTAAATTACTAGGGGGTGGAGTATATATATATATATATATATATATATATATATATTATTAACATGTATTTATATAGCGCCAACATATTGCGTAGCACTGTATATATATATGGTTGAATTGACTTAACTGAGCATGTAAATGCTGTGCTGGAGAGGCTGTATGCGGTTTGGTTCACTGGATACGGTGAGACTACTCTTGAAGGTTGCTCCACTAGCAAAAGGCTTTTTGACTCCAGACGATGAAGAAATCGGCTTGAGGGACCCGTGTGCTCTGTAGGAAGCCCAAGGAGCTTTGCTGGAGGAATGCAAGGACAAGAAGCAGCGAGAGCGCAAGGACTCCAGCTGATTCACAGTCACACAGTTCAAGCAGGAGATCAGGGCCAGAGGAAGAAGGAAAGACACAAACACATTTACCTGAAAGAAAGAGACCACAAGGTTATATTGAGTCATCTACTATGTATTTGTTATTTTCAGCAATTCTCTTAAACACTGTAATAGTACAAGACTGCCCTCAATGTGACATTTGCCAATCAGCTATTTGGTCAAGAATTAATTGACAGCTATAACTCTGGCTGGGATTGAACCCGGGAACTCAGTGCTGCGAGGCAGCTATACATTTAAATAAACACATTCAGCTTTGCCATAATGTGAAGAGCTAGGTAAAAAAGAACAGACACACAAATAATGCCATTACCACTACATTTCGGCTTTTCCAAAATAAGCCACACTGGGCATTGTAGACTCTGCAGATAATTTTGAGCCTGTGATTCTAATTTAGAGGCTGTATAAACTTAATGAACAAACCTTGCTGTTTGTTTATTCATTGTTCGTTCAGTGGTAGTTTGGGAGTTCCTCTACTTTTCATCTGCTTTATGATGTGTTTTTCTTAGCTCTTCCCTTGGCTTCTTGTAAACTTGCCTATCTACCTGCTATGATGATGCCTGGTCACCATAAAATTTATTGCAACAGGATTACTGGAATAGGATTAATTTGAGATCCCAGCATGGATTTTCTTTAATCCCTCCCATATACCACAGTTCCACCAGTTGCCACACCCTCACATTTTGGCAGCCTATATACTTCGAGTAATTTGCACTAGAAAAGGATGCAGAACAAACCTCAGACTACAAAAGTCACTACAAATGCCCCCCAAAAAACTGGTATTAGCTATTTTGTTCTTTAAACCCCTAGAAGTAGTCCTTTGAATAATGACTATGAAGATTTTTATTCATCCAGGTCATGGTATATCTAGTATAGGTAAATCTAAGAACAACAATGGGCCATTGTGATTGGATTAGTGGAAGAGTTTATATGCCGAGAACTTCCCACTCCAGTCAGTTGAACTGAAGAAGCTGCTCGGATGAGTAGTGAAACGTCTTCAATGATTATTCAGCAAGTCCAGTTGTTTTTAGATTTACCTATACTAGATATCCCTTGAATATTTTTTTTACAAACATCTGAAGAGGTCCATCTAAAGGGTACAGCGTCAAACTGGGATACAAGGTGTCCACTAAGTACCCGACTTAAGGGCCCACCATCCAGCCAATGAAGGGCCCACCAACCATCCACTGATACTCACCACTCTCACTCTGCCCCCAGCAGTGGAGCCGGGAGTGGTGGTGGCTGGGGCAGCTGGCAGGCCCAATAGGGTTGGGCGCATTGGGATTTTTGCAGGTGTCCCAGTGGCCAGTGCAACCTGAGAGAGTATCAAATTGTATTTAAAGCAAAAACCAGTTCCATTTTGCAGTAGTTGCTCATAATTGTGCAATGCATCATCTATTCTTCTCTACTATTTCTGTTAAGTGTGGTCCCCCTCCCCAATTAAAGTGACCTCCATTGTTTATCTGGAATTAAGAACACTTATGCAGAATTCATGCAAATTCAGGGTTCAGACAAAGGCAATGGTATTTTGTGCTTCAATATTTTTACTTAAGGTGGCCACACCTGGTAAATGAACTGACCTGGACCTGATTTAGCTACTCATATGCAAGGCCAAATCAGGTTGATCTGATAGTTGACCCTGGGACCAATGATGCACTGGTGCTTATGGAAGCCCATGAGATGCGGACTGCATCATTGTGCTGATACGCTCCTCATCCAATTGGATTTTCAAACCTATCTGATTGATATTTAGTAAATTTTCGGTCAGATATTGGTTAGGTAGGCCCTTTGGGGAGGTCCCATAACAAGGGTCCCTCCAGAGGAGGTAGAAAACTTTTAATGGCCACCTTTAGATAGTTGCCTTGTAAGTTATTTCCAATGTACCTTGGGGCAAACCTAACTCATGTAATCAGAAAGAAGATCACAGAATATACGGTAATAAGGGATAGTCATAGAGCACCTTACAGCCATTCTGCATTGCTCAACTGCCCTGTATCCAGCTTGATGGATACCGAACAGAAATTGCAAACTGGTGGCACTAACGCATCTGTTAGAGGTTGTTTTTCTCTTGATAAAAGGTCTAGCTGATGACAACATATAATAAAAACATAATGTATGAGAAAAGAATGAATAGTTAGAATTTGTCCCAGCTCTCTTTCTATGGCAATAGGCTAATTGCATTCCTTTATGCATTCTTAATTACTGTCAGAGGGGCTTTTCATTTCCGTTTTTGTTTTCTAAATTACAAATCTTGAATTTTGAAGGAAATCAAATTCTATAGTTCTGCATGACTTAAACACACCAATCAAAGGCATAATTCACTAAGTACTGCAAAGTAAGACCTCTAGCCCTGAATGCTGTAGCCATGGAGATGAAGGACATATAAATGCACTAATGAGCCGTCATGCTGAAATGAGTATGGGCCCAACTGTACACAACAGTTCTGTACACCTCTGCTCTAGGTGTGCTGCTTTCCTTCTTCCTAAGCCTGTAACACAACATAATCATATTTTTGAGAGATAAACCCACAATTAACCCTATTGACAAAATTGTAAAGTCTTTACAAAGGAGTAAAAAAATAAAAAAAAAATTGAAGTTTGACATTTATAAAAATATTTTTGTATTTTTTAGGTTTCCATGAAGCTGTCATTGACTATTTTCTAGCCCCGTAGAGCTCTATTCCCAAAGCTGAATTGAGGAAGGCAGGAGAGTCATGTGTTTTGGACATAACTATGTGAGGGTGGTAATTGGATGTGATGCAAGTGAGTGGCGGCTGGCAGTTGGGAGTGTCACCAGTATGGACCAAGCAGTAAGGGTGGACACAGTTTGGTGTGTGGACCAAGCAGTTGGGATTGTGTAGACGGAGTAACATTTAGAGGGATGAGCAAGTAGGTGGGGGGCTCTATGGCAGGGCACCAGGTCAAGATATGTCATGGGTGCCCATTCTACTTTAACTGGCTCTGTCCAGCCAACTGATGCTGAGGGAACCCTAAATCTACCCCCATCCTGAACATGATGGTTCCCACAGAGGCTTGCGTCAATAGGCATAGCAGAATTGAGCTAAAAAATCTCACTCATTTAAAAGCCGAGAGCCGCAAAGCTGGAGAAAAAAAAAGCTGCCCTTTGGGTAAAAATATTTGAGTCCAAAATTGTATTTGTGGTTGTAAATGACCCATTACATCTCTGCATGTGGGTAACAAACTTTAAAATGGGTAGGGTTGAACATGTCCTCTGCTGTGGAAGCCAAGCAGAGCATTATGACGTACAAAAATCTAGACAACCTGGTCATTTAACTATAGCTGCAACTTCTATTCCCAAATTCCCACAGAGAAGAATTGTAGTGGAATATGCTGATAGACTGGGTAGAGCCCTTGGTAGAACTTGACAGAGGGGAACTATTGCGGTAATGAAAATTTTATATAAGTTTTTATATAAATTTATATAAATTTTATATACTGTATATACTTGAGTATAAGCCGACCCGGGTATAAGCCGAGGTACCTAATTTTACCTACGAAAACTGGGAAAACTTATTGACTCTAGTATAAGCCTAGACACAACTACAGCCCTGTCTCCCAGCAGCGCACATTCTGCCAAAGCGACCCCCCCAGCGATCAACCGGACTTCTTTGCAAAGCTGATGGTGACAGAGAATTGCCAAATGGATTACTGTGTGCATTGTCCCACTGTCCCACTACCATGTGCAGAGGGCGCTGTGTGATATTGCCATCACTGTTAATCTTTCATATAACCAACAGAGGGCACTGTGTGATATTGCAGTCACTGTTATTCTTCCATATAACCAACAGATGGCGCTGTGTAATATTGCAGTCACTGTTATTCTTTCATATAACCAACAAAGGGGGAAATGTTATTCTTTCATTTAACCAACAGAGGGTGCTGTGTGATATTGCAGTCACTGTTAATCTTTCATATAACCAACAGAGGGCACTGTGTGATATTGCAGTCACTGTTATTCTTCCATATAACCAACAGATGGCGCTGTGTGATATTGCAGTCACTGTTATTCTTTAATATAACCAACAGAGGGCGCTGTGTGATATTGCAGTCACTGGTAATCTTTCATATAACCAACAAAGGGCGCACTGTTATTCTTTCATACAACCAACAGATGGCGCTGTGTGATATTGCAGTCACTGTTAATCTTTCATATAACCAACAGAGGGCGCACTGTTATTCTTTCATATAACCAACAGAGGGCATTGTGGGATATTGCAATCTCTCCCCAAGTGAACTGTTGGTATAGGAATGATTAAAAATGACTGCAATCTCAACTACTTGGGTCGGGTACCGCTGACCCAAGTATAAGCCGAGGTAGACTTTTTCAGCACATTTTGGATGCTGAAAAACTCGGCTTATACTCGGGTATATACGGTAAATTTCATCGTACTGAAATAAGAAACTTTCTAAATACAATCAATTAAATATTCTGCCTCATTTCTGAAATAATCAAGTTTATCTTCACTATTCCTCTCTCAGCATCTGTTTCTCTTCATTCTGTCTTCATGCAGCAGTTGGGTGTCAGATGAATGATCCAATATATCTTATAGGGGGGCTCCTTTCCTAGCAGATGTATTAGAGCTCAGGAGGCATGCATAGTTTTATAGAAAGTCTATGCACAGGTTATGGGAGAAATTATGGAATGGTCCTTGCTTTAAAGGACACGTAACATCAAATTTAAAAAAAAAAAAAAAAAACATTAGTATACCACGAAAAAACCTACCAAGACTAATTAAACTTTAAAGTCGCACAGCCTTTATTAAGAAATAACTTACCGAAACTTCGCTTGTGCTCCTCTTCAGAAAAGGCGAACCGGGGATCCATCGCGCAACGCTTGATTTCCCCTCCCTGCCTTCCTTATAGGAGAAATCGAGTGCTGCATAATGGATTGTCACCGTGTCGCCTTTTCTGAAAAGTGCAAGCAGAGTTTCGGTCAGTTATTTCTTAATAAAGGCTTTGCGATTTAAAAGTTTAATCAGTCTTGGTGTTTTTTTTTTTCGTGGTATACTAATGAATTTTTAAACATTTTTTTTTTGATGTTACTGGTCCTTTAATTGGGACAGAACTAGAGCTGCTGTTGATTATGCTCTCTGGTACAACAGCAGCCAAAATGCCCTTAATTGATTCCCATAGAAAAACCTGGAAAATCCTTGCTTCTTGCCCACGTGTGTCTGCCATGAGCAGTGTGGTCTTTCCATTCTCTTGTATTGGCAACATGTGCCATTATCCTTAACCCCAATGAGGTCAGTCCACGTCCATCAAGGGGCAGCTGTATTAAGTGGAGTAAGAAACAGCACCTCTGTGTAAAAAACAGCCTACTAATGGAGTAAGTTGTAATGCATTTTTTTAGCAACTTCCGTTGGGACTTCCTGAAGCAGTGTCTGAAGCAGTGTACAATAACAACGGCAAATCTGGTGTTCTCATGGCATAAAATAACACACACCTTGATAAATTCACCATTTATTTTACACAGCTTTTTACACCGTTTTTGCAGCAAATTTTTTTTTTTTTTAACTTCAAACCACTTTTTTCAGTTCAGTTGTTTTCAGATTGTTCACTATGAACAAAGACTTTTTTCTATTACTTTACATTTTTTAGTTTTTACCATTTTCCACAATAGAAGTTTAACGTTTAATGTTTGGGTCTCTGGTGTTTCAGTCTGGCAGCTCAGTGATCCAGGAGCATCTGAACTGTTACACTTTGCTATATTTAATTTATACAATTAATTTATACATTTAGTTGATACAATTAGTTGATACATTTATCAGCAGCAACTGTGGAATATTAGCAATTATTGTATCAATTCTAACGATTCTGCTCAGCAGGGACAAACATAACAAATGTATCAACTAAATGTATCAACTTGAACAGTTAAAGAGTCGGCGACCCCCCCCCCCCCGAGCTGCTTTAGAAGGTGAAAAATTAAATTTTCCACTTCAATATTATAAAAACAGTCACAAATAGAAATAGAAAGTCATTGGAAAAAGTCTTTATTTCTGGTGATCTATCGGAAACCAACTGAACTGAAAACATTTTTTGAAGGTGAACAACCCTTTTTAAGAAATTTAAATATAATATAATGTTGCCCTGCACTGGTAAAAACTGGTGTGTTTGCTTCAGAAACTCTTTTATAGTTTATATAAACAAGCTGCTGTGTAGCCATGGGGGCAGCCATTCAAAGCTGAAAAAGAAGAAAAGACATAGGATACACAGCAGATAAATAAGATCTTTAGTACACAATGGGATTCTTCAGAACTTATCTGTTATCTACTGTGTATCCTGTGCTTGAATTGCTGCCCCATGGCTACACAGCAGCTTGTTTATATAAACTATAGTAGTGCTTATCTGTTATCTACTGTGTATCCTGTGCTTGAATGGCTGCCCCCATGGCTACACAGCAGCTTGTTTATATAAACTATAGTAGTACTTATCTGTTATCTACTGTGTATCCTGTGCTTGAATGGCTGCCCCCATGGCTACACAGCAGCTTGTTTAGATAAACTATAGTAGTACTTATCTGTTATCTACTGTGTATCCTGTGCTTGAATGGCTGCCCCCATGGCTACACAGCAGCTTGTTTATATAAACTATAGTAGTACTGATCTGTTATCTACTGTGTATCCTGTGCTTGAATGACTGCCCCCATGGCTACACAGCAGCTTGTTTAGATAAACTATAGTTGTATTTCTGAAGCAAACACACCTGTTCTACCAGTGAAGAGTACCAGTACATTAGACAGCTATTTCTTTAAAGGTGAATCAGCACAGAGCTACTTGTAGCCCTTGCTAAAACACACATAGCGTCTTTGCAAAGCCAATCATCACTATTGTCTATTTTGTAGCGGTGACTAATAGCTGATACTAGTAGCCCTGTGTGTCTTTTCTCTAAAACAATTTTATTTTTAGATATTACTGCTCCTTTAACACATTAACAGTCATAAACAATGTCCTATATATGTATATAATTATTCTGTACTACACTGTACTGCATGCTGTATCTAATTATCTTTTATTCCCCTATACACATGAACTTTTTCGTGCCATATTTCTAGGCTGTAGGAACTGTGCAGCTACAAATGGACAAATGCACTTCTCTAGACAGTGCTCCCTCAAGCCCTTTAATTATAAGATTTAAATTCATTTTATATAAGCCTGAAGTGTCTCCTGATTTCTAATAATTTAGCAATTACATGTATACTATAGTATGGAAAGTAGCACTTGATCTCACAGGTAAATGATTCCTCTGTTTCTTTACATATCATCTATCTATGTACAGTATCTATCTGTATCTATCTATCTATCTATCTATCTATCTATCTATCTATCTATCTATCTATCTGTCTGTCTGTCTGTCTGTCTGTCTGTCTGTCTGTCTGTCTGTCTGTCTGTCTGGCTGTCTGTCTGTCTATCTGTCTATCTATCTACTTCTCTTTCTATATATATTTCTATCTATCTATCTATCTATCTATCTATCTATCTATCTATCTATCTATCTATCTATCTATCTATCTGTCTATCTCTTTCTCTCTCTATATATACAGTATATATATATATATATATATATATATATATCTATCTATCTATCTATCTATCTCTCTCTCTATCATCTATCTGTCATCTATCCATCCATCGATCATGTCTCTATCTCTCTTTCTCTACCTTTCTATCGCTATCTATATTTCTATCTATCTATCTATCTATCTATCTATCTATCTATCTATCTATCTATCTATCTATCTATCTATCTATCTATCTATCTCTCTCTCTCTCTCTTTCTCTCTCTCTCTCTCTCTCTCTCTCTCTCTCTCTCTCTCTCTCTCTCTCTATCTATCTATCTACCTATCTATTTCTCTTTCTCTATCTATATTTCTATCTATCTATTCTCTCTCTCTCTCTCTCTCTCTCTCTCTCTCTCTCTCTCTCTCTCTCTCTCTCTCTCTTTATCATTCTCTCAATCCATCCATCCATCCATCTATGTATGTCCATCTGTCTACAGGATGGAATGATGCCTGACATGTCTACTGCTCAAAAACTAAAACACAAAGCTGCAGAAATAAAAAAGCTCATAATACTGTCCGGTCCATGCAAGCCTTGTCACCCACCCTCAGAGACTTCAACTAACCCCATCTCATTAGGGTTATAATGAACCATTTTTGGACTTTTAAACCTAATTCTTCTTCAGTCTGAATGGTTGAATGAAGATCTCAAATAAGCCCTGAATGTACCATTATCCCATTAATGATATGGCATTAGATGATGTCTCTGCACCCCTGAACATATGGTAATACTTCCCCTTATAAGTACACACACATAAGCAATGCCAGTTTTGCAGATTTGTATATATTATTCATGTCAGCTAGAAATGCAGGTGTAGCACAGTGGTTATAGCAACACTGAATCACACAGGTAATGCACAAGGCTTACACACTGTGCCTATATGTGGAGCTGCATATATTTCTTCTTAAAGGAACAGTAACACAAAAAAATGAAAGTGATTTAAAGCAATGACAATACAATGTAGCATTGCTCTGCATTGGTAAAACTGGTGCCTTTATTTCAGAAACTCTACTATAGTTTATATATGGAATCTCTAATTTAAAATGTTAGATTTATTATTCTACCTCCACAGCACAGAAGGAATTCAGGATATAAGGAAAAGTTTCATATGAATTTCACTAGATATTGTGTTACATGTAATATGGAGTGAGCTCCTAGAGCTCCACTAGATGGGACTCCCAACCTATTGCACTCCAGCTGCTGTTTGGGTTAAAGCTTCCAGGATCCCCCTACAAAGTTGAAAAGGCTGAACATGCCAATAATAATAATGCCCAGGAGATATGTGTATTTGCAAGTACCTGTATAAAGACTTTCAGGGTGGCAGTAGAAACCAGGTTGGTGCATATTAGGGAGGATGGGTCCTCTTCTCCCTCTGGGGTGGTGTTCTCATATTTGACCCCCATGATAAAAGCCATAGGCATGGCAAAGAGTACCGAAGAGAACCATATCACTGAGAGGATCTTCTTGGTCCTCATCTTGGACATGATCCTCTTGGCAGTCATTGGGTGGCAGATGGCCAGGTATCTCTCGCAACTCAGACTGGTGATGTTCAACACTGTGGCGTAGGAGCAGATGTCCCTCAGAAAGTAATAGCTCCTGCACACGGTGTCCCCGAAAATCCAGGGGTAGTGGACCCATATGAAGTTGTAGAGCTCGATGGGGATGCTGATGAGGAGGATGAGGATGTCGGACAGGGCCATGCTGACCAGGTGGTAATGTACTGTGCCCTGCAGCTTGTGTCGGTTGTGTTTTTTCAGCACCAGCCTCATGGTCAACACGTTGCCGATGGTTCCCACCAAGAAGATGAGGATGTAGAAGACTGTGATGAAAACTTTGGAGGAGAAGTCGGTGCCCACATCCAGCTGGTGGGACAGGTCGCTGGTGTTGGAGTTGGACTCAACCACTGGGACACTCAGGTTCCTCACAGTCCACATCTCTCCCATCAATCTTCTGACAACTTGGGTGCTGTAGAGAGGCTTAGGTGCTAGAGAGAGGCTTGGGAGCTGTAGAGAGGCTTGGGTGCTAGACAGAGGCTTGTGTGCTAGAAAGAGGTTTTGGAGCTGTAGAGAGGCTTGGGTGCTGTAGAGAGGCTTGGGTGCTGTAGAGAGGTTTGGGTGCTAGAGAGAGGCTTGGGTGCTAGACAGAGGCTTGGGTACTGTAGAAAGGCTTGGGCGCTAGACAGAGGCTTGTGTGCTAGAAAGAGGCTTGGGTGCTGTAGAGAGTCTTGGCTGCTGTAGAGAGCCGTGGGTGCTGTAGAGAGGTTTGGGTGCTGTAGAGAGGCTTGGGTGCTAGAAAGAGGCTTGGGTACTGTAAAAAGGCTTGGGTGCTAGACAGAGGCTTGTGTGCTAGAAAGAGGCTTGGGAGCTGTAGAGAGGTTTGGGTGCTGTAGAGAGGCTTGGGTGCTGTAGAGAGGTTTGGGTGCTGTAGAGAGGTTTGGGTGCTGTAGAGAGGCTTGGTTGCTGTAGAGAGGTTTGGGTGCTGTAGAAAGCCTTGGGTGCTGTAGAGAGGTTTGGGTGCTGTAGAGAGCCTTGGGTGCTGTAGAGAGGCTTGGGTGCTAGACAGAAGCTTGGGTGCTGTAGAAAGGCTTGGGTGCTAGATAGAGCCACTTACCTCCATCGGGGATCCCCTCCCTCAGCACGGGGCAGGGATAGACCCTCGGTGCAGCCAGCAGGTAGAAAATTCCAGGTGCGTCCGCGCTAATCTTATTAAATACCCAACACCTGCCGACTTTAGCATTCGCTTTCTACTGTCCATTGTTATCTCTGCTCCTCCTGAATGTGTATTTGTTTAACCCACAGGCTGGTTGTATTTATTCACTCCCAGTGCTATTTCATGTTTTACAGAAATCCCTTATTGGGTTGGACATCTGTTGTGTGTGTGAAAATTGCCGGCAATCAATCAACACTCTGTTGCATCAAAGGACGAGCCCGAGCCCAGTCGACTGCACAGCACTGCCTATTGGCTGAGACGCTTGTGATTGAGAAGGAGGGGCAGCGGGATCTTCACTCGCTGGAGCGCACCGACTTCTCAGAACTTGCGACACAATCGCTGCTGGTTACAGTATCGCACGTCAGTTATCCTGGGCTCTCATATTCAACCAACAAGGAATCCTACCTACAGATGGTGGGCTGTGTCTGTGAGTCTGTCTGGGCGTATGTGTCATATCTGTCCTCAAATTTAACACAATTGCTCAGACTTTTTAGGTACAGAGCTGCCAGACTGACAGAATAGGGGACTGAATATATCAGAATCAATGGGATTAAACTGAGATAATGAGCAGCTCATAAAAGACAGAGTGTAGATCACTGGACACACAGAGGCAGGAGGACATCAGGCAGCTCAGGAGCAGTTTATATATTTCTGCAAATCATAAGGTGCTTGGTACAATAACTGATATTTCAAGAGCAGCAATTTTTATCATTACATAGAAAGTGCTGTAAATGCTTTAAGGTTATTTTTTTTATTTCCACTTGAAAGACACAGTTATACCTAAATGGTAGGAGAGCTTTTAGAAAGATATGAGGGACCATTAGAGGTGCAAGTGCAGTGCATTTGTCATGTTTATTATCAACAGTGTTTTCCTCTACAATTTCAGTGTGAATTGGACACAAATGTGCTGGGAAATCTTCAGTATTTGGACGGTGTCACTTAAATTTAGGGCATCAAAATGATGTCTGTGCCAGATTAGGTGCAGTATTGGACTTGGAGTCCAGGGCCCACCAGGGTTGTCATGTCAAGGGCCCCCCCTCCCACTGCATCTGCAACCCCCACCCCAGCCCCTTGCCCCAGCAGCATCCCTCCTCCACCAGCTTCCCCCATCTTTACTTTGTTTTTTCTTCTTGTGGCCAAATTAAGGTCAGTGCTGGAGTTCAGGGACTAGTGCCCGGGGTCTCAGGCAGGGAGAGGGTCTGGGTCAACAGGGCCCACTGGGTTTGTTCTCTGAGTCCTGCTGTCCAATCCTGGTTAGGTGCAAGTTTGTAGTGTCAGTTGAGGCAGTTGAATCTACCATCAAGTTTTCCAGGGTTCTCAGTATCTCTTAAAGGAGAAGGAAAGTCGTCTTACACTTGGGGGTGCCAAATGTTACACACCCCCAAGTGATTGTATTTACTTACCTGAAACCCCGGGCTGGTGCTCCTATCAGCAGAAAACTGCACCGGCCGGGATTATTCCAGTGAGCACCACAGAGTGATCCTCTTCCGGCTTCTTCTTTCTTCAAATTTCCCAGGGCAGACACATGCGCAGTAGAACAAAATAGCGACTTTATAGTTAAAGTTTGGCTGCAAGTAGTACTGCGCATTCGCAGCCGCGCGAAGAAAGAGGAAGACGGAAGAGGATTGCTCCGTGGTGCTCAGTGGAAGAACCCTGGGCCGGTGCTCCTATCAGCAGAAAACTGCATCGGCCCGGGGTTTCAGGTAAGTAACTGCAATCACTTGGGGGTGCCTAACATTTGACACCCCCAAGTGCAAGAAGACTTTTCTTCTCCTTTAACACACGGTGTGACTTTCAAGTGGAGACAAGAGGGAATCAGCGCAACTGAGTACAATTATGTGGAGGTGCAAGGAGCATTTTTGGATGCAAAGAGTTGCATGAGCATTCAGCAGGCTGAAAATTATATTATTTTTAGACTAAATATATCCCTTATATTTTACATGCGCCTCTTTCACAATCAACTCTGTGTACAGGGAAACCTCAATTTTACATCACCTGATTTTAGGTAATCACTCATTTTACACCATTTTTTTGTGGTCTGACCTATATATCATGCATAATACCTTTCCCTAATTTTAAATTTTCCAAGATTTGACACCATACTTTACTGCTCCCCTGAAAAAAAAGTAAAATGGGGGTTCTACTGTATATGGGTATATTCCATCTATATGGGTATATTGTAGGCTTATGGTTATAATCTTTATGGCTATATTCTGTGCATATGGCTATAGTCTGTGTATGTGTTCCAGCATTTGTCACATATGTAACATTAAGTTGCTTGCTGTTACAAGTGCACAATAGAGAAGTGTACCTTGAAAAGAGCAGTGATACAGTGTAGCATTCTCTGCCTGTTACACATTGACCTCAGGAATGTCCTGCTAAATCTCATTCTGCTCCATCCAAGGGCAAATAAACAGGTGGCTATGGCCAGGGCCGGCCGAAAGGTGGCCATAGACGTAACAATTACGATCTTTCTTGGAAAAGATCTTTCCAAGAAAGATCGTTCGTTTCAATACACACGTGTAGAGCTGAATCGTCAGATATACAGGTAGATATATGGGAAGAAACAATAGAATTCTACCTGTATCTGACGATTCAGCACTAACAATGGGCGATGTTTGGGTCAATTCAAAGGCACCCGATCAAAATTTTCCATCCAGCCCGATCGACGAGCCGACCGATATCCAAGTCTTCTGCCGATATCGGTCGGCTCTTTTTCCACCATACACGCAAAGAATATCGGACGAAAATTCGTTTCGTACGATATTATCTGTGCGTCTATGGCCACCATTAGGCCTATTGGACCAATTGGGCCCCGCACCTCTGGGGGCCCCGCACCACAGATAATATTTCCCTCAGCACATGATGCTGCCTGGCCTGCCCGCAACTTTGTCCAGCCCATCCCCAAATCCATAGGTCCAGCCCACCCCCAACTCTGATAAGCCAGCCTATCCCCCAACTCCATAGGTCTAGCCTGCCCCCAACTCTCATAGGCCCAGCTTTCCTCCAACCTTGATAGGCCCTGCCTGCCCCCAATCCAACCAAGCCTGCTCCCAAGCTGAATCGGCCCAGCCTGCCCCAAACTAATTGGCCCAGTCCACTCTCCTATTTCCTCCCTCTCTCTCTCTTACCCTGTGTGCCCCTATTATGTGCCCCTATTTCATCCCTCTCACTCTCTTACCTTGTCTGCCCCTTTCCTTTCTATTTTGTGCCTGTATGCCCTTATTTTCCTAAATACTTGGTGTGTCAGTAGCCAGCAACACTTTGTCTAGGGGCCCTGCCAACATGGTCCCAATTGGGCCCCACATTTGATAGGATCAGCCCTGGCTATGGCAGCCCTTTATATACATTCAAAGCACTGAACACGCATAAATGGTTTCTCAATGAATAACTCAGTGTACAGTTATCTTCTACATCCAGCCGGTACCTGTGCAGATATAGAATATAATATATATATTGGTATAGAAATTGTCATACTGTAGGTAGCCGTTTAAATTGTAAAAATGTAGCAAGTTTTACATTAACACAAGCGGTGGGCGTATCAGTGAAATGAATGAATATGGGAGATAATTACAGTTGTTTCCCCAACTCTAGATTATATCTCCAGCTGAAGCTTTGCATATAGTTTTATATGTACCATTTCATGCAGTTACTGTAAATGGAGCAAATTGCAATGTGGCCTCATTAACAGCTAAATGTGAAATATGAGCACCGTCTGTCATGTTCAGTTGCTCCAATACAACAATTTTCCCCAAAGATGCCAACATCATTACACTAAAGTGTTGCAGCTATATCACCGAAAATTTCTCAAAGAGCAACAGTCACATTTTGTCTAATTGAATAGCTAAGTTGTGGACCATATCAGGTCATAGAGCCAGCAATGGAGCGTGGTCGGGCACCCCATTTACCAACAAATGCACAGATTGCCTAAAGCATTTACTTACTGGCAGCTTATACTGTGTTTAGTCAGTTTACTGAAAATGCAACATTGCTAAATGAATTCCCTCAGCCTCTGAAAGTACAGCATTGCCAGAATTACGTATCATGCAAGAAATTAAATCTTTTACAAACATACATAGCGCTGATGCTACAACATGCAATGTGACAATTGTGGGATAAGTAACAGTGGATAATAGTCTCTGGGAAGAGAGTGTGACTGTAGGATAGCAGGTATAGTAGGGAGAGATGGTGCCTATAGTAACAGTGGATAATAGTCTCTGGGAAGGGAGTGTCACTGTGGGATAGCAGGTATAGTAGGGAGAGATGGTGCCTATAGTAACAGTGGATAATAGTCTCTGGGAAGAGAGTGTGACTGTAGGATAGCAGGTATAGTAGGGAGAGATGGTGCCTATAGTAACAGTGGATAATAGTCTCTGGGAAGAGAGTGTGACTGTAGGATAGCAGGTATAGTAGGGAGAGATGGTGCCTATAGTAACAGTGGATAATAGTCTCTGGGAAGGGAGTGTGACTGTAGGATAGCAGGTATAGTAGGGAGAGATGGTGCCTATAGTAACAGTGGATAATAGTCTCTGGGGAGGGAGTGTAACTGTGGGATAGCAGGTATAGTAGGGAGAGATGGTGCCTATAGTAACAGTGGATAATAGTCTCTGGGAAGGGAGTGTAACTGTGGGATAGCAGGTATAGTAGGGAGAGATGGTGCCTATAGTAACAGTGGGATAATAGTCTCTGGGAAGGGAGTGTGACTGTGGGATAGCGGGTATAGTAGGGAGAGATGGTGCCTATAGTAACAGTGGATAATAGTCTCTGGGAAGGGAGTGTGACTGTAGGATAGCAGGTATAGTAGGGAGAGATGGTGCCTATAGTAACAGTGGATAATAGTCTCTGGGAAGGGAGTGTGACTGTGGGATAGCAGGTATAGTAGGGAGAGATGGTGCCTATAGTAACAGTGGGATAATAGTCTCTGGGAAGGGAGTGTGACTGTGGGATAGCAGGTATAGTAGGGAGAGATGGCGCCTATAGTAACAGTGGATAATAGTCTCTGGGAAGGGAGTGTAACTGTGGGATAACAGGTATAGTAGGGAGAGATGGTGCCTATAGTAACAGTGGGATAATAGTCTCTGGGAAGGGAGTGTGACTGTGGGATAGCAGGTATAGTAGGGAGAGATGGTGCCTATAGTAACAGTGGGATAATAGTCTCTGGGAAGGGCGTGTGACTGTGAGATAGCAGGTATAGTAGGGAGAGATGGTGTCTATAGTAACAGTGGGATAATAGTCTCTGGGAAAGGAGTGTGACTGTGGGATAGCAGGTATAGTAGGGAGAGATGGTGCCTATAGTAACAGTGGGATAATAGTCTCTGGGAAGGGAGTGTGGCTGTGGGATAGCAGGTATAGTAGGGAGAGCTGGTGCCTATAGTAACAGTGGATAATAGTCTCTGGGAAGGGAGTGTGACTGTGGGATAGCAGGTATAGTAGGGAGAGCTGGTGCCTATAGTAACAGTGGGATAATAGTCTCTGGGAAGGGAGTGTGACTGTGGGATAGCGGGTATAGTAGGGAGAGATGGTGCCTATAGTAACAGTGGGATAATAGTCTCTGGGAAGGGAGTGTGACTGTGGGATAGCGGGTATAGTAGGGAGAGATGGTGCCTATAGTAACAGTGGATAATAGTCTCTGGGAAGGGAGTGTGACTGTGGGATAGCAGGTATAGTAGGGAGAGATGGTGTCTATAGTAACAGTGGGATAATAGTCTCTGGGAAAGGAGTGTGACTGTGGGATAGCAGGTATAGTAGGGAGAGATGGTGCCTATAGTAACAGTGGGATAATAGTCTCTGGGAAGGGAGTGTGGCTGTGGGATAGCAGGTATAGTAGGGAGAGATGGTGCCTATAGTAACAGTGGATAATAGTCTCTGGGAAGGGAGTGTGACTGTAGGATAGCAGGTATAGTAGGGAGAGATGGTGCCTATAGTAACAGTGGATAATAGTCTCTGGGAAGGGAGTGTGACTGTAGGATAGCAGGTATAGTAGGGAGAGATGGTGCCTATAGTAACAGTGGGATAATAGTCTCTGGGAAGGGAGTGTGACTGTGGGATAGCAGGTATAGTAGGGAGAGATGGTGCCTATAGTAAGACTATATCATAGTGTGCTTTTTAGATGTTTATGAAATACACTTCCAGAACCTGACAGCTGTACGGCCACAAATTGCTGATTTATACGGTATAAATAACAAGAAGTCTGTCTTGCGTTGTGGTATCATTGCGCCAGTTTGCTACATTGTTCAGTGAAAAGCTGTTAATTAGCAGAAAGCAAAACCCTCTGTTTGCACTTGGTTTTAACCGACTTGCCCCCATTTTCTTCCTACCTCTAAATGGGCAGAGGCTACACTGATGGAGCTGCCTTCCCTGTGTCCCAACAGTAGACAGTACCTGTGTCT
Organism: Xenopus laevis; assembly: GCF_017654675.1. Lineage (NCBI taxonomy): Eukaryota > Metazoa > Chordata > Amphibia > Anura > Pipidae > Xenopus > Xenopus laevis. Next base: position 126,700,354 of record NC_054380.1, read on the forward strand.
GTGCCAATTTCATGTTCACACTTTCAGCGTCTCTGCTGTGCTGCTGCATTACACAATTCCCAGCTGTATTCAATGTTTGCTTATCTTACAATGCAGCACATTAAGTACTTGACACGTTGCTCTCCCCTTTTACTACGTGACTGGTCGGAAACAAGAATAATATGTAAAACGTGAAATGTTTGCAAAAAGGAAACAAATTGTCAGTAGACCACTTCCCATAGAATCTCATTTAAACAAATAATTACAATTTTTAAAATTGATTTCCTTTTTCTCTGTAATAATAAAACAGTACATTGTACTTGATCCCAACTAAGATATAATTAATCCTTATTGGAGGCAAAACAATCCTATTGGGTTTAATTATTGTTTAAATTAATTTAAAATAGACTTATTGTTGGATATTTAAATTATGGAAAGATTCCTTATCTGGAGAACCTCAGGTTCTGAGTATTCTGAATAATAGGTCCTATACCTGTAGTCAAACTGCTTGAGTATTCTAATTTAGAAAAATGTGTTTTTCATTCTGAATCAAAATCCTTTTACAGCTTTTCTGGCAATGGGTTGGTGTTAATGAAGGTAAGTGGTATATATATATAGATATATGTACTTACGTGATAAAGCGTCTCCAGGGTCGGACTGGTGGGACTGGGGCTGCCACCCCATGGGCCCCTGCATTCGCCAAGGGGGCCCTGCCGCGCCCCCACACCAGCTTACAGATAGCCACAAAGATGCCTTTTCTATGCATATTACTCTCAAATTTAGCCAAGATTTTGTACTTAACGTTTCCTACTGTGAAGTAGAAGGAGATAGTTATTGTACACTCTGAGCAAGAATACTTTAAGAGCTTCTCATAGGCATATCAGTTGTGTAAAGTCTATCCAGCAAGCTGTTCAGGCTCCATTTATAACTTTAGTTGCAGCTGATAAATAATGATAAATAATACACATTGCTCAGCTTAAAAGTACAGCATAAAAAGGGTGATTTCAAACATTATGAAGGCAAAAAAATAAAACCCCATTTTTACTTTCTTTAATGAAAAAGAAACCTATCTCCGATATACTTTAATTAGAAAATATGTACTGTTTTATAAGAAACCTGACTGTATGGAGTGAAATTCTCCCTTCATTTACTGCTGTGGATAGGAATTGTCAGATGGTCCCTAACTGCTGAGCAGGGAAACAATCATACTTATGAACAGCAGGGGGAGCCCCCGCCTTACTTCCCAGCCATGCAGAACTCAAGCAGCTTTGTTTGTTTCCCTGTAGAGCAGTCTGTGGTTGAGATTTGTATTGGATTTTATTTTTGCCTTTACATCCCCCTTACTGTTTCCAACTCCAGCTGCAGGCACAAAGATCATGGAGCCAGATTTAAACAGATAAACTGGGATTCTATTTGGAGGATTATTTTGCTGCAACCACTGGTTCTGCGTTGGATAAAGTTGGATGAGTTGGAGAAAGTTTGTATTAAACAATACAACAGCTATAAAATCCACATTAGATTACATGACAACACAGGACCCAGTGCAGTCTGTTTATTCTGATTATTATTGCTGTATCGGCTTCTGGCAGATATTATTTGACTTGTGCTCTTTTGATCATTTTGATGATCCCTAAGCAGCCCAGACCACACTGAGCATGTGCACAGTCTTAGTCTTGCAAAGATGTATAACAAAATTACAAGATGGTGACCCGCTGTAGCCAACTTTGAAAGCATAAATTACCGTATATACTCGAGTATAAGCCGACCCAAGTATAAGCCGAGGTACCTAATTTTACCTACGAAAACTCGGAAAACTTATTGACTTGAGTATAAGCCTAGACACAACTACAGCCCTGTCTCCCAGCAGCGCACATTCCGCCAAAGCGACCCCCCCATCGATCAACCGGACTTCTTTGCAAAGTTGATGGTGACAGAGAATTGCCAAATGGATTCTCTGGAGGGTGCTGTGTGATATTGCCATCACTGTTAATCTTTTGTATAACCAACAGAGGGCGCACTGTTATTCTTTCATATAACCAACAGAGGGCGCTGTGTGATATTGCAGTCCCTGTTATTCTTTAATATAACCAACAGATGGCGCTGTGTGATATTGCAGTCACTGTTATTCTTTCATATAACCAACAGAGGGCGCTGTGTGATATTGCAGTCCCTGTTATTCTTTAATATAACCAACAGAGGGCGCTGTGTGATATTGCAGTCCCTGTTATTCTTTCATATAACCAACAGAGGGTGCTGTGTGATATTGCAGTCTCTCCCCAAGCGAACTGTTGGTATAGGGATGATTAAAAGTGACTGCAATCTCAGCTACTGCCCGCTGACTCGAGTATAAGCCGAGGTAGACTTTTTCAGCACATTTTGGATGCTGAACAACTCGGCTTATACTCGAGTATATATGGTATTTGTTTGATTAGGCTTGTGGTGCAGTAAGTTCATGTTTATGTTTACTATACAAAATACAGCATTTCTAGCCTCATTCTGTTTTAGACTTTACTTCACCTTGAAGCACTCCTTTGCCAATGGAATTTTCAAACCTGCCTGATTTATATCTGGCTGAAAAAAGACCTGGTATCAGTCAGGCAGGGCCCCATGGTTAGTGGTGTAACTATAGAGGAAGCAGAACCCTCGGGAAGAGGAGTCTGGGCTGTGGGATATTTTTCCTCTATAGTTGATCTCTAACCCTCGAAAATGTGTACACCCTCTGCAAACTGTTTGCAACGGCAAGTGCTAGGGGGCATCCAGGTACAGTAAGAGGCGGGTGGGTATGCCACTATTGGCCACATTATTACGTGCTTCCCCACGGTCCTTCTTGACCGGCACAAGCAGATAGGCTGCTGACTTGCTCTAAAGGGGCAAAGCCTTCAGCTGAAATCTGCCCGTGTATGGCCACCTTTACACTTTTGAAGGTTCATTTACACAAACAAGCACATGTGCAAAGTACTAACATGGACATAAAATGCTCATTTGCAACTGATGGCAAGCGTCAATGCAGAACATTCAATTTTTTGGCTGGACAAACGAAATATTGATGTGGCAACAGGAATCATTGAATTCCCAGACTTGACACTTACTCCAGCAAAAGTCAAAGATCAAAATGCCCAGCTGGCAGATAGTACAAGGCATTTGTTTGCACCAGTGAAAATACATCATCGTTTTGTTCATAAAGACACACTGAAATAGAAACAATATCAACTAATGAATGCAAACCTGACATTAAACAAGCCGCAATGATGGATATAATTAATTACCAGCTAATTATGCAGATGAACATAGGAAGCCTTCTACTAATCTTATTGGAGGAAATATGTTCATTAGCATTAATGTCAGCACAAAATGCCATAATACTTTTCTTTCTGTTTGTGTCTGTTTTTTTGTTGTGTTTAATAGCAACATAGCGAAAGCCAGTAAGCACATAAATAATTATGTATGTGTGCGGCTTCATCAGAGCATTTTATCAATCTATAAGGAACCTCATCTTACTGGAGTAAATCCTGCTCAATTACTAAATTACTTATTTTCTCCCTGTGCTTGGTCTCTCTGATGTATTGTCAGGCTCTGACTGTTGTGTAAAAAAATGTTGTCTTCTGTTACTTACATCATATTTTAGTGGAAAAAGTTTCTAAGTCCCAATTCCCGCCGTATGCAAATTAGCCTGAGTGAAGACCTCTAATGAAGTTTCGTTAGGCATAATTGATCGCTAGCGCATATTTGCTTTGATTGCCGAATTAACGCTAGTGAAAATTCACCACCGTTCAGCGACTTGGACGCAACTATGCATTTTAGTAAATTAGCATTGCCTGAGCGAATTTTCGCCTGGCAAAGTGTAGCGATGGGTGCAAAGCCGTCTCTGGCTAATTTTCGCAGGTTACTAAATTAGACTCCAATTGTGATTCTTGGTGTTGGCACCCAACTGAGATGCACATGTTTATAAGCCAGAAAAGAAACAAGTAATGTTGGATTCTTGTAGGAGTTTTTTTATGGTTATTAGAGTATACATGAGTCAGGTACAGGCCTTGATACAGTTATCCTTTTCCCATTCCATATATCTAACTATTGATCGGTATAATAGAAGAGTAACACCTTTAGTTGCTGGCTTGCTGCTGAGAGCTAGGCTTTGCATCATATATCTTTGCATTGATAAACATTGCCCAGGGACAGAATACTACGATTTTTGGGGACTTACAGAGCATTACAGCATGCAGCAAGTCTGTCTTGCACCGAAATGCAGAAATATTAACTAATGTGCGGACGCAGAAAGAATGAACGCAAACCCTATGGAGGAACTGAATCAGTAAACAGGTTGACTAAATACGCTTTAATAGGAGCCATACGCGAGCCAAAACATGCAGAGGACAAAGTCAATTAACATTCTGTACTGGTTTTATCAGGAAACCCAGGGCATCAGATATAATGTAGCCCTGTGTAAATATATCTTATGGGCCAAACAAGAGGGCCATGAGAGAGAATGAATTTAGTCTATTATATATCTTTACTTTCTTTAACACTAATATTATTATTAGATAACATTGGGGGTGGGGGGATACAAACAAGCAGCATTTTAAACAAAGGCAAACCAAAACAATTGTAGAAAGATAAATGTGCACACCCGGGCCCCTCAATTAGTTGTACCACCTGGTGCACAGACCTTTTTAGAAGACGGCACTTCCAAAGTAGCTACAAGAAAATAAATAGGTACCAGTAGTCAAAGCGATTCAAACAGGGGACAAGCCCCTTGTGTGTTTATTACGTCACAACGTTTTGGGGGCTTCCCCCTTCGTCGATCACCTGACGAAGGGGGAATGCCCCTGAAACGTTGTGACGTAATAAACACACACACGGGGCTTGTCCCCTGTTTGAATCGCTTTGAGTGCTGGTACCTATTTCTTTTCTTGAATCCAAAACAATTGGACAGAGAACCTAGTTTTAATTGTTTTCCAGACTAGAGAAAAGATAAAAGTACATGGCCCCCTGCACAATACCGACCTGCACCCAACAACTTGACCTACTCTATTTGCACATCCCCTGCCCCAAACTTGCAAAATCCCTGCTCTTACAGCCTCACTCCTCACTACCCTCACTCCTTCACCTTTGCATCATCCCATTTGTTGGCACAGGGGACTGGGTTTACTGGCGATTCAACAACTGTCAATCTTCCACCCAATCTCCAAGTCAGATGGGACCAGCAGGTCATATGCAGCCCCCAGCTCTCTGCCACCCTAAGCCCAGGTCTTTGTGGCTTGCCCAAAAATCCGGATCTCAACACTGTCCTCCTCATGTGTTTTAACCACAATGCAGTATTTTCCTCCTACAATTCCAGTATAATTGTGGTCCCAAGGTGGAGATGCACCTGAGTATAATTCTAAATATGGGGTAACTCACCACATCAAGGAAGAGGCTCAGGTGCACCGACCTGAGCCCTCAATGCGGGGAGCGGACAAACCAAAAAATTTTTACAGCCTTATGCGTTTTGTGTTGCAAACAAAGAGCCTATGACTAAGTGTTTGAAACACAAAACGGGTAAGGCTGTGGACACAATAAATTATTTCACTTTGATTCAAGTGCCTGGTGGAAGATTGCCTTTATTGAGTGCCTGCTCCAAAGAATTTTTGGAGATGCACCTGACACAATTTCAGCCAATCCATTTAAAGGAGCAGCATCGGACTGAAGGGTCTGAGGCCCACCGGGGTTTTTGATACCCCCCCCACCACGGGTACCTGTTCCCTTGATTGGGGCCAGTGAAGGGCAAGATCAGAGGGGAGCGCGGGCTGTGTGCTACCAGAAACAGCGCCAGGGCCCACCTGGTTTTAACCCAGTGTCCTGCTTGCTCAATCCGACCCTGTAAAGGAAGCAGGAGGAAGGCACCAGTAAAATGCCACTGTATTCAAACTGTAGAGAGGTTACACACTTCTATTTCACCTCATTTGTATGGTTCTTTCAGTGTTGGTGATGATTCCTAGCGATGACAGCATCAGCATTCAAGTCCACTAAGCTTTGCACCCAGTGTTATGGCAAGATAAAGTCTTCAAGCAGTTTCCAGCACCTTCTAGCTGGAGAATACCCAGAAACAGGAATATAATTTAATTAGCCACAAGGAAAACGTAAAGGGCTGTTATTTATGAGTCTCATTATTGTACGGTTTCCTTGTAGGAACAAAGTTTCCCTATGGCAAATGTTAATTACTTGTATATTTCTGTTGTGCTCTCGGCTGTTAATGATAACAAATTGTGACATATACGAACAATTTAGTTCCCGTGAAAAAAACCTGAAAGTGTAATTATAAAAATGCTAATTGAAACATGCGAATCAAGCAGCAATTTACACATTGTTTAAAAATAATGATATTTTTCAAGGGTCAAAGAAAGAGAGCAATACAATAAAATAATGGGGATAAGGAGTGGACCCCTCTTTTCTTTGTGCAAATTTATATTCCCCCCCAGCGAGCACCAGTTTTCTAATCTCTGCCCCTTTCCACTTTTATCCATCATGCCCTGTTTGTGGCACTAGGAGTTGGTCCAACTAACCTAGAATTATTTTCTTTTTTTTTTGTTGTTGTAAAAACCAAATTCTTTGTGCCATGTTATTCCTTAGTCTTTGATTCTAGATCTTCTGCACTTTATAACTACCTATTCTTTATTTGCACTGCTCTTTCTCAGCTTTGTGTACTGTCTTCCACTTCCAGCATCAGACTGTGAGCCTTGGACACACACCGGGATTGCCACCTCAGTGGCCCCCACATACCCCCGGCCCTCCACCTCAGTCATGGAGCCCTACGATGCCTCGACTCCCGCTCCTCCCTCCCACGTTTACCTTGTTCTTTTACCTTGAGGCTGCAATCAGGGGGGAGGTAAAGGAGAGCTATCTTCTTGCAGGTCTGGATTGGTGGGTCCCACCAGGTATTTTCCCCGTCTCCCACTAGCCCAGACCAATCCTGTCCACGTCTGATTCGCCCCATCCAGAGGGGAATCTATGCTATAGGGGTTTTATGTTTTTTTTATTGAAAACTTTTCCAGGGCATTTGTATCATTTGGATCTATATTTCAGATGTAGGGGACTGGTAAATTAGTCTCCCAGTTTTATTTAACAGGCAGCCCCCTAGTGCTATAGACTCCTAAACTGGTTACTAAAATACAGTTAGGAGGGGGGACCAATAAGTGTCCAGAAGATGTCACTGTGCTAAAGTATAAAGTCCTGAAGAGCCATGTGCTCAGAGTCCATTTTGTGTAAGTCCTGGTCTCAGCAGGCAGGAAGGATAAAGTGCAACCTAGACAGGTCAGGTCTAGTGAGAATAGGCCTTAATAGGTCACTCTAGGAGTGACAGACAGTCAGGTTATTTAGCTGAACAGCCTGAGGCTCCAACGAGGAGTGTGAATGGGATTAAGGTCCCAAGTACTAATTGCCCAGAGTAGGGACTAAGTGTACAGATTTAGGGATGTGGATATTCCGCTGGGTTCCAATTGAGAAAAGGCTGCTGTGTATGTTCTCTTCCCTGCGGGGACTAATACTGACCCCTGGTGCTTGAGAGTATGTGCCTATCCACTGTTGTTATATGGTCCTGCTGGATCTTTATGTACACGGTAGATTACTGTGTTCAATAAACACATTCTCTGGTAAGATTGCAAGAACCACTGGCACCCAATTATTGTGCACTGTATCTATTTACAGTTGTACTACACCCTGTCTCCACACCATTGCAAGGGCTTACCAGCTGAGAATTGAAGTCTTATCCAGAGCAAAGTATTGGGATAAAGCTTATATTTAGAGAATGGTGCCACTCAATTTACTTTAGCGTTACACAAAATAATTGCAAAACCACCTAATATGTGTCGTGATCTCAAGTTGTCCCTTATAAAGTCTCCATGCACCTTCACCTTCTGCATTGGTATTAGTCCTGTTCCTCCACCCTCTTTTAAATGACCCTTTTCTGCCTCATTCCTGTTGTCCTTCATCTCACTTATTCTCTCAACTCCTCTACTCCCCCTTTCTGTTGTACTCCATCCTCCTTGTGCCTGCTATTAGGCCTGATTGCCATACCGATGTGCTTGCAGTTTAAATGGGCAAGACACATAGTAAACAGCCTCGTTGGCTGTTAATAAATGAGGCCCAGTCTCGCAAACAATTGTTATCTATTCTAAATTGAAGCCTGCATAACTGCTGATCATTGCAGACAAGTTAATAGGACTCAAGGATCCAAGACGCAGTAATTGCACAAGGGAGGGAAACCTGACATCAAGACAAAGAGAAATGAACAGTAGACACTAAATGGTGAGCAGCTTTTTCTATGGAGAAAAGCGATAGCTAATAATTGAATGATTAGAAACAGAAAAGGTGAAATAACATGGGATTTGTACAGAGTAACAGGGTTTAACAGATAGATTGTCTTGAAGGTAATGTCAGACTAAAGTACATTTCCAAGTCTTGGAATCTCCCCTAATCCTTCCACATCTTTTGTCTATGATCCTTTGCAGCCCTCATATCTCATCCATCTACACCAGCGTATATTACTTTGAAAGTGAAAATCCCCAGTGATAGCAATGATATGTATCACTTGCTGGAGCCCAGCTCAGTGCTGGACTTGGTTTTTTACCCAATGTGGGGAATGTATAACTGTGTATTGGTCATTCAAGTGCTTTGACCTTATAGATCAGAGGTCCTCAACTGTTTTTACTCATGAGCAAAATTAAAAATGTAAAAAGAGTTGAGAAACAACACAAGCATGAAAATGTTCCTGGGGATGCCAAACAAGTGCCGTTATTTGGTAGCCCCTATATGGACTGACTGGATGGTTTGGCTGTTGAACTTTCACTATTCATCCTGAAGCTAATAAATACTAAGCCCTGATTGGTTGCTGAGGGTTACTGCCCAGGTGCAAATTTGCCCACTGTTTCATTCACACTTGGTGCCAGTGGTTCTTAATAACAATTTATAAATTGCTGAAATTGACAGAATTTCAGCAACAAATCGTAATGAAAAACAATTTGCACCATGGTTATGGTGTGAAAGGCCAGAGTTTTTCTCCAATGCCTTGGCAAGGCACTAGAGTGAATGGAAACTTTCCTATATGAACATAATGTTCTTCTACTGCTCATGTTGCAGCACTCGCAGGTACCGGCTCCTGATTGATAATGATCAGTATTGAAAGAAATGAAGGTTACCAGAATATGGAAAAAAAATGTGGACACTAGAAAATCCAACCGAAATTGCTTTAATGCCATTCACAAAGGTCTGCCTGGAGAAGGAGCTGAAAATAATTGGTTTTACTTATGGCAATTAAATGTTTTGTGCTGAAATATTGTTGTCACGGTAACCAGACGATTTTTTTAATTTGTATGTGTCTATTTATATTTATATCACATACTTTTTGAGAAATGTATTTTTCTTGGGTTTTTAACTTCATTGTTATGAGATACATCCAAGGTGAGCAGATCTAGAATCAAAACAAACTACATTCCCCATAATGTAGTCGAACAGACTTTCTAGACAACCCGACAACTGCTGTTGAAATAGCAATGGAAAAGAATAGACGCCAGGTAGGATTGTCTAGAGGCAGGTGAACCCACCAAGGTTCATCTAATGAAGTGCTGGACCTATTTAAATACTGACAACGGCAGGTCTAGTGATCCCTTTTGTAAAAAAAAGGGCTAGTTAAGCGATTAGCAAGCTAGCAAGTCTTTGGATCTTGGGAGAATGTTTCAGAGGCCTATTTTGTTTAATTCAAAATACTAATCCAAGCAGAAATATAGCTATTCCCAGTAGAGAACTCACAGAGAAGAATAGTGCTCATGCCCCAGGCCCTCAGCTCAGTGGGGTGGTCAATCAGGGTCACCTGTCCAGTTTTGACGTGGACAACCCGGTATTTTGAAGGGCTGCCCGGGTCAAAACTTCCAACCAGTTTTCCAAATAAGGAAAACCGGCCAGGATTCCCCATGATTGACACGGGTAATCTGAGATCACGGCGTCATAGCACCGCCCCTCCGTGTCAAGCCATGTGCCTATATGTCACGTTTCCGCCTCCTCTGTGTTACTGCCCCGCCCCCTGCCTGGTCTTTACTGGGGGAAAAGGTGGCAACCCTATGGTCAATCTGTATAGAACAATAAGTTATGGGGCACTTTGGATCCAACATGCAGATCAGACCAAAAAATATTTGTTAAAAAGTAGAAAAAAATCTTTATTTAGACCATCATTTCAAGCTTTACGCATTGTGTGTTCATCTGACACTTAATCATAAGCTTCAAGCTACATATTGTTTCATGCCTATGATTACATGTGCAAAAATAAAAGTCAGACGTGAACTCTGCGCGAAGTCCAAATTTATAGGTATGTAGCAGCACCAATTAAATACTTATGGACCCACTTGCAGTGCTGCAACTACTGGGGGAGCAGGGGGTACAATTGGGCCAGGGTCCATACCCCCTCAGGGCTCCCAGGCAGCTCACGCACCATGGAGGGGGGTGGGGGGTCCGGCTGCATGTCCCGCACCCCGCTAGTTACGTTACTACCCACTTGTCCACAGATCAAACGGATAAGTTTAGATTTAGTGCGCTTGCCAACTAAAAAACAGATTTTCCAGTCCTTAGAAAAAAAGAATACGCTCAATGGTGTGTTAAATCTTTTTTACAGGGATAACAGACAGAATCGGATCTACTCACAAGCCAGTTTCTTGATTTTTGTGCCTGTTGCAGACAGCCGGAACTGTCGAAGGCCCCACATGCGGTCAAATCTACCAAACCATTCTAACGTTCTAGAGGAGTTTCGCAGAAATGAACGCTAGTGAAACTTCGATATGAAATTCTCGTACTGCAAAAATAATGCTAGTGAAAATTAACCTGCGTTTGGCTGCTGAGACGCAACCTCGTATTTTAGTGAATTAGCGTAATGGTAACTAATTTGCGCCTGGTGAAGTGGCATGAAGTATGGCGAAGCAGTCGCTGGTGAAAATTCGCCCTTTAGTGAATTTGCCCCATAGAATTCTGGAGTCTGTCTCAGGGTTGGGGAAGGCAAGAAAATATTTTTAAAGGGAAAAATGTCTATGAATAAAGCGACAGTGACACATTCTAAAGCTGCAGTCACAGCCAAAAAGCAGCCTTATATTAAAATATAGATTAAAAACAAAACCATGTCAAGGACATGTCAGCATTACTTTATTCCCACATGTTTAGCCTTGTTATAAACAGTATCACATTCCCCTTCCCTCCAGGCTTGGGATCATATAAATATTGTATGTAAGTAATATGTTTGGCAACACTTATTGTTCTAAGGATCCAATTTGTTATTCTGCATATAAAGCAGAAAGGGAAAAAAAAAACATATAATAATTCATTCATAACATGGCACTCCTAGTAAAGAGAGTGTCATTATATCAAATATCTGTTATTATCTAGCTGCTCTCACCTTAATATAATCTGTTTTCTAGCTGTGCTAATATAAATGGAAATGTTCTAAAATACAAACTTATATTTAATGCAAATGACAAGTTATTTGTTTCCGTGTCATATCATCCTTTATTGGGTACAGCAAATCTTTTTTCTTCATATCTACGCTTAGAACTATGAATAGGAGCTTATTGCTTGAATGTGCGCAGACGTTCCTTATAGACCTCAGTGGTTTTGTTTACATAGAATAACAAGCCTTTTTCCATGGGTGCCTATGGAGCATTCCTCAGCGGAATTACATCTGTGTATTAAAAACGAAGATCCGCCTGAATGTATATATTGCTTTATATTAAAAAGGCTTCATTGATCTACAGATTAGGCTTGATCCTGGATAAGTGATCATTATGAAGAATTGATATTAGGAAGCTAACACAAATCCTCATTATGGGCGATGGAAGAGCTGCTTCCGTGCAGAACAGTTCTTTTTCACAACTGCCAAACCCGGGAGAATCTGTTCTACCAGATCTGAACCAGACTGGACCCTATGTTGTTTTTGACAAACCCTGATTCACTCTACTGTAGATCTGCAGAGAGAACCTGTGGAGCAGCTGAGATTTCTTTGCAGAGAATGCATATTCTGAAGATGGGAGACCAGAAAAGCATGCATTTTCCAAGACCTTCAGTGTGTGAGTGAACTTATTGCTCTAGCAGGGTCCTGAAACGGCAAAACCTGTCTCCAAGTCCCACCTCTCCCCAACCATGCAGAGAAAAAAACTTGTTTCAGGTGCTCCGATACCAGATAGGGCTTAGGGACCCATCTGAGATTTCCAAGCCCCACTTATCCTCCAACCCTATATGGTACCTGAGCGCCTGAAATAATTTGGGAATGGTCAGTTCAAGGGTGATCACTTGGGGCATATGCTATTTTTTTATGCATGCACTTTCATTGACCCATTTTGCACCTCTGTCACACCATTCAGTGTGCTTTGATGTCTGTGTTGTACTTTGTACATGTACAGTCGTAAATATAGACTTGTGTGTAATGTGCCCCTATGGCTTTAAATCCCTACACTTCCTGATCTCCCTAGTTGCTGGGCAGATGCCCATGTATCTAGTTGTAATTTTCATAGTCCAGTTATGGGCCAAGAGGTGTTGTGACCACTTCCTGTCACACTTTGAGTGAGTGAGAAGGGGTGGATCTTCCTCTTTGTCTCCTGGTGTCTGATCCAGCTGGATGTTTCCAGGGAGCCTGAGTACAATAAGGCCCAGTAAAGCCAGTTTGCCCTAGAGGGACCTGAACCTCTAGTGTGGAAGTTGGGGAGCAGGGACCCCGTGAATGAGGCTAGTGAGTGGCAGAAATATAATTTTTATAGACTCTATAGGAGGGTAAGATAGTGAGGGAAGAGAGAAAGAGCAGCTTTGTGCTCCATCAAGGAGGTGTAACTGGGAATAGCTTCCCAGGCTGTAAAATTTGCCTACAGTGAAGGAACACAGTGGATAGAGTGTCAGGCTTTAGGTTCTCTTCCCTGACTACTTCAGTGGGTGAGATCCAGACCATGTGTGAGGTATTTCTGCCTGGAGGTGCTGTACTGCCTTGACTACATCCTCAGGGAATGCACCTGCCTCTGATATACTGTCTGACACATGTGCCTATATAATCTGCAAATGCCTCTTTATTGATGTAAGTTACCTGTGTATCATTTGACTCTGACAAATAAACTATTTGTTCTGTTTGATTTGCAAGAACCTCCTGGCGCCCTCGTTTGGGAGACCTTAGAAAATGAATAGCTCTGAGTGCCATCCCGCCGGCGATTTTCATTCTAGCCGACTGGAAGGCAGGGAAGGCAGTTAGGGGAGATTAGTCGCCCCGAAGAAGAGCAGTTTTGTCACTGGGCGAGTAATCTCCCCAGATCTGACCGTGTATCTCTGCCCTAAGGGGTCAGAATCAGTAGTGCAGACAATGATAATGTAAAAAAAAACATTTGGGTGACATTCCCTTTGAAGGGGACCTGACACCCAAAAAAATATTCCAAATCCTATTTTATCACATTAGTCAAGCAGAATTTACTTTAATTACACTATATAAATTATTTGAATCTTGTTTCCTTCAGTCTGGGAATTCATAATTATAACAAGCAGGCAGGAGCCATTTTGGGGACACTGTTATTAAGGCAAGTCTTGTATCATCTCAGAATCTTGTTTGTGCACCAGAATGGGGGACCTGATGTCCATCCCCATGCCCTGGTTACACAATTAAACAGTGAAGAGAACGGGGGAATGTGGGGAGAGCAGTGACAATTAGGAAGTGCTGAATGGAAAGTGAAAGTAACTGCCTGCCCCGCTTTTATGTCTAAGGCATAGAGGAGAGGCAGGCAATATTTGATTGACAGCTGACATTTTCAAATGTGTTTACAACAGCTATGAATGCATTAATAAGAAATAGAATTTGGATTTCATGTTTAATTTGAAAAGCACTTTTATTCTACAGTTTTTTTTATGTCTGGATGGCATTCCCTTTAAATGAATGCATCTTCTGAATCCCAGTTAATTTGGCTGTTTCCTTACTATGACGACTGCTAATACACCAACAATACATTAGGTTTACAAATTCTAGTCTTTCCTGAGTGTTGCTGTCACTTATATCCGGCTCTCTGGCAATACACACGCTCTTATGCATACTCTAAGTCTCATCAATGGAGGGGGGAGAGATACTTCATTGCATCCTCAGAAGCTAAAAATATGAGTCTGCCGGAAGAGAACTATCTTCTATGGAATGCCTGGATACGGCAACAAGGGCCGGGGAGATAGAGCAGGTGCGTGATTAAAGCCACTGAAGAATAAATATATTAGTGCACTGACTGTGTATCTGCCTGGAAAAATAGACTTAGGGGCAAATTCACTAAGATTCGTAGTTGCGCCAGGCGTAACTTCGCCGCACTTCGCCGCACTTCGCCAGGCGTAGTTTCGCCAGCGCTCCGCAAATTCCCTAAAATCCGAAGTTGCGCTATGGGGTAGCGTAAGGTTGCGAAGTTGCGCTAACGTTGATTCGCTAAGTGAAGCGAAGTTACGCTAGCGATGGTTAATTTGCATACGGCGCCAAATTCAAATTTCAATGGAGGAATACGTAGCAGCACTACAAATGCCTGGGAAACCTTCAAAACATCAAGTAAAAATTTTTTTTTGCCCTACACATGTGCCCACTGTATAGTTAAGTTGCCATGAGTTAGGAAATGTAGGGGGGGGGAGGGGAGCCCCAAAAAAAGTTTCGATCTTTTTCAGCCTATCACCCATAATATAGAAAAAAACGCCAGCAATCCCTATCTACTCTATTGCGATTCGCCTGGTCTGAGGTGGCGAAGGAAGTCTGGTGTAAAAGGTAGCGTTCAGTACACTGCGTGTGTTAGTGAATTTGCGTAGTTACGTCCATTGCGCAAATTCGCTAGGCGAAAGGGTGTGAAGTAACACTAGCGAATTTACGCTAGTGAATTTGTGAAGTAACGAAAATGACCAACGCTAGCGAATTGACGCTAGCGTTAGGCGCTTCGGCACATAGTGAATTTGCCCCTTAAAGTAAATGAACCCATGTTACGTTTATATGTATACATTTGGGGTTGCTGTCAATTTAATTTATCTTAAATGATCAGTGAAACATATTGGCAAGGCAACATGTATTGTTGTTTTAATTCATTTGCACTTTTCATAAACTGCCAACAAAGTACAGTAATTTACTGAATGGAATACAAATATCCTCAGCAAAACCAAAAATGGGCAGAATCTAGAACAGTGCTCCAGATACCCAGGACAGTGGGTAAGGCACTCCCAGCCTAAAGAATATCAAAACCCTAAAAGTGAATATGGTTAAAAAATGCCATGTTTTTAATACTGAACTTATTGCACGAGGCTAAAGTTTCAGCTTGTCAATAGCAGCAATGATCCAGGACTTCAAACTTGTCACAGGGGGTCACCATCTTGGAAAGTGTCTGTGACACTCACATGCTCAGTGGGCTCTGATTGGCTGTTGAGAAGCTAAGCTTAGGGCTCGTCACTAATTATCCAGCAGAAAATGAGGTTGGTCTGTAATATAAGCTGATGCTACAGGTTTGCTGATTATTAAATTCTGATGCTAATTGCACTGGTTTCTGTGCTGCCATGTAGTAAATATCTGTATTAATTACTAATCAGCCTTATATTGTGACATTTCTATTCTATGTGTACTGTATATTGTGAGTGGCTCCCTAAGCTCAGTAAGTGACAGCAGCACAGAGCATGTGCAGTGAATCAGCAGAAAAGAAGATGGGGAGCTACTGGGGCATCTTTGGAGACACAGATCTTTACCGCTAAAGGGCTGTGGTTGCCTTGGGCTGGTACAGAAGCACAAAACATAGACTCCATTTTATCCAAATAATCAGCAAAAAAAAATTATTCCGATTTTTCTCTGTAATAATAAAACAGTAGCTCGTACTTGATCCCAACTAAGATATAATTAATCCTTATTGGAAGCAAAACCAGCTAATTGGTATAATTTAATGTTTAAATTATTTTCTAGTAGACTTCAGGTATGAAGATCCAAATTATGGAAAGACCCATTATCTGGAGCATTCTGGATAATAGGTCCCACACCTGAATTCACCATCTCATCAAGGCAGATTTTAAGTACAGGACACCCTTGTGGTTCAAATTATTTCACTTTTTCACTGCAACCAAGATTCAAGGAGTATTGTGTTATAATGGGTGAAGTTTTGTTCCCAGTACTGCCCTTTCATAATTAAGTCCTACATCACTTTGCTGGTTTATGTAAAGGACAAAATCTTTTGGCAGAAAGGACAAGTTTGCACATATTTTTCCTTCACGGATCCAGATATTTGACCTTTCTCTCAGATCTCCAACAATGCAAAGTTGTTCCTTTATCAAATCCCCTACACAGTCTGTATTTAATTTGCATCTTCCCTTCATCATTGTCTGGCGGAGGTGGTGTGTTATCACGTCTATCTTCATTATGAATTAATCACATGCTTTACATCATTGTACTAACCAAACAGATAATGAGATTTTATTTTAGTTTAACCACAGGTAATGGCATGACTATAGTGTTAATTCTGCCATTAATACACCTAATCACTTACTATATATTTTCTATAAAAGATAACGCATGGCAATATTAAATTGCTATCCAGCAGTGACTCGGTGCTGGCCCCAGACAACTTGCACCCAGTTGGCCCTAACTGACTCTTTCAAATTTGCGACCAAGCAAACAACCATGTTAAAGGAGATCTATACCCTAAAAGTTTATATACCTAGACATAACATATTTTATATAGTGGATTTATTGCACCAGCCTAAAGGTTCTCTATAGTATTAATGAGACTTTTATAATTGCCACAGGAGCTCCCCATCTTGGATTTTGTTAGGACTGTCTGTGGCACTGCACATGCTCAGTGGGCTCTGAGCAGCTGAGAAGTTAAGCTTAAGGGTCGTCGCAAATCATGAAGCAGAAAATCAGGTTCATATGGCGTAATGTCACGACCGGCACCCAATACCAGAACAAGTGCCAAGGACCCTGGTCTCGGCTCAGCTTCACCAGTAGTGTGACCAGCGTTGGGCTTTGGGAGGAGCCCTCAGCTTACTTGGGTGCCACCTGGACTTAACGAAGGGTACAAGGCGAGATGTTCTGGCTGGCAAAGGGGCACTGCTGTTAGCAGAGTCTTTTGGGCCGAAGGTCACGGTACAAAAGGATTAGGCAGAAGGATGGTCAGACAGGCTGGGTCGAGGCAGGTGGATATCAGAATTGTCAGGCAGGCAAGGGTCAAACCGAGTTGTCAATCAAGTGGTTAAGCAGGAAGAGTTGTCGTAGGCAGGCAAGGGTCAGGATACAGAATGCAGAGTAGTCAAGAACAGGCTGGGTCAAACACGGGTAATCAAACAGACAGGATACAGATCAAATGCACAAGGCTCAGGAAACCACTAAAAAACAAGCTAGGCCACATAGGCCCGGGCCTAGGGCGGCACATTTTTGGGGGCGGCGTGCCGCCCAGCCGCTCTGTGGGGAGCCTGTGCTCCCCAGTGCTCCGGCGCTTGCACGCTGGCGCTTTTGCCTAGGGGCGCCCGCCCAGCGAAACAAGTTCTATCATGGGCATCTGTCTGCAGTCAGAATGGGCCTTTTATAGGGGAAGGAATTCGCGTGCACATTAGCGCCAAAACGCACTGGCGTAAACAGAGTGCCTATAAACAACACGCAGGCGCGCCGCGCGCACCCTAAGGAAGGCAAGATGTCGCAGGAAGTGAACCACACGGCGGGCGTCCCCGCCACCCCATTAGACCACCAGGGCAGGTAGGTTTTATTACACATAGAAGCTGATGCTACAGGGCTCACAATTAATTCTGATGTTTCAGAGATGCCATGTAACATTAAGCTGAATTCATTACTAACTACTCCCATTTAGACTTTTTATTGCATTACCCCCCCCCCCCATAGAGTTATTGGCCACAGCTTTAGAGGCCTGGATTTTGCTCCATAGAAAATAATGTCTGCTGTCCCTAAGGAAAAGTATTCTAAAGGTGGCCATAAACGTAACAATTACGATCTTTCTTGGAAAAGATCTTTCCAAGAAAGATCATTCGTTTCAACACACACGTGTAGAGCTGAATAGTCAGATATACAGTAGAAACAATAGAATTGTACCTGTATCTGATGATTCAGCACTAACAATGGCCGACGTTTGGTGCCTTCAAAGGCACCCAATGAAAATTTTCCGTCCAGCTCGTTGACGAGTCGACTGATATCCAAGTCTTCTGCCGATATCCCAGTTATGGTATTTGTAGACCAAGCCTTTGTGTAGCCAAAACTCAGAATGGATGGGGCTTCTAATTCCATGTCTGTATCCACTCAAAGACATACAGTAGAGCAAGAACTGATATCCTACAAGAATTACACATATTATTAGAGGAATGACAGAAAGCAAAGAGATAATATCACATTGGTACCATAGAGCAAGCGGCTTTTGTCACATTTTCCGTTCAAGTAATGTTGCTTCAAAAAATAGAAATCTCCTGGCTTTGAGGAGTTCAGAAAATAGCCTTTTTATCTGAGAGATCAGTCATCTGTGGTTATCCACAGTCAGAACTGCCAGTGAACAAAGGGAGGGTGCACAATAGGCGGAGAGGACACCTTATTAAGATATGAAATCTATACTGATTTGACTGCGTTATCTGTGAACTGCCTGTTGTCTGCACTAATTTCAGTAAATAGCAATATAAATGGGAGCAGCACAACCTTTTATTAGTGGCCCTTTATTGACAGATCTTTACAGGGACATCAGGGAACACACTGGGAATGGATTTGTCGTCAGCCAGTTTTCTGCCAAGCTTGGCCCAGAGCCCAATTGTTTTACGGAAAGCCCAGCGCGAGCATTTAAATGCCTTCCCTAATTAGTCACTGCCTCAAATGGATTGGAAGAGCACTGGTATGTCACTGACATAGGAAAGGTTAGTATATACAAACATAGCAATTATGTTAATATTGCAGCTTTAATTGGGCAGAAAGTTAAACCTTCGTCTGGTTTAAGTTCTTCATGTGAAGAACAGCGGGTTGGGTAATTCACAGTGGTGTAACTAGATATTACTGGACCCCACAGCAAATAATTTTTCAGGTCCCCAAAATGTCTAGCGGTTGACCTGTTTTATCAATATTTATTGAAATTGTATATTTGGGCATTGTGGGCCCCTATACCTCCTGGGCCCCCCTAAGGCCACAGGGTCTGCTTTCCCAAATCCTACATGAAAGATTCGGCAGAATCCCAAGTCCAATCTGAACCCAAATTGGCATATGCAAATAAAAAGAGCCACAAATTCAGCATGCGGGAAAAAAACCCCTAAATTTTCTTCTTTGTATAATGAAAAGACACTATATAGATTTGGTCAAGCCAGAAACGGGGGATAGGCAGAAGAGGCTTGTGTCTAGAGCAAAATCGCCTACCAGAGAAGGAACTGGTGCGGGCCGTGTAGCCGGGCCCCGCCCCCCACCCTCGTCCGTGCGGAGCTGCAGCCGACTCCAGCCAGCGTGACTGACGGGGGGCCCTGCGGGGGTTGTGGGCCCTGGTCCAATTGCACGTCCTGCTCCCCCGGCAGTTACGCCTACTCCTTCTCCGAGCCCTCATCCCCTCACTGCTGCTTATCGGATATCACTGTCCCCCAGTGTGCTGCACAGCTCATGTGTAAGGGGGCCAGTAAACCAGCCGGGTTGCCTAGGGAGCCTGACCGGCTATGCCCAGCACTGGGTCAAGTATCTGGATTAATCCATATCCTGTTTAAATAGGCCCAGTTCCGGTTGAATCCCAAGGAATCCCCAGAAATCCACATGATTCCTGGATTTGGTGCATCCCTAGTCATTTATAAACACTGGTAACATTTGCACCTGTGCAGTAACCCATGGCAGCCAATCAGCTACTTCCTTTGAGTTAACTTTTAGTATGATGTAGACAGTGATATTCTGAGACAACTTGCAATTGGTTTTAATTTTTTTAAATGATTTTGTAGTGATGGGCAAATCTGTCCTGTTTCGCAAAAAAAAATGTGAAGCGCATAGAAGTCAATGGGTGTCAAAATTATTTTGACGCGCAGCAATTTTTTCCAAATGCATTAAAGTCAACAAGAGTCCGAATAATTTCAACACGCGTCAATTTTATGTGTGTGACAGCTTTGACTCATGACATCTTTTTTTTTTGCAGCGGATTTTTCACTGGTGAATTTTTGCTACACTTTCGAGAATTAATTAGTGGGTGGCGAAACGCTGATTTTCGCCTCGAATCCATGCCTGGTGAATTTATTTGCCCATCATTTATTTGTATTTTTTTTTCTTCAGCAGCTCAAAATGTCTGGGCCCCGCCCATCACCACAGGCCCCTCTCTAGAAAACCTGCACCACATTAAAAAAGCCACACAAACATGGGTGCTAAAAAAAACCCCTACAAGTTAAAAAAAAAAACAATTGGTGGTCAGGGGCCCCTGATATATTTAGAAAAAAACTTCAATGGTGGCCAGCCCCCCCCACAAGTTAAAAAACCCATTGGTGGCCAGGGTCCAGCTACAAGGTAAAAGAAAAGGACATTGGTGGCCAGCCCCCCTTTACAAACTAAAAAAAAAAACATTGGTGGCAAGAGGCCCCATAGAATATTAAAAAAAAAAACATTGTTGGCCAGGGGACTATAGAGAAATAGGGGTTTAATAAAAAAAAAAAAATAGATGTTCATTGTCTTCAGCGATGGCAGCTTCTTTGGGTTTTCTTCGGCTGGTGATCCTGGGGCTGCTTCCACCTGAGGCACCACCCGATGCCGCCCCCCTCTCTTTCGTTCCATGCTTAAAACATCAGGGTCGGAGCAGGTCAAAACAGGGCCACATCACTAGTGCAAGAGCTTTATAGTAGTGATGGGCGAATTTGCGCCAGCATCTCGTTTTTTATGCCGGCGTCCGTTTTTTGGCATTTTTGGCGAATTTCAGGGTTAAAACTAGGGATGCACCGAATCCTTCGCAAAAGATTTGTCCGAATATCGAACCGAATTTGAACCCTAATTTGCATATGCAAATTAGGGGCGATAAGGGGAAAAATGTTTTTACTCCCTTGTTTTGTGACAAAAAGTCATATGGAAATCAGAATCCTGCTGAAAAAGGCTGAATCCTGGCCGAATCCCGACTTTGGAATCCAGGATTCGGTGCATCCCTAGTTAAAACCCAGAAATTGGGCTCTTAAATTTACCAGAGGCAGCTTTTTGCAACCCCTTGTAACTGGCAACTTGCTGTTGCCTGAGGCAAGGTTCTCACCTTAACCCTATTGACCCATATGTAGGGATGAGAATTCCACCACTCCTTTTATCATCATACATGCAAAACAAAATACACAAATTATAGTGAGCTTGAATACTGATATATCTGCCCCTAAAAGGGCATGTAAAGTGTAAAATAGAATAAGGCTAGAAATGCTGTATTTTGTATACTAAATATAAACATGAACTTACTGCACCACAAGCCTAATCAAACAAATAATTTATGCTTTCAAAGTTGGCTACAGGGGGTCACCATCTTGTAATTTTGTTAAACATCTTTTGCAAGACTAAGACTGTGCACATGCTCAGTGTGGTCTGGGCTGCTTAGGGATCATCATAAACAAAGCTGCTTGAGTTCTGCATGGCTGGGAAGTAAGGCGGGGGCTCCCCCTGCTGTTCATAAGTATGATTGTTTCCCTGCTCAGCAGTTAGGGACCATCTGACAATTCCTATCCACAGCAGTAAATGAAGGGAGAATTTCGCTGCATACAGTCAGGTTTCTTATAAAAACGGTACATATTTTTTAATTAAAGTATATTGGAGATAGGTTTCTTTTTCATTAAAGAAAGTAAAAATGGGATTTTATTTTTTTGCCTTTACATGCCCTTTAAAGGGGATGTTTACAGATTTTAACAGTCTTGGAACATAAATCAATCTTAACATTTTAGCAATATTTACAATTTGGTTTCATTTCCAGGTAGATATATTGAAAATCATTCATTTTTTTTTACTAAACTATACTGCAAATATTTTTAAAATGACAAGATCTAATTCCCCAAAACTATTAATAAAAAAAGTTCAACATTCCCTTTAATACTGTTGATGCACGATGGGGCCCATTTACTTAGCTCGAGTGAAGGAATAGAATAAAAAAAACGTCGAATTTCGAATGTTTTTTTGGCTACTTCAACCATCGAATTGACTACTTCAACCTTCGACTACGACTTCTACTTCGAATCAAACGAATCAAACGAATCAAACTAAAAATTTTTCGAATATTCGACCATTCGATAGTCGAAGTACTGTCTCTTTAAAAAAACTTCGACCCCCTTCTTCGCCTCCTAAAACCTACCGAGGTGCAATGTTAGCCTATGGAGAAGGTCCCCATAGGCTTTCTAATGTTTTTTTGGTCGAAGAAAAATCGTTCGATCGATGGATTAAAATCCTTCGAACCGAACGATTGCTTTAAATCCTTCGATTTCGATATTCAAAGTCGAAGGATTTACATTCGGCAGTCGAATATCGAGGGTTAATTAAGTGTCGATATTCAACCATATGTAAATCTGCCCCTATGTGTCTGTTTTTACTTTGGCAGAAAAAGGCTTGGTTTGAGAAAATCGCTGCAGCTTATGTGTTTCACTCCTTTAAAGGAGAACTACAGCTTAAATAAGAAGTTGACTATAAATGTTATACAATATGTTTTGTCCTTCTGTACCAGCCCAAGGCAACCACAGCCCTTTAGCAGTAAAGATCTGTGTCTCCAAAGATGCCCCAGTAGCTCCCCATCTTCTTTTCTGCTGATTCACTGCACATGCTCTGTGCTGCTGTCACTTACTGAGCTTAGGGACCCACTCACAATATACAGTACACATAGAATAGAAATGTCACAATATAAGGCTGATTAGTAACTAATACAGATAATTACTACATGGCAGCACAGAAACCAGTGCAATCAGCATCAGAATTTAATAATCAGCCTTGTAGTTACAGACAAACCTCATTTTCTGCTGGATAATTAGTGACGACCCCTAAGCTTAGCTTCTCAACAGCTGCTCAGAGCCCACTGAGCATGTGCGTGTCGCAGACACTCCTAACAAAATTCAAGGTGGGAAACTCATGTGACAACTTTAAAAGTCTGGATCATTACAACTATAGTAATGCTGGACCTTTAGGTTGGTTCAATAAGTTCAATATATAAATCTGGCATTTCTAGTCATATTCATTATTAGAGTTTTGTTCTCCTTTAAAAAAACATTCAATTCAGCCACTACCTGGTGTGTAGAATTTTTAAAAAATAATAATTTCACTTTACTAAACTTTTCTGAAACTGTGACAGATAAAAAAAAAATCCACAATGTTTTTCTGGGAGTAGAGGCAATATATCTGTATTCAGTAACTTTAAAGAAAAAAAAAAAAACATACTCCCTGCTTGATCAGGTAGAAAAAGTATCAGTAGAAAGTAAAAGTAGTGACCCTGTTAGTAATACCAGGCCTGATCTGTCTAGTGCCATAAGCAGGTTGTTCATCTCCAGTGTTTTTTTTATTCTGCTGTGTCATTTACTAGAGCCAGATTGAAATGGCCCATAAAAGCGAAAAATCACTAGGTGATCTTCCAGTTGGATTGCTATGGCTTTCCCAATAATATTTCCAGGAAATGAAAGTTGGAAGCCGATCTGTAGATACAATCAAACGTAATGACTTTTTGAAAAGGGCCTGACAAGTGCTCACTGTAATGGCTCTTGAAAATCCTCATTTAGAGGAAGAAATTTTTGAAACTGTGATTGCAATGAGCATACAACCAACAATAGGACCTGTTTACTAATACTGCAATGGCACGTGTGTTATTTAGCCCCTATGTTTGTCAATCAACCAGTTGTAAAGTAGGGATACTATTCCAGTATACAACTGTATATTTATAGACGAAACACAGAAAAAAATCACCAGGGCATCAGTCTAACACTTAGGGGCAGATTTATCAAGGGTCGAATATCGAAGTGATAAATATTTCGAAATTCGACCCTCGAATTGAAATACTTCGACTTTGAATATCGAAGTCGAAGTATTTTTCACCGTTTGGCCATCAAACGATCGAACAATTTTAGCGTACGATCAAACGATTTTACTTCGATGTGTGAAGACTTAGAAAAATGACCTAGAAGGTCCCCATAGGCTAACATAGCACTTCGGCAGGTTTCATTTGGCGAAGTATTGAAGTCGAAGTTTTTTTAAAGAGCCAGTACTTCGATTATCGGATGGTTGAATATTCAAATGATTTTTACTTCGAATCGAAGTCGTAGTATCCTATTCGATGGTCAAAGTATCTAAAAAATGACTTTGAATATGGAATTTTTTTACATCCCTCGAATTCACTTCGACCCTTGATAAATCTGCCCCATTCTGTGGCATTGACCAGCTGCTAGAAATCTGTCCTTTTTCTTGTATTTTTTGTACAAATATTGACTTTCATCATTTATA
This sequence comes from Xenopus laevis, assembly GCF_017654675.1. NCBI lineage: Eukaryota > Metazoa > Chordata > Amphibia > Anura > Pipidae > Xenopus > Xenopus laevis. The sequence goes on from NC_054380.1 coordinate 126,724,730, forward strand.
GCAACTGGTCAACTCCAGATTGTGGGCTAGACCAAGCGCTGGCAATTTTTTTTTGTGTTTTGTGTACAAATTGTAGCCAAATTTTGCCTATAGCTGCCATTCAAAGTCAAAGTAAACTTTATTGTCAGCAGTATACGAATACAGTACATAGTGAGACAAGACGACGTGGCTCCAGCTAGTACATACTTAGAATACACAATAAATATGTAAACATTTGGAATGGCAGAAATTGGATATATACATGTGTAAACCTTTGGCATTGTGCAAATAAATCTTCTTATTCTGCATAATATTTGTTATCATATTGATTTTTATGGCTTATTGTGAAAACCAAATAAAATATTTCAAATAATTTAACAGTTCACAAAGTTACGTTCACAGTTCAGGTGTGTCTGGGATGTAGTGGGAGGATAGGCAGTGAGTTGACGAGTCGCTTGTGGAAAAAAGCTTTCGCGCAGCCTGGTTGTTGCAAAAAGCTGCGAAAGCGCCTGCCAGATGGGAGCAGCGTGAACAGTCCGTGTGAGGGGTGTGTGGAGTCCAGTGCAATGCAGGAGGCCTTTCTTACACAGCGCTTGTAGAAGATGTCCTGCAGTGATGGAAGAGCCGCTCCAATGATGTTGACAGCTGCTCCGCTATAGCAGCGCTGGCACTACTGTACCAGTGGGCTCTGAGCAGCTGTTGAGAAGCTAAGCTTAGGGCTCGTCACTAATTATCCAGCAGAAAATGAGCTTCCCCTGTAATATAAGCTGATGCTACAGGTTTGCTGATTATTAAATTCTGATGCTAATTGCACTGGTTTCTGTGCTGCCATGTAGTAATTATCTGTATTAATTACTAATCAGCCTTATATGGTTACATTTCTATTCTATGTGTACTGTATATTGTGAGTGGGTCCCTAAGCTCAGTAAGTGACAGCAGCACAGAGCATGTGCAGTGAATCAGAATATTGTGCAATTGGAATGCCCCTATAGAACACTGTGTGGGTGGGAGGCGCCCCTGGTAATAGAGACTTATCTTATAAGCTCTGCTGGGACAGGGTGTAAAAGTGTAAAAATGTAGAGCATTCCCCAATAGAAAAAACACAACAAATTGTCCTTATATTTAATAACCTGCTAAATAATGAATACAAATAAAAACAAGCTGTATCTGTTTAATAAACGTTGTAGAAGCATAATAAACGAGACCTTTTCATTCTCCCATAATTAAGCTGCTCTGCGACTGTGACTGATTAATATGGGAATGTAAGTGCTATGGCCCCAGCCAGCTGCACAGCATAGAACTCTGACAAGAAACAAGGGAATAACAATTGCTATGCTGGCCTGGTGCCCAACATCTAAATATCAACTGCGAACACATATTAACCTCATGGGAAATAGTGCCTTTAACATCTAATCTGTGCTCTTTAATTAATAAGAAATTGTATTGTTACACAATCCGTAATAATCACCCATAGTTGCTTGGAAATAAATGTTTATGTTAATAGAGCAATAACAGTGGCAAGGTGCAGGCCTGCTACCGAGAAGCTAAACTATTGGATTTCACTGTTTTCACCTGTGCGGTGTATATTAATATACTGTATTTAACATATTCCATTTATTTTATTCCTATTTCAATGCAAAAGTAAATGTTAAATGTATAATGTTAAAAGTATAAAACATATAAAAGTAAATTTATAGTCACAATTTGGCCTAGATACATTAAAGGGGAAAACGAGAAAATGAAACAAAAAAACAATAGCTCAGTGGCCGTTAAAGAAGAAAGAGATGTCCTAAATTCAAGGATCCTGCAAAGGGGTTTATTAGATTATAATGTCCCTTTAACATATGTCTGCTGTCTGCAGTTAAAGGGATACTGTCATGGGAAAAAAAATGTTTTCAAAACGCATCAGTTAATAGTGCTGCTCCAGCAGAATTCTGCACTGAAATCCATTTCTCAAAAGAGCAAACAGATTTTTTTTATATTCAATTTTGAAATCTGACATGGGGCTAGACATATTGTCAATTTCCCAGCAGCCCCAAGTCATGTAACACAAGATAACAGCTGCCTGGTAGATCTAAGAACAACACTCAATAATAAAAACCCATGTCCCACTGAGACACGTCCAGTTACATTGAGAAGGAAAAACTGTAGCCTGCCAGAAAGCATTTCTCTCTTAAGTGCAGGCACAAGTCACATGACATGGGGCAGCTGGGAAATTGACAAAATTTCAAGCCCCATGTCAGATTTCAAAATTGAATATAAAAAAAATCTGTTTGCTCTTTTGAGAAATGGATTGGTGAGTTTTGAAAAAAAAAACACGTTTTCCGATGACAGTATCCCTTTAACAAAAAGTCAGATAATGCATCTGTGGCCAAGCGCAACAGTGAACCCTCAGTAAGCAAACAGTCACTAGAGGGCACTGTGTCCTCTCCATATACAGGTGACATTGAATACACTTATGTCAGCCCTGATGTGCAATGGAAAGACAGAGAGCTCAATAGCACTCTCTGCACTAGCGAAGCCGAATTTATGTTGTTTAACACTGCCAACACTGATGCTGGAATTCTGGGGAAAAACCATAGCGATTTGGATCCAAGAATGCATTTGCATTCACCAATAAGCTCTAAGATCTAATGAGTCAGACCTGCCAGGCTGTGGGACTATGCAGGTACCTTCTGGTATTTACAATATACAGTCAACCCCTGTGCAAAAAGCCTTACCACTTTTATTACATTACCCCCACTGATCATAAAATGGGGTAGTTAACCTTTCACTTAAATTGAATATGTTATAGAATGTACTCTTCTAACACCTATTCAGCTGGTCTTCATTTTTTGTTTTTCATTGTTTTCAATTATTCTTCTGCCTCTTTCCAGCTGTCACATGGGGGTCATCGACCCCAGCAGCCAAACTCCCCCACCAAAAAAAAGTATTGCTCTGTGAGGATTCAATTTTATTGTTAATGTTGCTTTTTATTACTGTATTCCTATTCAGACCCTCTCCTGTTCATCTTCCAGTCTCTGTAACCTAGCAACTAGAATTGCCACCTCTAGGGCTGGAAAACGGGCGGATGATGTTGGGGGTGGGACTGTTGATGTCAGGGGTAGGACTGATGATGTGGCGATCAGCGATTGGCTGATCACCATGTCATTATTTTCTATGTCCTGTCCGGATTTCCTAATTTGGTGGCAACCCTATGAACAGGAGGGCCCGACAACGGTTCTGCTTCCTCTAAGAAAATCCCTCCCCCCATCCACTCTCTTACCTTTTACGATGCGAGTGGACTGGGCGGGTGGGTGCTGCAAGCGAGTGCCAGGACGGAACTGCAGTACGCCAGGCATATGAAGTCTTTTTGAGGTGGTGCCTGGCATGCAGGGCCGCCATTAGAAATCACGGGGCCCAGTACAACAAAATGTTGTGGGGCCCCCTGGGCCCGCCTACCCTGGCCCCCAAGCCCCACCCCAGGTCCCGCCCACTCCACACTGCAGTTAAAAGACCACATAGACCTCAGTGCTGAAAAAGGTAACCCCCCCACATACACGTAATAAAAAGCTATTGATGGTCAGCCCCCCTTATAAGTTAAAAAAAAACTGTGGTGCCAGGGCCCCCCATAATTTTTTTTAAAAAAAATTGGTGGTCAGGGCCCCCCTACAAGTTAAAAAAAAGTAATTGGTGACCATGGCCCCCCTATAAGTTAAAAAAAAACACAGGGCCCCCATAAAAGTTTTTTTTAAAAAGAAACACAGGGCCCCCATAAAAGTTTTTTTTAAAAAAAACATTGGTGATCAGGGCCCCCCCTGCAAGTAAAAAAAAAAAATTGGCCAGATCCCCCCCATATTTAAAAAAAAATTGCTTGCCAGGGTTTAGTGTCTAAGGGCAGGGTTGGCCATGCTTCACTTACTTGATTAGCCGGGCCCCCTGGTTTCAACGTGCTGCACAGCAGCCCTGTGCATGGAAGATTTTCTCCTATTAAGATTTCCTGTCCCCCTCGTGGTCCTTTAAAATTAAAGCTGTACAGGGATTGGATAAGGGGGATCCAATCCCAATGCAGATTTACCGGGACTTATTCTTAAAGGACCAATGAGGTTACAGCAAATCTTAATAGGAGAAAATCTTCTGTGCACGCTGAAAGCACAGGGGCCCAGCTAATCAAGTAAGTGAAGCATGGCCGGGCCCCCGCCTTAGACATAAAATCCTGCGGGCCCAGGACAACTGTCCCCCCCTGTGACCCCCTGATGGCGGCCCTGCTGGCACGATTTTGGTATGCCATTAACTGTTTAAGAAATAACAAAAGTATTTTTAAACCAAAAAATATAAAAAATTAAAGCCAACAGCAAATTGTCTCAGGACAGAACTGTGTAAACCATACTAAAAGTTAATTTAAAGCTGAACTACCCTGAAAATTAGTGATGTGCGGGCTGGCCGGATACCTGCAGGCAGGTTCGGGTCAACCTCGCACTCCTCTTCGCAGGTGACGGGCAGGTGCGGGTTGAGCTCTTCTCCTGCTCTCCCCGCTCTCCACCTTCAAATGCCGGCTTCCGACTTCCGGCTTCATAGCCGCTCGCCTGCTCGCCCCGCCACTTTTTATAAAAGGAACCCGAAAGCTGGGTGCGCGTGGGCAGAGGGAGGGTGGGTTAAGGTCGGGTGCAGGTCGGGAAAAACCCGACCCGCACAGCACTACTGAAAATGTTCCTGATTTGCTCTTATTTAATAACATGATCATGGGGTGGGATTTCTGGTAGTGGGTGGGACAAGAACCCTGTCATGGCAGCTTGCAGAGGCTCTTTATCCATTGCATTTATTTAAAACAAAAGGGGAAAAAGAGAGCTCAGGAATCTACCTTGCAGTGTGCAATACACAAATAGTATTTAAAGTGAATGTCACCCTAAAGAATAATGTTTTGCCTAATAAAAGAAAACATAACTCTAAGCAACTTTGCAGTATATGTTCTTTACACATTTCTATGGTGTTTATTATTTGTATGTGTCTTGCTATTGAAAACCGTGTCTGTCTCTTTCTATTCTCTGCATAGATGGCTCAGACTGTTGATACCATGTAAGACAAGGCAGCTGATTAACAGACCTGACTTTGCTGCTGGGGAACTAAGACTTTTGCAACATTGTTTAAAAAGTAACAACCAAGAGGTAAACCAGTGCTGCTTTCAATAGCAATTGTTTTTACAAATAAGGCATTTTTTAGGGTTGACTTTAAGGAAAAAAACATCACAAGGGCAACAGTATGAGGTTGTCCAGTTATTTACACTGCCTCTTATGTTATAGTTATGTTTTTGCCGAGGTATGAATATATTATTTTCGAAAACAAGACCTGGAGGGGCCGGACAGTGAGAATGAGAGAAGGATGGCAGTGAGCAGTTCATGGAGAGGCTGCTGGAATACTTGAGAAGTCACTTGTAAGGGAAGAGTTTACTTGTTTGTCTCATGTTTCCTCACCAGCTTCCATTCCAAGAACTTGTGCAGGTAAAATTAGCAGGCAAACATGATCAGCGTAAATAGATTTTCCACGGATCTTCATTGTCCAAAATCGCTCTCTTCGTGGCAGAATGGCAGCTGACGGTGACCATCTGGGGGGCTTGTAGGCATCTTTCAGCAATGGATGTAACTTCTGCTGCAGCAAATCTATCCGGGAACTTCTTACGGGGAGTCAAGCTGGGCCGGTCGGGAGACGATCCTTCGGAAGATCGCAGGCTGACAGTTGCAGGAATCTCCCTGGGTCTGGATTCGAACTGGTCGTGGGTAAATACTTCATTTTTCTCTTAATCAACTCAAGGTATTGGTTTGTTAGCCCAAGAATCATTACTTAGTTAAAGTAGAATAATAATACTCACACTATGGGGCAAATTCACTAAGATTCGTAGTTGCGCCAGGCGTAACTTCGCCGCACTTTGCCACACTTCGCCAGGCGTAGTTTCGCCAGCGCTCCGCAAATTCACTAAAATCCGAAGTTGCGCTCAGGGGTAGCGTAAGGTTGCGAAGTTGCGCTAGCGTTGATTCGCTAAGCGAAGCGAAGTTACGTTAGCGATGGTTAATTTGCATACGGCGCCAAATTCAAATTTCAATGGAGGAATACGTACAATCAGTACAAATGCCTGGGAAACCTTCAAAACATCAAATAATTTTTTTTTTTTGCCCTACACATGTGCCCACTATATAGTTAAGTTGCCATGAGTTAGGAAATGTAGGGGGGAAGGAGGGGAGCCCCAAAAATTTTTTCGATCTTTTTCAGCCTATCACCGATAATATAGAAAAAACGCCAGCGTTTTTTGGGACTTAGAAAAAATTTGAACTTTTTTTGAAGAAATCCCTATCTACTCTATTGCGCTTCGCCTGGTCTGAGGTGGCGAAGGAAGTCTAGCGTAAAAGATAGCGTTCAGAACAATGTGCGTGTTAGTGAATTTGCGTGGTTACGTCCATTGCGAAAATTTGCCAGGCGTAAGGGTGCGAAGTAACACTAGCGAATTTACGCCAGCGTTCGTTAGTGAATTTGCGAAGTAACGAAAATGACCAACGATAGCGAATTGACGCTAGCGTTAGGCGCTTCGGCGCTTAGTGAATTTGCCCCTATATGTTTCTGTTTCCTAGATGTTTCCCCTATTATGCAGTCATTAACAACAGTTTCTGAAACCTGGGACTAAACCATTAACCTAATGTAACTGTCACCTGTACAGTGTTCCAAGCTGCCAGCAAGTGGCACTCACAGCTGTACATCTCCTCACAGCACAATATTATTCCTGACCTTGTTTCACATTATAGAATTCCTTATAACGCATACCTCCCAACTGCCCCTTTTTTGAAAGGGACAGTCCCTCTTTTGACAGCTCAACCCGCAGTCCCTCATTTGTACTGGAAAGTCCCTCTTTTCTCTGCACTGATCAGCCAGAAAAAGAAACAAAGTTTTTAACTTAATTGGCTTTTAGCAGAGAGCCCAGAACAGCTAACAGGTGCAAATAAGATACTTTGTAACAATTTTGAGACACAAAAAACAGTTTAGATAAGGAGAAATATTTTCAAACTTTCATAACCTGCCAAATTTTGCAATATGAACATGGTAATTAGGGGGTGTGGCCACAGAAAGGGGTGTGGTCAAAAAAGTTTGCTGCACTACATGCGGAAAAAACATTTTTGTCCCTCTTTTTACTTTCAAAATGTTGGGAGGTATGATAACGTGAATCCGAAGAGGCGGTTAATGCCCCTCGTGCAGCTTAAAGGGATCTCCACTCCGAAACGGCTTTTTGCATAAAGAGATTTTCCATGAACATTTATTAACATTTATTATTTATTAAACCATAGTTCCAATGTTGTTTGTAAACATAATTGCTTAGAGCTGTATTTGTTTATTTTCTATCCACTGCTGGTTCCTGGAACAATGTAGCAAAAGTCAACTGGGTGGAGGAGAACTGATTCTGATTCAATATTTTAAGAGTCAGAACAGAAAAGCGTTTACCAGAGGGAGAGTTTACTCTATTCTTACCCTATGTAAATATGCCCTTAAATAATCCTACATACAGTAAGTGAATACAGAGCGGTAAGATTTCCCTGGCAAACTGTGTGGAGCTCTATGATACTATAAATATGTTCCATGGAGACAGAGAAACGCAGGGATCGAGAGATCAATTTCTTCTTCTTTACTACCTTGTTTACAATGACACACATCAACACGGTGCATTATAAAATCCTATTTATTGACAACATCATTTAACACAGCAGCGAGCTTCTTTATTCTGAGTGTTCAGAAATGCAGGTTCAGAATACAGATGGGAAGTGGGAATATTTTGACTTTCAGCTTGTAGCGTGCAACAGATTTGTTTTTTTTTTTGGCTATATTTATTCAAAATACACACATATAAGGCCACAACAATTATTGATATGGCAGTACTCACTGAAGGGCAGACAGTAAGGGGGTTATTTATCAAAATCCTTAAAATTTTTAAATAAAAAAAAGTCAGACCAAACTAGAATACACGATTTACCCTTATTTATCAATAAAAAAAACCAGATCAACAAAAACAGTGACTTTTTCGGATTGGCACACGAAAACAGCGACTTTTTTGGATTGTCGCGCCAAAAATCCAAATTTTATTTGATTTGATGCCCGAAAAGTGTGAAATTCTCGGATCAATTATCATGCGAAACTCAGCACAGACATCAATATCTTCTGACTTTTTGCAGCCTCGGGGTATATTAAATCTTGAAAAAGGTTTTTTTTCCCACTGAAAATTCTGATTTTATAGTCAAATAAAAAAAACTTGAACTTTTCAAGTTTTTAGTATTCGGACCCCCTTAATGTATCCTATCAGTCATCTCTAACACATTATACCATGCACCCCAAGTACATACTGTGAGAGGCAGTGCTTACGCCCCAAGTACATTTGTGCACTGATATAGTAGCATGATAATTAAGGTTGAAAAAAAGACACATCTATCATTTTTATACCTTTTCTATAAATTAAACTTGCCTGACTGCCTTCCTAACCAACTGATCTAAAGCATCCAGTGAAACGTAGTGGATAGTTTCATAACAGGCATATTCTATATAGCGAGAGGCAGTACCCTCCAGCATAGCGAGTAATGGTACACCAGGCACATTATATAATGGATGGACAAAAAATTAGGGATAGATGAATTCAGGGTAAATGAGTTGCCAGTTTAATTTAAAATGCCCTCCTGAACACTGGGTTAATATAAATGCTGTACAAATTGTATTTATCATGCCACCAGAAAGCAATGTAGGATAAAGGCAATGCTAATACCGTCTGTATGAACTAATAACTTCAGTAAAATCATCATGTTAATTGTAGTGCATTGCAGCGTATTTATAGCTTCTAATATGTATTCAAACCAATGTTTAATCCACATGGGGTGTGTTTTAGTAAAAAAAACCCAGCAGGGTTTGCCATGGCATGAGAAGGGTTAATGTTGGTATGGTGGGAGAAGTTAGAAAGCAGCAAACACATAGGTGCTGGAAAATTTGTCTAAATAATGGTTGTGTTTAGGGAGAGAAAGCAGAGGAAATAGTGGTTTTATGAAAAAGATTTTCAAAGCATTTGCCTTCTTCAGGTCTGAAACTGGCATTATGTATGGCACTAAAAGTGGAGTGGGGTGGAGGGCTGATTACCTCTGTGTCAGCAGCAGAAATGTATTAAATCTAACAGAAATTACAGATCTCTGTGATTCTCCTCTCCATGATGCTGCTTTTGCCCTCAAAGTCTAAAGCTCCCCATAGACACGATGATTCTTCTTGCCGAACGACCCATTTTAGGGAAGTCCAACCAATCCTTGTGGGATTTGAACGATCGTACATCTTACGATTTTTCGGCCGACATCTGTCAGGAAATTGATCGGCCAGGTCAAAAAATCTTTGTCGGCCCCAGTGCAATCTATCTATGTTTGCAGGGCCAAGCAGGCAGCTCCCCTTTGTTTTCCTGGCAAATTGGTCTTTTTAGTTGATGGTAAATTCGTACGATCGTTCCGAGAAAATCGTGGTCTCATGATGAGGATCTGATCTTTTAAAAATCTCAACATCTATGGCCAGCTTTAGTCCCAGTGCAGGAATTGGATTGGTTGGAGGGAGGTTCAAAGCTAACTTTCAAGCCAATCAAATGGCTCAGAATTATTCCCGGGAATTTTACCAATTCAATTATTTTTTCTAAGAGGGGCAGCAGATTTTGAAAGTGCTGTTTTTGTCAGTGTATATCAATCTTAGGTGAATCAGATCTTTTCTTGCTGCTGGACAGCTTGTCTCTGGATCCAATGCCCCATGCAAAACACTATTTTCCCACGTCCATCTGTTCCACAAGGGGGTAGCTTGTTGCATTCGATTAATATTGATTCTGGAGTCTGATGTTTGTGAATGGAAGAATAGAAAATCATCCCTTAATTAAAGTCTGTGGGCAGTGTCTGGGCAGTGAGACATGGAAACAGCGTGCGTCCTTAAACGAGTCACATTTTCTGTTGCCAGGGACAAGCTGATAAAAATCAATGGGACTGAGCCAGCGAGAGTTCAGTATTATTGGAAATATGATCATCATCATCATTTATTTATATAGCGCTGTCAAGATACGCAGTGCTTTAGATCTTAAATGAAGTCCTCAACAGGCTTATAATACTCAGGAAAATCATAAAACAAAAAGATTGTTCTGTTGCGTTGGCATACATGGGAACATGACTACAAAATAATTAGTGATGGGCGAATTTCTCCTGTTTCGCGGAAAAATTCACGAATTTCCAGCGAAATTCGCAAAACTGCAAAAAATTCGCGAAACGCTGTCGCTAGAAAAAATTTGCGAGACGCTGTCGACAATTCTGACGCCCATTACAGTAAATGGGCGCTTAGAATTTTCACTGCAATTTTGCAAATTTATTCGCCAGTGGCGAAACGCGGAGATTCGACGGGAATTTGCTCCTGCCGAATAAATTCGCACTTCACTAAAAATAATCTTTTGAACTCCTGTCCCCGTGTATGCCAACGCAATAGAATAATCTTTTTGTTTTATGGTTTTTTATTATACGAAATAAAAATGGGAGCAATGGGTACACACAAAAAAACCTCACAATAAATAAACCCAAGGGAGAAATACAAATTAAATACAATTTACTGCAGTAACAAAAGAACGGAGGTTCATCGGAGCACTGAAGACTCTTAGAAACACTAAGGGGCAGATTTATTAAGGTTCGAATGGTAAAATTTAATTCACATTTGTAAATTTTTTTTTGTGCAAAACTCGCAAATTAGAATTTTAAATCACCAACTCGAATTTAAATTTGAATGTGAGTTTTATCACACCTCGACCCAGGAAACAGTTCTAATTCGAATATTTGCCACCTAAAACCTGCTGAGCTCGTGTATAAGTCAATGGCAGAGGACCGTTGAACCATTTTGCAAAATGTTAATTGCTTTCCTGATATTCGAGGTTTTTCTCGGAAGAAAACTCGATTCAATTTTGATTAAATCTTTCAGGCTTTCGATTGAATATTAGACATTCGAGTTTTTTCGAGTTCTGAGTACATTCAAATTTGTTAGATAGGATTGCCACCTGTCCGGATTTCTCCTTTTTGGAAGGGCTGCCCAGGTGAAAAGTTCCTGCCCAGATTTCCAAATTAGAAAATCCATATAGGACATTGAAGTGAATGACATGGCAATCAGCCTATCGCTGATCACCACACCATCAGCCATTCCCTGACATCACCGCCCCGCATCTCCATGTCACCCGCCCCCAATGTCACTGGCCCACCCCCTACATCACCACCCTGCCCATTTCCGTCCAAATAAAAAAGGTGGCAACACTGTTGATAGAGTTAAAAAAAAAATCACATCACTTCAAAATTCGACCTTTGATAAATCTGGCCCTAATACTAAAATAGGTCTCCTCTAATTTGCATAGGGACAGCCATGGGCAATGCAATGTTTATACACAGACCTTACACTGAAAGCTGAAGAACATAAAAATGTTGGGTTCTAGAGGTTCATCAACCCAGAACTATTTAATAAATGACATTAGACTTTGAACAAGCAAAACCTGGCACAAATAAAACTAGACTGCACCTATAATAAAGTAGAGGAAACTTGTAACCCATGCAAAGGAGGATTATAAGAAAGAGACCAGCAGCCGGGATGGTCCATTCATGAAGCTTTAGTAACCCCTTTAGTTCATTGGAAGAACTGGTGCTGTGAATGACTAGTAGGCGAGGAAGTAGAAATTAAATTTAGTAGAAAGTGACAAACCTAGGAACCACAGCCGAGCTAAAACTACAGACCACAGACATTAGTTGTAAATTATGACTGATCTTTCCAGCTCCACCACAATCTAATTGACTACAGTTTTTCCCCTTTACCTTACTATCTGCCCGACAGATATGGCAACAGTTAGCAAAAGAAAGAATTAAGCTGGCCATAGACGCAAAGATCCGATTGTACGAATCATTGTGCGATCGGACTTTCCCATCTCCCGATCTGCCACTAACCATTCAGATCAAATAAAGTAGTAAAAGAACAGATGAGCCGATGTTCTGCCCCTGACAGCAATCGTATGATAGACAAAGCTAGTGACAGTCTCCCACTGAAAATCGTACAATCGGAAATACATGCAGAGATATTATCAGCAGCCGACAGAAATCTTTTAACCTGTCCGATTGACCAAATGACCGATCTCTGCCGGAAGAAAAAAGTCGGGACTCTCCACACACGGTCCGAAAAACGCACGAATCCTCGATTTGTACAATCAGATCTTTGCGTCTATGGCCATCTTTATGCAACGTTTGTTAGTCTCACCCCTTTGCGGGGTATTCAAGTGAAGGATTATCTCATTGACTTAATTTACAAGTCAGCTTTTTAAACACTTGTTTTACAGGAAAGTCAGTAGAAAAGTAGGGTCCGCTGGCATTACCGGCTAAGGAAGGTGTAACGGTCATGTGCCAGATTATGGAGTGCTTTTATGGCAAATTTTATTTCTTTTTATACTAAAGTAGTATTGCCTGAATTACGGCTCTACTTTGAAGCAATAGAGATGTCGCGAACTGTTCGCCGGCGAACTTGTTCGCGCGAACATCGGGTGTTCGCGCTCGCCGGAAGTTCGCGAACGTCGCGCGACGTTCGCCATTTTGGGTTCGCCATTGTTGGCGCTTTTTTTTGCCCTCTCACCCCAGACCAGCAGGTACATGGCAGCCAATCAGGAAGCTCTCCCCTGGACCACTCCCCTTCCCTATAAAAACCGAAGCCCTGCAGCGTTTTTTCACTCTGCCTGTGTGTGCTGAAGAGATAGTGTAGGGAGAGAGCTGCTGCCTGTTAGTGATTTCAGGGACAGTTGAAAGTTTGCTGGCTAGTAATCGTTTTGATACTGCTCTGTTATTGGAGGGACAGAAGTCTGCAGGGGTTTGAGGGACATTTTAGCTTAGGTAGCTTTGCTGGCTAGTAATCTACCTTCTACTGCAGTGCTCTGTATGTAGCTGCAGTGGGCAGCTGTCCTGCTTCTGATCTCATCTGCTGACTGCTGCAATAACAGTAGTCCTTGTAAGGACTGCTTTTATTTATTTTTTTGTTGTTTTACTACTACTACTACTACTACTACTATAAGAGCCCAGTGCTATTAGTCTAGCAGTGTTGGGGAGTGGGACTGGTGTGCTAATCTGCTGCTCCTAGTAGTTCAGCAGCACCAACTTTAATTTTTTTTTTTAATATTCATTTTTTTTTTATTTTACTTTTTTTTATTTTACTACCGCTGTAGTAGTGTATAAGTTGACCTTTTAGGCATTATTTGCCCTGTAGGCATTATTTGCACACTGTTTTCTTCAACCCGCCATCGAGCTGTGTGACCTTGTTCCCATTCTGTCTAAATATCCATAATATTACCGTCTCCAGAAAAAACACCGGAGTCACTTTTTTCAAGCAGCATTCATATATTTTACGTAATCCGTATCCACCGCTGTAGTAGTGTATACGTTGGCCTTGTAGGCATTATTTGCACACTGTTTTCTTCAACCCGCCATCGAGCTGTGTGACCTTGTTCCCATTCTGTCTAAATATCCATAATATTACCGTCTCCAGAAAAAAACACCGGAGTCACTTTTTTCAAGCAGCCATAATATATTTTACGTAATCCGTATCCACCGCTGTAGTAGTGTATACGTTGGCCTTGTAGGCATTATTTGCACACTGTTTTCTTCAACCCGCCATCGAGCTGTGTGACCTTGTTCCCATTCTGTCTAAATATCCATAATATTACCGTCTCCAGAAAAAACACCGGAGTCACTTTTTTCAAGCAGCCATAATATATTTTACGTAATCCGTATCCACCGCTGTAGTAGTGTATACGTTGGCCTTGTAGGCATTATTTGCACACTGTTTTCTTCAACCCGCCATCGAGCTGTGTGACCTTGTTCCCATTCTGTCTAAATATCCATAATATTACCGTCTCCAGAAAAAACACCGGAGTCACTTTTTTCAAGCAGCATTCATATATTTTACGTAATCCGTATCCACCGCTGTAGTAGTGTATACGTTGGCCTTGTAGGCATTATTTGCACACTGTTTTCTTCAACCCGCCATCGAGCTGTGTGACCTTGTTCCCATTCTGTCTAAATATCCATAATATTACCGTCTCCAGAAAAAACACCGGAGTCACTTTTTTCAAGCAGCATTCATATATTTTACGTAATCCGTATCCACCGCTGTAGTAGTGTATACGTTGGCCTTGTAGGCATTATTTGCACACTGTTTTCTTCAACCCGCCATCGAGCTGTGTGACCTTGTTCCCATTCTGTCTAAATATCCATAATATTACCGTCTCCAGAAAAAACACCGGAGTCACTTTTTTCAAGCAGCATTCATATATTTTACGTAATCCGTATCCACCGCTGTAGTAGTGTATACGTTGGCCTTGTAGGCATTATTTGCACACTGTTTTCTTCAACCCGCCATCGAGCTGTGTGACCTTGTTCCCATTCTGTCTAAATATCCATAATATTACCGTCTCCAGAAAAAACACCGGAGTCACTTTTTTCAAGCAGCATTCATATATTTTACGTAATCCGTATCCACCGCTGTAGTAGTGTATACGTTGGCCTTGTAGGCATTATTTGCACACTGTTTTCTTCAACCCGCCATCGAGCTGTGTGACCTTGTTCCCATTCTGTCTAAATATCCATAATATTACCGTCTCCAGAAAAAACACCGGAGTCACTTTTTTCAAGCAGCATTCATATATTTTACGTAATCCGTATCCACCGCTGTAGTAGTGTATACGTTGGCCTTGTAGGCATTATTTGCACACTGTTTTCTTCAACCCGCCATCGAGCTGTGTGACCTTGTTCCCATTCTGTCTAAATATCCATAATATTACCGTCTCCAGAAAAAACACCGGAGTCACTTTTTTCAAGCAGCATTCATATATTTTACGTAATCCGTATCCACCGCTGTAGTAGTGTATACGTTGACCTTGTAGGCATTATTTGCACACTGTTTTCTTCAACCCGCCATCGAGCTGTGTGACCTTGTTCACATTTTGTCTAAATATTGATAATATTATCGTCTCTAGAAAAACCACTTGAGTTACTTTTTTTCAAGCAGCATTCATATATTTTACGTAATCCGTATCCACCGCTGTAGTAGTGTATACGTTGACCTTGTAGGCATTATTTGCACACTGTTTTCTTCAACCCGCCATCGAGCTGTGTGACCTTGTTCACATTTTGTCTAAATATTGATAATATTATCGTCTCTAGAAAAACCACTTGAGTTACTTTTTTTCAAGCAGCATTCATATATTTTACGTAATCCGTATCCACCGCTGTAGTAGTGTATACGTTGACTTTGTAGGCATTATTTGCACAGTGTTTTCTTCAACCCGCCATCTAGCTGTGTGTATTATCGTTTCCAGAAAAACCAACTGAGTTTTTGTTGTTGTTGTTGTTTTTTTAAAAATAATGCCAGGCAAAGGCAGGCCGCCACGCAGAGGCCGTGCTAGGGCCGTGCTGCTATGCAATCCTGTGGCCCTAGCAAATTGCCCAGTTTTAAAAAGCCAATGACCCTGAACTCCCAAAATGCTGAAGAGGTAGTTGACTGGCTTACACAGCACACCCCATCCTCTACCGTTTCTAACTTTACCACAACATCCTCCTCATCCTCCACTGCTATGGCCACCCCACGTAACACTTCCTCCACCACCGGTGCCCCTTCTTCACTGGGGTCAGAGGAGTTATTTTCCAATGAGTTTCTTGAACTGAGTAATGCGCAACCATTATTGCCAGAAGAAGATGAAGGAGATGAGGACCTTACACCAGATTTAATTCTGGCAGAGAACACGATAGAGATGGACATAATGAGTGATGAGGAGGAGGTCCCCGCTGCTGCTTCCTTCTGTGATGTGTCAGAAGAAATTGATGCATCTGAGGAGAATGATGATGAGGAGATTGATGTTTTGTGGGTGCCTAGTAGAAGAGAGCAAGAGGAGGGTAGTTCAGATGGAGAGACGGAGAGTCAGAGAGGCAGTAGGAGAATAAGACTTAGAAGAAGCAGGGAGGACAGCCCGCAGGGATCAGTAGGGCAACAACATGTATCGGCACCTGTGTTCAGCCGGCCAACGCACCCGCCATTGCCGCCAATACCGCCAACTCCGCCAACTTCTACTGTTACCGCCAGATCGCACACTTCCAAAAAGTCAGCAGTGTGGGATTTTTTTAATGTGTGTGCCTCTGACAAAAGCATTGTAATTTGCAATGAGTGCAGTCAGAAACTGAGCCTTGGTAAGCCCAACAGCCACATAGGTACAACTTCTATGCGAAGGCACATGAGCGGCAAGCACAAAGCACTTTGGGAGCAACACCTCAAAGGCAACAGGCAAACTAAAAGCCACACTCCTTCTGGTCCAGCATCTTACTGCTCTACCTCTGCTCTCCTTGACCCGTCTGAACCACCCTCCACTCCGCCTTCCACCTTGACCACCTGTTCCCATTCCCAGTCATCTGCCACCAGCCAAGTTTCTGTGAAGGCCATGTTTGAGCGTAAGAAGCCAATGTCTGACTGTCACCCCCTTGCCCGGCGTCTGACAGCTGGCTTGTCTGCACTCTTAGCCCGCCAGCTTTTACCATACCAGCTGGTGGACTCTGAGGCCTTCCGCAAATTTGTAGCAATTGGGACACCGCAGTGGAAGGTACCCAGCCGCAATTTTTTTTCTAAAAAGGGAATACCACACCTGTACCAACATGTGCAGAGCCAAGTTACCGCATCTCTGTCACTTAGTGTTGGGCCAAAGGTCCATATGACTACTGACGCATGGTCCTCCAAGCATGGTCAGGGCAGGTATGTCACCTACACTGCCCACTGGGTGAACTTGGTAATGGCTGGGAAGCAGGGAATGGGTAGCTCAACAACAACAGTGGAGTTGGTGTCACCGCCACGGATTGCACGCGGTTCTGCCACCACCTCTACTCCTCCATCGCTCTCTACCTCGTCTTCTTCTTCTTCTTACTCTGCTGCTGGGTCCTCCTTCTCCTCCTCCACACCTGTGCACCCCCAGCTCCCCCTAGGCTATTCGACGTGCCAGGTACGCCGTTGTCACGCTGTCTTGGGGATGACGTGCCTGGAAAGCAAAAACCATACCGGATCTGTACTCCTGTCATCTCTGCAGTCACAGGCCGATCGGTGGCTGACCCCACACCAACTGCAGATCGGAAAAGTGGTGTGTGACAATGGAAGCAATCTGTTGGCAGCGTTGAGACTAGGCAATTTAACACATGTGCCCTGCATGGCACATGTGTTAAATTTAATAGTCCAACGTTTTGTCTCCAAGTACCCAGGATTCCAGGACGTTCTCACCCAGTCCAGAAAGGTGTCGGCCCATTTCAGACGTTCCTACACAGCCATGGCACGCCTTGCTGACATTCAGCAGCGCTACAACATGCCAGTCAGGCGTTTGATTTCTGACAGCCAGACTCGCTGGAATTCAACGCTCCTTATGTTGGAACGTCTGCTGCAACAACAAAGGGCCGTCAACGAGTACCTTTTTGAACTGGGTGGTAGGACTGGATCTGCACAGCTGGGGATTTTTTTCCCCCGTTACTGGGTGCTTATGCGCGATGCCTGCAGGCTCATGCGACCTTTTGAAGAGGTGACAAATATGGTCAGTCGCACCGAAGGCACCATCAGCGACCTAATACCCTTCGCTTTCTTCCTGGAGCGTGCCGTGCGACGAGTGACAGATGAGGCTGTAGACCAGCGTGACGAGGAGCTGGAAGCGCACGATTTCTGGTCGGAATCACCAGAACGAACCCAGGCACCTGCTGCAACGCAGGGAGAGGTGCCAGAAGTGGAGTCAGAGGAGGAAGGTGGCTTTGTGGAGGAGGAGGAGGAGGACCAACAGGAGCAGGCTTCCCAGGGGGCTAGTGGTGACCTTTTGGGGACCCCTGGTCTTGTACGTGGCTGGGGGGAGGAGACCGTGGATGATGCAGTCCTTGATAATGAGGAAGCGGAGATGGATAGCTCTGCATCCAACCTTGTGAGAATGGGGTCTTTCATGCTGTCATGCCTGTTGAAGGACCCCCGTATCAAGAGGCTTAAGGAGAAGGACCTGTACTGGGTCGCAACGCTACTAGACCCTCGGTACAAGCATAAAGTGTCAGAAATGTTACCAACATACCACAAGTCCGAAAAGATGCGGCATTTACAAACCAGCCTGCAAAACATGTTGTACAATGCTTTTAAGGGTGATGTCACTTCAGGAACTCATCAACATTCCAGGGGCAGAGGTGCCAGTAATCCTGCCACGAGCACACCTGCAAGGACAAAGCCCTTTGGCCAGTCTGTAACGTCAGACATGCAAATGTTTTTCTGTCCAAGGCAGCGCCACAACCCTTCTGGATCCACCCTCAAAGAACGCCTCGACCGGCAGGTAGCGGACTACCTGGCATTAACTGCAGATATCGACACTCTGAGGAGCGATGAACCCCTGGACTACTGGGTGCGCAGGCTTGATCTGTGGCCAGAGCTGTCACAATTTGCCATGAACCTCTTGTCTTGCCCAGCCTCAAGTGTGCTCTCAGAAAGGACCTTCAGTGCAGCAGGAGGGATTGTAACTGAGAAGAGAACTCGCCTAGGTCACAAAAGTGTCGATTACCTGACCTTTATTAAAATGAATGAGGGGTGGATCTCGGAGGGTTACTGCACGCCGGAAGACTTGTTCTGACTTCTATGCAGCTGTCCTTCTCTTCAAGCCTCATGACTCCACACACAGCTGTCCTTTAGCGTCCTCCTCCTCCCTCCGCCACCGTTACAAACTAGGGTGCAAACCCTACTGGTTTAATTTTTTCTGGCCTCTGTGCTTCAGTGGCTGCAACCAAAAAAATGCATATTTTCTGCATTTATATGGCATAATTTTTCTGGCCTCTGTGCTTCAGTGGCTGCAACCAAAAAAATTTATATTTTCAGCATTTATATGGCATAATTTTTCTGTCAACTGTGCTTCAGTGGCTGCGACCAAAAAAATGCATATTTTCTGCATTTATATGGCATAATTTTTCTGGCCTCTGTGCTTCAGTGGCTGCAACCAAAAAAATTTATATTTTCAGCATTTATATGGCATAATTTTTCTGGCAACTGTGCTTCAGTGGCTGCGACCAAAAAAATGACTATTTTCAGCATTTATATGGCATATTTTTTCTGGCCTCTGTGCTTCAGTGGCTGTGGCCAAAAAAACTGGGCAAACAATGCCTACAAGGTCAACGACGTTGACCTTGTAGGCATTGTTTGCCCAGTTTTTTTGGCCACAGCCACTGAAGCACAGAGGCCAGAAAAAATATGCCATATAAATGCTGAAAATAGTCATTTTTTGCCATACGTTGACTCAACGTATATGGCAAAAAATGACTATTTTCAGCATTTACGTGACATATTTTTTCTGGCAACTGTGCTTCAGTGGCTGCAACCAAAAAAACTGGGCAAACAATGTCTACAAGGTCAACGTATGGCGAAAAATTACTATTTTCAGCATTTATATGGCATATTTTTTCTGGCAACTGTGCTTCAGTGGCTGCGTCCAAAAAAACTGGGCAAACAATGTCTACAAGGTCAACGTATGGCGAAAAATGACTATTTTCAGCATTTATATGGCATATTTTTTCTGGCAACTGTGCTTCAGTGGCTGCGTCCAAAAAAACTGGGCAAACAATGCCTACAAGGTCAACGTATGGCAGTTGTTTAAAGAGAACAGTAGATTACTAGCCAGCAAAGCTACCTAAGCTAAAATGTCCCTCAAATCCCTGCAGACTTCTGTCCCTCCAATACAGAGCAGTATCAAGCAGATTACTAGCCAGCAAACTTACTATCATCTGTCCCTGAAATCACTAACAGCTCTCCCCCTACACTATCTCTTCCAAGCACACACAGGCAGATTTTTCAGATACATTTTTGCCCTTGATCCCCCTCTGGCATGCCACTGTCCAGGTCGTTGCACCCTTTAAACAACTTTAAAATCATTTTTCTGGCCAGAAATGTCTTTTCTAGATGTTAAAGTTCGCCTTCCCATTGAAGTCTATGGGGTTCGCGAACCGTTCGCGAACCGCTCGCATTTTTGCGCAAGTTCGCGAATATGTTCGCGAACTTTTTTTCCGACGTTCGCTACATCCCTATGAAGCAATACTGACCTCATGTGGTCACACACACACACATGAAATAAATATTAAATAAACCCAATAGGCTGGTTCTGCTTCCCATAAGGATTAATTATATCTTTGCAATAATAAAAAAATACTTTGAATTTAAACCACTCTGAGAAAAAGGAAATAATTTTTAAACATATAGGGATGCACTAAATCCAGTATTTTAGGATTTGGCCAAATCCTTTAAGAAAAATGTAAATCAGGGAAAGGGGGGAAGAGAACCACATGCTGCAAAAATGTTTTGACTTCCTTTTTTGTGTGAAAAGTCACTTGATTTTTGGATAAATTTTTGGTCCTGCCAGGTACTTGGATTCAGCCAAATCCTGCTGAAAAAGAACGAATCCTGAACCAAATTCTGGATTTGGTGCATCCCTAGTGTGTGTATATACACTTGTGGCGTAAGTAGAGTGCACCGTGCCCCCTGGCAAAAAAATCTTCAGAGGGACCCAGCGCACTCTGATCACCATCTTCCCACCCACTTCCCAACCTGACTCCGACCACTACACCAACTCCCTGCCCAGACTCCACCCCGTGCCTTCCTTGTTCCTTGTTTTGCTGAAAAAAGACGAATCCTGAACCAAATCCTGGATTTGGTGCATCCCAATTGAGTGTGTGTGTGTGTGTATGTATATATATATATATGGGGGACCTGATGTCCATCAGCCAACGAAATACAGATGCACACCTGGTCCCTCTTCAATGTACACGGTGCATGGGGCATAGGAGGACGGCACCTCCAACAAGTGATACGAAATGAAGTACTCAAGCACACGTAATCTGCTCAAGGGTTATTACCCGTGTTTAATGTCAAGCCAAAAAGGTTACAACGTTTCGGGGGCGTACCCTTGATGAAGAGAGAAAATGTGGGGAACTTGGGGAATGTGGGGAGAGCAGTGACATCTAGGAAGTGCTGAATGGAAAGTGAAAGTAATTACATAATGTACACCATTTCTAGGTACTGCTTTAGTTTAACTTTCCTTGTCCTTTAAGAGAGCCCTTTCCTCAGGCAAAATCCAAACAAAGGAGAGCGTAACTGCTCTGAATTACTTAGGTTTCAGCCTTCCACAGTGCTGGCAACGTCTCAAGCAATGAACCAGGCCCTGGATATCATATGCCTAATGTTCTGTATGGACCGGGGAGTAAGGTATTATATTTCTGCAACTATGTACTGTGCTACTCCTCTCACCCAGCGACGAGGTAAATTGACTCCACTTGAGCAGTAATGGAGATCAGAGTTACAGGACATATTTGAGCACCATGTGGGTTTCATTGGCATGTTAAACCTGTTGCCACATTTTCTGTTATCAGCGGCTTGCCTGTACATGAAGAGCAATAAGATCCTTTTCTTCAGAAACAAAGAGTTGGACTGATCATTCATATCACCGTGGGTGAGTAATTATAAGGCTGCCACCCTTAGAGGTACAACTGGGTCCTACCTTGACTCATAACAAGGTTACAGTTGTCACAACATATAGGTGTATCAGTCATTAAGCTATAGGGGCAAATTCCCTAACCGGTGAAAATTCACACAGTGGCGTCTTCACAGCCATCGCAATGCTAATTCACTAAAGTGTGAAGTTGCTTCCAGGGTGCCAAACGCTGGCGAATTTTTGCTAGTGTTACTTCGGCAATCAAAGCGAAAATGCGATGGCGTTGCCTAATTTGCATACGGCGGGAAATGATAAAGTTGCATGGACGTATATGTTGCAGCAAATACATTACATTACACAAGTCCAGGGAAGCTTAATAAATAAAATAGAGTTGTTATATTGCCCTACACATGAGCCCAGTGTATAGTTTATGTTCCATATGGAGGGGGGGAACCCGGCTACCCAAAAAAAATGTTACAGACCTTGGCAGGTTATCAATCAGAAAAAAGGAAAAGACGCCAGCGTTTTTTGGGACTTAGAAAAATTTTGCAATAAAAATTGAGGAAGTCCTATGCACTCCATTGCACTTCGCATGGTCTGAGCTGGCGAAGGCAAGTCTGGCGAATGAGATAACGTTCAGTAAAATCCGCATCTTAGTGAATTTGCGGAGTTACATCTGTTCTCCATGGTGAAAATTCGCCTGGTGTTAGAGTGCAAAGCAACAATAGCGTCTATCTCCTTCTCTAGCAAAGTGACGCCTGCGCCCAAATCGGCAAAGTCCTTGCGGGCGGTAACGCTACCAAATTGACGTTATCGTTAGCCACTTAGGGAATCTGCCCCAAAGTTCCAAGACTATCTAGTAAATCTCAGCCTAATAGACCTTCAAGCTGGGCTATCACCCACTGTAACCTAAATCCCTCCAATCTGTGTCTGTATGTTACCCTCCCATTTAGACTGTAAGCTCTACAGGGCAAGAACCTCCATCCTTTTGTCTCCTTGACAATAAGCACTTAATATGTATTGTAACTACTTTTATTTATGTGTATTGTATTTCTATGTGTACTTATTATTGTGATGACTCCCTGTTTCTTATTCTAATTTATTGTTCTGCTGTACAGTGCTTTGCCCTTAAGGAGTGCTATACAAATAAAAATATACATACAGTACCTGCATACATACATCAGGCAAATCTAGAACAGCTAATAGGCTTACTTAACTTTTAGGCTGAAGTCGGGCGACTTCGGAAAACGAATCGCCGCGTGTGATTAGCGCAGGCGATTTTTCATTTTAGCCAGGCGCAGAGCGAGGGGAGGCATTCGGGGAAGATTGGTCGTGGAAAGTCGCGGCGATTAGTCGCCAGGCGACTAAATCTCCCCAAATCGCCCAGTGTGTCCCAGCCCTTATTATTACAGAGATAAAATAGTTTAAAAAAATTTGGATTATTTAGATAAAATAGAGTCTATGGCAGACGCCCACTCTGTAATTTGGAGCTTTCTGGATAATGGATTTCTGCATAACAGATCCCATACCTGTATGTATGCATATTATTATTTATATAGCGCTACCTGAGAGCAAAGCACTGTACAGCAGAACAATAAATTAGTAGAACAAAGGTGGGGTCCTTACAATAATAAACAGGCTCCCAAATACCAACAAACACAGCCCTTTTCACATTATTGGAATGGCAACATCACCAGTAAAGAAGAACTAGGCGCACCAGCATTTTATGGCAAAACAAAAACTGTGGTACTGTGTCCGCCCATAGCAAAAATAACAAATAAAAAAAAATCAAATACAAAAAGTGATACCTATATTAAAGGACCAGTAACATAATTTTTTAAAAAAAAAAATTCATTAGTGTAGAACGAAAAAAAAAACACAAAGACATATTAAAGGTTTAAATCTCTAAGCCTTTATTAAGAAATAACTTACCGCAATACGGCTTGCGCTCCTCTTCAGTAAAGACGATCCGGAGATCCATCGTGCGGCGCCTTTTCTGAAGAGGAGCGCAAGCGGAGTTTCGGTAAGCTATTTCTTAATAAAGACGTATCGATTTAAAAGTTGAATTTGTCTTTGTGTTTTTTTTTTTTTGTTCCATACTAACGAATTTTTTAATAAAAAAAATTGATGTTGCTGATCCTTTAACAAGCTTAAAAGCTTTTGCCAGGCAAAATCCAAACCAAAGCTTGCTGTAAATAGTCCAGGGGTCTGGATTCAGTCAGGTCACATAGTGGGATATGAAACCTGACCCTAAATTAAGGTCCTGTCTTAATGTGTTAGGGTTATGGCACACCAGACGCCTAAACGCCATCAATAACTCTCTGCTTCTGCGACTAATCTTCTATAAAAGCTTTTCCAAAGCCAATAATGTGAACCACTGGTGGAAAACCCCACCAGTGTCGCTTCAGTCTTCCAAAATCTCTTGAAGTTTCTGGAGATTATTTAAGCACGACTGTAGGCGACAAATCTCCCGAAAGTGCGTCTCCATTGGAAATAATCGCTGGAGGTAACACCAGCATATCGTAAAATTGGCAGATGTTTCCTCCCGAGGCAACTTCAGATGACGGAAGAATGAAGTTGGACTCTGTATGGAGCATGGGTTGCAGCTATCTGGCTATTTATCTAATCATGTTCAGTTGTAGACAGGGTCGGACTGGGCCGGCGGGACACCGGGAAAAAACCCGGTGGGCCCACGGCTCTTGTGGGCCCCCCTGGTCTAGATCCGCGATTTGGAGCCTTCTTGATGCCGCAACCTCCCTTTGTCGGGTGGCCACGGCTAAAACACTACATGCACGCGCACACCCTCGGTGTCCCCCAGTCCGACCCTGGTTGTAGATTGTAGGTAACTACAATAGGTACCTTGTAGTGATGTGCGGGTCAGGTTTTTCCTGACCCGTACCTGACCCTAACCCGCCCTGCTCCAGCCCGCACCCGCCCGCACCCGCACTTCCGGGTTCCTTTTATAGACCCGAGCTGCCCCGCCGATGACATCACAATGATGTCACAAAAGGGGCGGGGCAAGCAGACGTGAGAATATAAAACCGGAACCCGGAAGTCGGAAGGTAGGTGGGGAGAGCAGGAGAAGAGCTCAATCCGCACGCCAACCGCGAGGAGCAGTGCGAGGTCGACCTGAACCCGCGGGTATCCGGTCGGCCCGCACATCACTAGTACCCTGCTGTTTTCTGTCTTTTCTTTGTATTCCATGAGAGTGTCTCTGGGTGCCTGAGTTACTCTGTGGATTTAATCATCAATAACCTGCAGATGGGATCCCTGATTAATAAAAGTGTTTATTTCTGTCATCAAGGTTTGAGCAAATCTGGTTGTATCTCAGATGCTTGAGGTATTGTTGTTTTCAGCATTTTATGGCCCCACCATTTCACATTTCATGACATTTTGTGGCCCTTAGCATTTCATGGCAGCTGCAGCATGTCACCAGTGCAGAGATAGGCTGGCTCAGGAACCTGTTTAGACAGAAACATATGGTAAACAGATGCTAATGATACCGTAATCACATAGCAGTGCGTTTCTAAGGATTGGCAGAAAGCTTTCTGTGAAAGCTGGATTACTTGTCTGAAAGTATTCCCTATGATAAGTGCTGTATTTACACTCCCATGTCTGGAACAGATTTGCCCCCTGCAGGGAAAGATCTCAATTGTTTTTATGATATAAAAGTCATATGTGTGCCTTGTGACCATAATATGATTAAATTCTGTACATATTCTTTTTATGCCCAGGCAGCCTTATTTATGCGCAGAAATACATGGCAGTTGCTAAACCGCTTTATTTTCTGGTGAGGAAATATTTAATCCCATCCACTGAATAAAATGAATCACGGCCCTGTAGTGGCCTAACTCTGCTTATATTACGTATTCTGTTTTCTTTACAAAGAAATAACATATGAACAAAGCATCCTGTTATCCCCATTCACCGGACCTGGGGTTTTCCAGATAAGGGATCCTTCCAGTTACAGGGCCCCACAGCAAATTCATTTTAGGACCCCACAATTTCCAGGGGTTGATCTATTTTACCAATATACATTGAAGTTGCTATACCTCCTGGACCCTCCCTGGGTCTGCTTACTTTATAGTTTCATTCCTGGATTCTTCTGTAATTTAAATCTCCATACCTTAAGGGGCACATTTACTTAGCTCGAGTGAAGTGAAAAATACTTCGAATTTCGAACGTTTTTTTGGCTACTTCGACCATCGAATTGGCTACTTCGACCTTCGACTACGGCTTCGAATCGAATGATTCGAACTAAAAATCGTTTGAATATTCGACCATTCGATAGTCGAAGTACTGTCTCTTTAAAAAAAACTTCGACCCCCTACTTCACCGAGTAAAAACTACCGAAGTGGGGAAGGTCCCCATAGGCTTCCTAACAAATTTTCTGATCGATCGTTCGATCGATGGATTAAAATCATTGGAATCGTTGATTCTAAGGATTTAATCGACTTTTCCTTCGATCGAACGAATTGCGGTAAATCCTTCGACTTCAATATTCGAAGTCGAAGGATTTAACTTCGACAGTCGAATATCGAGGGTTAATTAACCCTCGATATTCGACCCTAAGTAAATGTGCCCCTAAGTCTACGAAAAAATTATTTAAACATGGGGAGGCACATTTATTAAAGGTCGAATTTCGAATTTTTAATCTCTATTAAATTCGACTTTACTCGAAATTCGACTGAGGGGTTATTTATAAAAAAAATCGAATATCTAAAACTTGGACTAATTTTACAGACTCGACAACTCAAATCGAATTCGAATCAAATTTGACTAAACTCGATTCTAGTTTTTTCTTAAAGGGCCAGAGTATGATAAATCTCAAAATTTGAATTTCAAATTAAAACTAAAATCGAGTTTGGATAATTCATAATTCGAATATGAGAGTTTTGACCATAAAAAAAATTCAGTTCAATTCGACCCTTAATAAACCCAATAGGATTGTTTTGCCTCCAATACTGATTAATTATAGCCAAGTTAGGATCAGTTACAAGTTGCTGTTTTAATATTACAGAAGCACACGAAAACTAGATTTATTTGTTTAAAATGGAGTCTATAGGAGATGGTATTCCTGTAATTTGAAGCTTTCAGGATAATGAAACCCATGCCTGTACTACTTATTCTCCATTGGTGTAACCCATTGCACAAGCAAAACTTGGGTTGTTATGTTTTGTTGAACTAGAGCTCCATATTGATCCTAGGGCAGCTCTTGCACCATAACAATGAGAATACACAGACCCCTGGGGTGGGTTTTCATGACCCCTTAATGACATTCCTACTTGGCATTTAGCCAGTATGGGAAGTTTGTGATGCAGAAGCCACAGTATTATAAAAGCAGAGGATGAAATATACACAAATCCTGCTTCTGAATCTTAAACCAGGGCACAATAATAATCTCTGTAAATGCAAAATCCCCAAAGCTTCGTCAAAATCGCCTCATTCTTAATTTTGTTCTTAGGGGATTTAAATGGCATGATACTAAACCTCTGTAAAAAAAAAAGATATATGTGAATCTCTTCGATCATTATTTCTGATCTTCTGAAATAAGAAAACAAGTATTGATTGCCTTCATACAAGAACATAGCGATCATCAACTTGAAAGCAGTCGGCCTCCAACTATAACATGAGACAATAGAGGCAATTGCACATATAACATCTCACATCTCATCTTGTCTTTAGTTGTTTATAAAATATTCCCTGTAAGGAACAAGAGATTCCCCAGCTAAGCCAGCATTAGGGACTCTCCAGTTAATATTTGCTACAGCCTATTGCATTTGTCAATATTATGGAGACATTCTCACCGACTTCCATTGTTCAAAGATGTCAATCTCTATAGAACTGCTTGTGATCATTGATAGGGATGCAATGAATCCCCTATTTTGGATTCGGCCCAACCCCTGAATCCTTCCCGAAAGATTCGCCCGAATACCGAACCAAATCCGAATCCTAATTTGCAAATTAGGGGTGGGAAGGGGAAAACATTTTTTACTTCCTTGTTTTGTGACAAAAAGTCACGTGATTTCCCTCCAGCCCCTAATTAGCATATGCAAATTCAGATTCGGTTCGGCCGAGCAGAAGTATTCGGCCGAATCCGAATCCTGCTGAAAAAGGCAGAATCCTGGCCGAATCCCGAACCGAATCCTGGATTCGGTGCATCCCTAATCATTAATGTATTGAATTCTACTCTACACAATCTCTGGCTTCCACTACAAACAGGAGGGAATGAAATGTTATGGTTCGACCTGGAGCTATAGTTAAAAGTACATGTTGTGAGTAAACTGCTTGTGTGTATGTGTGTGATTACACTCATTTCTTTACCAAGTGACAGATTTATTAAGGGTCTAATTTAAAATTTAAAGTAAAAATGTTTTAATTTCGAGCTATTTTTGTGTACTTTGATTCGATTTGAATTTGAAAAAAATTTGAATATCGAAATTCATCATGTACTGTCTCTTTAAAACATCGCCTTCGATCACTCGGCCGATAAAACCTGCCGAATTGCTGTTTTAGCCTATGGGGGACCTCCTAGAACCGTTTGGAGTCAATTGGTGGATTTTGAAAAAATCAAAGTTTTCTTTTGAAAATACTTTGAATCGAATTCGATCGAATAAAGCCTATTCACCTGCAGAAAATAGCTTTGATTTTTTAAATAAATTTTGGTTGGTCTTTTTTTTTTTTAAAAAAAAACACCCATTACTTCGAAATTCGACCCTTGACATATCTGCCTCTTAGTGTCACAACAATTCTGTGTCACAACAATGCTGTGTCACAATACACCAGAGCTCAGTGACTTCCTAAATAATTCTGCAGTGAGTTTCCATCTTCGGTAAAATGACCTTACAGCAGGTAAGGAATCCCTCATCCAGAAATCCATCGTGCTCCAAATGCTCCAAATGATCTCCCATAAGGTCCATGTTAAGGAAATAATTATCATTCTGAAAAAATAATTTCCTTTCTTTCCTCTGTAATAATAAAACAGTGCCTTTTGCTTTATGGTAGTTATTTGTATAAATCCACATTGGCTGTAAAACAATCCTATTGGGTTTAATGGTTTTTGTTTAAATTATTTTTAGCAGACTTAAAGGGCAAGTCAACCCCCCAAAAATTTGCCTAATAAAAGAAAACATAGTATTAAGCAACTTTCCAATATACATTTATTAGAAATATTTAGTGCTTTTAAAGTTATTTTTGCCATTTGCTTAATACCTGGTTGTTACTTTTTAAACAATGTTGCAACCAGCAGCAAAGTCAGGTCTGTTAATCAGTTGCCTTGTCTGACATTGTATCAACAGTCTGAGCCACCAGGACAGAGAATAAAAAGGTACAGACACTGCTTTCAATAGAAAGACATATAAAAATAACATAACAACCATAAAAATTGTAATGAATGTATATTGCAAAGTTGCTTAGAATTATGTTTTCATTTATTAGGCAGACAGTTATTTTTCTTGGGTTGATATTCCCTTTAAATTATGGTGACCCAAAATATTGAAAGATCCCTAGAAAGAACCCCAGGTTCCGAGAATTCTGGATAACAAATACTATACCTGTACAGTTGCTTAGCATAGTGTCTGATCGTGTAACTGGGCACTCAGTTGTTTGTTTTATCTCCTGATCTGACCCAAATATTTGGCTGTATTTTCTCCCTGTACATGAGTACGTGATTAGTAATGGGCGAATAAATTTACTAGGTGCGAATTCGCAACGAATTTCCTCGTTTCCCCGCTGGCAAATAAATTCGCAAAACTGCAGCAAAAATTTGCCGGCAAAAAGTTTAGGCGTGCGTCAGAATAATCTCGTACATAAACATTGTCGCGCATCAAAATTATTCTGACGCCCATCGACTTTAATACATTTGGCCAAAATAGGCGCATATAACAATTGCCGCGGGAGTCCAAATTGACGCGTGTCAAAATGATTTTGACGCCCATTGACTTCAATGTGTTTCTCCAATTTCTTCGCCGTTTTGTAAATTTCATGGGAAATTCTTGAATTTTTTGATGAAACGGGACAAATTCACCCATCACTATACGTCATCCATCCTGCATACCTAACAGACGTATTCCATAATGCATCTATACTGCACCTCCAAACCATATGCCTACATTTTACAACAAGTCACTGGGGGTCATTTATCAACACTGGGCAAATTTGCCCATGGGCAGTAACCCATGGCAACCAATCAAATTTCTGCATTCATTGTTCTACTTGCAGGTGGCTTCAAAAAGCTAGTTACTGATTGGTTGCTATAGGTAACTGCCCATGGGCAAATTTGCCCAGTGTTGATAAATGAGCCCCAGTCACTGTGTCCCACAAAAGCCAGTGATTACGTAAGAACAATAGCAAATGGCATGTGATCTAAATATGGGACACACATGCAGAAGCAAAAAATACATACAGTATATTGATAGGAATTGCTGTTGGTACTTCAAGAAAGGAGTTAAATAAAAGTCCATTTAGTTCAGACTTTGGGGCAAATCTACTAACACAGGTGCTAAACTGCTACATTGCAGTTACTCATAGTAATCCGTCAGGTCTTTGCTTTAATTTTCTAAACTGAAATAACTAATTGCTGCAATTTTGCAACTATAGGTATGGGATCTGATATCCTGAAACCTATTATCCAGATAGCTCAGAATTACAAGATGGTCATCTCCTATACACTCCATTTTATCCAAATAGTCCAAATTATTAGAAATGATTTCCCTTTTCTCTGTAATAAAACAGTACATTGTACTTGATCCCAACTAAGATATAATTAATCCTAATTGGAATAGAACCAGCCTATTGAGTTTATTTAATGTTTACATGATTTTCTAGTAGACTTAAGGTATGAAGATCCAAATTACAGAAAGATCCATTATCCGGAAAGCCCCAAGTCCTGGGTGTTCTGGATCACATGTCCCATGCCTGTACTGTTTTATTACAAAAGAAAGGGAAATCATTTTTAAAAATTTGAATTGTTTGATGAAAATGGAGCCTACGGGAGATGACCGTCCCCTAATTGGGAACTTTCTAAATAAGGGGTTTTCAAATAATGGATCCCATACCTGTACTGTTTTATTATGACATAGAAAACAATAATCATTTTAAAAATATGAATTATTTGATTAAAATGGAGTTTGCGGAAGATGGACTTCTGGATAATAGTGAACGTATACCCAAAAAACTATTTTTGCATAATGAAGCACAACATTATTCTAAGAAACTTTTCAATATTTATTTTTCGATGGTTATTTGAAACACAACCACAGTATAAAGCAGCATTTGCTCCAGAAGCAAAGGGTTAAGTGAATGAGCCCCAGTGCTGATGCCAAACCTGTGTATTTAGCCAGTAATAAACACTAGGGACTCGCATTCCGCACACAGTAAGTCAAGATAACTTGAAAACAGAAAACAGAGTTCTTTCTTTATAGCATTTGTAAGGAAATTCCAGTTAATGGCTGGCAGAATGCAGAATTCCCACAGCTACTTCTTAGTATAAGTCATTTGTTACACGGGGCCAGGGGTCAACCAATCACTGGGAGGGTTAGGTTCATGCAGTAGAGAGGAAGACTTCTGATTGGACGTTGAGGGCCAACTCCTCTTTTCAAGAACAATATCCTAAGGATAAACAGAGGGTTTTTCTAGGAAACTTGCTGTGCTTTTTGTTTTGTTTTTTTTTTTTTTACAGTTTTGAATGGGGTTTGTACAGAATCTATTTTCAGGACTGTAAATGATAAAGCTCAACTCATGTGACTGTGCAAAGTACAATATTATCTTTGAAAAGTGAAGTGTATTTTTTGCATAGTAGATATGCCAGGCAGTTCAGTATGAGAAAAGCAAATAATGTGGCTCTTGTGTATATACAGCCATGGCGATTTACAGTGAATTCATTGGGGCAAATTCACTAAAGGGCGAAGTTGCCAGAAATCCAATCCGTAGGGACATCGCCAATTTACTAACAGGCATTCGCTAGCGAAAGAGCACATCGCTATCGAAGTTTTGCGCCCTATCGACAGGCTAATTTTAGATCATTCGAACGATTGTTACTATTGTTACGCTAATTCACTAAATTGCAAATTTTCCATTACGTTACCCATTTCACTAGAGTCGGTTAAGATGAATCTACATCCTCCTCAATCTTATGTCAGTGACATCATATCCTGTATGCTGAAAAGTCATAAGAAACGTTAAAACTCTGACCTTTTTTAATATTTAATACAAGTGGGATTATGTGTAAAAGTTATAAATGTTAAATATATATAGTATATAAATTTTAATTTCTTTTTAACCATTTTGAGTTTATGCCACATTTTTTTTAGGGTGGGCTCGTGTCTAGGGCATTAGAGGATCTCTTTTGTCTTTATTTTGCTTCCTTGGACATTTGTAATAATAAGTGGCCACTTCAAGCATTTGCATCTCTAGCAGACCTGCTAGCAGAACACAGATTATCTGATTGGTTAGCAGTTTTAATGTAACTGACATCTGTTACCCCCCCCATTCGCTTCTAATAATGGGCAGGTTTAGCCCTACAGCCAACTGTGATGAATTTGCTGTTTTAAGTGCAAGCCTTTCACTCCACAGACTCTTCTGGAAAATAACTGCAAGAGAGCAAAAACCTATTTAACCTTTCTGCCTTTGTTTCCACTGTGAAATATGTGATGTTCATTTTAAAGGCAAACCATAATGAGAAAAAAAAAAGTTTAAACAAAATGGGACTTGGGAGTTTTGCCATTTTAAAGGCACAGAACTGTATTTTATACTGAAAAATATATTTAATCGTTTAAGTACAGGGTTGCCTTTCACCCACCATCACTGCTCTCTGCCTCTCGCACTAGATATTTAATCCTGCATAAGGTGCAAAATACAAATGTAAAAAGTATTAATGGGAAAAAAATTATGAACGGTAAGCTAAAAAATAAAAATACCCCTAAAACCTCTAAAAATTTGAGTCTTTTTATTCTAATTTGAGAATTTTTGTATTACAGTTTTTTGTGTGATTTTTTTTTTTAGAAATTCATTAAAAAAATTGAAATTCAATTGTTAGTAGATAGGCCCCATAGGGACCCAATTTTCTCTAAGATCCTAAAAACCATGAAAGTTATTAAAAGATCTGAATATAACAAAGTACGAATGTAAGAAAGCGCAGAAAAAGATACGCATATCTCTAAAACCTCTAAAAATTGGGGTATGTCAGATAATAGTGAGAAAATTTTTTGAAAAACTCTAAAAGTCTGAATGGATAAAAAAGGAGTCCAATTGGACCAGAGCAGCTACTATTCACCACAATGGGATCTAGTCTACGAAGATTTTAACTCATCCAGGTCATGATATACAGTACAGTATCTAGTAGAATTAATTCAAAGGCAACTGGATATTTACCCCCATATGTAATACAGTACACTAAGTTAGCCCAGTAGCCGTTACCAATAGCAACCAATAAGATGTTAGCATTAAAACAGATGACCAGTAAATTCTACCTGCTGATTGGTTGCTATGGGTTACTGCTCCTGGGCAAACTTTGTGTCTCATATTACATAACCCCATTAGAGTTTTTCTTGAAAATGTTTCACCACTCATCCAAGTGGCTTCTTCAGTTCAACTGAAATTCCTCTGGCACTTAAACCCTTGAGGGTAGTTAAGTCATCTATATATCCAACCACAGTGGTTCCATTAAACTTCAGTAAGGTGTTGGCTGAAACTCACAGATGTGTGAAATTGTGATCCAGTCACAATGGTACCATGGTTTTCATTGAGGCAGCTGTTAATCTTTCAATGTACATGACTACCCACTGGGGTAAAGATGCCAAAACAGCATTGTATGGTGATGAAAACAGTGTTGCAGGCCCCCTCCTCTGTTCAGGGATGTTTTTTTTTATCACTTTGGCATAAATGGCCTCTTTCACACCTCTTACAAACCATCTGTCCTCTCTATCCAAAAAGGGCACATTGTTTTCCTTAAAGTAATGTTCAATGGAACCTGTCAAGATCGACTTCACGGGAAGTGCGCACCACGTGCACCATAGAGGAACCGGCAATGGAGACAGAAAGAAGCAGGCATCGGTCATCCTGCTGGCCACTAGATCACCAGGGTAAGCGATCCTTACAGAACCATTGTGATTGTATATCGGTGACTTTTATACCCTCAAGGGTTTAAATGCCGGGGAAGTCCCCAACACACAGTTGAACTGGAGAAGCCACTCGGATGAGCGAGATTTATCATACCTCGACCATGGAAACAGTCCTAATTCGAATATTCATTTACAAGTCAATGGCAGAGGTCCGTTGAGCCATTTGGAGATGTTAATTGCCTTCCTGACATTCATTTTTTTTGGGAGAAAAACTTGATTCGTACAAATCAAATACGAATCAAATACAATTTTAATTTTTGGGTCGGAACCATTCGATCGAATATTAGACATTCAATTTTTTTCTTAAATAACCTCCCGGTGGAATTGTGAGTATATTTGAATTAAAAAAATTCACATGAATTCAAAAATTCGACCTTTGATAAATGGGCCTCAAAATGTCCAGTTGCCTTTGAATTAATTATACCAGATACTGTTTACTCAGATACGTTTTGAGTTTTTTACACTTAATACATCTTTAATTTGTAGAGTTTTAGAGACATTTTGAATTTTTTTAGAGAAAAAATATGATTGGTGGAAAAAAAGGAAATCAAAAAGTTAGCCCCGTATTGTGAAATCTGGAGTCTTGGAGTGGAAATATAGAGAAACTACATTCAACAGAAGTTAAATTTACAAAATGAAATTATAGATATGTGTGTGGGGCTATTTGTAACTTTCTGAGTCTGTGGTTTAAGTAGTTGAAAATCATTGCCGTTCAGTTCAGTGATTGCCTACAGCTATTACAAGAACCCAGTAAAACCATACTTTTTTTTCCGACAAATGCTATTTTTACTTGTCATATTAGAATCCTACAGCAACACAAAAACCTTTGCACCGTGTTTAATGCAAAGTGTGGGCCATTATTTTTGCTTCCTGATAAACTGATATTAAATGCAAGAGCTAGAATTACGTTGGCTCCAAGCATGTTCCTAAAATAATTGGTATCAGTGGTTTAGACCTTGTTTTCTTGGTTAATTAACGTCAAATGTCTCAGTAATGAAGGGACTGGCAGCTTCCCAAGATGAGCATGTGAGTTTAAAGTCACCACTGACAGCGTCAGAGGGAGTTGCCTGTTGAACAGTAACATTTCAGTTGCACAACCCAGAGGTACACTGAAAGGGACCTTATTCTGAACACTTATGGC
Source organism: Xenopus laevis (assembly GCF_017654675.1). NCBI lineage: Eukaryota > Metazoa > Chordata > Amphibia > Anura > Pipidae > Xenopus > Xenopus laevis. The sequence continues at coordinate 126,759,501 of NC_054380.1, forward strand.
TTTGAAAATAATATCATGTTTCTTGTCGAGTAAAAAAATACACACTCCTATTTCTGTGAGATTTGACCATTTGAAAAAGTCAAAGAGCAGGGATATAACTTTATTCAGCCAGACCGAGTGCAAAAAAAAATATTTCCGAGTTTGAGTGCCGCACCGAAAACTGCAGCATATGGTAATGGACAGGGGGGCTCCCCTCTTCCTTGTTTGTATGTCTGCTGTATGATCGTTATTTCACTACCACAAAGGCATTGGGTCATATTGAGATTTTTCTGCTGTAAGGCAGGCAATATTTTGCATTTCGTCATATTATTATTAATATACTGCACACTGTCAGACTGGTGTGTCTGGAGCCCACCGGTGATGCCACTTCAGGACCCTCCCCATCCTAGTCATGAACTCGTCCACTGCATATTGCATACCTTTTATCTCCTTGAACCCCAGATCGGTGATGGGGGTGAGAGCTGAAAGTTCCTGCCCTGCATCAGGCCTGGGTCAACAGGGCTCCTGGGTTTTTCCTAATGTTCTGCTGGCCTAGTCTGACCTTGAATCTTCATGTATACGGCACCAATATACAGGTACAGGATCTGTTATCTGGAAACCCTTATCCAGAAAGCTCTGGATTACAGAAAGGCCATCTCCCATAGACTCCCTTTTATCCAAATAATCCAAATTTTTAAAAAATGATTTCCTTTTTTCCCCCTTTGTAATAATAAAACAGTGCCTTGTACTTGATCCAAACTAAGATATAAAGAATCTTTATTGGAGGGAAAACCAACCTTTTGGGTTTATTTAATGTTTACATGATTTTCTAGTAGACTTTAGGTATGAAGTACCAAATAACAGAAAGATCTGTTATCTGGAAAACCCCAGGTCCAGAGCATTCTGAATAACAGGTCCCATACCTGTAGTACAGTCCTTATAAAGAAAAATTCTAATCAGTCCATGCAGAGTGTACAGTCTATGTTCGATAAGGGCTCTTACACAGATGTTCCTTCTGTGTTCTTCTAAAAATGCGTGCTAAATACATCAAAAAGCATATATTGGGTTTGTGGTTTTTTTTAATGCCACTTAGTGTATTTTTGTGAGATATTTAAAAAAAAAAAAGAAGATCATATCCATTCTTTCACCAGTATGTTTCTAATCATTTGGAAGAAATCCAAGCACTGAGAGTGGAACCCCCATGAAAACATGGAAATGACAAACACACAGTGGCGTGTTGAACAGAAGACTCATGATATTCTGTTCTACTCTGTATAGATGCCTTTAAAGGATAGGTGATTTGATAATGAGAACTTTCAACCTTACAAGACTGAGAACCTATAATTAGGGATGAAAACTGGATGTTTCATACGTTTGAAAAGGAAGCTTCTTAATGGGGCTTCAGCTGCCCAAGAAGACTGCCTTGGAGCTTATACCCCTTGCGTGGCTAAAAGCAACCCTCGGTGGAGCAAAAGGATCAATCCAGTCAAGATATTAATATACTAATTATCATTTTATCTAATAATAATATAAACAATTATTATGATTTAATATTGTATTTTATAATGTTTGAAAATCTCTGCACTAGATCTTCTCACACATATCGCTAGATTTACACTAAAATGTATTCACATAGGTTCTACACTAGGTTCCTAAGGTCAGGAAAACCTCGCTGCTCTTTTGTGGAACAAGGGATGCACCAAACCTAATTTTAGCAGGATTTGGCCCATTGTGGCATGTGCTTCTTGCGCGCATTGGGTTTTTCCACCTGTGAGCCTGGAAGGATTCAGATTCGGTTTGGTATTTGCCCAAATCCATACCCCTGGATTTGGCGAAATCCTGAAAATCTGGGTTCAGTGCATTTCTACATGAAACCAACTCCCCTGCTCTATCTTTCTATACTAGGTGGTTATTCAGTAGAACCAACTGCATCTTGAGGGCTTGAAGATCCTCACAGATAACTACATGCACTCAGAACTATACAAATCAGAAAGTTGCAGTGTCGGACTGGGTCCCAGTCCTCATGGGCCCCCACCGGCCCAGACCTGCTACCCTGGCTTCGACTGGCGAATAAAGTAATGCAGTGTGGTACCGGTGCGGTACATTCGCACAAGCGTGCAGTGCACCATGATCGCTCATGCACGCAGCTATATGGGCAGTCGGGCAGGGAATTGGAGGTTGAGAGGGGGCCCCGGGGACTGCCAGAAGGGCCCTTCATTTGCAGCCCCGGTGGGACCCCAAGGCTCCAGTTTGACCCTGGAAAGTAACATATACAATGGAACAAATGTAGAAAAAAGACGCACACTTACAACTTGGTGTGATGTACAAAGTGGCCACCTGCCCAGTGTGAGTGTACTACATCACTGATGAAGGGGCAGGTGGCCCCTGAAAGGTTTGATTTTGTAGTCTGCACAAATAAATACTTGTAGGTACTTCTTTGTACACCACATCAAGTTGTAAGTGTGCATTTTTTGTCTACATTTGTTCCGGATAACGTTCATGCCTTAGTGAGTCACGTGCCTTAAAGAAATTTTTCACGGACCAAAAATTCCAGGAAGTGTTTCATCTAAATTGTGATTGTATTGAATCCTTGTATTTTGTACATATACAATGGAAGCAATTATACATTGCAAAACTTTATTCACCATGTAATTCACTACTCCCTTTTATTTTGTTTTGCAAAATTTCAGTTACATAAGCTGCTCTGACTGGGTAAGGGCAGGTGGCAAGAATCAGCAGTCAATTTAGCACTGAATTCATTTCCTTAATTACAGTATAAATGCTGTGTTGCTTGGCAAAACCAGATTAACATGAAGTGATTTATGATTCACCCAGTCACAGTGTGTCACTGGGTCACGTTAATTACCAACAACTGCAAATGATAATTAGCAGTTTTACTCTTTTAGATTGCTCTATATTGTCCAGGAAACATTCACTGATCATTGTTTATTGTTGGACTGTATCTAGCGTTATCTCTTTGTGATGGAATAACCACATGTACTCAGGGAAAACTGTCAGTCGATGAAAAGATGTGGGCACTAGTAGATGACTATACAGGATGAAGTCAGCTGGACAGCCTTGTTCCTAAATTTGCATTAAATGTAATTTCCTCAAAATACAGTCATTGTGTCACATGGTAAAAGAAGTAGCTTCACGTGTGAAAACCTACCTGCTAACTGGTAAAACATGAGTCTCACCTGGAGCCTTACTGTATGTGTTGTATGTGTCATGTATTTTATTAAGGTATATAAAATATAATACAGTACCTCTAGGAAGGAAGTGACATTTCTGCCAAATTACCTTGGGCTAGGAAGCCTTTCAATAGGCGCCGCCTTAAAGTGTATTGTCAAGTCAGATTAAAGTGCAGTATATGAGATTAGCCCCAGAAGTGAGGGATTGAGGTCACACTCTTGGTGATGCCTATTTTGAAATGCCCCATTGTCAAACAGAATTGTCATTAGAGAATTAGATCACAGTTTCTTAAAGGAGAAGGAAAGGTTAAAACTAAGTAAGCCTTATCAGAAAGGTCCATCTAAATATACCAGTAAACCCCCAAAGTAGTGCTGCTCTGAGTCCCCTGTCAAAAGAAACACTGCATTTCTTACCTTCTATTGTGTACTCATGGGCTTCTGTATCAGACTTCCTGCCTTCAACTTATACCTCATTGCCCTGGGCAAGAGCATGCTCAGTTTGCTCCTCTTCCCCCACCCCCTCCCTTCTCTTCTGTAATCTGAGCCCAGAGCAGGGAGAGACTCAGGCAGGAAGTGATGTCACACCACGTTAATACTGCAGCTCCTATCCTAAACAAACAGAGAGTTTCTAGAGCTTTTTACTCAGGTATGGAAAAGCATTCTACAGAATAAATATAGCATTCTATCTTGCACTATTGTGGCTAATCTATTGGCAATAAAATGCCTCCGTAGCTTTCCTTCTCCTTTAAAGGGATACTCTCAAAACGTTAATAGTGCTGCTCCAGTTCTGCACTGAAACCCGTTTCTCAAAAGAGCAAACATATTTTTTTTATATTTAATTTTGAAATATGACATAGGGCTAGACATATTGTCAGTTTCCCATCTGCCCCCAGTCATGTGACTTGTGCTCTGATAGACTTCAGTCACTCTTTACTGCTGTATTGTAAGTTGGAGTGATATCACCCCTTCCTTCCCCCCAGCAGCCTAACAACAGAACAATGGGAAGGTAACCAGATATCAGCTCCCTTACACAAGATAACAGCTGCCTGGTAGATCTAAGAACAACACTCAATAGTTAAATCCAGGTCCCACTGAGACACATTCAATTACATTGAGTAGGAGAAACTACAACTTGTCAGAAAAGCAGTTTCATCCTAAAGTGCTGGCTCTTTCTGAAAGCACATGACCAGGCAAAATTACATGAGCTGGCTGCCTACACACCCAATAGTACAACTAAAAAAATACTCTTGTTGGTTCAGGAATGAAAATGTTATATTGTAGAGTGAATTATTTACAGTAAAATACCATACAAATCATGACAGACTCCTTTAAATTTTTTCATCCACTGACCTAAATTAGATTGTCAAAACAGCTCTGTCACCCAAAAATTGTTTTAGAACCAGTTAGGTGCTTTGCTTTATAAAAGGGGGACTATTGAAAATTAACATTTTAAATCATGGATATAAGAAACTTTTTAAATATAATCAATAAAAGGAGACATATAAGATCGGTGAAATCCCACCTAATATTGTAGGCGAAATTGAATAATATATGGTGCTGGTTTTACTTTTGGTTTTAATATAATCTTTAAAAATGGTCCCTTTATTGGAGCTCCCTATAAATCTGCTATGGACCTTGCCCATATTTCAAATGAAGGGAGGTTGTTTCCTAATGGTCCCTGCCAGTAGCACAGTTGGAGGGGAAGAGCCAATCAAAGCGCTGCAGTCACACAAGAAAAGACACAATTCAGCCCCCTATCAGGTCCACCTTGTTTCTTATCCTACAGTGAAACAGATTGAGTGTCCTTGACTACCCTGCACAGCTAGAGAATTCAGCGGGCACGGAATAGTAGAGTTTTTGCTGAACTTTTCAATAAATCAACCAGAAACACTATATTGTTAAGCACATTCCTTCTATATTTAAGTATATAAAGCACTTACAGATCTTGTTTTTACACAATATGTCTCATATAAAGATGATAACCTGTTAATGAACTAGTTATTATTATTATTCTTCAGTGATCTGTCTCTCTGCATGCAGAAGTTGGAGTCGGTTTTTGATTGATATTTAGGTCAAATACATTGTTATGTGTTCCCTGTAATGTATTACAGCTGTCTGTAAAGACTCAGATTGCTAATATTTTTTATTTCACAGAAACAGTACAGAATCTGTAATTGAATATATTTCTAAAGTTTGTTCCATGAAATGAAGTATGTCTTATATTTTTATTTTCCCCTTTGATTTCTTCTATTGCAGGGAGAAATGAACCTTATAAAAGGGAAATTGGAGATCCTTAACAGCACAGTGATCCAATTTTGTTAAGAATCAGCTCAAAGGACTATCCACATGGAGGGGTTAGGCGGTATAATGAAACTAAATCCTTCTTTGTTATTCGAATGATGATTCTGTGAGCAGTTAATGTTCTTCTAAATAGTGGACATTAACTTTTATTTGGCTTGCCTGCTGGTGTTATAGCAGGGTCACTAGAGGTTTCTGGGATTTGTAGTTCTACATAAGGTAGTAGGCTGTAGGTTGAACTATCCTAGACCTCAGCAGTCAGATGTCCTCTCTTTTATCTGACCACTGCTACTATTGAACTGCTTTCATCAACTGAGGAACAGGCCCTGTGAAAATGATTAGTGTGCACCACACATAACTGGAAAGTACCACTCGGCTACATGACAATGAACCCCCTGTGTATGTGACTATGCTGGCAGCTCGACTATAGCAGACTCCCAGGTTCTGCATACAGGTCCTGCAGCCATGGGATGAACAGGGGAATGTTCCAATGAGCCAGATGGGGGACCTTCTCTGGGCAAGGAAGGCTGGCAGCATGGGCAGAGTGAAGCAAATTCTACACTCCTTGAAGTACAGCATCTTTGTGCCAGACTCACAGGTTAATAAAAAAACGGTTTGTAGCATATTATTATTGCACATTTCTATTTTGCTGTTTACAGTTACAAATTGCCTATATTGAGGAGCAGATGGGTACCCTGAAATATATTAATCATCCTCCTGGATTTGCTGAGGTCAACAAATCAGAGTTTTGTTGGTTTACTGTCATGATTGGTTGTTCATTATTATAGTTGGCACTATCCAATTCAATCTGATTTGCTTTCATTCAAGGGGTGGTTCACGTTTAAGTTAACTTTTAGGATATTATAGAATGGTCAATTCAATAAACTTTTCAATTGGCCTTAATTATTTATTATCCTTTTTTGAATTATTTGCCTATTACTTCTGAAAAAAAAAAAAAATGCTCTGTAAAGCTACAAATTATTTGTTATTGCTACTTTTTGTTACTCATATTTCTATTCAGGCCTCTCCTATTCATATTCCAGTCTCTAATTCAAATCAATGCATGGTTGCTAGGGTAAGTTGGACCCTAGCAACCAGAAATTGCAAACGGAAGACCTGTTGAATAAAAAGCTAAGTAAACCACAAATAAAAATCAGTTGGTCTCAGAATATCACTCTCTACATTATATTAAAGCTTAACGCAAAGGCCAGCAACCCCTTTAACTCACTATTAAGAGTAAAAGAACTGTGCATTGTACCCATTTTATCCAAATAATCAAAATGTTTAAAAATGATTTCCTTTGTCTCTGTAATAATAAAACAGTAGCTTGTACTTGATACCAACTAAGATATAATTAATCCTTATTGGAAGCAAAACCAGCCTATTGGGTTTATTTAATGTTTACATGATTTTCTAGTAGACTAGTACATACAATTGGGAACTTGACTAAGCACAACTTTTCACCATCTTGGCTGAATGGTGTTGCTGGAGCTGTGGTTTTAGGCCATTTTGAGACGTTGGAGGCCCTAACTGGGATGCAAGACAAAAAACCTATTGCTCTGTGTGGCTACAAATGTAATATTATTGTTACCTTTTATTACCTATATTTCTGTTGATACCCTCTCCTAGGGTTGTCACCTATCCAGTTTTCACCCAGACAGCCTGTTTTTTGGAAGTTAAGGGAATGGCAATCAGCCAACAATTATGATTGTCACATAATAACCTCACCCCCAGGCCTGAATTTGTGGTGAGGTCACAAAGGCTCGGGCCTTGGGCGGCAAAATTTTAGGGCACACCGCTCCCCAGTGCTCCAGCGCATGCACTTGCAAGGGAGGGGTGCTAAGGCAAATGCTAGGAACATGCAGCCTAGGGGCAAATTTAAAGGTAAACTAGCCTTTTAATATATACATTTCTATGAAAAATGACAGGCTTCAGTCCTATATATGATATTTTTCTGTATATAATTATGAGGATGCAATGGTCACTTTGCTGTGTTTTGGTGTCCCTGTTAAACAATGTCAAAATGGAGAAATATTTGCTCCCCACCAAGAGTAAATAAAGGTTCAGCCCTGAGATCACCTTGGTAAGAGATCACTATATACTACTCCTCTTCTCCATTGTGAATATGCTCGTTTGACCTGGGGCTTTTAACAGATCTCATTGCATTGTCAGTGCATTTAAAGGTCTCCATGTGGATGTTTCCTAAAGATAACGCTGATCTAATGAGAATGCAAGTTCATTGTCAGGTCTCCTGGTTTCTTACATTACTCCATGATGTCTGATGTACTAGTGACAAAATAATTCTCACGTTGCACTTGCCAACTGCCTGGCATTATAGGAATGATATGACTGGGCTGGGTGCCACGGGCCCCCTTTTCTGCACAGGTCCCAAGGGCATTCTCAGAAACTCTTCTGGGTTAGGGCAAAGTGATAAATTATAAACTGTTTATACAAGATGTTTTTCTAAAAATAAGCCTGTATAGAATAACTAGGGGTACAGGTAGGGTTGCCACCCGGCCGGTATTTTACAATGTAAATGCAATGTAGCTGCCGGTAAATTTGTAATACGATTAGAAGGAGCCCTCGGCCTGCCCCCAATCCCCTGGAACTTACCTTTTCTTTTACTTCTTCTAGTGTCCGTGGCGCAGCCCCGCCCCTTTTGACATCATGGCCCACCCCTTTTGACGTCAAGGCCCGACCCTTTGTGTCCCCGCCCCCCAGCAGCCAGTAAAACATTTTAAAAAAGATGGCAACTCTAGGTACAGGTAATGCCAAATTTGTTGGAAATCAGTTTACTGGCAAAGCCCAGAGTATCACTAACATCAGTGTCGGACTGGGACACCAGGGGCCCACCAACAACCCTTAGGCCAGGGGCCCACCCAAAAACCTTTAGACCAGGGGCCCACTCTAAGTGTTAATTTCTTCCTCTGCTCACTCAACCTCTATTCTCCTATTCTATTTTCTTTACATACTATAACCTATTATTCTATCTATTTAGCCTCTTTATAATCATAGAAATAGGGAATGGCCATGAAATAGGCCAAATGTTTAGAAGCAGGAGGGCCCCCTGACACCTGGGCCCACCGGGAGTTTTCCTGGTATCCCATGGGCCAGTCCGGCACTGACTAACATACAGTAATTATGCAACTAGTAGTTCTGTTTAAGTAGAGAGTGAATAAGCTGAGAATGGGCTGCACTATATGTAACACAACAGTACGTAAACATTTAAGCAGAAGCAGTCACTTATGTGTCTATCCAGCTGGGACTTATAAAGGCCAACAAGCCCACTATATGGATTATATGAGAGAAGTTATATAGAAGGCTGGCCAGACATTATTATATTACAAATATATCAGATGGTTTACAAATGTATACAGAGCCGGGCCAACCCGGCCAGGCACCCTAGGCAACCTGGCCGGCCATGGCGCCAGCTGATATCGCATTCGATTGCGCATGCGTGAAACTGCACGCAAGTGCGCATGCGCGTAGGGTACGCATGTGCAGAAGCGCATTTACTCACAGTAATTTCAGCAGCAGCTGGGGAGAGACTGAAACTGTGCTCGTGCGCACATGCACAGAGGCGCATTTACACTCATAAATTACAGCAGCGGCCGTGGGAGAGATGGGACCGGACATGGGATAGGCGACAGAGCAGGTACGTGCCTGGCGCCCCCCCAGCTTTGCGCCCTAGACACGTGCCTACTCTGCCTACCCCTAGTTCCGGCCCTGAATGTATTTGCTGACAGGTGTATTGGGATAGTTTAGAAGCAGGATGGGCAAACAGGAAGTCGGAGGAGCCAGAACAAACCCCCCATATGTAATATTAGTTTGCCCAGGAGCAGAAACCCATAGCAGCCAATACAATGTTTGCATCTGAACAAGTAACCAGTAAATTCTACCTGATGATTGGTTGCTATGGGTTACTGCACCTGGGCAAAGTGAGTGCCTTTTATTACATAACCCTATTTACGGGAAGTAAGCTACCACAGAATCAGAGCTGTTAACATACACGGCTGAGGTGCAGGGGATAATGCAGAATATCATTCACTACATCATACTAAAAATTTACTCAAAGGTGAACAACCCCATTAAGCTTCCACGTCTTTGTTTTGGCGGGAAACTGGGGAATACTGGATACCATGACAGCAGTGGCACTACTCATTGGTATATGACTGTCATCTGGTAGTAATAAGGACTAGTAGACATGCTTGTTATGTGACTGTCTCTGGATTCATGTAGTTCTGCTTCTTGGTAACTTAGTGGAGAGATGTCTCATAAGCTACAGGCTTGTCGTGTCACTCAGCCTCTGTGGGAGTGTCGTCTGAGACATAAACAAAGATGAGCATGGCAGCCAGCCACTTCCCTCCAGTAATCCTATTATACAAGTCTGACGGATCAGGTAATCAGGAGAACTGGTGTGACCTGGTATACGTTCATTCGTCTTATGTCAACTCCTAATGGCCTTATGTAAGTCAGGTAACTTCCTGCCCCAAAGACATAAACAAGTCATTTTGTACAGACAAAGGTCTCTAGTGAGCAAATCTAGAGATAAACATCTAATGACTTGATTATCAGTCATGGAACTCAATTTCTTTCAGTTCCAGATGAACACAGACCAATGAGCTGACATTTCATTCAAAAGAGGGCCAAAGATGGCAGCCATTATTGCCCAATGTATGATGTGCTTGGATTGTACACGTTCTGCAGTGGAAATTTCCACAAATGTACTAGAAAAAAACCCAGGAGTTAGAAAGACAAATGGTTAAAAGACCAATAATCAGTGGCGCTGCGACAATGAGACGAGTTGAGAAACTGGCCTCAGGCGGTGGCATCCCACTAGTTACCGGGGGAGGCAAAATGCGCTCCTGAGAGATTCATCGCATATGCAAATTAGGGGTGGGGAGGGAAATCCCATGATTTCCTTTACAAGGACGTAAACATTTTCCCCTTCCCACCCCTCATTTGCATATGCAAATTAGGGTTTGGATTAAGTTGAATCTTTCGTGAAGGATTTGGGGGTTAGGCCGAATCCAAAATAGTGGATTTGGCACATCCACAGTTTTTAAACAGCTGATCAGTAAATGCTACCTGCTGATTGGTTGCTTAACAGACAAGTAGCAAACTTTAAAGAAACAGTAACACCAACAAATTAAAGTGTTTTAAAGTAATTAAAATATAATGCAATGTTGCTCTGCACTGGTAAAACTGGTGTTTGCTTCAGAAACTCTACTACAGTTTATATAAATAAGCTGCTGTGTAAACAATGGGGGCAGCCATTCGAGGCACATGTTACATTACGGTTGCCATCTTTTAGCCTGGTGAAGACCGGACAGGGCAGGGTTTCCAGATTGGCTGGTTTCCAGCCAAATTGGGCTATTAATTTAAAGTCCAGGCCAGTTTTGAATACAAGCTAGCCAAGGTACAGTTTTGGGCTACTTTTTGGGCCTTTGGCTGGTTTTAACTTTGGAAACCAGCCAAAGTTTTTTCTTGCCCTAATGTGCCAAGCCTGCGTCTCCCAATGCATGTTGGGTAATGCAGTTTTTGTTTAATAATTTGCAGACTGCCAAGTTTTATGTAAGACTAAAATATCCAGCATGCAATAGGACTGACTTGTGTAGAAGCTGGGAATTACTAGATTTTGGGCGGTCACTTTCCTCTATTTCAGACAAATTTGGGGGAAAAATCTGCTGTCTAGAGGTTGAATTGTTTTACCAATATTTATTGAAATTTTATATGCATTCGGGCCTCGTGTGGCCCCTATACTTCCTGAGCCCCCCTCTGTAGTTACCCCCCTGGTGACTGGTGAATCTTTCCCACTTTGCTTTATAGAAAAATTTGCAAATCAGTGAAAATTGAAAATGCTTATTTTCACATATATTTATTTATTTTTTAGACTTTGTTTTTTTCACTGCACATGTGTTATTTTGGCCTACTTTTGAAGTGCCTCTTGGCTAGTTTTGGGTTGGTTTTGAAGATTAGACCTGGCAACCCTGGGGCAGGGGGCAGGCAGTGACATTGGGGGCGGGGCTATGACACTGCAATCGCCATGTGAATCACAGGGTGTCCTGCCCGGTTTTCCTAATTTGGGAAACAGGGCAGGCAGTTTTGACGCAGGCAGCCCTTCAAAATACCGGGCTGTCTGGGTCAAAACCAGACAGGTGGCAACCCTGCGTTACATAATAGATAACAGATGCACTCTACAAAATACCATTGTATTCCATTACAAAGCTCATCTGTCATCTAATAACCTGTGACTTTTCTCCTTTTTCAGCTAGAATGGCTGCCCCCATGGCTACACAGCAGCTTGTTTATATAAACTATAGTATTACTTATCTGTTATCTACTGTGTATCCTGTGCTTGAATGGCTGCCCCCATGGCTACACAGCAGCTTGTTTATATAAACTATAGTAGTACTTATCTGTTGTCTACTGTGTATCCTGTGCTTGAATGGCTGCCCCATGGCTACACAGCAGCTTGTTTATATAAACTATAGTAGTACTTATCTGTTATCTACTGTGTATCCTGTGCTTGAATGGCTGCCCCCATGGCTACACAGCAGCTTGTTTATATAAACTATAGTAGTACTTATCTGTTATCTACTGTGTATCCTGTGCTTGAATGGCTGCCCCCATGGCTACACAGCAGCTTGTTTATATAAACTATAGTAGTACTTATCTGTTATCTACTGTATATCCTGTGCTTGAATGGTTGCCCCCATGGCTACACAGCAGCTTACCAGTATTGTGCTCTATTTCTGTAGCACATTCCCCCCAATCCTACCAGTATTGTGCACTATTTATTACCAGAAGAATCACACTCACATCACACACTCAAGAATCACACCAGCTCCACCAGTGTAATCTAGCGTTGGGCTGAGAAAATGCAGCACGCTGATTGGCTAGCCTGATCACCTCAGCCTCCTCCCTAAGACTAAATCACTAATAAGCATGGGTGCAGAAGGGACAGGCTCATTTACTTCCTTACGCAAAAAGGGGCACTGCCGGGGGAAGGCGGTTACTATGTGCGAGTGAGGCTGCTGGGTGGTAGGGGCCGCTACTAATTCAAAGCTGGGGATACAGGAGGACTGACGGAACGCTCCCGCTCAGAAGGGGGTGTGCATAGATATGAGGAGCTGCTGATGTGTCCGCTGCTGTATGTCACTGTGTGTGTCACTCCCCCTCTCCGCACCGCCACTTTGGACTGTTCCTTCAGCTGTCTCACCAACACTCTAGGGATCCGCTGCTGTCGCCGCTTAGGAACCCGTGCGGTCTCTTCTCTCCACCAACACTGAGTAAGGAAGGGTCTCACTGGGTGTGCAGGGATGTTATTTATTTACACACATATACTGTCCCTTGCCTGCATTCCCTTCATTCAGTTTGTCTTCATTCCCTGGCTAATGTATCAATGGCTTTTCATGTGATATTAGTACCAAACCACATCCTCTTTCAGGGCCATCCGAATATCTTCACAACTGTCAGCCGAATGTATTTGTGTCGGTTTAGCAGAGGGCTCCCCAGCTGTTAGGGGATTCTGGGATTTGTAGTTCAACGACAAGCCCATTGTCTGTCAATGGATAGCATGTGGGTTTGGCAGATCTATATCTCTCCATGTCATCTACTTCTCATCTATTATCTCTATATCATCTGTTTTTAGTTTAGAGGTGTTTGTGGCCCCCCTGGGAGATTAGCTGATGGAGAATGCTGGGAATTGTAGTGTGGTAGCATAATACCTAAAAATATGTATGGCATATTCATGTTTATGTGTGTGTGCTGTATCTTTATGGCAATAAGTTCACTTTCTTGGCAGGAACAAGCATATTATTTAAATGCAGTCAGGACAAACAGAACTAGGAGTAGTAGTACATACTAACCCTCTAGCTATTGGATTTGTGTCATGTATACGGGAACAGTCAGATGCTGTTGGAGGATTCTGGGGGTTGTAGGCCCTGAACTAGATTGCCTATATGGATGTTTTGCTATCTGTTCATTTTCCAGTTTTAATATTAGGCATCAAAAAACCATGTTTGTCACTAAGTAGACCCCACTGATGCTTATGGAAATTATCTGACTTGTAGGTGTGTGGGTGGAAGAATAGTGCCTAGACTACACTGCAGGTAGGTAGGAGGCTGGCCAATGCACTTTAATTATGTAGGTGGCTGGCCGGTGCTAAGTTTGGACTCTAGTTATGTAGGTGGCGTCAGGTCCGGACTGGGTATTAAAAAAGGCCCTGCCATTTCTGGTACACAGAGGCCCAATCAGCCCACACAGATGCCCAAACTGCCCCCACCAGCCCACTAAATACTGACTTTCTATAATACCTTATAGCAGCCCCTCTGGCATTTGCCAGAACCCACAGATTGCCAGTCCGGGCCAGGTGGCTGGCCAGTGCTAAGTATGCACTCTAGTTATGTAGGTGGCTGGTTGGTGCTAAGTATGCACTCTAGTTATGTATGTGGCTGGCCAGTGCTAAGTATGCACTCTAGTTATGTATGTGGCTGGCCAGTGATAGGGCTGCACTGCTTATACTACACTGTAGGTGGGTAGATTGTTGGGCAGTTCTAACACAGTACTGTTGGTAGGTAGTTGACTAGGCATTGCTAAATCTTATCTGTAGATAGATAATTGGCGGGCCAATGCTAAGGCTGTACTGTTGAAGGGTAGATGGCTGAGCAGCACTAAGCTTGGTGGTTAGGTAGGTGGCTGTGGAATGCTAAATTTGCATTGTTGGTAGGTAGATAGTTGGCCAGTGTTATGTATGCACTATAGGAAGGTTGGTGGCTGTCCAATGCTAAGTGTGCAGGTAGGTGGCTTCCCTGTAGGTAGGTAGGTGGCTGGTGTGCCCTGTAGAAAGGTAGGTGGCTGGCCAGTGCTTAGTATACACTGTGGATAGGTAGGTGGCTACTCAATGGTAAGTGTGCACTGTAGGTAGGTATGTGGCTGGCCAGTGCTGTACTGTAGATAGGTAGGTGGCCAGCCGATGCTAAGGCCGCACTGTAGATAAGTGGGTGGGTAGGTTGGCGACTGACAAATGCTAAGTATACATTTTAGGTGGGTAGGTGACTGGGCAGTGCATGGTGGGAAAGCAGCACAAAGACTCTGTGATTGCAGTGGAACCGTTTCCCAAACCACTTGCCCTTTAAATGTCTATGGTGACACAGTGAGAGGGAACTTGCGGCTGTGTTACTATTTCCTCCAGACGAGGAGGAGGAGCTGCAGCTTCTTAATTACACTCAAGTGTTTTCTTTTAAATGCAGGATACGTGCTGTGAGGGCAATTGCGTCGGATGCCTGAATGGGGAAGGTGAAGGACAGAGAGGCGTTTGCCTTATTACACACAGGCAGTGACTCTGGTTCAGTAGCAGCCAGGAATAGAGGGGAATAGAGGTGAGAGGAGCAGAACTAGCCCCTCAAACAAAACTCCCTGCCTAACTCCCTGCCTCCTTATCCATTTACTGCATCTGCAACACAAATTCCCTAGGGACCCTCTGTATCAGCCCCTGTTTATGGAGGTTTCATTTGTCTACTGGGGAGAGAAATTCATAATAATCCCAGATCCATTTATAGTAAGTGCAGTGATACCTTGTATTTAGTGCCGCCTTGCAAGGCTGGTGGTTTCAAGGGACCCTGGCTAAAGGGGAAGTAAACTCAAATTTATATTTTTGCCTAAGGCTATTGAACCTGGAGGCGTGGGCTAGTCCATGCATGCAGGTGTGATTTGACTGAGCCGCTCATGTAATAGTCCAGGTCTACCTACAGAAGTGTGGGTTCATGCAGTTGGGGATCATTATAGGTGGAATGAAGGTTTATGTGACAGCAATGTGCCCCCTGCCTACTCGCTTGGGTCTGACTTAGGTTATACAATGTATCAGCAGCCATCTGTCGGTGTTTTTATGTTTCATGACTATCCCTAAATAGAAACTGGTGAGCAGATTACCCGGCTGCACAGATTTATCATTTAGACAGATGATGCCAAACTCATAAACCTCTGTGTCACTTTGGAGGGGGGGGGGTCATATACATTGAATATATTATGATATAATATGTAATAACTGCAACTGTCACTTAGGATGTGTTTCCAAACGCATTATTTTAGTTCTGTTGTTTTCAGTTTGTTCACCATTAACAAATACTTTTTTTTAATTGCTTTCCATCTTTTATTTTTTACAGTTTTCCCAAGATTGAAGTTTAATGTTTGTGTCTTTAGTGTCTCAGTCTGGCAGCTCAGTGATCCAGAAAGAGATTCTGAACTGTTACAATTTGCTCCATTTAGTTGATACAATTAGTTGATATATTTCTCAGTAGCATCTGTGGGAATATTAGCAACTATTGTATCAATTCTAACATGCAACTTTTTTTTGGTTTTCCGGAATGGTGCCTGCTCGTTATTCAAGGTGTTTGCATGTAGCTCCCCTTTGCTGAGGGTTTTGAGCATGAGCACCTGGACCCATTATGGAAAGCAGTAAACTTGTCCTTATATCTAAAATCCTTATATCTAAAATGTCCATGCTTTTTATGGTTTTCAATTGTATCCGCCACCTTTAATTAAATTCAGGGATTTTGCTCAGCGTGGACAAAGATAACAAATGTATCAACTCAATGTATCAATTTAAAATACTGTATATACTCGAGTATAAGCCGAGTTTTTCAGCATCCAAAATGTGCTGAAAAAGTCTACCTCGGCTTATACTCGAGTCAGCGGGCAGTAGCTGAGATTGCAGTCACTTTTAATCATTCCTATACCAACAGTTCGCTTGGGGAGAGACTGCAATATCACACAGCGCCCTCTGTTGGTTGTATGAAAGAATAACAGTGACTGCAATATCACACAGCACCCTCTGTTGGTTATATGACGGATTAACAGTGATGGCAATATCACACAGCGCCCTCTGTTGGTTATACGAAAGATTAACAGTGACTGCAATATCACACAGTGCCATCTGTTGGTTATATGAAAGAATAACAGTGATGGCAATATCACACAGCACCCTCTGCACATGGTAGTGGGACAGTGGGACAACGCACACAGTAATCCGTTTGGCAATTCTCTGTCACCATCAACTTTGCAAAGAAGTCTGGTTGATCGCTGTGGGGGTCGCTTTGGCGGAATGTGAGCTGCTGGGAGACAGGGCTGTAGTTGTGTCTAGGCTTATACTAGAGTCAATAAGTTTATACTCAGGTCGGCTTATACTTGAGTATATACGGTACTTCAAGTCGGCGACCCCCCCTCCTTGCCAGAGCTGCTTTAGAAAGTGAAAAATTAAACTTTACACTTCAATATTAGCAAAAAAAATCGCAAATAGAAAATAGAATGTATTTGGTCTTTATTTCTGGTGAACAATCTGAAACAAACTGAACTGAAAAAAAACTGTTTGAAGATGAACATTCCCTTTAACTGCACAAATGTAACCTTAGGGGAGCCCAAAGAGGATTAGTTTGGGGAGAATGCCCAGTTACTCTCCTATATATCCCTGAAAGCCCAGCCTTAGGGCAATGGCAACAGTCAAAAGGTGGAAATTGCCTTCTTGGATTCTATGCAGCTCATTATGCTGGGTGTCTAGGGTCGGAGATAAAACATGCAGACCATAGATCTAAGAACAGCACTCAATAGTAAAATCCAGGTCCCACTGCGACACATTCAGTTACATTGAGTAGAAGAAACAACAGCCTGCCAAAAAGCAGTTCCATTCTAAAGTGCTGGCTCTTTCTGAAAGCACATGCCCAGGCAAAATGACCTGAGATGGCTGTCTATACACCAATATTATAAATAAAAAAAAAAAATACTCTTGCTGGTGCAGGGATAGAATTTTATATTGTAGAGTGAATTATTTGCAGTGTAAACAGTGTAATTTAGAAATAAAAACTACACCATAAAAATCGTGACAAAATCCCTTTAAATATTGCCATCCCCTAGGCCATCCTATATGTTTGGAAGCAATATTATGGTAGGCCGCTAGGCGCCAGTGCTACTGAAAAGGTTAGCCCAAGTGCCAGGAGCTGGATGTATTGCACTTTGTTTTAGGCCTGCAAATTCCTGTACCTTTGCCAGAATAATCTCAGCTTCAGTAGCCTGGAACTCATCCAAGGGCAATAAATCTACGTAAGGAGCAGTGAGACTCTTTACATGTACAGTATGTTATGCTCACGCCAACCATGGCACAAAGCAATGTGTGTATTCCAGCCATTTAAACCTTTTAAATCAACGTCACTTTTTTTGTGATGGTTTCTTCTTTACGTGCGGCCTCAGGAACCCAGCTTAAAGGGCTGCAGAGGGTTGCTGTTTAGAAGAAACTTCTAGGAGAACATTAAACAGGTCTATAAAGAGGACCATATGGGAGTTGTGATGTGTGTGTGGTTTTATCCAGCTTAAAGGAGACATATACGATCATTGGCAATAATATATTAATATATGGTGCTGGTTTTACTGTTGGCTTTAATAAGATATGCTGTTTATAAGAAACTTCTAGGAGAACATTAAACAGGTCTATAAAGAGGACCATATGGGAGTCGTGATGTGTGTGTGGTTTTATCCAGCTTAAAGGAGACATATAGGATCATTGAAAAAGCCTTTATTTTGTTGGCAATAATGTATAATATATGTTGCTGGTTTTACTTTTGGCTGTAAATTAATATTGTCTTCAAAAATGGCCCCTTTATTGGAGCTCCCCATAATTGTTCTCTGTTCACTGTCCATGTTTCAAATGAGGGGTGGGCATGTCCTAATGGTCCCTGCCAGAAGCACAGTAGGAGGGGACAGCCAATCACAGCCCTGCAGTCATACAAGCAAAGACAGGCTTCAGTTCCCTATTAGGTCAGCTTAGCTGCTGATTGGTTTCTATCCTAGTGTAGTAAGCTGAGTGCCTCTGCCCCCCCCCGCACAGCCAGAGAATTCAGGGAGCAGGAAGTGGAAGAGCAGGGAGGTATTAGGGTTTTTGCAGAAATATTCAATAAATCTGCCTGACCCATGACTTTTGTAAGCATAATTCCTCTATATTTAAAAGAGTATAATGCACTGGTGCATTCTAGTTTTTCACACAAAAATGTCTCCTTTAATAGAATCTAAAATAGAATATATGCTGAAGGTACCCCAAGACCAAAGGAGCAAAGTTTACAAAGGTTACATGCCTGTGGCTCTTACCTGGTGTTTAATTACAGTGTAATATTGGCAAGCTAAAATTACTCATCAGTATGCTGATGTTATATGAATGTACGATTGATAAAAATAATAAAAACAAAAGCTCTGGTGATTCTCATTGGCTACTTCTCTTCCATCTGTAATGAAGTCTGGCATGCCTAGTATTTTGGAGAACAAAAGTTGGCCATACACAGGGCGTTCATAACTGCCGACTTCATTAAAGGGGTTGCTCAAATTAATTTTGATGTAGAGAGTGATATTCCGAGACAATTTGCAATTGGTTTTCATTTTCTATTATTTGTGTTTTTTATTAGAGTTATTAACTTTTTATTCAGCAGCTCTTCAGTTTGTAATTTTGGCAGCTATTTGTTTGCTAGGTTCCAAATCATCCTAGCAACCATGCATTGATTTGTTTAAGAGACTGCACTATGAACAGGAGAGGCCTGAATAGAAAGAGGAGTATTATAAAGTAGCAATAACAATAAGGGATGCATCAAATCTACTATTTAAGGATTTGGTAGAATCCTGAATCCTTTATTAAAAGATTCGGCCGAATACCGAATCAAATCTGAACAGTGGGCACAATGAGCGGTTAAACATTTTTTTGACTTCCTTGTTTGTGTGATGAAAAGCCACATGGTTTTTTGGACTCGGTTTGGCCAGGCACTTGGATTCAGACAAATTTGAATCCTGCTGAAAAAGGCAGAATCCTGTACCGAATTCTGGATTCGATGCATCCTGAATAACAATTCATTTGTATTTCGTATTTGTCAGAAGAAGAAAATAAATAATTCAAAAACTATAAAATAGAAATAATTGAAGTCCAATAGAAAAGTTGCTTAGAATTAGCCATTCTATAACATACTAAAAGTTAACTTTAAGGTAAACCACCCCTTTAAGCTTTGGACCAACAAGCGGATCTCAGCCTGTATGGCCATGAAATGCCATTGGGTGGTTTGATTCTTAGGCTTGTGTTGCGGTGCTGCCATATCAGTTCTGTACAGTTCTGCCCATGTGTACTCTAGTGATAGCCAACCTTATGGGGAGCAAACGACACACTGCCAGACTTGTTCCCAGTTTGCTTGGATGTTCCCTCTTTCTGTTTTTCTCTCTCATACCTCTTCTAACTTGCCTTCTAATTCTCTTATTCTTTCATGTACCCTTGCTGGACCCACTAGGTAATTTGGCCTGTGAATATTTGTTTAACTTAAACACATACAATGCATATTTTTACCTTTGACTTCATTTCATTCTCAGTGCTCAGGCCCCAAGGACCCCACCCCTCGGCATACCTCCTAAATCATCCTCTGATCTTTTGCCCTCACTGCTGCTGACATCACACTTTATCCTGTACTTCAGGACTTCTGCCTGCTTGTCATGGTCTGCTTGCACCAATCGGATATTAGTATTTATGACATACTTTCAAACAGGGAATTAGTAAATGCTACTTTTTGATTGGTTGCTTTGGTTTACTAGGTCAGGTGCAACATTTATTTTTTACAGTACATTGCAGAAATTGTCAAGATCTCAAACTGGTGTTTTTTGTTCATAGTAGTTATTGGCTCTTTGGACTCTTGTTACATCCCTGATGTTTAAAGGGGAAGGAAACCTAGTTGGCGCAAAAACTCTCCCCCCCCTCCCGTGTGTTGCCCACCCTCCCTCCTCCCCCCTGGCCTACCCGTCCCGCTGGGCAAATGCCCCTTACTTGTTACTTAACCTTCTGCGCAGGTCCAGTCCAGGGAGTTCACAGACGACATCTTCTTCCACGCGATCTTCTTCCTGCTTTGACCGGCTCATGCTCAGTAGGAGCATTTCGCCAGTACGATCTACTGCGCATGCGCCAAAAGTCACGAAGAAAACTTTGTGACTTTTGGCGCGTGCGCAGTAGATCTGTATCGGTGAAATGCTCCTACTGCGCATGCGCCAAAACGCCATTCAAAGCAGGAAGAAGATCGCGTGGAAGAAGATGGGACGGGTAGGCCAGGGGGGAGGAGGGAGGGTGGGCAACACACGGGAGGGGGGGAGGGTTTTTGCGCCAACTAGGTTTCCTTTCCGCTTTAAAGGAAAACTTTACCCCCCAAATGAATATTTAAGCAACGGTTAGTTTATATCATATTAAGGGGCATATTAAATGGGGATGCACCGAATCCACTATTTTGAATTTGGCTGAACCCCCGAATCCTTCGTGAAAGATTAGGCCTAATACCGAACCAAATCCGGGGAGGGATGGGCAAAACATTTTTTACTTCCTTGTTTTGTGACAAAAAGTCACGCAATATCCCTTCCCGCCACTAATTTGCATATGCAAATAAGCATTTGGTTCGGCCGGGCAGAAGGATTCTGCCGAATCTGAATCCTGTTGAAAAAGGCCGAATCCTGGCAGAATCCCGATTGAATTCTTGATTCGGTGCATCCCTAATATTAAATATATATGCCAGTTTGGTAAGAATTTTTAAGTAAATATTGCCCTTTTACATCTCCTGCCTTGCCTTGTGTGCTGCCTCAGAGATCACCTGACCAGAAATACTAAACTCTAACTGTAAAAGTGTG
Source organism: Xenopus laevis (assembly GCF_017654675.1). Lineage (NCBI taxonomy): Eukaryota > Metazoa > Chordata > Amphibia > Anura > Pipidae > Xenopus > Xenopus laevis. Next base: position 126,780,650 of record NC_054380.1, read on the forward strand.
GAAGCAACAGACCGAACTCTGTCTGTTAATTGGCTAATGTGACCTAACATTTATGGTTTGTTTGGTTAGTTTGCGTGCACCGTGAATCCTACGATCCCAGGGGGCTGTCCTTATTTTTTTAAAATGGCAATTTTCTATTTATGATTACCCAATGGCACATACAACTAAAAAAGTATATTATTATGAATTTGTTTATTTACATAGAGCAGGGTTTTACTTTATGAGCTGTTTTATGCAATATCTTTTTATAGAGACCTACATTGTTTGGGGGGTACAGTTTTCCTTTAACCGTGGACAGTGTTTTGATGTTCCCACTAAAATCTATTTTCCCCATGTTTTCTTGTAAATATAATGCTATTTATTTGTGACACATTCATTTAGGGAATAATGGACCCCCAGTTGCAAAACTGGAATATGAATAGGTGAGGTTGTAAATAAAAAAGCAAGCAATAAAAAGGAACACTAACAATAAAATTGCAGCCTCACAGAGCTATAGTTTTTTGGCTGCTGGGGTCAGTGACCCCCTTTTGAAAGCTGCAAAGAGGCAAAAGAAAGCAAGTAATACAAAAACTATAAAAAATGAAGACAGATAAAATAGTTGCTTAGAATAAGCCATTCTATAACATACTAAAAGTGAACTTGAAGGTAAACTACCCCCTTAATATTTGACTTTTGTGCAAGGAGATGCAGTAGGGCGTTTCACAGCAAATGCATGGCTATAGATGCTGAGCACAGGTTACCACTTACCTGCACCAGGCAATCAGCTGACTTTCCAGGGATGTGGTGATGGATCACTAATTCAACTGATTCAACAGAAGCAGTGGAAAGTACGGCCCGAGTACGCAGGCATTTGCTTTTCCATGATGTTCTTAAAAGCCTTCGAGCAGCCTCTGTAAAGTGGCCACTGGAATGAGTTTATGGACCGACTTGTGCTCTCACTTATTGTGCTGGCTCTGTTTTATATATATATATATATATATATATATATATATATATATATATATATATATATATATATATATATATATATATATATATATATATATGTGTTAATTGGATCGTTCCAAGGCAACGGACTGCAACTCGTTTGGCCCAATGCCTCGGTTCATATGATTGTAATTAGCTTGAAAGGGAATTTGTAGGAAAATCTTTGCCAAAATGTAATTTATAATTATTTTGCAACCAAAATCTTTGCTGATAGGCTGATTGTACAGGTATGGGATCCATTATCTGGAAACCCATTTTCCAGACAGTTCTGAATTATGGAAAGGCTGTCTCCCATTTTATCAAAATATTCCAAATTATTATTTTTCTGTGTTGTATTAAAAACAGTACCTTGTGCTTGATCCAAACGAAGATATAATCAATCCTTATTAGGAATGCACCAAATCCGCTATTTGGGATTCGGCGAATCCCCGAATCCTTCGTGAAAGATTCGGCCGAATACCGAACCGAATCTGAACCCTAATTTGCGTATGCAAATTAGGGGTAGGAAAGTTAAAAAGTGGAAAAAATCCTTCTTTTGTGACTAAATGTCACGTTATTTCCCTACCTGCCCCTAATTGACAGATGCATATTACTATTCGGATTTGGTTCGACCTGACACAAGGATTCTGCCGATCCGAATCCTGCTGAAAAAGGCCAAATCCTGGAGTCGGTGTATCCCTAATCCTTATTGAAAGCAAAACCAGCCTATTGGGTTTATTTCATGTTTAAATAATTTTCTAGTAGACTTAAGGTATGAAGATCCAAATCGCAGATAGATCTGTTATCAGGAAAAGGAAAACCTCAGGTCCTGTGCATTCTGGATAACTGGTCCCATACCTGTACAAAATGTTTAAATGTGGACTAATTTAAGTGACCTTGGAAGGTATCGATCTTTCCACCTGTCTGTGTTTTTGTAGTCTTTGGTTCTTGATGCATTTTGAGCAAGGGCCAGTAAAGTGGTGCACGTTCTTTATAGCAAGGTAGAGGAAGATCGCTGAAAAACATTTGGTCAATATGTGAAACCAGAACCTGGTTGACTACCAGTCCACGTGTTCCAGCTCAGCCCTTACCACCAGGGAACCTGAGAGCCAGATGTAATGTGCCCTGACATGGAGATGCCAACTCCTCTAGGTCACCATTGTGGGGCAGAACCAGGCTTGCCATGAGGTACAGAGGAGAAAGGAGATTTTGGAAGCCTTGTTGAGACCGTCAGGGGGGCAGAGGGACTTAATACAAAAGGGGTTCTGCTTAGATAGCAGTCAGACTCATCTCTTTAGGGTTGGGGCACACAGGGAGATTAGTCGGCCAGAATTTTTAAAAAGGAAGTCGCTGCGATAATTCGATCATCTTTGTGCAGGAAAAATTTCACGCGACTTTTGATTCCAAGTGGTTTATATCCCATAGTGCTTTGCGCTACGTTCTCCTCCCATGCAAAAGCCGGGAGTCGACTCGTCGTTCATTCCCTCGGCGTGTTGTCTCCACGTCATTTCGCCAGAGCAAGAATTTATATACTATTGCGGCTACTAATCTGTGTGTGTAGGAGATTTCAGTACTTCTCTATGTACATGCTATTTCTGACAAATCGCTCCAAAAAGAGTTTCTGTGTGTTTTGGAGCTACAGGCGATCTCAAATCGCGCTATGTGCATAATAGCTGGCGATTTGCATGTAGCTGCATGCAAAGACAAAAGAAGACTTGTCGCCAGAACACGCTTTTAAAAATCGCGGGCGACTAATCTCCCCATGTGCCCCTACCCTTAAATGCATATCTTTTTACATTTTGTGGTGACTACGGGAATTTCAGGACTTTATTGTGTGCAGTGGTTTAATAACAAATATATGTACGTATGTGAAATAACTGGACCCAGAGGACATTTGTAGGCCTCTTATGCATTCTGACACTTTCCCAATAATCAATAGACGAGAAACGTGTTTATTTTTAGAAGCTGCTGCTCATACAAACCTGCCACCTCTACTGGCTGGACAGAACCTCGTGTCAGCCTTTTATATATCTTCTTGGTCAATATTGACGTCTCTTGAGGGGTGCAGATCTTCATGCAAGGCCCTCATCTCCCAGAGGAAGGCAGTTGCTTCAAAAATGATTTCAATAGTGAATGGAGTTTTAAAAAGGATCCAGACATCTTGAAATATAATCTCCCCCTCCCCCACTTCATAGTTAATGGGTTATGAAATAAAATGTTTCAGGAAAGATACACTGGCACACAAGGTAAATTGCAGTGCAGGGTGACCCCTTGCTGTTTATTTGTGCGGATGTGCAAAGTTTTGGGGCGAGCCCCTTTCTCAAGCATACAAAAGTGACCATGTGCATACAATATAAAATAGAAACAATTAAGATAATTAACATACAAAATAGAGAGTGACACCCTCCAACCTTCCCATCCACTGAGTGATCCAATCCCACCATGATATGGTAATCTTTAAAAGTTAAAAACCAATCACAAGCTTAAAGTCCAATAGTTTTTTCGAACACGTTTTTTTCCCAATACATTCAGGCCTATATGCGCTATGTCGATGACATGTTTTTCTTGTGGACTGGGTCTAGAGAAGCCTTGGAGGAGTTCCTCTTATATTTGAATAGCATTCATTCAACCATTAAATTCACAATGGAGATGAATGCTACTGAAATACACTTTTTGGATGTAAGGGTTATGCATATTGATGGTAAATTTGTAACCACGGTTTACACTAAACCAACTGATCGGAACAACCTGTTGAAATCCACATCCTACCATCCACCAGGGCTCATTAAAGGTTTGCCCAAAAGTAAATTTTTGAGGGTTAAACGCATTACATCCAGTGATGAGCTTTATGAAGCCGAGTCCAGTAAAATGTTAAGTAAATTTGTGGAAAAAGGTTACAAAAGGGTTAATCTGGAAGCATATAGAGAAGAGGTTAAAAAGATGCCCAGAAAACAGTTACTTTCTAAAAAAAGCATATCTCCCAGTAAATCAACGAGATTGCCATATATCTCGATGTATGATAGCAATGCCAAGATATATCGGAAGATAATTTTAAAGTATTGGGGCATTGCAATTTACCTTGTGTGCCAGTGTATCTTTCCTGGAAGTATTCGTTTGGGGATTGCCGTACCCTTTACTCTGTGCACCGGGTTATCTTCTAACAGAAGTGAGGAGTGTGCTCCGCTTCATCCTTGTTCCAGTTATGAAAAAAAAAGGACATGCATAACAGATTTTTGAAAATCTGGACACCATGGTTAATATATTGATATGGGAACGATAACCCTATTGTGCTCCTTAGTATTTAATGTATACTGTAACCATTCTAGATAGCTCCCATAGCAGACTATAGACAGGTCTGTCTCATAAAGTTATTGTTTCATTTGTTTAAAACGTTTGTTAAATGTGTATTTAGTAGACTTAGATGGTTGTCATAACGTTAAAAAATAACAACGTGACACTTGATATAGATTTATTAGACGGTGTACAGAAATGTGAAGACGGAGAAGTAAATTATAATTGACTTGAGCTGCTATGTCATACATATTATTCCGATTTGTATCCTCCTTCTGATGACGACCATTATGTATCTTTAAAATGCAAATAAAAATATTGAAATATAAAACAACCAAAGGCATCTCGCTTCCACTGCAGGAGAGCTGCAGCCTTGGAGTTGGCCATTCTTCACATTCACTAAGATCGGAGTTGAAGAGCAACAGAGAGGCATGTGCCTGGAATCCCCCTTATATAACAGCAGTGCTTGTCCATCTCCTGTCAATACCTCTCTGATATTTGAAGCTACAGAGCTATGGCCATGACGTACAAAGTGTAATATAAGGTGTAGAACTAATTATTATAGAGCGCTACCAATATACATGGAGGGTGTTAGAAAGAAACACTAATTTTGCACAGCATGCTGCCTTTAGGGCCCTTACACAGGCGTTTTCTTAAATGCACGCTGAGCATGAAAAAACCCATATATTGTGTTTGATGTTTTTTTTCCCCGTTCCAAACTCAACCCTCTGTTCTATTGATAGCTGAACGCTCGTCAAGCGCAAGAAAACGAGGCATCTAAACAAATGCACTGAAATACAAGTGCAGTAAAACACAACTCAGAACGCTTATGAGTACAGCCAGGCAGAATATAATGAAATCAATTGGCGAATGGGTTTATTTGCTCTCAAACCTGTGTTTAAACTCAGGAAAAACACAGAAAAAAATGCATGTGCGTAAGACTTAAAGGTACAGTAACACCAGAAAATGTAAGTGTCTTAAAGTAACGAAAATATAATGTACTGTTGTGCTGCACTGGTAAAACTAGCTTCAGAAACACAACTATAGTTTATATAACCAAACTGGTGTAGCCATGGGGGCATCCATTCAAAGCTGAAAAAGGAGAAAATACAGATAACAGATAAGCTCTGTAGTATACAATGGGATTCTTCAGAACTTATCTGTTATCTACTGTGTATCCTGTGCTTGAATAGCTGTCATCATGGCTACACAGCAGCTTGTTTATATAAACTATAGTAGTACTTATCTGTTACCTACTGTGTATCTTGTGCTTGAATGGCTGCCCCCATGACTACACAGCAGCTTGTTTATTTAAACTATAGTAGTCTTTGTGAACAAACACACCGTTTTGTACCAGTTCAGAGCAACAGTACATTGTATTGTCATTCCTTTAAAACACTTTAACTTTTTGGTGTTACTGTTCCTTTAAGAGTGTATGCTTAATATTGGGTATGGAGAATGGTAATATTGTAAACTACTGCAAAACACAGAATTAAAAAGAAAATACATTTTGTAAATTTTATGTTCTGTCACATCCCTCCCTTTCCCATTCCCACGGTGGCAACCATTAAGGCTACGAGTCAAGCAGTCTCACCGAGTTATATAAATATTGTCTCATCGTATGGTGTTGTTTATGCTGCTCATCTCCTTGCAAATACATTATCAGTCTCTACTAAGGGGTCAGACCCTTTAAACTGCCTTTGCCATTTTTTTTTATTTGTGACTTGCTGAATAAGGGCCTTTATAAACCCCCCCACACTCACATGCTCTGAAGTCAAACCAGATAAACAAGTGGTCCAATTCATAGCCTGCGGTAAACAAGCTGATTGTGTGCGGCGTGGGAATAACACGAGTGGGGGCCAATGTGACGCACGCTGTACCACGTGGGGTCTGGCAGCTGAAATACTGCGTTACACTTACGGCTGTTTTATAGAGCATGAAGCAATAGAGGTGAATGTTGGGGATCCTGTGTCTTAAGCTCAGGGTCCCAAAATGTTGCTAGACTACAGCATGCTGTAATTGTAACATTTAACTATACAATGAAGCATGATGGGATATGTAGTCCTGCTTAATTTGAAGGGATGTTGGCAATGTAAGGAAATACATCATTAGAGAGGGACAACTATGGGAATGTGAGATCCCTGTGTATAATCGCTGCTTTATCTTTCAGGCACAAACCATGAACTACGTGGGGCAGTTAGCCGGCCAAGTATTTGTCACTGTGAAAGAACTGTACAGAGGACTTAACCCTGCCACGCTGTCTGGATGTATAGATGTGATCGTCGTACGCCAACCCAATGGCAACCTGCAGTGCTCCCCCTTCCACGTGCGCTTTGGGAAAATGGGGGTCCTGCGGTCTGGGGAGAAAGTGGTAAGGAACGAAATTACAAGGCAATTTTGTTTTGCACCTAAGGGTATATAACACTCGCCTTCTGTTAGCAGGAGCAAAAACCCATGCTAGTGTGCATGCTCCAAAGCTCCATACATAGTGATAATGTAGTGCATCAGTTGCAGCTTTTAGAGTGACTTAGGTGCAAGGTGCAGCTTAAAGCATTCTAAAGTGCAAGAGAGCCCTGTGTTTTAGGCATGCCACGATTGGCATGCCAAATATTGTGAAGAGTGAAGTTAGAGATCACCACGATCTCCACGATCTCTTACTTCACTCTTTGATAAATATACCCCAACGAATGCAAAGGGTGTTAAGTGAACATGTCAATTCCCATAATACTCTACATTATACTAAGTTAATAAAAAGTTGAACAACTCCTTTAAAGGGCATGTAAAGTTTAAAATAGAATAAGGCTAGAAATGCTGTATTTTGTATACTAAATATAAACATGAACTTACTGCACCACAAGCCTAATCAAACAAATAATTTATGCTTTCAAAGTTGGCTACATGGGGTCACCATCTTGTAACTTTGTTAAACATCTTTGCAAGACTAAGACTGTGCATCATAAACAAAGCTGCTTGAGTTCTGCATGGCTGGGAAGTAAGGCGGGGGCTCCCCCTGCTGTTCATAAGTATGATTGTTTCCCTGCTCAGCAGTTAGGGACCGTCTGACAATTCCTATCCACAGCAGTAAATGAAGGGAGAATTTCACTGCATACAGTCAGGTTTCTTATAAAATCGGTACACATTTTTTAATTTAAGTATATTGGAGATAGGTTTCTTTTTCATTAAAGAAAGTAAAAAAAAAAAAGATAGTAAAAATTGGTTTTTATTTTTTTGCCTTTACATGCCCTTTAAGTGAAAAATGGGTACACGTTTTTGCAGTAATATGGCAGCTTAGCGCATCTAGTGGAACCGGCTTTGGTAGGTGCAATGACACTTTGCTTTGTTGGAGAAGGAAGACAATGGCGGACTTTTGTACTTGACCCCATTAATGAATCTTTGTGTTCTTTCTCCAGGTGGATATTGAAATAAATGGGGAAGCTGTGGATTTACACATGAAACTGGGAGACAACGGGGAAGCGTTTTTTGTTACAGAACAAGAGGAAAATGAGGTAATGAGATGTCTCAAAGAAGCTTTTTTTACCATCTCTATAGGCAAAAAGGATTTAACTCTTAGTTAATTGGCCTATCAAGTAATTTACTCAATGTTTAATGTCAACATAATTAGATGAATGTGTTTATATATATATATATATATATATATATATATATATATATATATATATATATATATATATATATATATATATATATAATTTTTTTTTTATTAGTTGGCAAAGGGAATATATTTATCTTGCATCTATCCAATCAGAGTGTTGTACAACAAACACTACACAAACCGCTCAGGACTGAGTAATTATTGTCATGTAGTTACAGCTCAAAATATCAGAAATCTTCCCAAACGTTTGGAGGTCATTAGATGTTCCCAGTAACTTATAAATTCACCATTGTGACGTTCCCAAATACATTTTTCACCCCCTTGACAAATGTTTGTCAGAGTAATTGGTTAACACAATAAAAGTAGGGAAGATATACTATATAAATATATAATATTATAATATAAAATACTATATCACATGCTTAAATTACACCTTTATCCATTGTTATATTGCCAGCCTTTAAAGGAGAACTAAACCATAAAAATGAATATGGCTAAAGATGCCATATTTTATATAGTGAACTTATTGCACGAGGCTAAAGTTTCAGCTTGTCAATAGCAGCAATGATCCAGGACTTTAAACTTGTCACAGGGGGTCACCATCTTGGAAAGTGTCTGTGACACTCACATGCTCAGTGGGCTCTGAGCAGCTGTTGAGAAGCTAAGCTTAGGGGTCGTCACTAATTATCCAGCAGAAAATGAGCTTCCCCTGTAATATAAGCTGATGCTACAGGGCTGATTATTTAAATTCTGATGCTAATTGCACTGGTTTCTGTGCTGCCATGTAGTAATTATCTGTATTAATTACTAATCAGCCTTATATTGTGACATTTCTATTCTATGTGTACTGTATATTGTGAGTGGGTCCCTAAGCTCAGTAAGTGACAGCAGCACAGAGCATGTGCAGTGAATCAGCAGAAAAGAAGATGGGGAGCTACTGGGGCATCTTTGGAGACACAGATCTTTACTGCTAAAGGGCTGTGGTTGCCTTGGGCTGGTACAGAAGCACAAAACACAACATTTCTAGCTACTTCTTTAGTTAGGCTTTAGTTCTCCTTTAAGGTGGCAATCCATGCTACACAATCTTGATCATGAACATTGGCGGACCACATCAGTAAAGTGTGGGTTCCATAGGCACTCATCCTTGTTCATGTCAATGGCATTTGCTGTTCTATATCCCCAGATAAACCTCCCCCACTCTCTTAGTTGGCTTAGTGACTGTGTTTGAACTTTGGGGCAGAGTTTGATGGGTATTGAATGAGGATGTGCCACTAACAAGAGCCAGGAGATGGCTCAGATGGACATCTATAGAAGTCAGAAAAATTTTACGAAATACAGAATTTTAGGGAGCACAGGAGCTTAAATCATCCAGGTGGGTACAGTCTCCCACCGACAAACTGCCCAATGCACTGACTGGTATCATAAACATAGGGGAACGGTCTAGGATTAGATGACATAGCTCAAGACAAAGCCTTGCTTTAAAGTGTTAATCACCTTTTAAATGCTGCCCCCCCATTTTGTATTATTTTATCTCAATGATGCCCAATCTACAGTGATGGATTCTGGAACTAGTAGCTCAACATCTAGACCAAACTGAGAAGGTTGTCCATTTCTTCTTTAATCAGTTTGCTTTTGTTTGTTAGGAGGACATCCCATCTCACCTGGCCACCTCACCCATCTTGCTTGAAGGAGCTGCGCTGATGGAGTCTCAACTGAGGAGGAACTCTAAAGACTGGCCAAGGTCTATGGACTCTTCCGGCCCCTCGCAACCCTCTAGCAACATGCACTTGGCCTCTTCAGGAGCAGAGAACCCTACCAACGTGTCTGTGAAGAAGAGAAGGAAAAGGAGGAGAAAGTCAAAGGTGGATAATCTGAAGAGAGAGGACAACTGTGATACCACTGAAGATGAAGATATGTTTACCATAGACATGAGTTCTGATGAGGAATGTGAGCCAGTGGAAATGTCCAAGTGCGTATATAAATCCTGTATGATTCTCTCTCCGTTATATTCATAGAGCATATTGATATTAAATTCTAATGTAGAATAGTTCAAATTAGTACCAACGACATTCTGGGAACGATGCTCTGCAAATAATGCATTCCAGCTGCCTCAAGCCATTTCAAAATTAAAGGAGGTCCGTCTTATTGACATGCCAAGTTGGTGGCCCTCATGCTACTGACAAGTACAGCTCATAGAATGGCAGCAACTGGAGGGTCAGGAGTGGGGCGTTTCTATGCTAATGCCTTTTTAACATTGGCAGGATCTGCAGAACATTTCACTATATTAGCTTGCCGTTTGTTGCAGCCATGTCATTTTACGCCATAAAGCCCACTCACTAATAAACCCCAAGGCTGCTTTATTCCAAGTACCTACAAATTGCGCTCATGTAGACCCAAATATGTCTGTTTCAACGCTCTGATATTCAATATTCTATCTGTCTGTCTGGTAAAAACAGCGCTCTTCCTTTCTTCTTTGTTACTCCTTTTAGATTGATCAAAATTAACATCCCTGTAGTATCATAGTGACATCTAGTAGTGAGACCTGGTATTGCAAAGTAAAGGGCACACAACAAATACAAGTATGGGACCTGTTATCCAGAATTCTCGGGACCTGGGGATTTCTGCATAATGGATCTTTCTGTAGTTTGGATCTTCAGAAAATCATGTAAACATGAAATAAATCCAATAGGCTGGTTTTGCTTCCAGTAAGGATGAATTATATCTTAGTTGGGATCAAAAAAAGGATATCATTTTTAAAAATTTGGATTATTTGGATAAAATGGGAAATGGGAGACGCCCATTTCGTAATTCAGAGCTTTCTGGATAACGGGTCCCATACCTGTGCTCAAATAGTAGTTTCTGCTGGCGTACATAGGTTTTTTTCAACTATTTTCAATTTCTGGATTGTACAGAAAATTAGGAATGTTAGAACAAAAAGATTTTAAGTTATCCAGTAACTAAAATAAGGATGAGTAACTAATATTATTTCTTTTCTCTCAAACGTCCCTGTAACTAATCTGACTGTCATGAGGGGACCAACCAATCAATAGCTTCTCTAATGTGTTCATTGATGCCACTGAATGGAGGAAGAGTGGAAGGCAGGGGCTCTTAAAAAAAAGATGGTTCACCTTTAAGTTAACTTATAGTATTTTATAGAATGGCTAATTCTAAGCAGCTTTTCTATTGGATTTCATGTTTTATTTTTTTTTTACAGTTTTTGAATAATTTTCCCTCTTCTTCTGACTCTTTCCAGCTTTCAAATGACCCCATCTAAATCAAATATGACCTAAATATATAGGGCATGCTCTGCCACCCTATTACTCTTTATAGAACAACACTCCTTTTATGGACATTAAATGCATCCTCCTCTGTACATTAGATGCATTCTGCATGGCTACCCACAAACAGTACAGTCTGCATCATGCCCCTAAATGAATGCCATACTGAATGTGTTCAGTAACATCAATGAGAAACATTGTATTGTTTATAGGTCTATGGCTCCAAGCAGCTACAGTGACATGAACCCAGCTCAGGGCAGCCCATTTGGCAAAGCAGAAGCACATCCTCACTCAGATAGCGAGTGGTCACATTTGCAAAGGTAAGTGGCAAATACTGGCCTACACAAACTGGCGTATATAGAGCACAATGCAATAACTTTAGTCGGGATTGGCCCACTAGCAGACAGGCTAAACAGTGTTTGGGCAAATTGCTGGCTTTTAAGGGAGAGTGGGAGGTGAAGTGCTCACTACCCTGCATTGACTCTGCCTGGCAGCTTCTATTGATCCTGGCGCAGCTGCTATTTCCAGGAGAGTGATGCTACAATAGGCACTGAGCAACTGGGTTATTTTGCCAACAACGGTGTCTGAACAATTACTTAGATGACGTCACAATCTAGATTGTGGGAATAATACAAAGGCAATATAAACAGTTGTGTGTGTGTGTGTGTGTATATAAATGGTGTGCAGGTTCAGTACAAGATGGGGCATTCATACTGAACCCTATGGTGTGATGGGAAGTCAGTAGAAACATCCATGTGGTGCTTGTGTGTGTGTATAGTGGAATGCCAATGTGATAATCTCATATGCACATACGTAATCTTCCAAATCAGAACCTGTATGCGCACTGCTGCTGCTTTATCACATGAGTTATTTGCGTGTCTCTGTAGATGCCTGGTTTGCGCGCCTAATCCTGTGCATCTGTTCTTTTTTTTGTTGTTTTGTAAATGTTGATACAATACCTGTGGTTTTGTATGAGGTAAAGTCAATTCTATCTAAATGTACCTGATGCATGGGAAAATCCATACGAGTAGAATGGCAGGCATACATTGGCAGAAAGTAACTGCCTTCTTAGGCAAAGCTATGACTTGTTTATGACAAATTTATGACCATTCCCCTTTAAAGGTGAAAAGCGTTTGAGACTATACAATATTAAGGTAGAACAAGTGGAGCAAGGCCATATAGTACATCAAGTTGAACAACATGATATGTGATGGTAGATCAAGTGCAACAGGGAGGTGGAGCAGGATGATAGACAAAAGAAGAGAAAGTATAGCGGCAGTATGGACAACGGTCATGCAAGTGGAATGCAGAATGATAGAGGATGATAGAACAAGTGGAGGAGGACCAGTGTTGGACTGGCCCACCAGGATACCAGGAAAACTCCCAGTGGGCCAAGGTGTCACTGGGCCTTCCTACTTCTAAACATTTGGCCTATTTAATGGTCATTCCCTATTTCTATGAGTACAAAGAGGATAAATAAATGGATTAATAGATTATAATATTTAAAGAGAAGAGAATAGGATAATAGAGGTTGAGTGAGGAGAGGAAGAATAATATTACTGAGAGTGGGCCCCTGGTCTTTGGGTGGGCCCCTGGTATCCCAGTCCGAGGCTGTGTGGGGGCCCCTAAGATAACAGTCCCTGTGGGCCCAGGACCCCCAGTCCGACACTGAGGAGGACTATAGATGATGGTATAACAAGTGGAAGAGGATGATACATGATGGTAGAACAAGTAGAGGAGGATCATACATGACATTAGAGATAATGGTAGAAAAAGTTGATCGGAGTGAAACGTGTAGACAAAACTTTTTGTAAGGCACATTTGTGAATTTTATGCAGTTGCAGTGCTTTCAACTCCTTGCATGCTAGATTGGATGAAAGTGTTCAATAGGTCACAGAGAACTTACATCCACTGACTTGACTTAAGGTGGCCATAGACACACAGATAATATTGTACAAAACTAATTTTCGTACGATATTCGGTGCGTGTATGGTGGGAAAAGAGCCGACTGATAATGGCAGAAGACTTGAATATCGGTCTACTTGTTGATCGGGCTGGAAGGAAAATTTTGATCAGGTGCCTTTGAAGGGACCCAAACATCGTCCATTGTTAGTGCTGAATCGTCCGATACAGGTAGAATTCTATTGTTTCTACCTGTATATCTGATGATCTTCTATGGCCACCTTTAGTCACATGGAGTATTCTAATTGTTGTTGTAAGAGTGGAAACCTGCCAGTTCGATTATAATACTGACCATACATAGCCTGAAATTAGCTACCAGCTTTCCCACTCCAGAACAAGTCTATATCTGCTGAGCAAGGCTACTTATCATACTGACAAGGGTAATTGGCTTGGTCCTCTGCCATATAGGTCCTTGTTCTGATCCAATCATTGATCCAGTTCAGCACCTCACCAAACAAGTGGATTTTTTGTGTATACCCAGCTTCACTGGGGCTGCATGGCCGGTCAATAGATCAAGGGTCTTTAAGCGCTCACTCCTGATCTGATATCCAAGCAGAACAATTGCAGTTGCTTATAAAGTGTAAATGTGTGCAAGGTAGTAGTGCACAACTGGGAGGTCAATCAGAAGAGGACGTGTGGACCCAGTTGTGCTCTGATGTTGTTACTCTACCAGAAGGGCAATCAGAAGGAAAAAATTGAATTCCCCATTGCATATGACACTCTGTCTCAATTATGTGACCCTCTTTATTCTTGTTTCTACATTTGCATCATGTTTAGTAACTCAAAAGAGCACAAAGGGTCGTCTGCTCTTCTACATGGTCCACCAGGAGGAGGTCTGTCTAGCTCCTGTCCCCCGCAGCCTTGTATCCTGCATGATTCTGACAGGTAGCCGACTATCGACTTTCCCAATCTGAGATTGAACTAATCCACTGGTAACCCATGGCATGTCTCTTCCAAACCTAATTAAAATAATGATCGCTTCTTTCTGGCTAAGGATGCTGGGAGTTGTACCTTACAATAGCTGGCAGGCCTTGATGTTGACTCAATGTCATTATTATATTGCTATTGTGTGATTTTATCTTGACAAAGTGCTTGATTATAACCCATTTATAAACCATAAAAAAAACAAATAAATAATAGATTGTAAGGTCTTTGGGACAGGGACCACGCTCCTTTTTATTTTTTAAAACAACTAATATCATGAATTTGAAACAACAGTGCCACCTGCTGTTCATTTCAGCCAGCACTGAGACAAGGGGGCCATCATTTATGGCAGCAAGTGCAGTGAGAAAAGTTTCCATTTTTAAAAATTTAATTTTTTTGCCATTTACCACAATGCAGTATTTTCCCCCCATAATTTCAGTGTCATTGCAGTCACCATGGAAAGATGCACCCAAAGCAGTTAAACCCAGTGCACCCTATTGTGACACTAATACACTGCAGCCATTGGTACAGGACGATGGAGCTACCATCTTTGTAGGTGGCAGTTGCTCCTGGGTTCCCGTGCATCAATAGGTGCAACTGCACTCAGTCTGGAACAGGAGACATGAAGGACTGAGTGCAACTATACAGTAACGCATGGCACTTTCATTGGGTAATATAAACATAACCCCCATGGCCACTGGACACAGCAGAGTGGCAGGAGGAGAGTGGAAATTCGCCAACACCCATTAAAGTCTAAAGTCATTTTTTTTTATTACTCAAATCTATGAGCGTAATTACTGTGGCGAAACAAGGTGAAAAAATTCACATTGAAAGGCATTATAAATTGGTGGGACCACAAATAAAAAATGTAAAATGCAGGAAAACTTAAAATCAGGGGACTTAAAATCGAGGTTTCACTAGTATATCGGAACATTGCTTAGCACTACACTTTCTTTTAGTAGGCACAGTTGTACTGTTTGGGTTTACATCCCCTTTAAAGGGTTGTTCACCATCAACTTTAGTATGATGTAGAGAGTGAGGCTTAAAATTAGCCATTCTATAATACTTATAGTTAACATAAAGATGAACCACTCTTTTTTTAAGCAAAACCGTGTGACTACAGCACTGTACTGTCACCTTATAACATCATTTACATCCAATAGAATGGTTTTCCTACTGTGGTCGCAAACACAGGGTTACGGAGACAGACCGTTGCCACTTGGGTGCTATTTAGTTGGGCCAGGCTGATAAAACATAATTTCTTTTGATGCATAGTCTCGCTGCACCATTCAGTCCAGAGTGAAGTTCCGCAGGGTCATCATCCTGGGTTCTCATCTCTTGCAGATTTAATGCAGAAGCATTTATGGCATGTTTCTGTGTATATAGGGCCATCTAGTGTTGGATATGTGAAGAACAGCTGTACGTTTCTGAAGCTGGAAACATATTTGCACGTTACTTACATTTTTGTGTAATGTGTGTCATTGCCTTTCTTTATAAGGAGAGATGAACTGTAACCCTGCCATTTGTCATTTGCCCTGCGTCACCCTTATTCTGCCCTACCTGTATGCATTGCTGCTTGGCCAATATTTATGTGCCTGCCCTGTGTCCCAACCTAGAACTGAAAATGACACAGGTACAAAGGCCTTTAACTCAGGGGTCCCCAACCACCAGGCTGCGGCACAGTACCGGTCCGTGGACAGTGTTGAACTGGGCTGCCGAGCCTAGGGGACAATCAACTGGGCATGCCGAATTGGACGCCGGCGCGCCTAATTGTATGCCGGCGCACCAGAATTGGACGCCAACCCCTCCCGACCCCTGCCCCCGGTCCTTGCAAAAAAATTTGGCTCTACACCGGTCCCGGGCCAAGAAAGGTTGGGGACTGCTGCTTTAACTGATAGCAATTTGCTTCAGTTGTCTGACAAGTAGGGATGCACCAAATCCAGGATTCGGTTCGGGATTTGGCCAGGATTCTGCCTTTTTCAGCACGATTCGGCTGAATCCTTCTGCCCGCCGAACTGGAACCGAATCCTAATTTGCATATGGAAATTAGGGGTGAGGAGGGAAATTGCGTGACTTTTGTCATTCAAAAACATTTTCCCCTTCCCACCCCTAATTTGCATAATCAAATTTGGATTCGGTTCGGTATTCTGCCGAATCTTTTGCGAAGGATTGGGGGGATCGGCCGAATCCAAAATCGTGGATTCGGTGCATCCCTACTGACAAGACAGATCAAACTCAATTTCCTACTGAGTTTTGAGGCCAGTTCATTTTATATTGGGTCACACATATATTTTCAAAAGGCCAGATGCAAAATTCAAGGCCCTTCAGCTGCTACCGACCTCATCTCCCATCATTCTCTCCTGGTGCAGAT
This sequence comes from Xenopus laevis, assembly GCF_017654675.1. Taxonomy (NCBI): domain Eukaryota; kingdom Metazoa; phylum Chordata; class Amphibia; order Anura; family Pipidae; genus Xenopus; species Xenopus laevis. The sequence goes on from NC_054380.1 coordinate 126,797,055, forward strand.
ATTTGTTCCACACCAAGAAGCAAAACCCGTAGTCCTTAGTCTTTATTATGCTGAAAGGCTGCTACATAATCTGAGTGATACAATATTTTTCCAATTCTATTCATCCTCGAGCTGTTCATGTCTCCATGTTCCTCTCTGTCTAATCTGCTCCTCCATTCTGATAATGGGACTTATAGCAAGGGGTGCTTATATGTAAGGAGCTATATCTGTATCTGAATTTACTAGCAGGGTGACGGAGAAACTTGGGAAGCGGTTGGTGGACTAAACAACCTTCCAATTTACATTAATTAACAATGTAACTTATTCCCAGTTAATTGTCATTTCTATCTTAAAGGAGAACTAAACCCTAAAAATGAATGTGGCTAAAAATGCCATATTTTACATACTGAATTTATTGCACCAGCCTAAAGTTTCAACTTGTCAATAGCAGCAATGATCCAGGACTTCAAACTTGTCACAGGGGGTTACCATCTTGGAAAGTGTCTGTGACACTCACATGCTCAGTGGGCTCTGATTGGCTGTTGAGAAGCTAAGCTTAGGGCTCGTCACTAATTATCCAGCAGAAAATGAGCTTCCCTGGCTGTAATATAAGCTGATGCTACAGGTTTGCTGATTATTAAACTCTGATGCTAATTGCACTGGTTTATGTTCTGCCATGTAGTAATTATCTGTATTAATTACTAATCAGCCTTATATTGTGACATTTCTATTCTATGTGTACTGTATATTGTGAGTGGGTCCCTAAACTCAGTAAGTGACAGCAGCACAGAGTAGAGTCCTGCGCTGAACCAATTTCTAAGACCCGGACCTAACCAGAACCCACAGCCCGCGACCCGAACTGCAACCCGCATATTTATCCACATAGATCCGCTACCGGACACAGACCCACAACTGCCTTATCCACAACCCGCCGACCATGATCAAGCAAGAAGTGATGGTGACGTCATCAAAAGTGGTCAGGGACAAAAACATGTTTTGTAAAACTTTAAAAGGAGTAAAATATAGACAATAATACACGAGATAAGACATTTAAATGAGATCCGCAACTGACCTGTGACCCACAGATCCGCGGCTATACCCGCACCTGAAAATCCTCCCCTCATTCCGAAGGGTGCCCTCTTTTTTTGCGGGTATCCGACCGGCTGCAGGACTCCAGCACAGAGCATGTGCAATGAATCAGGAGAAAAGAAGATGGGGAGCTACTGGGGCATCTTTGGAGACACAGATCTTTACTGCTAAATGTCTGAGGTTGCCTTGGGCTGGTACAGAAGCACAAAACATAATGTACAACATTTCTAGCTACTTCTTTACTTAGGCTTTAGTTCTCCTTTAAGCAGTGTGTGTCTGTCCTTGATTATCTACTGCAGTGCTGGGTCTAACTACTAAAACAATGTAGCAAATCCATCAGGTTAACAGACTTGTGAAGAAGAATACAAGACATGGTAGAAGCAGTAGTCCCATACTAGGGCATGTCTATTGTTGTCATGGACTTGTGCTCATGAGGTTTGTGTTGCTCAGTCCTCCAGGTTCTCGACCTGCAACCCCTAAAAGTGATTCTGAGTTGGTGAGCAAACCAGTGGAGAGAGGGTTATCCGCTAGCGAGATTCCAATGCACTGGGCCTGGGGGGAGCTTCCCCAAGCAACAAAGGTATGGGCAACATTAAAGTGGCTAGTAGGTGCTGTTCTGGGGTTCCTGCGGCAATCTAACTATTTATGTGGTTTTACTGTTCAAGTGCTTTTGTTTATAACCGAGCACATTCCAGGGATGTTACACAGCAGTATGAGCCTCTCCCTCTACATTCTTCACACAGTCGGTACCCACCCATTGAAATATCACTTCCGATATTACAGATATTCTATAGAGTGCCCAACATTGTTTCTGTATAAATTCTTCCTTTCCCTGCACCAATTAAACAGTAATTTCTTGAGAATCCCTGCACTACGGGATGTGGTTAGGATGACACAGATAAACATGTCCATTCTGTATGTTGGTAGCTTTTGGTGAGACACAACAAAGGATTTTGGGAGTAGATAAAGGAACAGTAACACCAAAAAATCCAAGGGGGTTATTTATTAAAGTCCAAATGGCAAAAAAATGGAAAAATTCAAATCCTAATTTTTAGCGAAAAAAAAAAAAATTTGGGATTTATTATACACTGTGGGTGGAAAATCTGAATCCATAAATCCGGCAGATCAGACCTGCCAATGTTAGTATATAAGTCAATTGGAGAAGTCCCGAAGATATCCTGATCTGCGTTTAGTTTTGAACAATAATCCGGAAATTTCATGGTTTTCGGGCAAAAATCTGAAAAATTCGTACGACCGAATTTAGTTTGATTTTCAAGAGTTTTTTCTTGCACTGGAATTTTTCTGGAAAATGTATTGATAAATAAGGGGAAATAACCCGTGCAGATTTGGTCAGAGTATACAGTAGAATCCCCATTTTACATCCCCGTTTTAGTTTGTTTTACATTGTTGTTTTGTGGTCCCACCTATATATTATGCCTAATACATTTCCCTGATTTTACATTTCCCTTCATTCTGGATTTTACACCATTTTTTCTGGTCCCCTGAAAAATTAAAAATGGGGGTTCTACTGTATTTCAGAAAATAATGACATTTCAGATTTTAATAAATAACCCCCAAATAATTCAAATATAATGTACTGGTGCTCTGCATTGGTAAAACTGGTGTGTTTGCTTCAGAAACACTACTATAGTTTATATAAACAAGCTTCTGTGTAGCCATCGAGGCAGCCATTCGAGCACAGGATACACAGTAGATAACAGATAAGTACTACTATAGTTAATATAAACAAGCTGCTGTGTAGCCATGGGGGCAGCCATTCAAGCACAGGATACACAGTAGATAACAGATAAGTACTACTATAGTTTATATAAACCAGCTTCTGTGTAGCCATGGGGGCAGCCATTCAAGCACAGGATACACAGTAGATAACAGATAAGTACTACTATAGTTTATGTAAACCAGCTGCTGTGTAGCCATGGGGGCAGCCCTTCAAGCACAGGATACACAGCAGATAACAGATAAGCTCTGTAGTATACAATAAAAATCTTCAGAACGTATCTGTTATCTACTGTGTATCCTGTGCTTGAATGGCTGCCCCCATGGCTACACATCAACTTGTTTATATAAACTATAGTTGTGTTTCTGAAGCAAACACACCAGTTGTATTAGTGCAGGGCAATACTACCTTATATTGTCATTGGTTTAAAACACTTTCATATTGTGCTGTTACTGTTCCTTTAATTTGTTATAATTGGCCATCTTAGCTCCTCCAGACCAAGCTGGCAGCTTACTCACTCAGCTCCTTGATTCCAGATACTTATTTTATTGCATACTTAATTAAACACTATAAAATGTAACCTTTAATGGTCTGTATTAAAAACAGCTATTTAGCCCAAAGGGCCAGCAGCAAACAGAAATCCCATCAATTAAAATCCCTGCTCCAGGACACCAGTAAAACACTATTCTCCCCTGGTGTTCTTCTTGCGTTGCTGGCTCTGTATTGTACAGTTGCTCGCAACTCCATGGCTTCCACCAACTGTAAGTATAATTTAGTTTTCAAGTGGTCACCTTAGATTAAAAAGAGAATAAAGGAGAACTTCACTTCTGTGATTATCAGCTTGCAGAAATACGCACAGATGGAGCACAGAAGCAGCTATGTGGGGTTCACAGTTTGCATAGTCCTCTACATGAGTCCACTATCGGTGCTCCAACCAAACATGTCCCAGCTACATGTCTTCTTCTGTTCTGCTGATGGTTTCTGAAATGTGTTCTTGAATCTTTTCCAGGCTCCTCTGCACAAAACTAAGGAATCCAGCACTGTGAGCATAAACATGAAAGAAAGCACACATTTTAGGATCATCCCACGAGCCACGAATGTGGGGGCAAGTTCATCCCTAGAACTTGAAGAGAACCAGACCATTTCTTTGGTTCTAGATGATGCCAGACTCAATCCTCCTTCTCAACTTATCGGTGAGCCTGATATTGAAACTCTAGGAGCTGCTGCACCTCCTCTTCCCTTTGAAGAAGAACCCTGTCCCGGACCCCCTGGTTCGATTCCGCCAGCCAGCAAGACAGATTCTCCTTCTAAAAAGAAAGGCAAGTTTGTTAAATGTCAGGTCCACCTCAGTGTATGTGAATGTGTTGCTGATATTGTAAAACTGAGGCAATGGGGTTTTACAAAGGGCAAAATTAGGTGCAAAGCCCCATGTTTTTTTCTCATAATGCACCTCCTCTTTCTTTCATGCTTTCTAACATAACAAGAGCTCCTGTCTCCCCCATTCAGTCCTCTGGACTGCCTGAAACAGACATATGATAGTGGGGAGTGTTGACAAGATCCATCAGCCTCCTCAAGTAAAACATTTGGTCTAGTTTGCCCCTAATTGTAGTTTATATTTTAGCTGCACCTACATAAATGAGCCAATGGGATGATGTGAATTCTCCTTTCTGAGACATATGGCTATTTCCCTTTGGTTCTGTTTGTTATATGATTGGGAAAAAATGTCCAGCCATATTCAATGATTCAATCCATACCTGCACCTTTAAAGGCATGTAAAGGCAAAAACATAAAATCCCATTTTACTTTGTTTAATGAAAAAGAAACCTATCTCCAATACACTTTAATTAAAAAATGTGTACTTGTGTGTTTTTATAAGAAACCTGACTGTATGCAGTGAAATTCTCCCTTCATTTACTGTTGTGGATAGAAATTGTCAGATGGTCCCTAACTGCTGAGCAGGGAAACAATCATACTTATGAACAGCAGGGGGAGCCCCCGCCTTACTTCCCAGCCATGCAGAACTCAAGCAACTTTGTTTATGACGATCCCTAAGCAGCCCAGACCACACTGAGCATGTGCACAGTCTTAGTCTTGCAAAGATGTTTAACAAAGTTACAAGATGGTGACCCCCTGTAGCCAGCTTTGAAAGCATAAATTATTTGTTTGATTAGGCTTGTGGTGCAGTAAGTTCATGTTTATATTTAGTATACAAAATACAGCATTTCTAGCCTTATTCTATTTTAGACTTTACATGCCCTTTAAAGGGCATTATAATTGTAGGCAATATGGATGCACCCAATTTACTTTTCTTGGATTTGCGATTCGGTGTATCCCTATTAGGCAAACATGCTATCATGGGTCTCCAAAGTTTGTATGTAGATCAGTGCTTATGGTAACAGAGAAAAAACAAAAAATAGTGCAATATGTTTCATAGATTGTCAAATAGATAGAGCCGCTCCAAACTCACCCCTCGCCGGCGTTCCTCCCCCACTTAATGCCACTCCAATACCGGGTGCTCAGCCACCAGGGCCTCAGCTGTGCCTTGTTTCATAGATCGCCTAGAGAGTTTTTTCCTAAAAGTTTTGAAATTTTTTTATGCTATCATGGGTGTAGGACCCAAACATGAAGCACCTTTAGCACTGGAAGGTGCCTTCTGCACTCTTGTTGCACCTTGTGCAAGAATGAATACTAGAGGAATTAATACTTGGCAGTTTACTAAAAGGCATAGTGGACAATTCGCTAGCGAAAGAGCTCAGCAGTAACGAAGTTTTGCGCCCTTTCGCAAATTTTTGCTCAGTCGGACGATCGTTACTCCACAAATTTATTAAAGTGCAAATTTTCCATGACGTTACACTTTTCGTTTATACTTGACAAACTGATAAGATGAAGCTTCATCCTCAACAATCTTTTTTTTCATATTTTAAAGTGGGATTATGTTTAGAAGTTGTAAGTGTTAAATATATTAAAAAAAAAATAAATGTTTTAACCTTTCAAGGGGCATGGCACCTTTTGTTTTTAGGGTGGGCTCATGTCTAGGACATTAGAGGATCTCTTATCTTTATTTTTCTTCCTTGGACATTTGTAATAATAAGTGGCCACTTCAAGTAATTTCATCAACATCTCTAATAAAGACATATATATGACCTATATGTGTCGGCCCAATTCAAATTCTATGAAGAAAGTAGCGCTAGCGAAAGCTCAATTGTAAAGCCCACATTGACTAATTTTTTGCTGGCTGGCGAAACGTAACTTTGCATTTTGATAAATAAGTGTATGCGCTGCAAATTAATGTCTAATGAAGTTGCACGAAGTGTGATGGAGCCTTCCGAAGCAAAAATTTACCCTTTAGTAAATTTGCCCCGCGGAGAGAGGTGAAACTCTTTGGGAAACGGGGAGGCACAGTAATCAAGGGTTGAATTTCAAATTGATGTGAGTTTATTTTAAACTCCTCTAAACTCCCATAAATTTGAGTAGTCAAAATATATTAATGTAAATAGAATTTTGTAAAATAGAACGAAGTTAAACGACCCAAAAAACTCTAATCGCATTTGATTTGAATTATAAAAACTCGATTCGAATTTTAAAAACTTTTTAAAAATCTCAGGAAGGCTGCAAACATCACAAAATTGATCCCTGGACCTCTCCCGTTGACTTATACAGTGATTCGGCGGGTTTTAGGTGGCGAATAGTTTAATTCGAGTTCTTAAAGGCCCTGAGTATGATAAATCTCAAAATTTGAATTCTAGTTAAAACTCGAATCGAGTTTGGATAATTCACGATTCAAATATGAGAGTTTTGACCAACAAAAAATTTTTGGAAATTCGAATTTTTACTTTGATCCTTAATAAATCTGCCCGTAGTGTCGGCCGGCAATGATTTGAGTATTCCCGACAGCATTATTTGTGTTTCTTGATAATGGGACAACTGTCCAGATACTTTTCAGCGTCCTGCTGGGACTTGTATTTCGGTTTTAGCCAGAGATTTGGTTAGTTAGTTTAGCTTCTGTCTCTTTTCTGTTGTTTGTAAGTACAAATAAGATACAAACATGTTGTGCTCTCTGAGCGGAAATAACATGCCCTCAGGCCAGCGAGCAACATTGCCTTCCTTAATTAGTCCACAAAATCCTCGAAGGCTGTAGAATAAGAATATTTAATCCATCTGCTCATTTCAATTAAACCCATATTAGGGCTCAGGACATCTCAGTCCTCAAGCTTGGTACATAGAAATGCATTATATGGCATAAAATTATTAAATGTATATATGTGACCCAAATGATAACATAATAGAAAAACTAGAATGGGAGAACATAGTTTACATGGCATTTATTTCTCTATCTCAAACATAGAAAAATATATACAGGTATGGGATCCGTTCTCCAGAAACCTGTTATCCAGAATCACGTAATTGCTGTCTCTCATAGACTCCATTATAATGACATAATTCAAATTTTTAAGAATGATTATCCTTTTCTTTGTAATAATAAATCAGTATCTTGTACTTGATCTAAACTAAGATATAATTAATCCTTATTGGAGGCAAAACCAGCCTATTGGGTTTATTTAATGGTTACATGAATGTAAACTTAAGGTATGAAGATCCAAATTACGGAAAGATCTGTTATCTGGAAAGCCCCAGGTCTTGAGCATTCTGGATAACAGGTCCCATACCTGTATATAAGTGTAGGACTACATGGACGTTTTCGGCGCAATCCGACACACTGCGACAAAACGCCTGTGACAAGTCGCATGCGACAGAAATAAGGTAAGAGATAGAAATGTCGGATGAAGTCGCATCATTTATCCGCCGCGACATGACTGTCGTATGCAGCGTCTGCATCCGACATCGGATCAACGATGCGACTTCATCCGACAATGCATTCACTTACCTTATTTCTGTCGTATGCGACTTATTGCAGGCATTTTGTCGCAGCACACCGGATTGTGCCGAAAACGTCCATGTAGTCCTACCCTAAAATACAGATGGCATTATAATTAGTATAAAACTCATAGGCCCTTCTATTTTACAGTGTATTCAGTTCCTGCTCAACTCCAGTCACCGAAGGTGTATTACTATAACCAGTAGTTGGTGGGGAATGTGGGAAGATTTCATTACCACTTGGAGCTCATTGGAGTAGGCTAAATCTGGTGTAAGAGTTTGAATTCTCAGTAAACTCACATGCATTTATTTTTCTTAAACTATAGATAAGCGGAGCCGACACCTTGGAGCTGATGGTGTTTATTTGGATGATATCACGTGCATGGATCCTGAGGTTGCAGCTTTGTATTTTCCAAAAAGGTACCAAAGTTTACTTTTTATATTTCTATGGAGGGTCACGGGTGTCTGCACGGGTGTCCTGTAAAGTAGAGAAAAGGGGGTGAATACCCCCTGCAACGCATGGGAAGGTGGGAGTTATAGGGATTTGTTCCCCCCTGATGCTGCTGACAGCTAATAAGGCTCTGCAGCCAGTGTCGGACTGACCCACCAGGATACCAGAAAAACTCCCGGTGGGCCCAGGTGTCATTGGGCCTCTTGCTTCTAACCATTTGGCCTATTTCATGGTCATTCCCTATTTCTTTATGAGAGCAAAGAGGCTTAATAATGGAAGAATAGAGTATATTATGTAGAGACCAGGAGAATAAAGATGTTGAGTGAGGAGAGGAGGTATAATAGATTGAAAAGTGGGCCCTCAACCTAAGGGTTTCTGGTGGGCCCCTGGCATCCCAGTCCGACACTGTCTGCAGCCATTGGTGGAATGGGTAGTACAGCAGCTGTAGGGTTAATAGTTAATTGGGAATAGGAGAGGGTCTCTGTGGGGGGGGGGAAATAAAAGGTGAGCTAGGTGAGTCGCTTATCTCTTATAAAACGGCTCCTGCAAAGGATCCCACCCCTCCCTCTTGGGGTTAGTCCGCACGAGCAGATTCGGGGAGATTTAGTTGCCTGGTGACTAATTGCCTTTTCTTCTAGGCGACAATCTCCCCGAACTGCCTTAGCGTGTCTTCCCGTCCGCTATTATTAAAAGTTGCCTGCGTTAAAGCACACGCGTCGCTTTGTTTTCTAAAGTCGCCCAAAGTTGCCTCACGAGGAAACTGCGGGTGACTTCAGAAAACGAAACACCAATATAGCAGACGGGGAGACACGTGAAGGCAGTTCGGGGAGATTGTCGCCCAGAAGAAGAGGCAATTAGTCGCCAGGCGACTAAATCTCCCCGAATCTGCTCGTGTGGACTAACCCTTATAGGAATTTATATTATGGTATATAAAAAACAAAAATTTGTTCAACTTGTAGAGTGTTGGAGGAATGGTAAATGAATGGTTTTGGTAAAAAGACCCTGACTGTTGTAAGGCAGTGATTAGGCAAAATTCATATGATGGTGGCCTGCTGGGAAAGCTGGCTCTCGATCTGAAAGAAACTTGTCTTTGTTTTTATTCTTGAATTCAGTTCATGTAAATGGTTAAATGACTAATAAACTAGTTTCAGCCTTGCACCACCATACAACGTGTGTGTGTAACTTCTGAAATTGTGGATTCAGCACCAAAGGTGCGCGCAGGGTTTGTAATTGTGGCTGTGCTCAGTTAACAGGCAAATATATCATAGCAGATAACGCACATGTTAATGACTGACTCCTCTTTATTATTGTATCTTCAGTGGAGATACAACAGCACCAGGCAAGAGCTCAAGTGAAAACGGGGCCCGCTCTGCAAATCAGTCCCCGCAGTCTGTGGGAAGCTCAGGGATCGACAGCGGAGTAGAAAGCATTTCAGATGGCTTAAGGGATCTGCCTTCCATTTCGATATCACTTTGTGGGGGCCTTACTGACAACAAAGAGATTACAAGAGGTAAGACCGATGCCAGTAAATATCCCAAGGTGCTTTTCTTTATGTTTTATGGCCTGGAAAGTTTCAGGGACTGTTGGTCCTAGAAGCTGGTCCCATAGAGTGACTTGCTTGGTCATATGTTGCTCATTTATCTGTGGGGTTATTACAGGTGATAGCCATAAGAACATAGTGTTTTCCAGTGGGCTCTGAGCAGCTGTTGAGAAGCTAAGCTTAGGGCTCGTCACTATTTATCAGGCAGAAAATTTGATTAGCCTGTATGAGATGATGCTACAAGGCTATTAAATTCTGATGCTAGTTGCACTGGTTTCTATGCTACCATGTACTAATTACCTGTATTAATTACTAATCAGTCTTATACTGTGACGAGGGAATTTGTCCCGTTTAGCTTTGCCACGGAATTCGCCAATTTCCCGTGAAATTCGCGAAATGGACAAAATAATTGCGAAACAGGATTTATGAAGCCGGCGACAATGCGATGGCGTTAAAATTTAGACGCCGGCAACAACTGATGCACATTAAAGTGAATGGGGGTCCGTTTAATTGTCACTGGCATCTAAATTGTTGCCACCGATTTTTCTCAGCAAATTTATTCGCCAGTGGTGAAACGCGCAAAATTGTGACATTTCTATTCTATATGTACTGTTTATTGTGAGTGGTTCCCTAAGCTCAGTAAGTGACAGCAGCACAGAGCATGTGCAGTGAATCAGCAGAAAAGAAGATGGGGAGCTACTGGGGCATCTTTGGAGACACAGAACTTTACTGGTAAAGGGCAACCAGCCTTGGAAGAAGCACAAAACATAATGCACAGCATTTGTAGCCTACTTCTTTAGTTAAGCTTTAGTTCTCCTTTAATAGCACTCGAGGATGTACTTGTGCATCAAGCAATTCATATACACAGATTCATGCATATCTGAGCAACAAACACCTGACCTGTGGCTGCACATATATCCAGACAATTGACACTGAAATGACTGAGGGCCAACTCCAGGCTCTGTCTGCCTGCAAAGCCATTAAAATGTTTGCCAGCAAAACACCCAGAATTGTAATGGGATGTGTGATATTTTTCTTGGCCCTTGGCAGTTTTTGGGGCCAGACACCTAGAGGCACCTGATACCAAACAGGTAACACTGGAAGCAGCAGGGGGTTTCCTTCTCCTTTAATGTATCAAATGTATCCAAATTATGGAAAAATAACTGTGCTTGAATATAAACTGAAGATATTCAACCAACCCAAGGTAAATGTATTTATCTGACCCTGTTTGGCATAAAAGAACCAAATTTGTTTTCAAATTCCAGTCGCCACTTACTGGCATACTTTTCTGCCGGCTTTCCTTATCCTCTACGGATTCATGTCTTCGATGTTCTGTAAATGCAGCTCAATGAAATGACTTCTTGCACATAATTCGGATGCATGATATTGTCATAAGGATTATTAGAATCCATTTGAGTAGAAGTGATTTATTATTCTAACCTGCAACCAACCACTGTAACACCCGGCTGCAAATTCTCCTGAACTTTAAAGTTCACCATGAAATGGCAGTAAATGGGGCATGACCCAGAGACGGTGCAACTACCAAAGCTGATTTATAGGCTCATCAGGATGCTGGCTGCTTTTGTGTAACCTTTTGAAGGATATTTATGTTGTTTTAAAAATGATGGATATTTGTTAAGTATAAGGAGTTTCACCCTCGTTAGAGGATGATGTTTCCTGCTCAAGTCTTTGGTCTTCACTATAAATGGTGGAACATAAAGGAAAAGCACAAGCTAAAATGTAAGCTACATATTTACAAGTAGGGCCTTCCGTACTCTTAAATATACCTATTATTATGAGGCTGTTGTATGTGCTCATTATATGTAATTAGGGGCATCTTTATTACCTCCCTTAGATAAGTCATTCTTCCTAGACCTCTTTAGAACTTCTATTACCGGATCATTCATTTTGACCATCAGTTTTTTACATTGAATTACTGCTAGAATCTTTCCAATGTGTTTCCTCTACATTATGTATCCAACATTAGGAGCTGTTAAGTGTTGTAGGAAACTGAAGAACTTGCAGAAGACCCACGCAGACACAAGGCGAATATAAGAACAATTGCAGATAGTGCCCAGGCTGAACTAGTTCAGCCAAATGGGTTGACAGAATAAAATTAGCAGTTATTAAACTAATTTTCTATGGCAAGATCTGTTCTCCAGAGTGTTGGGTGGGACCTCCTCTGGTGCTTGGAAACCAATAAGGGAATCTTTTTCTTTAACCCCCTCGGCTGATTTGTGTAATTGTCTTCTTCTTTCCCAGAGCATTTTATAGAGCAAGCGGTGACCTATCAGCAGTTTGTGGACAATCCTGCCATCATCGACGACCCCAATCTCGTTGTGAAAATTGGAAACAAGTAGGTGTCCAAGTCTTCATCAATATTTCACAGCATATTAATACTTTATTATATGCAGCCGAAGGAAGAGGCGGACTAAGATGGGCTGGAGAGGAAATGTATCTTGAGCGGAAATTGTTCAGATTAATGAATAATGTATTAATTTATCTATCTATATACAGGACATACACAGTATGGTGGCAAAGCCTTTCCTCATATGCCAATCTACCCTACACTAGCCAACATAGTGCAGGGGCAGATGAAACGACAAACCAGCAGACATCCATGGTATATAGTTATTTATAGTCTAATTGTTCAGCCAGAGTATTTATACTAAAAAAAAAGACCAAACACCATGACCCAACTTGGAAGTACAGCCTTTCATCTGTGACTTGGTCTGACTTGAAGGGGTTGTTCACCTTTAAATTAACTTTCGGTATGATGCAGAGAGTGATATTCTGAATTTGTATTTGGTTTTGATTTTTTATTATTTGTGGTTTTTGAGTTATTTAGCTTTTTATTCAGCAGCTCTCCTGTTTGGAATTTTAGCAACTAGGGAAGCACAGAATCCACTATTTTGGATTCGGCCGAACCCACGAATCGTTCGAGAAAGATTCGGCCGAATACTGAATCCAAATCCTAATTTGCATATGCAAATTAGGGGTGGGAAGGGGAAAGCAGTTTTTTTACTTCCTTGTTTTGTGACAAAAGTCACAAGATTTTCCTCTCCGCCCATAATTTGCATATGCAAATTTGGTACAGCCAGGCGGAAGGATTCAGCCGAAATCCGAACCTACTAGTAACCGTGTATTAATCTGAACCCTAGCCACCATATTGCTGAAATGGCAAACTGGAGAGCTGCCAAACAAAAAGCTAAATAACTCAAAAAACACAAATAATAAAAAATGCAATTGCAAATTCTCTCAGACGATCTCTCTCTACATGATACTAAAAGTAAATTTAAAGGTGAAAAAACCCTCTTTTAAGGCTAGAAATGCTGTATTTTGTATACTAAACATAAATATGAACTTACTGCACCACAAGCCTAATCAAACAAATAATTTATGCTTTCAAAGTTGGCCACAGGGGGTCACCATCTTGTAACTTTGTTAAACATCTTTGCAAGACTAAGACTGTGCACATGCTCAGTGTGGTCTGGGCTGCTTAGGGATCGTCATAAACAAAGCTGCTTGAGTTCTGCATGGCTGGGAAGTAAGGCGGGGGCTCCCCCTGCTGTTCATAAGTATGATTGTTTCCCTGCCCAGCAGTTAGGGACCATCTGACAATTCCTATCCACAGCAGTAAATGAAGGGAGAATTTCACTGCATACAGTCAGGTTTCCTATAAAAACGGTACATATTTTTTAATTAAAGTATATTGGAGATAGGTTTCTTTTTCATTAAAGAAAGTAAAAATGGGGTTTTATTTTTTTGGTTTACATGCCCTTTAATCAATATGCCTGCAGAGTTACTATCACAAAGTATCCTCTATACAGCTACTACATGAGGCTGTTATATTTTTATCTAAATGTGCCCAATATGATCTTTGGTTTTTGCATTGTGTTATCCTTCATACCAAAACCACATATTTCTTTCATGGAACTGGTTTCCAATTAACAGGTCCTTGGTTTTTTTGATTCTGCACTTTTGCTCTCTGCTCGCATGGCTTGATTATAATTATCGATAGGCTGTTGTTTCCATAGTTACAGAGCCGCTAAATTAGCAAAGAAGCCAATAAAAAGCAGCATGAGTGCACACATTGCCTCCAGGTTTGTCCTTTGTTTGTTGTTGTTTCACTTGCCCACGGCTATAAAGGATATTTTTATATTAAAACTGGTAGACTGTGCATGCTCCATATCTACGTTACTGGGAAATCCTTGCAACTGTGTTGTAATTGAAGGTTTGTTTTAAGGTCAATTATCCCTTATAATATTTTAGTACAGCACTTATTACCCTGCCACTACAAAGCTGCCTGAACTCTGCAGGGCTTGTGAGCTGACTGGTAATTAACCTTGCAAGGAGTATTATGCATGAGGAATCATAATAGAAATACATTTTTTTCATGCCAGAAAGGTGGTGGTGGTGACAGGAGATCATCATAATTTTTAAGGAATGGTTGTGATGTTAGAAAGTGTAGTAGAAGACAGGAGGATTGGCAACAAGATATCTTAATTAAACGTACGAGTAAACATTCCATGTAAATGAATGTAAAATTCAAGAGAGTCCTATTCTAAGCACTTTTGTAATTCACATTCATTATTTATTTTTTATTCCATGATATTAAAGGATACATGTGCTGCTAATATTAGTGAATTTGGTCACAACAGCACCACCTGCTGGTCAGTTTCCAACTAGTCTGACCACCAAGTAGCAGTAATGTGACTAAGCAGGGTCAGCCTGAGTGCAACCGAGCCCCCCCCCCCCAACCCCTACAGACGCAGTTTTCCTTGTGACTCAGCATCAGTGCGGGCTTCCAGAGGGCCCCAAGGAGGTGCGGCCCGGATGTGATCGAACCCCCGGTAGTTACGCCCCCTGCCAAGTAGTCAAGGAAGTTGTCAGGAGAAAAAAAAGGGGTGCTCTGATATTAGAAACCTTTCTCAAATCTTTCCTAAGCAGAAGAACATCAGAGCAGCCTCTTTCTTTCTCCTGACAACTTCCTTGACTACTTGGTGGTCTGAAACTGACCAGAAGGTGGTGCTGTTGGAACAAAGTTAATTCCTATTAACAGCTCATGTATCCTTTAATATCTTGGAATAGAAAAAAAAATAAAGAATGTAAATTTTAAATAGCACTCCCATCAATTTTACATTCACTTATTTTAAAGGTTTACTTATCCTTTAAGAAAATTACTACAAGGAATCATAATAGAAGGAAAGGCTTGCCATGTCAGAAAGTGAGTATGACCAAGTAATACATGAATTTAGGATTGGCTACAAGGTGCCTTAATATAAGGAAAAGATTGTCATTTCAGAAAGTGAGTATAGCCAAGTGGGGACTGGCTTAGTTATGTTTGACTGTCACTAAGGGAAAATAATTGAATCCCTCCAGCATTGAATACACCATCAGAAAAAAAGCAAGGGGAAGTACATACCAAGCAAAGAGGTTTCTCATTAAATTGCCCTATTTCCTTGTTATATAAACCCTTTGTCATTGGCTCTGCAGATCTCAGGGGACAGTGAGCTCCAAGAAAATCATTTGTGGATCAGAACTTCTGAGGGTTCATGGAACTTTGGTTGTTTCACTAAGGTCTGGTGACATGGTCATGCAACATTGCACAGGGAGAGGCACTGCAGTTACAGCTGTGCTAGTATTTCATTTGGGAGCCTTATTGCTGTGTATATTTCACTAGTATTCACTCATACTTTGTAGCAGAATGCTTGCCAACAAATAAATGTGTATTTCTTCTTTATTTAGGTACTACAACTGGCCAACGGCAGCCCCTCTTCTCCTGGCCGTGCAGGCTTTCCAGAAGCCGCTGCCTAAGGTAGGCCACAGTGCCATTGTACCCGTGATTGCTCAACTCCCCGTTTGTGATAATTATGTAATTACAACCCTGCAGCATGTTGTTGCTCCTCGGAGCATTTCTCTTAATTGCATCACAATGTATTATATATTTACTGCACACACTGACATGCTTATTACTCTGCTTGTCTTCTGCCCTTGCCAGTACATGGGGTGCCACCATTGTGGGAATCCTTGGTACAGCCAGCTCCAGTACCAATACATTATGGCAAACTGATCATCAGTATAGGTTTTAAGCTGTCTTGTGGCTAAATGTCTTAAACCTGATAAAAGTGTTTATAAAAGCATAGGGCTGCCCAACTGGGGCCCTGCAGCAGGCTGGATGTGGCCCTCCAAGGACACCAAAGCTTCAGGAAGGGTTGCATCTTTATTAACAAAGCAAAGAGGGCTCATTCTTCTTAACCCATCAAACACCATGGGGCAAATTCACTAAAGGGCAAATTTTCACCTGTGCAGGCTTTGCCACACTTCGTCAGGTGATAATTCAGTAGCACTACGCTAATTCACTAAAATGCGAAGTTTTGTCTTGGCAGCCGCGACCATTTCATAGCAAACTTTTATTAACTTACATTTCTGCCTAAAGAAACTTCGTTAGTACACTTACACTTAGGTCAATTTGAAAAGGGCGGGTGCATACAGATTATATATATATATATTTATATATTGAAGTGGTCACTTATTATAACAAATCTCAAAGGAAGCAAAATAAAGACAAAGCAGATCCTCTAATGCCCTAGACATGAGCCCATCCTAAAACAAATGTGGCATGCTCCTCAATTGATTAAAAAAATTAAAACAAAAACAATCCTAACTTTTAAATACAATCCCACTTTAAAAACGACAGTCTTTTTTATAATTTATATAACTTTTCAGCATACAGGATATGATGTCACTGACATAAGATTGAGGAGGATGTAGCTTCATCTTAACAGTTCGCCAGGTCTAAGCTGGCGAAGGAAACTCTGTCGAAAGGGGTAACGCAATGGGAAATTTGCACTGTAGTGAAATTGCGAAGTAACGATCGTTCGCCTGAGCAAAAATTTGCCTGGTGATAAGGGCACAAAACTTCGATATCGATGCTCTCTTTCGCTAGCGTCCTCTACGCCTGTTAGTTAATTGGCAATGTCCCTGCGGATTGGATCTCTAGCGAATTTTCTCTAGCGACGGCCACCTTGTCCTTTAGTGAATTTGCCCCCATGCCTTTTAGCCTGAAATTGCTTCTCTTTGTTTGTGTGTGTGTCATCCAGCTTGTGTTAAGGCTGAATTATAACTCTCACAGCTGTCATTATGAATATTATGCAGGATGGCATCAGGGGAAAAAGTTACAACTGTGTGCTAATGTGTATGGTAAGCAAGATGGTATAAAGGAAAGAGGGTGAAATTCTCATAGTATATAGAGTGAGGCTAAGTTCTGGCTGTAACACATTTTTAGTGCTCAAGCTCTTGCTTGACAACATCTCCCAGAATCCCCAACAGCCAAAGATCTGCTCTCCAGACAAATGTTCTTAATGTGCCAGCGATTTAGCACTCAGGGCAAAAGAGATAATTTTCTAATGCCAGGAACAAAAGAACTTGTGCCATAAAGTAAAGCATTTTGCTTCCTATACCAGTTTGGTTGCCAGGGGCTACACATTGTTGCTCTATGAACGTAACTGAGGGCTCCCATTGTCTGATTCCTTTTCATCTTGACTCGTTGGTCACGCAGCAGTGTTTTTCCATTGGAACATGTTTTGTTTATTTCCGACAATAACATTGTGTGAATCGTGTAATTACCCCATTATTGCTCTGCCCTGCTCCAGGAGGTGGGATGAAAGTGAATTCAACGTGCAATTTTTCATTTCTATAAGCACAAAGGGAGCATTTAGCATGATTATTGAGGACATAATTTCATCCATAAATGTTATTTAATATATAATAACCTCAGGCAGAGATAAGTGTGAGGTTGCAATTGCCATCCAGTGCCACCTACTCAAGTTGGGCTATCGTGACCCACCGATTCCATCTTGCTGTTCTATATCTGCTATCCAGGGACAGTCTGCTTTTGGTTTGCAAAGCTCGATTGGCCAAAATCCAGTTCCTACTTACTTTACCTGCTCTGAGATGCCACCCAAGCTGCATACCATTGACTTAAATGGCACCTAGTAGTTACCATGCGTGCAAGCAGAGTTGGGCCAGAAAATGCTCACTTGAGCATCTTCAGACCAAAATCCTATTGTTCAGCTTATAACTGGCAGATACCATGAACGTTAAGTCAATGGCTTTGGGTATGGGTGGTCACCATTGATTCTTTGACAGCAGTAATATTCTGGCCTAACAGAATAGTAGAGGATCTCCTAGTGGGCCACAGCCATGGACAATTTCAGTCAGCCCTTCCTTATTGCTTCAATAGCTCTATCTGACACCTATTATATTTAGCACTGCCTACATGTATTAGTTGAGTTTGGGGGGCCCTAGGAATCCCATTCTGACGCTGTGCTTGGTATTGTAGTTTAGCAACTAGGCAGCCTTGACTGCAGGTTCTCTTGCATTCCGTTCCACTGCAGTGCATGACTATAGGAGCCTTAGAATGTATGTCTAGCCATTCCCAAGTAACCCTGTCTGCGTCCCAATGTATTAACACTCTTACATTTTCTCTCCTTTGTTCTCTCTCTTTCTCTTTATAAACGTCTCAAGTGTTCTTGCTTTGATTACTTGTGCGCAGTGGTAGATTCCATTCGATTTTGTTTTTCTAGTCTCTGTGGCCAACAGACAGTATGTACTGTATGTTTCCCATTCTCATGCTTGCTTGCCATTGTTCTGTTTACCTCTTTTTTTCTTTTCACCTGTTCATTTCGTTCTCATTCTACTTTTTCATTTTCCAGTTTTTCGATTCATTCTTTCTTTTTTTTCTTTTTTTTTTTCTCCGTTGTTCTCGTCACTGTCCCTCTGTCACAGGTAACCATTGACACTCTGATGAGAGACAAGATGACCAAGAAAGGGGGGCGGTGGTGGTTTTCCTGGAAGGGGAGAAACACAAATATAAAATCGGTAAGTTCAAACACCCCTCAGTCTCTCAATAACCTGTCTGTTTAAGGTAGGCCCTCATACTGGTCCAGTGCAATTAGAATAGTATAAATAAACATCTAATTGGTTCACTGTGAGTAACTGGACTGGACCAAGGTCCACCCTTGTTGAACCAATGTTTGATGGTTGAACTGCTGTAACATTATGTTACCAGCTTAGAAGATGGCGGGTTTAGAACCCACCTGCTGCCATTTAAAGTTGCCTGTAGCCAGTAAGAATCTGAGACCAACTGCCAATCAATCAGAGTATTGAGTTATCACAAACAGAATAAACTGTACCCTTTGAGAATGTTGGACTATTCACCAACCCATGCCAACCAGTTAGCATTTGCAGTTAAATGTTTCTGTTCATACATTCTGCTGTGTAACATGTGAGTCTACTTTAATAGGAAGCAAAGCCAGATCAAGGAAATGGGCCTTACAATGGTGGACAACCAGCTGGCACCAGCTTGGAAAATAGGTAAGGGTGTAAATTATTATCATTTCTTGATATTCTGTAATATATATAGTGAATAAAGTACCCCCTCTTGTAAAATATAAGGATATTATAAGTTACCGAGGAGTTTCATGACCATATAAAAACACGAGGCCGAAGGCCGAGTGTTTTTATACAGGTCATGGAACTCCGAGGTAACTTATAATATCCTCATATTTTACAACTGGGGGTACTTTATTTATTATAATACACAAATGTTAGTGAGTCATGTGATAGAAATTACATCACTACTCACCGTTTATAACTGATGACATCACTACTCACCGTTTATAAGGATATAATTTACAAGATATTCATGGCTTTTGTGTATTATAGATAAATATAGATTTTTTTTTAGTATTTTCCATTAGGGATGTCCAACCTGAGGGATTGAAGCTTCCTGAATTGCCCTGGATCTCTCCTTAATTTGTGCACTATATGGTCAAAAGTATGTGGACACCTGCCAGTCCAACATGTAATTTTAAGACCAAGGATAAAGTTTGGTCTGTTCTTTGCTGCTGAAATGGCCCTTTACCCTCTACTCTTCTGGGAAGGCTTTCCTCAAGACTTTTGAACATTGTTGGTGGAATTTGCTTCTCACTCATATGTACGAGGCTGGAAATTGATGTTGGCTTGATCAGGCCTGACTCACATCAGTGTTGCAGTTCATCTCACTGGTGTTCAGTTGGGGGTGAGGTCAGGGCTATGTGCAGTCAAGATCTTCCACTCCCATCTCAGCAAACCTTTTCTTCATGGACCTCCCTTTGTGCATGGGGACAGTATTGTGCTGAAACAGGAAGAACCTGCCCCAAACTGTTGCCACAAATTAGGAAGCATGGAATTGAGAAGAATATAATAATTATATGATGTGATGGCACAGGTGTTGGCAATGGTATGGGTAACTTAGATAACCAATTCCAAATGTTAACAGGTTGTCCTCATACTTATGGTCATATCGTTTAACTAATCTGTTGGAAATCCTTGCCTTCTAGTGATATAATGTAGCCCTACTGCATTGTTCTATGTTGCTTTAAAACAAATTGCTCTTTGAAAGACACACTTGCTAGCTATATGTCCTGTATGTATATATAAAACCCACAGTGACCACATTTTTTAAATTTGCAGTAGTCAAATACACAAATATTGAGGTCAACTGGGAAAAAGCACAACTTTGTGTGAAATCTGCTTTTCCTTCTGATGTTTTTACTCTTTGGTCACTTTCATGGACAAATTGCTGTGGGTGGTTATGTACCAATTTAAGTACAAAGAGGCACTTGTGCACTATTAATGCCAATCACAAGCGACGCAATGTCTGCTAATTCTGTATTTAGTGCATTTTCCCCCGCAGGGGGACATGACATGGGCATGGCAGGGAGCAAAGTGCAAAAGCAGATGTAAGAAATGGCAAGGTTCTAAAGATGTGAAACCAGGCCAGTATTGGTGCACCTAGACTTCAAAGAATTTATGATAATCCACACCAAATACACAATGAGCAGCCTTCACACTGGGTTTCTAGGGCTACATGGAAAGAAAAGAATCTGTTGCCCTCACTGGCCTTCAGGCTGGACCTCCAATTCCAATCACTCCTCCAACTCAGCAGTGCGAGAAGCTCTTGAGTCAGAAATAAAAGTAAACATTATGGTGGACAATCAAAATCGAAACTCCTTTCTCTTTATGCAAAAGGAATCGTAAAGAGGGACACAGGGTTTCGCCCGTTTACTGATTAACAAAACTAAGAACAATAGCACACTACACTCTATTATTCTGCAAAAGAACTTACATTTTTCCATTGAGGTGAGATCTCATCATGCTAGAAAAATTAAAGAAGAACTGAAGTTCTTGCGCGGAAGCATTGAGTGGGGTGTGCTTTTGTTCTATTTTTTGTTGATCATTATGGTGGACAATAATGTACAAATATCATTACAACGATTATACTGCTGGGTTCTCCCTTGACCTGGGTCATGACCTGTGTCTACTATTTAGACATAGGACAGTTGGATCAATGGAACCTAGCACAGCGTGGGTTAAGCAAGGGCAAATGTGCTATAGAATTTACTTTTAACTGCCAAGGGTCAGCTATGTTTCATTAACATAATGATAGAGTGGGTCTTATCACTGTGGAGCCATTGGCCGGTTGGAATGATTTTATCTGCTGCAATGCAGTGCTGCAGTACTACTTTCTCAATCTGTGCCTGTCTGGGGAAAACACATCTTTCAGCTACCTGTGTAAGTTATCTCCCTTATCCGGATGGGGTTGCCTCTCCTTGCTTCATATAACAGGCCCATCAATGAGACAGTGACTGCTCCTGCAATTACCCTTTAATTGAATTACACTGTTAAGATTGTCTGCATTTTAATAGGAAGAACTGGGAGAATCTCCTGCAGTTCATTACCTGCTAGAAGTCATGTGTAAAGAAAGTGATGTGCGTCCCGTTGCTTTTTAGCCTTTCCCTTCTCCGAGAGGCTTCTCAATAGTGGCTCCCTCTCATCTGTTATTTATAAAGCAACAACACTCCTAAGTGTTTCCAGCCAGGGTTGTATCAAATGGCTGTACCCTATGGCTGTAAATAATAAAAATCTCAATGGAGGGACCCCGGCATGAATGAAACATTAAGCACAGACAGCTCATTGATAGCTTCTTGTGTCTTCCCGTGAGACAAAGCTTTCCGGATACAATCAATTGCAGCCGAGTGAATCAGTGGAAATGTATTTTTAATGCATGTGGCTAAATGCTTCTTCCTGATGATCACGTGCTCTCCCCCTGTTGTTGTTTCAGAATCAAAGATGAATCATCATCGAGCGATGAAGACCCTCGGGGTGCTAAGCAGAGCATTGGCTCCCTGCAGTCAAACCAGACTCGCATTTCATCGTCCGGCATGACCTATAAAAAGACATTGAGGCTGACCTCTGACCAGCTTGTGAGTTCTAATACATGTTCTTGTGTTATGAAAGGCAAGCTTTAAGTTCATTAAGTGGCTGTGGCCTTTATCCCCTGCAGATAATATGTGTTGGAATTGTTCTTGATTCCCCTCTCATCTCCGCTGTGTGCTGCCACCTAAGAACTTACCTTGTCTACTTGCATTCATTCCAACATGGGTTATTATAGGGTTACTTTATGAGCACCATGTTTTATATTCCCATAGAAGACAAGGCTTTGTCCTCCAGAATGCTGTACATTCATGAGGGGTGCACTGGAGCTGGTACTTGGGTCTCCCCTTGGATTCTCTAACACAGTGATCCCCAACCAGAAAGCTCGTTAGCAACATGTTGCTCTCCAACCCCTTGGATACTGCTCGCAGGGTCCTCAAAGCTGGGGCTTATTTTTGAATTCCAAGCTTGAAAGCAAGTTTTAATTGCATAAAAACTAAGTATAGTGCCAAGTATAGACTCTTGAAGGCTGTCAGTCCACATAGGGGCTACCAGGTAGCCAATCACAGCCCTTATTTGGCATCTCCAGGGACTTTTTCATGCTTGTGTTGCTCCCCAACTCTTTTTTTACATTTGAATGTGGCTCACATGTAAAAAAGGTTGGAGATCCCTGCTTTAACATTTCAACCTAATACATGTACCCTTACTGTATGTCTCAATGCCTATATTCCCTGTATGTAGACCCCTCCAGGGATCCTTTGTGCCACATAAAATCTCCTTAAAGGGATACTGTCATGGGAAAAAATGTGTTTTTTTTTCCAAAATGCATCCGTTAACAGTGCTGCTCCAGCAGAATTCTGCACTGAAATCTGTTTCTCAAAAGAGCAAACATATTTTTTAATTTTGAAATCTGATATAGGGATAGACATATTGTCAGTTTCCAAGCTGCCCCCAGTTATGTGACTTGATGTGCTCTGATAAACTTCAGTCACTCTTTATTGCTGTAATACAAGTTGGAGTGATATAACCCCCTCCCTTCCGCCAAGCAGCCTAACAACAAAACAATGGGAATGTAACCAGAGAGCAGCACAATATAACAGCTGCCTGGTAGATCTAAGAACAGCACTCAATAGTAAAATGCATGTCCCACTGCGACACAATCAGTTACATTGAGTAGGAGAAACAACAGCCTGCCAGAAAGCAGTTCCATCACAAAGTGCTGGCTCTTTGTGAAAGCACATGACCAGGCAAAATGACCTGAGATGGCGCCTACACACCAGTATTACAACTAAAAAAAAAAAAATACACTTGCTGATTCAGGAATAAAATTTTATATGGTAGAGTGAATTATTTGCAGTGTAAACCGTGTAATTTATAAATAAAAACTACATCATAAAAATCATAATCATAAAAATCATAAATTTGGGCATCTTCCTGTTTTAACCTATGATCTATTTACCCTTCCTATGTCTGCATGTGGGTCGAACCACGATCCCCTCCTGCCCTAGAGAAAAGATATTTGCTAATGGGCTATACCAGGGCCAACCAACCAAAATCCTGCAAGCTAGATTTGGTCCAAGGGATTTTTATGGCCCTAGACTGGTCAGGTGTTCCATAGACTTTTTTTTAATGACACCTTCCTTAATTAATATAATCCTTGAATGTGTGGTTTGAAATATAATCAGCCCTCTACATGTAAAAAGTTGAAAAGCACTGGGTTATACCATCTGCCCAATTGTGCCTAATGCCTACTATATCTGCTTTTTAACTGTTTTATGGATGCAGCCTGCCTTAGCCCCCACTGCCTAGGCTTGTGAGCTATTCCATGCTTCTACTACACTTTCAGGAAAGCCAGGGTGTTGATAATGAAGTAGCCTTTAACTGTGAATAAAACAAATCATTTAGCAGTTTAATTATATGGGAAATGAATGTATTTAGGCACATCTATAGCATGTCAGTTCTCTGGTGGGTTAAGAATAATTTGTTCTGTTATTTGGTTTGACACGGAGCTATTTCTATGGCCGCACATTCGCATTAAAGCAGACTGCGGGTAAATAACCATTAGGCAAACGTAATTCTGTTTGCAATGCCATTAATATATGTATGTTATCCTAAGCCCTTTTATCCACAGAAAAACACAAAGTTCTCAGGCTGTTTCATTCTGCTGCAGTACATACATGTTAACAGTGGGAGACAGTGATCCCAGCTTTAAGGGCTTGTGAAATCAAAATTTAATTGGTGTCATTTGATATGGAAATTCAGAAGGGTAAAGCCATTAGACATATCACCGTGCAGGAGGGAGGGTAAATGAGCGTGTCTGGAGAAAGGAAGCTGTAGTCGGTAATGATTCCAAATCAAATGAAATACTGTGTGTGTCTCTAATACAGAAAGATTTAAGAGATGGGTCTGGGTAGAAAAAACACTAATAGGCTGCCATGTAAAGGATCAGCTGAGGAATAATAAGACAGAACAATGAGGAAAACATTACTTTTTGTTGGAGAAAATTTAGTTTTCAAGTACAGGGAAAGTGCAAATAGGTAATTATAGTATTCTGCACATGCCAACTGTACTTAAAGGAGAAGGAAAGGTTAGAACTAAGTAAGATTTATCAGAAAGGTCTATATAAATACACCAGCAAACACTCAAAGTAATGCTGCTCTGAGTCCTCTATTAAAAGAAACAGCACATTTCTTTCCTTCTATTGTGTACTCATGGGCTTCTGTATCAGACTTCCTGTTTTCAGCTTAAACCTCCAGGGTTAGGGCTTGAGCATGCTCAGTTTGCTCCTCTCCCCCTCCCTCCTGTAATCTGAGCTCAGAGCTATAAGGGAGCAGGGTGATATCACAGCAAGCTAATATGGCAGCTGCTATCCTAAACAAACAGAGACAGTGTCCAGAACTGTTTACTTAGGTATGGAAAAGCATTCTAAAGAATTAAAATGGCATTCTAGCATGCACTGTTGTGGGTATTGGAAATAAATTGCCTTGGTAGCTTTCCTTCTACTTTAACAGCCCTTTAACAGCCGCAAGGGACCCATGGGAAATCCTTTAACAATGCGCCCGCACTGGGTGCAACGTTAGCAATTATATTCACTGTAGGGTGTCTAGCAAATTGTTACACCCCCACCCCAACGAATAGCATTTTCCTGGTCCATTAAACATAAGTGCAGGCTAAAAAATGCCCACGTTGTTAGTGTGCTGTTTCCATATATAAAACAAATAGCAAACACAAATTATTCAACCTGCCCTAACGTGAGCATTGGATCAACCCTCAAAGATTCCAAAAAAAATCTTGTATTGCAAGGGTCACTGTTAATACAGTTTGGACTAAAATGTTTATGTTCTACAATGTTCACCTTGAATTGGTGGCTCTTGTAGTGCACAGCAGTAGAACTGTATCTAATTACCACCATTCCCATCATCCCCAAGATGAGCCGGAGGGCTCCATATAACAAATGCAAGCACTTTGTCCAGCAATACTAGTAAACATGTTAAATGTCAACGTGTTCCCAGGGAAACATCATCTCCAGGCATTGTATTTCTTTCCCCTCTTTATCAGTTTATTTCATCCAGCACAGGCTGATGTAATTATCTTGTTCTTTTAGAAAAGTCTCAAGCTGAAAAATGGTCCCAATGATGTTGTATTCAGCGTCACCACTCAATATCAGGGCACAAGTCGATGCGAAGGTACCATTTACCTCTGGAACTGGGACGATAAAATCATCATTTCTGATATTGATGGAACTATCACACGGTGAGTTTGTTGCGGCTGGGAACCATAGCTCATTACTTCTGACTGATGTATGTTCTGCTCTTCAACAAGATCCCTACCTTCTCAGTTTCCAGCTTGTTATCCTGTAAATCCTCTTACATAGCACTTTTGTATCATTATAGTTATCATTCAGGGAAAACTGCTGATTTATATTTTCAAATGGGGGAAAAAAGTCCTTTGAAGGATAATCTTAAAGTCCGCTGTTATGGTTTATAATACAGTATGTAGAGGAGAAAAAAAACAAATTGTAAAAATTAAAAAGAGCTGGACAAGTCATCAATGGTGTCTAGAACGAGTAATAATGAGAAAATGAATTGCATCCCATGAAGCTAGAGTTGCTGCAACAGAACCAGATCAAGTCCAGACAGAAAAGATCTTTGAACTTAGATCAATACATGACTCCTACAGCTTCTCCTTATGGGTCAGATATTATTGGCCAGATTTAGATGATCTGCATTTCATTCATTTGTTTCTGGTAGTTTTATAGTAACATAACTGAGCTTCGATATTACCATTGACCCTCGAGTCAATGGTGGACTTGGGCTGTAGACGCGTTTCAACGTTAAAGTGTAACATGATTTGGGCTACAAACTTGGATTTTCATAAAGCATTTTTGAGGCACCAACAATGTTCATTCACCCACATTTGTCCACCTTTATAGTTTTACAGTAGGGGGGCAGATTTATCAAGGGTCGAATTCAAAATTCTTAATTCAAATTTTTGAAATTTCTTTATGGTCAAAACTGTCAAATTTGACTAGGGAGTTATTCAAATTTGATTCGAGTTTTTTAAATATATTCTAATTAGATTTTGATATTTATCATACTCTGGCCCTTTAAGAACTCAAAATCAACTATTCGCCGCCTAAAACCTGCCGAATTGCTGTTTAATGTAATGGGAGACATGCAGGGATCAATTTGTAGTTGTTTGCTGCCTTCCTGACATTCACAATTTTTTTCAGTGAAGGAAAACTGGAATCAGGTTTTAAAATTGTAATCGAATTCGATTAGAATTCGATTTGAGTTTTCGAGTCTAAAAAATTTGATTATATTAATACATTTAGGGGCAAATTCACTAAGATTCGTAGTTGCGCCAGGCTTAACTTCGCCGCACTTCGCCACACTTCGCCAGGCGTAGTTTCGCCAGCGCTTCGCAAATTCACTAAAATCCGAAGTTGCGCTCAGGGGTAGCGTAAGGTTGCGAAGTTGCGCTAGTGTTGATTCGCTAAGTAAAGCGAAGTTACGCTAGCGAAGGCTAATTTGCATACGGTGCCAAATTCAAATTTCAATGGAGGAATACGTATCAGCACTACAAATACCTAGAAAACCTTCAAAACATCAAATTTTATTTTGCCCTACACATGTGCCCACTGTCTAGGTAAGTTGCCATGAGTCAGGGGAAGTAGGGGGAAGGAGGGGAGCCCCAAAAAATTTTTCGATCTTTTTCAGCCTATCACCCATAATGTAGAAAACACGCGAGCGTTTTTTGGGACTTAGAAAAAATTTTGACTTTTTTTTTAAGCAATCCCTATCTACTCTATTGCGCTTCGCCTGGTCTGAGGTGGCGAAGGAAGTCTAGCGTAAAAGGTAGCGTTCAGTACACTGCGTGCGTTAGTGAATTTGCGTAGTTACGTCGCTAGCGAAACTTCGCCAGGCGTAAGGGTGCGAAGTAACACTAGCGAAACTACGCCAGCGCTCGTTAGTGAATTTGCGCAGTAACGAAAATGCCAAACGCTAGCGAAGTAACGCTAGCGTTCGGTGCTTCGGCGCTTAGTGAATTTGCCCCTTAGAATCTTGAATTTATGGGAGTTTATTGGAGTTTTTAAAAACTCACATGAATTTAAAATTGGACCTTTGATAAATGTGTCTCTTGGTCTCAGAGTAAAGAGTGTAAAGGGGAGTACAGGTATTGGACCTGTTATCCAGAATGCTCGGGACCTGGGGATTTCTGGGTAATGGATATTTCTTTAATTTGGATCTTCATACCTTAAGTCTACTAGATAAACAGATAAACATTAAATAAATCCAATAGGAGGATTCTGCTTCAAATAAGGATTAATTATATCTTAGTTTGGACCATGTACAAGGTACTGTTTTATTATGACAGAGAAAAAGGAAATCATTTTACATTTTTTTTTATTTTTTTTGGTTAAAAAGGAGTTTATGGGTGACAGCTATTGACAATACAAATCCCATACCTGTACTAGGAATAACACAGTGAACGAATCAATCCCACTCCAGCTCCAGCAGACAGGAGCTCTTGGTTGACCAATATGTCTCGTACAGGACCACAGAGCAATATAGCCGTTATTATCTCGTTAATTAATAAAACCATCTCATTCAATAAAATACAGATATTGGCATTAAGTTCTGTTCAACTGCAAGAAATAAGCATCACAAATAATGCAGAATAATAATGCGAGTCAGAAATAATTCTTCCAGACAATTAAAGTATATCTGATTTATGAAGTAGGTATGACCCTTACTTAGTAGTCTCAACCCACCATTGAAACCATCCGCTTTGACAATTCTAGGCAATCGGTATTGGATTTAACTTTTAGACAATACACAATCAAGTTCCATTACATAGCATTATTGTGTCTAGTTTAACAAAATCAACAAATGGGACAAACTGGGCTTTCTACATCTAATTATAATTTGTCGTGCCTTTCCCTCTTTTTTAGGTGGATTGTTTCCAGATTGTTGGCTAAAGGTCAGGGTACATACACAGATTTGGGGAGATTAGTCGCCCGGTGACAAATCTCCTCTTCTTTGGGGAGACTAATCTCCCCGAACTGCCGCCCCTGCCTTCCGAAGTTTCCTCGTTAGGCAACTTCGGAAAACAAATCGCTCCGAGTGCCATCCCGCCGGCAATTTACATTTCAGCTGGTGGGAAGGCAGAGGAGGCATTTCAGGCAGATTAGTTGCCCCGAAGAAGAGATTTGTCACCGTGCGACTAATCTCCCCAAATTTGCCTGTGTGCCCTGACCCTTATTGTTAAATTAATGTATTCCTTGTTTTATGTTCTTAAATCAGGCTTGCCCATTTACACATAATTCCCCCATATGTAATAAAAGGCACTAATGTTGCCCAGGAGCAGTAACACATAGCAACCAATAAGATGCTTCTTTTAAACAGGTGACCATTTAATGCTTCCTGCTGATTGGTTACTATGGGTTACTGCTCCTGGGCAAATTTAGGGCCTTTTTTTTTAAATAAACCCCATTATGTTTAAATGTGCTCCATGAGGCCCATTCTATAGCTTAGAAACTCCTTGCAAATCTTGTTTTGTTTTCTAACTGTGGCTGTTCCTTCTCCTTTCCTAATTATATTAGTGCCCCTTCTCAACACTTGTACATTTCCCTTTGCATCTTCCACTTACAGATAATTAACTGACTCCTTATTAAACAAGGGTTGACGGTAATAGAAGGTAAAGTCAACTATGGATATAAATACAGCCTATAGAATAGATTGTCAAAACAATTTGTTGTTCGCCTGAAGATGGCAAAAAAAATTCTGTTGGAAAGTAGCGGACGGCTACAGATAAGGAGGGTAAACAAAAATGTTCCTTGCATTTCATATATGAGTCCTGGATGCAGCTCAGATATCTGCCCTTGGCTCTGTCTATGGAAAAGGTTTGCAAAACTGGCAAGATGTAGTATTACAATAAACTCAAAACAATTGATAATCCTATAAATTGTAGTACTTTTTGAATTAAGTATCACCAATGAATAGTAGACCTCCCACCTTAATTAGCTGGAAGACTTTGACTTGTGTTTACCTGTTAATGCCATTCGAAGAAATACCTCCTTCTATACTTATTGATTTCTTAGGGTTTCCATATCTCCTGTCCTTCTTCAACTGACTCCCCAGGACCTGCTGACCACAATAACGTCTTTTGGTTTTTGCTGTTTGCCTTATAAATATGTCAATGAATGCCCAACATAAACAGTAGACTTCCCAAAACATTACTGTAAAGAATACAACCAAACTATTTATAATTTGTGGCATATTGAATAAAAATGGTGGTCTTTTCTTTCAGATCGGACACCCTGGGTCATATTCTGCCAACACTGGGTAAAGACTGGACTCACCAAGGGATAGCAAGGCTCTATCACAAAGTGAGCCAGTGAGTATCTCCAAATGACGTTGGGATCAGAGGGGTTTTGGAATAACTAAATGTTACTGGGATTTATGGCAAAATGTTTTTAGGATTTTGGGTAGTACATAAGTTGTAACCTGGTAGATCCTCTGTGCTACTGGCCCTCCAATTTGGCGCTGGATATCTGTAGACCTCTCTGTTGTCAAAGGGGAACTATCATAAAAATGAAAATTTAATATAAGCTTCCTCATACTGAAGTAAGAAACTTTCTAAATACAATCAATTAAATATTCTGCATCGTTTCTGAAATAATCTGATTCTTCACTATCCCTCTCTCAGCATCTGTTTCTCTTCTTTCTGTCTTCATGCAACAGTTGGGTGTCAGATGAATGATCCAATATATCTTATAGGGGGGCTTCCTTTCCTAGCAGATGTATTAGAGCTCACTCAAATAACTGATTCTAGTACAAACCAAATCTAACAAAATAACTGCATTTTTGCACAAATTCTGCATGTAGAGAGACATGTCTGGTGATTTTAATAGAGTGAGCTCTAATACATCTTCTAGGCAAAAGGAGCCCCCTATAAGATATATTGGATCTAACTGTCAATGAATATCTGACACCCAACTGCTGCATGAAGAAAGAATGAAGAGAAACAGATGCTGAGAGAGGGATAGTGAAGATAAACTTGATTATTTCAGAAACAGTACAGACTATTTAATTGATTGTATTTAGAAAGTTTCTTATATCAGTAAGATGAAGCTTATGTTAAATTTTCATTTTTGCAATATTTGCCTTTAAACCAAGCTTTTAATGGAGTTTTGTGAGATGGTGTTTTTATTCAGCATCTGTATTATACGGTGAAACCTGGGATATCCATCTGCTGCTGAACCTCTACAAGTCTATGTATTAGAATGATTTAGATTATGGTATAATACATCCTACAGATAACTCAGGCTACATAAAGCAGTGCAGGAGGTTAGCCTTCCTACTTTTATTCTTAGGAATAATTATGTGTCATTTTGATTCCATTTGCATTTTAGGAATGGCTATAAGTTTCTCTACTGCTCAGCCCGGGCCATTGGTATGGCTGATATGACTAGAGGCTACCTCCACTGGGTGAATGAACGTGGGACAGTACTACCTCAGGGACCCGTTCTCTTAAGTCCTAGCAGTTTGTTCTCTGCCTTACACAGGTATAGTATATCACTAGTTTCTGATATAATCAAAATCCTACGCAGTGTGTTTGCTGTTACTATTATGCAAATATAAGTATTCAATTCTATTAATTTTCAATGATTTCTTCTGCCTCTTGCCAGCTTTCAAAAAACCCCAGCAGGAAAAAGATATATTTTGCTTTGTGAGATTACAATTTTATTGTTATTTTGTATTACTTATCTTTCTGTTCAGGGCCTCTCCTATTCATATTCCTGCCTCTCATTCAAACTGCCACCTGGTTGCTATGGTATCTTGTCCCCTTGCAACCAGATAGCTGCTGAGATTCCAAACTGGAGAGCAAGAAGCTAAACCAGCTTGGAGTATATCCCAGACCCTTCCACTTTTCAGTGAAGAGGAGCTCTGGCCAAGGGAACAAGTTAAGGGGGGTGACTGACAAATTGGTCCACACCAATAATTTTTACTTTACTTTAGGGCTGCACCAAATCTACTATTTTGGATTCGGCCGAATCCTTCGTGGAAGATTAGGCTGAATCCACGAATCCTTCGTGGAAGATTTGGCCGAATACCGAACTTAATCCGAATCCTCATTTGTTTATGTATAGGGGCGGGAAAGGAAAAAGTGGAAAAAAATTGGTTTACTTCCTTGTTCTGTGACGAAAAGTCACGTGGAATCCCACCCTGCCCACAATTTGCATATGCAAATTAGGATTTGGTTTCGGCCAGGAACAACGATACGGCCGAATCCTGCTGAAAAAGGCTGAATCCTGGCCGAATCCCGAACCGAATCCTGGATTCGGTACATCCCTACATTACTTGTCCTTTAATGTAAATGCATCACCACTCGATAACAGATTCTGTTTGAGCTATTAGCCTAATATCTTTACTTTTAGATGATAAAATAAAGGATTTACTTAAAAGTTACCACTTTATATTTCTAAACAGGGAAGTGATTGAAAAAAAGCCGGAAAAATTTAAGATTGAGTGCCTGACGGACATCAAAACTTTATTTCAGCCCAATGAAGAACCATTTTATGCTGCTTTTGGAAACCGCTCCACTGTAAGTAGCGAAGCATTACACCCCAGAAAATGTATGAGACATGTTATCCAGAATGTTCGCGACAAGGAATTTTCCGGATAATGGATCTTTCCAAAATTCTGCTTCCAATAAGGATTAATAATATCTTAGTTTGGATCAAGCACAAACTACTGTTTTATTATTACAGAGAAAAAAGAAATCATTATCAGATTATTTGGATAAAATGGAGTCTATGGAAGATGGCCTTTCCGTAATTCGGAGCTTTCTCGATAACAGGTTTCCGGATAACGGATCTTATACCTCTACCAAAAAATTCAACTGACATGGGCAAGTGACAGAGTGGTACCTAAAAAATAAAGCAGGGGACCATCCCATTTAATACAAAATATTCTCCACTATTTGAACTGTTATTAAAACGATCCTTATTTGTTGATGAACAATTAAGCAGAATAACTG
This sequence comes from Xenopus laevis, assembly GCF_017654675.1. Lineage (NCBI taxonomy): Eukaryota > Metazoa > Chordata > Amphibia > Anura > Pipidae > Xenopus > Xenopus laevis. The sequence continues at coordinate 126,829,533 of NC_054380.1, forward strand.
ATACAGATATGGCATCTGTTATGCAGAAACCTGTTATCCAGAAAGCTCAGAATTACGGGAATCTCCCATAGAGAAATAATTACATTAAAAAAAAAATCCTTTATCTCAGGATGGTCGTCTCCCATAGACTCCATTTTATCCAAATAATCCAAATTTTTAAAAATGATTTCCTTTTTCTCTGTAATAATAGAAATATAAAACAGTAGCTTGTGCTTAATCCAAACTAAAATATAATTAATCCTTATTGGAGGTAGAACAATCATATTGGGTTTACTTAATAGTTAAATGGCTTTTTAGTAGCCTTAAGGTATGGAGATTCAAATTATGGAAAGACCCCTTGTCTGGGAAAACCCCCAAGTCCCAAGCATTCTAGATAACAGGTCCCATACCCATATAGTCAAAGAAGGGAGAGTTTCCATAAAATACAATAGTTTTTTTCCGGTATATTACATGAATATAGTTTTTATATAGGCTTCAGTGAGTGATGTCATACAGCTGACATCACAAACTAATGATTAGAAGTGATGATATCAGAAAGCACTGTATATATTTTACAGATCATTTATGGCTCTTCTGTATAATAAATACATAAAAGAGCTCTTTTATAACAGAACGAGCATGGTGGTGTTCCTTTATCAACAGTGGACAGTAACCGATTGCAGCCAATCAAATTTGCCAGCACTGTATTGCTCCTGCCGCAGTACATTGGTGGTGCCTATTCTGTCCAAGCTTTTTATGGTGAGCGATGGAGGGACCCCATAGTCCTTTAGCTGCGCAGCGAAGATGGGGGGTCTTATTTATCAAAATCCAAATTTTTTTATGATTATTTTAATAAAAAAAAAAGTCAGACCAAACTAGAATACATGATTGGACCTTATTTATTTTTAAAAAAGCACAATTTAATCGGATCGGGGACAAATACAAAAAAAATCTAGCGAAATCCAATTTTTGTTATGATTATTTTAATAAAAAAAAAGTCAGACCAAAATAGAATCCACTATTTGACCTTATTTATTATTTAAAAAGCAGGATTTAATCAGAACAGGGACAAATACAAAAAAATCAAGCGGAAATCCTAATTATATGAATTTTTTCCCGAATCGCTTGTTTTTTTTCAGACTTTTTCCCAAAAAGCCTGAATTTTTCAGATTTGTTGCTGAAAAGTCTGATATAGACAGATTTTCAGGCTAATTCTAGCGCAAACCACAGAATCTTCCAAATAGGATAAGGACCTCTCCCATTGACTTATAAGTAGGGATGGGCGAATTTGACCCATTTCGTTTCGCCAAAAATTCGCTGCCAGTGAAATGTCGCTGACGCCCATTAAAGTCTATGGGTGTCAAATATAATTTTGCAGCACGGCCATACAAGTCTAAGGGCGTCTTTTTTTTCGGTGAAACAAGGCGAAAAAATTCAGACTTTTTCCATGCTCAGAGTATAACAAATCACGACAGATTCAAGTTTTTTATTCCACTAAAAATTCAGATTTTATACTAAATAAAACTTGAATTTTTCACATTCCCCCCAAAAATTCCCCCAAAATATCCCATGTAGTTATCCAAGTCTACATATTTATGAGAGCATCAAACTGAAATCAGATCATACTCAAAGTATTCAAAGTATATTTATAGTCTAATAGCCGAAAATTTATACTTTACATATCCACTTCTTCGTCTTTTTTTATCTTTTTTATCCGGTTACACAGAGAACTCGGCTTTGCTGCTCCATTAATCTTTCTTACACAATGTGAATTTGCATCGTGTGACATTATTACCCTGTTAAACTGTCCCTACCGTAACAAATGCCGAATTTCTGATTCCCGCAGGACGTGTATTCATACAAAGAAGTCGGCGTTTCGCTAAACCGGATATTTACAGTCAATCCCAAAGGGGAGCTGATTCAGGAGCACGCGAAGACCAACATATCGTCGTAAGTAATGTTTTATTATGATATTGATTGATTGCCAGACTTTTAGCCCCCCATCCTGCCCTTCTATATGTGAGATCATCATTTTTATATTATTATATAAAATTTTGATTAACTGCCCCAACTAATTGGAAGCTTCGGAAGGAGCCGGTGTTAAGGAAGGCACAAACGGTTACAAAAATTCTATTGTGTTTTCATATAAAATATATAACTAAAAAAATATATAAAATATATAAAATAACAGGATCGACCACAATAGGAAAAACACTGCGTATAAATGTCTTATTTGTATTTAAGGTCAGAATTGTAATTTATTTAACTGTTGATTTATAATGAGTATATATACAATATATATCTCTGCTGTTTGGGCTGAAGCACACACAATCAAGGGATCACAACTGCCTGGGTGCCAGTTATAAATTAATGTAAAGTTACAAAAAAATCTGTGGTTTATTTCAAGGTTTCGGCTCAGGAAGACGGCTCAAGTTTAGAAGCCGAAACGTTGAAATAAACCACAGAATTTTTCATGAAACACCTTTGAGTGCGGATCATTCCTTTTTTGTACATATATATATAATTTGCATTACCCAAATGCTGTACTGGAAGCAGATACAGAATATTCACTTTTGGATAGTGCACCAGGCTATGATTCATTTAAAGCGCACATATTTAATGTTTAATTTTTAATATGTAATTTAAAGGGGTGTTTGTTTCACCTTTAAGTTAAGTTGCTTAGAATGGCTAACTCTAAGCAACTTTTCAAATGGGTTTTCTTTATTACAGTTTTTTAAAATATTTGCCTTCTTTTTACGCTTGTCAGACAGGAGTCACTGACCCCATCTTAAAAAAAACAAATGCTCTGTAAGGCTACAAATGTATTGTTATTGCTGCTTTTCATTACTCATCTTTCTAGTCAGGCCTCTCCTATTCATATTCCAGTCTCCTATTCAAATCAGTGCATGGTTGCTAGGGGAATTTGAACCCTAGCAATTGTTGAAACTGCAAACTGTAGAGGTGATAAATAAAAAGCTAAATAACAAAAAAAAATGAAAACTAATTGCAGATTGTCTCAGAATATCACTCTCTACATCAATGATCCCCAACCAGTGGCTCACAAGCAACATGTTACTCACCAACCACTTGGATGTTGCGCCCAGTGGCTCCAGGCTTGGAGGGACATTTTGGTTGCAAAAACCAGGTTTACGGCCAAACCGAACCTCCTGTAGGCTGCCATTCCACATAGGTGCTACCTAATAGCCAGTCACATTCCTTATTTGGCACCCCAGGAACTTTCTTTCATGCTTGTGTTGCTCCCCATCTCTTTTTGCATTTGAATGTGGCTTATGTGTAAAAAAGTGGGAACCCCTACTCTACATCATAATAATTTCTCAAATTATATTATATATATTATATTTTTCATTGATAATGCACCAGACTATTTGCTATTTCTCTAGTTGTTTCCACTGAATATTTTGCACATTGTTCCAGGTACGTCAGACTCTGCGAGGTGGTGGATCACATATTCCCTTTGTTAAAAAGGAGCAACTCATCCGATTTTCCCTGCTCGGATACATACAGTCATTTCACGTTCTGGAGGGAACCTTTACCTCCAGTTGAAAATCAAGACATTCATCCATCAGCATCTTAAATATCCTGCAGCATTTCGGTGAAAGAAGACCCTAAACCTAAATATTTGAGAGCTTTGCAACTTTTTGGACTTTTCCTAAACTTTCAATCTAACGGAACCCTTGCAAGATTCTTTGATCGACGTGAAAATATTGTTGGTTTTTTTTTCAACATATTATGCCAAAGGTTTGGAAAGTACTAGATGAGTATGATATAGGAACCATAGCCGTGAAACGGTGTCTGAAGCAACCTGCATGTGGTGTGCTCAGTTCAGTTTACTGGGAAAATTTTTTTTCTCATTTAAAGGAGAAGGAAAGGTTCAAACTAAGTAAGCTTTATCAGAAAGGTCTATATAAATACACCAGTAAACCCTCAAAGTAAAGCTGGCCATAGACGCAAAGATTCGATCCTACGAATGCACGATTTAAACGATTTTCAGACCGCGTGTGGAGAGTCGTTTGGTCGATCGGCCAGGTTAAAAGATTTCTGTCGGCTGCCGATAATATCTCTGCATGTATTGCTGATTGTACGATTTTCAGTGGGAGACTGTCACTAGCTTTGTCGGACATAACTTTCGTACGATTGCTGTCAGGGGCAGAACATCGGCTGATCTGTTCTTTTACTACTTTATTTGATCTGAATGGTTAGTGACAGGTCGGGAGATGGGGAAGTCCGATCATATCCTCGAATGATCGGATCTTTGCATCTATGGCCAGCTTAATGCTGCTCTGAGTCCTCTGTCAAAAGAAACGCAGCATTTCTTTCCTACTGTTGTGTATGATAAATACGCCTTTCAAAATCCTATAGAAATGAATGGAGAGAGGCAGAATTTCACTCTAGAAGACTGTGGCAACCTCTAACTTCACAGCTTAAACCTCCAGGGCTTGGGCTTGAGCATGCTCAGTTTGCTCCTCTCCCCTTCCCCTCCCTTCTGTAATCTGAGCTCAGAGCTATGAGCGAGCAGGGTGAGACTCAGGCAGGAAGTGATTTCACAGCAAGCTAATATGGCAGCTGCTATCCTAAACAATCAGAGTGTCAAACAGTGTCTAGAGCTGTTTACTGAGGTATGGAAAAGCATTCTAATGGTGTTCTAGCGTGCAGTGTTGTCGCTAATCTATTGGCAATAAACTACCTTGGTAGCTTTCCTTCTCCTTTAAAATGTATTCAGCATTGCATTGAAGAAATCAGGAGATAGCCAACTTTAACATGTTTGGAGGCAAAATAGACCTTTGACTGGGCTTGACTATAGAGTAACAAAGTACATCTTATGGTCCTCGGGTTTTGTTGGCTGCTGATAGTTCTATCACCATCTTGTCCAATATCCACCATCTTGCCTTACTATACATGGTATATCACATCCTCTGCTGCTCTGTAGGACTCTAACCCCTGTTTAGGCTCCCGGGTGAATACCCTATATTTTCACCAGCCTAATAAATTAGACATAGGAGCATTCTTGAAAGTGCAGTGTTGATTCCTGATAAAATAGAATTCTTTTTGCACTGAATAGGCCGAACCAATAGTAAATTGCACTGTATGGGCAAACTGTGACTCTAAACGTTGGCTGGAACTCAGTAGAGAAATCTCTGCATCTCAGCTCCTGTGTACGGAAGTACAAAAGTATTTGATGCAGAAATATTTATCAGCTAATGAGTACTTTTTGCATGATTTTTGGCTTTAGCATCAAACGGTACATTATTATTTACTGCAGGCAGCAGTCTCTAGGCCAGGGATCCCCACAACCTTTTGAACCTGTGAGCAACATTCAGAAGCAAAAGGAGTTGGGGAGCAACACTAGCATGAAAATGTTCTTGGGGTGCCAAATAAGGGCTTTGATTGGGTATTTGGTAGCCCCTATGTGGATTGTCAACCTACATTAAGGCTCTATTTGGCAGTACACCTGGTTTTTATACAACCAAAACTTGCCTCCAAGCCTGGAATTCGGTGAAGCCACTGGGAGCAACATCCAAGGGGTTGGAGAGCAACGTGTTGCTCAAGAGCTTCAGGTTGGGGATCACTGCTCTAGGCAATATACCAAAGACATGGCAGCTTTTCCATTTCTGACTACATCTGGGCCATCGTGGTTGCAGAAATGGCCTCGGTTACTTTGGTCACATAACTGCGCTCCACAAACACAACCAGAAGAGGTTGGCGTGAGTATGACAGGGCTAGTAAAATGTCCAAGTATCGGAACTGACCTGATTCATTCCAGGTGTAAAGAATGGAATCTCATATGGACTACTTACTCTTTCTGTGAAAGAATTGGATGCTTACATAGTAATGCTGGGTTCTCTTACTGCTATAGACAAATATTTTTTTATGAAGCGATAGTTATGCATTGAGGTGCAAACATTATTTGTGCTTCTTCTTTCTTTTTTTTATTGCCTTGTGTCTTTACCTTGAATACACTGAGCTAATAACTGGGCTAATGTGAGGATTATGATATTACTGTAAAAATGATTGTAAAATTCAATTCAATTTGTGTTAATGGTGCACACTGTGCAAAGTAGCATGCTGCAATGCAATGGTGCCCAAGTTGAGCCCATGGAGTCTACCGCAAAATGAATTTATCCATTTAGAACCGTTTCAAGGAATGGAAAAATACTGGTTAATTATGTAGGGAATGCTTCATAAATTCAGGGACGGATTTACATAGTGGGCACTGCCGTCGCCCCTGTCCCCTCCCCTTTATTTGTGCAAATTTTCATCATCTGGACCGGAGCAATGGGGATTGGTGTATGGGTAATTTAAAAAATTATTGTATCATCCCGAGTGTTTTTCAACCAATGTGGGTGTGGTAGGTATATTCATATTCATTCTAGGAAAGGAAGCCCCCCTATAACATATAACTGTCCATGAATATCTGACACCCAACTCCTGAATGAAGAGAGAATGAAGAGAAACAGATGCTGAGAGAGGAATAGTGAAGATGAACTTGATTATTTCAGAAACGATGCAGAATATTTAATTGATTGTATTTATGAAGTTTATTATTTCAGTATGAGGAAGCTTATATAAAATTTTTATTTTTGAGATAGTTCCCCTTTAAGCACTCCAGTTAAATTCACGGATTTATGTGCTACCTTATGTGACAAAACCAGTGGGGTCTAGAGAGCCATCGCCCCCTCCGGATTCTTATGTGGGCAGGAGGCAAGAAATTTTCTGTGCATCTAAATTATCTTCCCTCTCTATTTACTGCCTAGGTGCTCCATTTCATTAAACAAAGGCATTCCAGAGACAATGGAATTAAATTAAAGAGCAGCATAGACAAAGTACCTGGCCAATGCATTTTCTGATGAGGAGGAGGAGAGCCAGCACAGGGTAGGAAGTAAGTGTCTAGAGCAGAGATTTTTTTTTTTTTACCTGTGAGCCATATTTAATTGTTAAAAGAGTTGGGGAGCATGTAAAAAAGTTCTTCGGGTGCCAACTAAGGGCTGTGGTTGGCTATTAGTAGCCCCTACGTGGACTGACAGCCTCTAGGAAGCTCTGTTTGGCAGTCCACTTGGTTTTAAAACTTGCCTCCAATCCTGGAATTCATAAATAAGAACCTGCTTTGAGGCCACTGGGAGCAACATCCATGGGGTTGGTGAGAAACATGTTGCTGGGGATCAGTGATCTAGAGCCACTAGGGGGTGCTCTGTTATTCTACCTTTCCTTCTCCTGTAAACCAGAGATTTAGTATGAGCTAAACTAAAATCCTGTCATGGAAGCATCATAAAAAAGCAATATAGTGCTAGAGCATTAAAACACCAGCTTCACCGATACGCTGCCTCGGTCCTATTACAGGGGATTTATTGACACAGATCTCTTTTAAGAAACAGATACTTTTTATACTCTTTATGCACTGAGCTTTCCAATTGGTGGATCTCTAGAGCTCAGTCTGGGCACCAGGGTCACACATGATCATCAGGATTTATTTGGGGTGTGTGTTGTAGATACTTAGCAAAATATATGCACATGTTATATTTGATAATGGAAGCTAATTCAATAGCATAATAGCATTATTCTAGTGGATTATAAAAAGATTAGAGTATTCAGTATATGAGTTATTTTTATAGGTAGCCCAGTAGAAAGCAACCTCAGCTGATCTCAAGTTATTCCTGTAGGCTTTGGGTGAAGGTAATGCATCTATAACTGGCGGTGGTCTAACCAGTGGGCTGATCCCACTAACAGATCCCATAGATTTAATATGTTCCATAACTTATATACCGTATATACTTGAGTATAAACCGAGGTACCTAATTTTACCTCCAAAAACTGGGAAAGCTTATTGACTCGAGTATAAGCCTAGGGTGAGAAATGCAGCAGCTTCTGGTAAGTTTCAATCAAAAAAATTGAGGGTTTCTGCTCCCATTGGAGGTGCCAGCGTCTCGTTTTTGGATGCCGGCGAATATTCTTGGAGACTATTCTTGGACGCTGGCGAATATTCTTGGACGCCGTTTTTGCGCTTGACCCGAGTATAAGCCGAGGTAGAGTTTTTCAGCATATTTTGGGGGCTGAAAAACTCGGCTTATACTCGAGTATATACGGTAGTTTCTTTTTGGTTTCTTTTTTTTTTAAGCTTTCCAGGCACTTAGATATTGCTTACCCTTTCAATTGGAAAAAGCAATGCTCACCATATCTTCAGTTTAGGATACGCTATACTCCATATTGGTTGCTATCGCTGTATTACAATGTCAGTATTTCTATCCTGTATCCAGTCTAGCACTGTTTGATGCATTTGAGTTCCAAGCTGTATACACTACAGGTTATTGTATTAAGCACATACACACACGTAGCCGCAGCTAACAAGCTCGGGGGCAGATCCAACTCAAACAATTGGCACTTATCTCTGCTCCTTGTTCCCTATGTGCACACGTGCCCCGTTCTTAATTGTGTTTGTACTTTATGAAAGAAATGACTGAAAGCAAGTAATAGTGATGTATCTGATCTGTAAGACTAACTACTCAATAAAGAACAACGGGTTGCAAACCTCTTTGTTTCCTTAATTCCCATGGCTGTGACGTCTGGGAAACTTCCATCAGACTAAACCAATCGTTTTAACTTCAGGCCAACCATAGGATCATAATGGGGACCTACAGAGACCCATCAGGAGACAACGATATCAACATGCCAAAGTGGTTCACGTTTGAGGGCATTTTAAAGCCTACCTAATGAATATTTGGCTAATTGTTGGCCTAATGTTGATCGGCCAGGTTAAAGTTCCCATACATGGACTGATAAGCTGCTGACTATCCAGGTCCATGTATGGCCAGTTCTAGTTTTGTATGACATTTGGTACCATAGATATAGGTTGATTCCTTGACTGAGCAAATCTGAAAATGTTTTAATTTCCTACTGTTAGTACAGGTTTGGGACCCATTATCCAGAACCCACAGGACCTGGTTCTTTCCGGATAATGGACCTTTCCATAATTATGATCTTCATAACTTAAAGGGCATGTAAAGGCAAAAAAATAAAATCCCATTTTTACTTTCTTTAATGAAAAAGAAACCTATCTCCAATATACTTTTATTAATAAATATGTACCGTTTTTATAAGAAACCTGACTGTATGCAGTGAAATTCTCCCTTCATTTAGTGCTGTGGATAGGAATTGTCAGATGGTCCCTAACTGCTCTGCAGGGAAACAATCATACTTATGAACAGCAGGGGGAGCCCCGCCTTACTTCCCAGCCATGCAGAACTCAAGCAGCTTTATGACGATCCCTAAGCAGCCCAGACCACACTGAGCATGTGCACAGTCTTAGTCTTGCAAAGATGTTTAACAAAGTTACAAGATGGTGACCCTCTGTGGCCAACTTTGAAAGCATAAATTATTTGTTTGATTAGGCTTGTGGTGCAGTAAGTTCATGTTTATGTTTAGTATACAAAATACAGCATTTCTCGCCTTATTCTATTTTATACTTTACATGCCCTTTAAGTCTACTAGAAAATCATGTAAACATTAAATAAACCCAATAGGCTGGTTTTGCCTCCAGTAAGGATTAATTATATCTTAGTTTGGATCAAGTACAAGGTACTGGGGGTCATTTATAAAGTTAGCGCAGCGCATATTTATTCGCAAATGGTTGTATTTCCCATGTTTTTCCTGAAAGCTAATATATTGCACCGCTCTGCCCGTCTTTACGTTTTTTTTACAAATTCACATTGTGAATACATTTTTGCAAATGGCTCACGAATGAGACGATTGTGTGAGTGCGCCCACTGTGCGAGGTCGTTGTGCATGAAAATAGCGTTGACAGTAACTTAAATTCGCAATTTGCAAAACTGTTTTGCGAATATTTTTTCCCCCACCAAATTTGTGGCGTCATTCAGACACAGAGTGTGCACATAAATATTCGCAATTTGCGTTTTTTGACATGTTTAAAAATCTCTTATAGACATTTGCATTGTGAAAAAGAATTCACAATTCTGTTCTTATTCAGCTTTAAAAATATAACCTTGCGCAGGGCAAATATATTCACTGTGCGAATCAATCTGCCCTGCGCGAACTTTATAAATGAGCCCCACTGTTTTATTATTACAGAGAAAAAGGAAATCCTTTTTAAAAATTTAGATAATTCGGATAAAATTGAGTCAATGGGAGATGGCCTTCCGTAATTTGGAGCTTTCTGGATAACAGGTTTTTGGATAATTGATCCCACTGCTCCTGCATGTGCATCGGTGTTGTTTGCAGCAGGAAAAAAATATAAAAAAAATTCTCAAAACTATTTAAAACTTTAAAAATATTATACTTTGCTGACACATTCAGTACAATGTAAAGGACTTATTTATAGCAATGACTTCCCCTTTACCTTGTTTTATGGGTTAAATTTCAAGCTTGTGCCTTTATTTTAGCCTTTTTGAGCCCTAGATACAGTTATAATGCAGAGGATGAATCATCAGTCTTTGGCAAGCGTTAGCAGCAGTGACATTATTCATATCATTTCCATTCAGTTGATAAAGAGTCAACATGCAGACAGTGCCTCCGAGCAAATGTTTGCTACAAACAGACAAACTGTCGCTTGCAAGTGCCATCAGTTTCTCTGCCAGGTTTGTACTAGGCCTCTCTCCTGCATATTTGTCATAAATTAAAAAAGGGAACGCGGTGTATTTCATGTTAAATCAACATAAAATTGCATAGCTGGTGTCCTCAAGGTTGTAAATATTTAGCATATGCTTGAAACGGAGAATTTATGTTTAAATAATATTTTTCTGGAAAAGTATTTTGGGAAAAAAAGGGAAATTTCAGTTGATTTCACAGCCTATGTGGTCAGTGTTAGATACACCTTCATTATGAGTCATTGGGGCACCAACAACTCCTCAGCCTGAGATTCACGTGTGGTCAGGACATTGTTCATGAAACCTTCAGAGAATGCACACATGACTTCTACATGTATGTGGTGTGTAAGGCAGGTGCCCTACATGTACCAATAAGATCAAACGCAGTTCCTCTTCACTGCCTCCTAGTATGATCCTTCATGGAGTGGACAGAGCATTAGGAAGGAGGCCAGACCATGTGTAGCCTCCCATACGCTCCCCCATCATCTGGTTGATCGGGCAGAGAGTGTAACCAGTCGGTTCATTCATTACAGGACAATCTCTTAAAGGGGAACTCAAGTCTAAAATAGAATAATGCTAGAAATGCTGTATTTTGTATATTAAATATAAACATGAACTTTCTGCACCAGAAGCCTAATTAAACAAACGATTTATGTTTTCAGAGTTGGCCGCAGGGGGCTGCCATCTTGTAACTATGTTAAAGGGGACCCGTCACCCAAAAAAATGATTCATAATCCTATTTTATCACATTAGTCAAGCAAAATGAACTTTAATTACACTATATAAATTATTTGAATCTTGTTTCCTTCAGTCTGGGAATTCATAATTATAGCAAGCAGGCAGGAGCCATTTTGTGGACACTGTTATTAAGACAAGTCTTGTATCATCTCAGAATCTTGTTTGTGCACCAGAATGGGGGACCTGATGTTCATCCCCATGCCCTGGTTACACAATTAAATGGTAAAAAGAACGGAGGGAATGTGGGGAGAGCAGTGACATCTAGGAAGTGCTGAATGGAAAGTGAAAGTAATTGTCTGCCCCACCTCTCTGCATTTGGCATAGAGGTGGGGCAGACAGTATTTGATTTACAGCTTATATTTTTCAATGACCTTACAACAGCTATGAATGTTTTAATAAAAAATAGAAGTTGCATTTCATGTTTAATTTGAAAAGGACTTTTATTAAACAGCTTTTCTGTCTGATTGACAGGTCCCCTTTAAACATTTGCAAGACCAAGACTGTGCACATGCTCAGTGTGGTCTGGGCTTCAGTCGGGAGGTTAAGCTTAGGGATCGTCATAAATTATCAAAACAGCACAAGTCAAATAATATCTGCCATAGAAGCCAATACATCAAGACTTATTAATAATCAGAATATACAGACTGCACTGGGTCCTGTGTTGTCATTTAATCTAATGTGGATTTTATAGTTTTTGTATTGTTTAATATAAACTTTCTCCAACTCTACAGAACCAGTGGCTGCAGCATAAAAATCCTTCAATGAGAATCCCATTTTATCTGTTTAAATCTGGTTTCATGATCTTTGTTCCTGCAGCTGGAGTTGGAAACATTAAAGGGGATGTAAAGGCAAAAATAAAAACCAATACGCAGTCGCCAGCTGCTCTACAGGGAAACAAACAAAGCTGCTCAAGTTCTGGGAAGTAAGTTGGGAGGGGGGTTGCCACATGCTATTTGAAAGTATGATCCTTTCCCTGCAGAGCAGTTTGGGACTGTCTGCAGTTTCCTATCCACAGAAATCAGAGGCTCAGCACAACTAAATGAAGGGATAATTTCACTGAATACAGTCAGTTTTATTATACAAACGGTACACATTTTCTAATTAAAGTATATTGGAGATAGAAATGGGATTTTATTTTTTTGCCTTTATATCCCCTTTGAATTCAAATGATGCTGCTGATGTTTTGTATTGCATTCATTATCTGGAAACCCATTATCCAGGAAGCTAGGAATTAGGGGAAGGTCATCTCCCATAGACTCCATTTTAAGCAAATAATTCTAATTTTTAAAAACGATTTCCCTTTTCTCTGTAATCATAAAACAGTAGCTTGTACTTTATCCCAACTAAAATTTAAATTTAATTCATTCTTATTGGACGCAAAACCAGCCTATTAGGTTTTTTTAATGTTAAATTATATTTAGCAGACTAAGGGGGTTTTTTTTTATCAAAATCCGAGTTTTAAGTAAAAAAAAATGCGACGAAACTAGAATCCACGATTTTATCTCATTTCTGGTTGGAAAAAACTCAATAAAATCAGTTCTGAAAAAGACTTGAAGACTTCGGGTTTTTGCAAAAAACCCATAATTTTTTTGGTTTTTATGTCCGAAACGCTCAAATTTTTTGTGAAAATTTAAGAAACCCCTGATATTTTTTTGGCTGAAACGCAGCACTGACCATTTGAAATTGGACCTTTGCCATTTACGTCTACAGGACCCCGACAGCTTGGATTACTTTCAGATTCTGACAGATCAGCCTCACAGTATAATAAATCACAAAAAAAAATCAAGTTTTTTTTCCACTAAAAATTCCGATTTTATAGTTAAAAAAAACTCATTTTTTTTTTTGGCATTCTGACTTTAATAAATAACCGCCTAAAACTATTGTGATCTAAATTACAGAAAGATCCCTTATCCAGAAAACCCCAGGTCCATAGCATTCTGGATACCCAGTCCCATACCTGTATTGGGGATCAAATACTATTCCCAGGCAAAAGTGAAAGAGTACTAAGGGTCACACGATGACACCTTTAAGTATTAATCCTAGCCAGCCAAGGCCGGGGTCAGTATTACAAATTTATTGGCGATGTACTTGCTGGTACCTTGTAATAACCAATAGAGGTGAAATATTTAGACTCAATTCGTGAGAAAAAAAAGCCCATAGACTATAATGGAAAGGAAAAAAAATGTTGTTTGAAGCCCATTGACAGGCTGGTTTGACACATTTTTAGGTAAGTGAAATGGGTCAGGTTCATCCATCACTAATAACTAGTCCTCTGGCCAATTTTTGAGAAAGCAAAATGGGTCAGATTCACCCATCACTAATAACTAGTCCTCTGCAGTTGGCACACGTCCAATCCACCCCAGAACCCCTCTCCTAGCTCACACTCTCCCTATGTTACCCAAGTTCCTTTCCAATGTCCAATTTCCAATTGCCCCATTTGTGTCGCCATTTCGCCCCTTATATCATAGACAGGCCCTGGCCGATATTATATGAGCCAACATCAGTGACACAGGCAGTAAGAACAGGGTCCTGTTATAGCCTGAAGCGCCTCCTGCTCCCCAACTTGCTCTCATTTCTAGGGGAAGCAGCTCTGAAACCCAGAGACCTAAACAGTTCAAAGGAAGGCTGTATCTTTCCAAAAGGAAATTGCTCTCAGTGTAACCTAAAACACAAAATGGCTTCCTTTTCTTGTTCATCCCCATTCATTGGACCCACATAGTATGGGGCTCAACCATTTTTGTTGTCGGGACCGTTGCTGATATAGCATATACCTAACGAGTGCATAGAATTATTTAAAGGAGAAGGAAAGTCTTGGTGCACTTGGGGGTGCCAAATGTTAGGCACCCCCAAGTGATTGTATTGACTTACCTGAAACCCCAGGCCGGTGCTCCTATCAGTAGTGATGGGCGAACTTATTCGCCAGACACGAATTTGCGTCGAGAAAAAATTGGATGGCGGCGTCCAAAACGGAAGCCAGTGTCAAAAACGAGACGCTGGCTCTGTTTCGCGAATGTTTCGTTGTTTCGCAAAATTCATGAATTCGATTCGCCCATCATTACCTATCAGCAAAAAACTGCACCGGCCCGGGGTTATACCAGTGAGCACCATGGAGCACTTCTCTTCCAACTTCTTCTTTCTTCAAATTTCCTGGGGCGGACGCATGCGCAGTAGAACGAAATAGCCGACTTTTTAGTTAAAGTTCGGCTTTTCGTTCTACTGCGTATGCACAGCCGTGCGAAGGAAAGAAGGAGCCGTAAGAGGACACTCTGTGGTGCTCACTGGTATAACCCCAGTTTTCTGCTGATAGGAGCACCGGCCCAGGTTTCAGGTAAGTAAATACAATCACTTGGGGGTGCCTAACATTTGGCAACCCCAAGTGCACAAACCTTTCCCTTCTCCTTTAAAGGGGAAGGAAACCTAGTCGGCGCAAACCCCCCACCCCCCACCCGTTTGTTGCCCACCTGTCCCGCTGGGCAAATGCCCCTAACTTGTTACTTACCCTTCTGCGCAGGTCCAGTCCAGGGAGTTCACAGACGACATCTTCTTCCACGCGATCTTCTTCCTGCTGTGAACGGCGTTTTGGCGCATGCGCAGTAGGATAATTTCGCCGGTACGGATCTACTGCGCATGCACCAAAAGTCACGCGCATGCGCAGTAGATCGTACGGGCAAAATGATCCTACTGCGCATGCGCCGTTCAAAGCAGGAAGAAGATCGGGTGGAAGAAGATGTCGTCTGTGAACTCCCTGGACTGGACCTGCGCAGAAGGGTAAGTAACAAGTTAGGGACATTTGCCCAGCGGGACGGGTAGGCCAGGGGGGAGGAGGGAGGGGGGGCAATACACGGGTGGGGGGTTTGCACCGACCAGGTTTCCTTCCCCTTTAAAGTGTTTGCTATAATCTGGTAAGTTATATTGTCTGATTTCATGAATTTAAAACATCGGTCTTTTTTTTTTATTCTCTTTTATTCTTGAAGCATAAGTAGCTTTGCTCTACCCTGTCACTGAGCTGACGCTGAATAAACCAAGTCGCTCCATAATGTAGAAATAAAAACAATATATTTTTCATACACAGGACACCAGCCTCTCTTTTTTTTTTTTTGTCTCTGACAAATTACTTAATAGACCGACATGGCAATGGCCATAAATAATTTATAAGAAAAAATTAAAGCCTCTTGCTGTGAATAGCCCGGTATAAATATTGCAAAAACGGCATTTCTTTTCCTACTGACTTGCAGCGTCATGGAAAACAGATCCATTTATTATCATAAACAGACGCGTATCCCCTGCCTTCAACTGTCACCGGCGCAAGTCATTTTCGAGTAATAAGCCACAAAGGTTGTCATCATTCAGTATAATATTCGATGGTTTCACAGAGAGACGTGAGGCTTCCAGCTCCGTGCCAGAAATCTATTTATTGATACAGGAAATCCATTTTTGCCTCGAGTCGCCTTTAATGAGTTTTACAAGCAAGTGGCCTCTTCCTGTGACTCACACTGTGGATTCCGAGCCGGAGATTGCGGTTTTAGGTTTCGCACTGGAAAACAACCAATATGCCTACAAGATGTTGTCTCCGTGGTTATTCAGCCGGAGGGAACCAAATATAATAATAACTCGGGGTTTGCCTGCTGTAAAATAAACAGAATATTGTTTCTTATTAGCTGAATGCAGTCGCTCGCTTTCCAACTGGATCTCAAAGAAGAGGATGAGCTGTGAAGCAGGTCTCACCGCCTCCCATGTGTATGCGCAACAGTGTAACACAATTAGGGATGCACCGAATCCAGGATTCGGTTCGGGATTCAGGCAGGATTCGGCCTATTTCGGCCTTTTTCAGAAGGATTCGGCTGAATCCAAACCTTAATTTTCATATGCAAATTAGGGGCAGGGAGGGAAATCGCGTGATTTTTGTCACAATACAAGGAAGTAAAAAATGTTTTCCCCTTCCCACCCCTAATTTACATATGCAAATTAGGGTTCGGATTCGGTTCGGTATTCGGCGAATCCTTCGAATTTGCTAGCGAAAGAGACCGTCACTAGCGAAGTTTCGATCCCTATAGCCAGGCGAATTTTCACTCAGGCTGATGATTGTTAATCTGTGAATTCACTAAAGTGCGAATCTTCCATTACGTTACCTCTTTCACCGGAGTTTCCTTCGCCACCTTGGACCTGGCGAACTGATAAAATGAAACTACATCCCCCTCAATCTTATGTCAGTGACCTCATATCCTGTATGCCGGAAAGTCTTAAATTTTTTTTAAAACACTGGTGTTTTTTCATATTTTAAAGTGGGTTTCTTGGGTTTATTTGAATCTTGTTTCCGTCAGTTTGGGAATTCATAATTATAACAAGCAGGCAGCAGCCATATTGTGGACACTGTTATTAAGACAAGTCTTGTATCATCTCAGAATCTTGTTTGTCAGAATGGGGGACCTGATGTCCATCCCCATGTACTGGCTACACAATTAAATGGTAAAGAGAACGAGGGGAATGTGGGGAGAGCAGTGACATCTAGGAAGTGCTGAATGGAAAGTGAAAGTAATTGCTTGCCTCCCGCATAGAGGAGGGGCAGACAATATTTGATTGACAGCTGAGATTTTTAAATGAGTTTACAACAGCTATGAATGCTTTAATTGTTTAATTTTTGAAAAGGACTTTTATTATACAGATTTTTGTGTCTGGGTGACAGGTCCACTTCAAGGGGCAGATTTACTAAGGGTCGAATTTCTAAGTTAAAAAAACTTCGAAATTCGACCCTCGACTTGAAATCCTTCAACTTCGAATATCAAAGTCGAGGGATTTTTACCGTGTTCAATCGAATATAAATAGTTCGAACCGAGCGATTCGAACTATTTTTAGCGATCGTTCGAAGGATTTTTATTCGACCAAAAAAAACTTAGAAAAGTGCTCTGGAAGGTCCCCATAGGCTAACATTGCACTTCGGTAGCTTTAATTTGGCAAAGTATGAAGTTGAAGTTTTTTTTAAAGAGACAGTACTTTGATTATCGAATTGTCGAACGATTTTTACTTCGAATCGTTCGAATTGAAGTCGAATATAGCCTATTCGATGGTCGAAGTACCCAAAAATTTACTTTGCAATTCAAACTTTTTTAAATTCGATCCATCACTCGAGCTTAGTAAATCTGCCCCTAAGTGTTTTAAAGGAATGACAATATAATGCTGCAGTGGTAAAAATGGTGTGTTTGTTTCAGAAACTCTACAATTGTTTATATAATTAAGAAATGGGGGCAGCCATTCAAAGGAGAAAAGGCTCAGGTTACACAGCAGATAAGATCTGTAGAACATAATGGTGTTATCTGTTATCCACTATTTAACCTGTACCATATAGACTTTTTTTCAATTTCTTGCATTGCTACACAGCAGCTTGTTTATATGAACTATAGTAATGTTTCTGAATCCAACACACCATTTTTACCAGTGCAGGGCAACACTACATGATATTTTCATTACTTTAAAACACTTTCTTTTTTTGGTTTAACTGTTTCTGTTACCAGAAAATCAGTTAAACATTAATAAAGCCCAGCAGGATTGTTTTGCCTCCAATAACAATGAATTCGATCTTCGGATCAATTACGAAGTATTTTTATTACAAAGAAAAAGGATAACGGATTCCATAACTGTATTGCAAAAATAAAAAATCACCCAGCAAGCATTCTGTTATATATTCGGTCTATTCTGAAGAAATGTGTTAGAGCCGCACATATTCATTTCATGGCTTTTTATGGCTAAATGAAAGAATGTAGGTTTTGCACCTGGAGCTAATTTGCACATCTCTGTTAACAGCTTGTTTTCTTTTTGTGCTGACTTTATTTTCTGTTCAAGCCAGGCCCATAGCGTGAGAAATATATGAGGAACATACTTTTATATCCATGAGACACGTTTGGAGCAATAATTCTTTCCTTGCAGTATATAAATTGTTATGACCTGGTTTTTTTATTCTGCATTTTTATAGTGATTATTGATTAACAGGAGGCAACATGGAGGTTAAATATACATTTTCAATATTGTTCCTTAGTTTTCGAGCTCCAGCAAATGACCGAGACTGGTCATATACAGCTTCATTCATTGGCGACTTCTGGATCATTGTTCCGGGGATGCTGTAACTATAAACACCCAAACAAATGAATGTGGAATTTCCTGAATTGCTCTCATGATTCATTTTGCATTTTACATGATTTATTTTCTTTTAGTTTTCATGATAGCAGCAGTTTGGCACTGCTCATATCATATATTTGCAACAGGAACACCCGTGACTGCTCCGTCCGACCGGAGGTTCAAGCTACTGATGCAGTAAAAGTCTCCTGATACAGGTATGGGATCCATTATTCAGAAACCATTTATTGATGCCCGAAACCTGCGGGATCCGCGGGTTTACCCACAAGTCCACTGGGTTCGACCCAACTCCTGCACAAAATCTTCAGCTTAGCACTTCCGGCGCCAAAATGTATAAACTTGCTCCTCGCCAAGGGCCGACCGGACTCCCTGTGCTAACACGTGACCGCGCCTCCGGAACCACGCAAACTTGTATATCAACTTGTAAATTTTCACTGAGCACCAGGCAGCTTCGGGTCATAAAATCTTCACTTTATTAGATGCATTAAAACCAATCAATCATCCGCAGTCGTGTAACATACCCCACGCTTATTCAAATCAATGCATGGTTGCTAGGGGAATTTGGACCCTAGCAGCCAGATTGCTGAAATTGCAAACTAGTGAGCTGCTGCATAAAAAGATAAATAACCACAAAAAATTTACAAATTTAAAACAATTGAATATTGTCTCAAAATATCACTCATTACATCATACTAAAAGTGAATTTAATGGTAAACAAAACCCTTTAATAGTTAATTGGTATTTATTGTACTATTGTTTTATGTTTTTGTACTGAATTCCCTATTAAGAACTTTGTGCAGCCTCTATCATTATTTTAAACTATACACACCCAGAAAAATCAATGTCCCTCTATGCCCCTCTATTTATAGACCTGCTCCGGCCCTGCAGTGACGTCACAAAAGGGGCGGGGCAGGCGCGGGTTGATTTGAATAAGAGACTGGAATATGAATAGGAGAGGCCTGAATAGAAAGATGAGAAATAAAAAGTACCAATAAGAATACATTTGTTGCCTTACAGAGCATTTGTTTTTTAGTTGGGGTCAGCGACCCCAATTTGAAAGCTGGAAAGGGTCAGAAGAATGAAGTCCAACTGAAAAGTTGCTTAAAATTCTATACTAAATACTAAAAGTTATCTGAAAGGTGAACCTCCCCTTAAAGTCACTGCTTAATGGGCCTGTGGCATGATGTTCGATCATCAAGGGCCTTTGAATCTCAGTTTGGACCCTCCAGGAGTTATAAAAGGTGGTGGTACCTCTATGGTTCCAATAATTGTCCATGTCAGTTGACACAGAGTAACTGCTCCTAAATAATTGGTTGCAGACGTGACACAATCACAGATCGGCATATTTTTTTTTTTTTTTGAAACTAAGATTTTATTGAGTTTCACAATAAACTTACATAGTCAACAACAAAAGACTCATGTCATCATCTATAACAATCAGTTCCGTTCCATGCAAAGGTATCTAAATTACAGTACAGACTGAAGTTTGAATTACAGAAAAGTATCAAAACAGCACAACCGTAATGGAAAAGCAACAGTCAAAATAATAAAAAAAAAAAAAAAAGTTTGGAAAGTAAGAAGAGGGAGAGAAGAAAGCAACCAACACAAGAGATATCATAGGAAGGGGAAGAAGCAGCCAATAGAGACATTACGAATTCCGAGCTGTGTTGAAAGCAATAGGGAAATCAGGATCGGTCATCTCTAGAAGTTAGATAATAATCCCAGTTGCCCCAAATATTATTATGTAATTGCAAGGAATTGTTAATACGGGCAGTCATTTCCTCAAATCGTTTGTTATTTTCAAGCCTAAGGATTATTTCCTGTGCGGAAGGGATGGCGGAGGATTTCCATTTGGAAGTTATTGCCAATCTGGCCAGAGTAGTTACCTGGTTGACCCACTTTTGAGACGCACCTTTCAAACCCGAAATCGGGAGGGCTAAAAGTAAGTGGGGCATGTCGATATTCAAAGGAGTTCTGAGGACTGCTGTTATTAAATTAACAATCTCCTGCCAGAACTCAGTCAGTTTAGGACAGGCTCATAAAATATGATGAAGCGTGCCCTTATGGTGACACCCCCTCCAACATAGAGGGCTGCTCTGTGGAAACATCTTGGAAAGCCTATCTGGGGTGAGGTACCATTTCATCAGTGTTTTATAAATACTCTCTTTTTGTTGAACACAAGTCGTCATTTTGCGGGCATTTTCCCATATTTTGCCCCATTGGGCGAGGGTTATGCCTGGTTCCCACACAGATTCCCAGTACAGCATGTAGGAGTGTTTAGGGAAGGGGTCTTCTGGGAGGGCGTTCAAAGAGCTGTATAAACGTGAGATTAGACCCTTAAACGGGAACAGGCTACCTAAAATTTGCTCAACGGGGGATGATCGGCATATTTTTTGTATATGTTCTTATCTTTGAAGTGCGTGCTTTGTTGTGTGTGTTTCGCTGCATCCCCTGCAATTGTGACCGATGAATCTTCCCCTCTAGGCTGCAGTTACCCTGGAATTATGGGGAATGACCCTGCATTGTGCGTACAAAACATTGAGGTTGGATCCCATATTATATTATTGCACTTGCATAAATGACCCCCAAGTACCTGTAATGAATGTTGTCAAGCTGAAACTAAACGTTGTGATATTACTGGAACTGAGCTCACTGGTGGTCTGCCTGCTGGTAACTCCTGTATGTGCAAATGGGAAACATTGTTTTCCTAACCCCCAGGTTATATGTGTAGCCAGCTGGTCTGATCCGCTAGCTATGATTTAAGCTTCCAGCCCAGCACAGAAAGTCCCCTGATGACATGATGTATAACGGGAAACTAAAGAAGCACCGCTGGATGTCATCTACTCCAACTGTCATCTTTGTAAGCAGTCTTGAAAATAGCAATAAAATCAGTTTTTCCTGAGACAAGATGCTCCAAATCATTCCATGTACAATTACCCTATGAGAAATGTGGATGTCTCCTTGGACAGGGACATTTTTCAACATCTCTCTCAGATAAATGCAGGTTATGCACTTTTGCAAATAGAATATAAATGCAAGTTATACACTAAATGGCAGTGAGTTGGGAGTTTCCTTAACTGAGAAGGATCTTGGAGTTTTTTTGTGGAAAACAAGTTGTCTGATTCCAGGCACTGTCATTCTGTGGCTACTAAAGCAAATAAAGTTCTGTCTTGCATAAAAAAGGGCATTAACTCAAGGGATGAAAACATAATTATGTCTCTTTATAGGTCCCTGGTGAGGCCTCATCTGGAGTATGGGGGCAGTTTTGGACTCCAGTCCTTAAGAGGGATATAAATGAGCTGGAGAGAGTGCAGAGACTAAGTGCAACTAAATTGGTTAGAGGGACGGAAGACTGTCAAGGTTGGGGTTGTTTTCTCTGGAAAAAAGGCGCTTGTGAGAGGACATGATTACACTTTACAAGTACATTAGAGGACATTATAGACAAATAGCAGGGGACCTTTTTACCCATAAAGTGGATCACCGTACCAGAGGCCTCCCCTTTAGACTAGAAGAAAAGAACTTTCATTTGAAGCAACGTAGGGGGTTCTTCACAGTCAGGACAGTGAGGTTGTGGAATGCACTGCCGGGTGATGTTGTGATGCTGATTCAGTTAATGACTATAAGAATGGCTTGGATGGTTTCTTGAACAGACATAATATCAAAGGCTGTTGTGATACTAAGCTCTATAGTTAGTGTATGAGTACCGTATATAGAGTTTATGTGAAGGGTCAGTGTGTGTGTGTATGGATACTGGGTTTCATTTGGAGGGGTTGAACTTGATGGACTTTGGTCTTTTTTCAACCCGATTTAATTATGTAACTATATATAGCTTTGTTCATATGTGAAGGTTAAGGACATAGATAGAGGCTTAGAGTCACCATCAGCAGAGCAGTGGGGATGTATTTGCCTCCTGTGGGTTGGGTAATGCACATAAGGGTTAACCTTGACGAGCAGGTGTTTAGGTATTGAGCCATCAGAAACCCTCGTGGAGGACTTGAGCACAGATCATAAACCAGTCAAGCAGTCAGGGCAGGCAGCATAACAGGATCATCAGTAAAACTGGTACAGGTCAGGGAAAGCAGTGATCCAGCTGTGGTCTAGGGTCAAGCTGAAATCTCCAACCAGAAGTCCTTTGCAGAGAAAAACACAGGAACTCATTGAATGGGCAATGGAACAATGCAGGTCGCTTGTGATGACGGACGCACTGTGTTTGTTGCAACAAAAGCAAAAATGGCACCGTATGCAACGGCCTCCAGATAACCATGAAGCTTCAGATGATCAGCCCAAAAGCTTGAGCAGTCTTACATAAGACCCTCATTTCAAAATGATAAATAAACACAGATGTTTGCTCTACAGTTGGCACTCTACTAAAACTAAAAAACGGAAAAAAACTAAAAATAGTCAGTACAGCCGCAAAAAACAAAGTATCCATGTCAATATTTTTTGGTTGTAAATTACTATATTAGACTGGCCTAATGTTGTCTGCTGTGGGCTGACTATTACCCTGTAATCAGATCAGGAGATCTAGATCATACAGATTCCTGCCAGACATGTTACAAAATCTGTGCGTCAGCCTGTGACTCATTTAGGGCTCATTGAACATTGCTGTGGGCACAATGCATTAACTGCATTAATGGTGCAAAATGTATGAAAAGGCAAAAGATTTTAGGTGCACTGGTGCCCTGGTAGGAATTAAATACAGGTCTCTACTTGCCTTGTGACCACCTTTGCTGCCAGGCCTGTATATCTGCTTTGCACCAGTTATTTGTACATGATGCTTCCATAATAAATGAGACCTATTGTGCTTAATATAGGTTGGCATAAGACTTTTTTTTATATAGATATACACAGGTTAAAAAAAGTAATTGAGAAAGCTCCAAATTATGGGATAGCCATTAGTGATGGGCGAATTTATTCGCCAGGCGCGAATTCGCGGCGAATTTGCGCGATTCGCGTCCAGCGAATAAATTCGCGAAACGCCCGCGAAAATTCGCCGAAAAAATTCGCCGTCAAAAACGGGCGCTGGCGTCAAAAACGGGTGCCGGCGTCAAAAAACGGGCGCCGGCGCCGTTTCGCGAATTTTTCGCCGTTTCGCGAATTTCGCAAACGGCGCAAATTCGCCCATCACTAATAGCCATCTCTCATAGGGGCAAATTCACTAACCTCCGAAAATTTGCCAGCGACGGCTTCACTCACAGCGCCAGGCGTAGAGTCGCCAGGACAACGTTAATTCACTAAAATCCGAAGTTGCGTCCAGGGCACCAAACACTGGTGAATATGCACTAACGTTACTGCGCCAAATGAAGCAAAGTTGCGCAAGCGTTGAATAATTTGTATACAGCGGGAAGTGAAAGTTGAATGGACGTATATGTTGCAGCAAATACATTACATTACACAAGTCCAGGGAACCTTAATAAAAGAAAAAAGAGTTGTTATATTGCCCTACACATGAGTCCAGTGTATAATTTATGTGGCATGTGTAGGGGGGAAGCCGGTTACCCCAAAAAAATCTTACGCTATTTTTCACCCTATCACCCTGAAAAAGGAAAAGTCGCCAGAGTTTTTTGGGAAAAATGTTCAACTATTTTTTGAGGAAGTCCTATCTACTCTATTACACTTCACCTGGTCTGAGGTGGTGAAGGCAAGTCTGGCGCAAGAGGTAACGTTCAGTAAAATCCGCATCTTAGTGAATTTGCGCAGTTACACCCATTCGCCAGAGCGCAAATTCACCAGGCGTTAGGAAGTGAAGTACCGCTAGAGTCTATCTCCTTTGCTAGCAATGTTATGCCAGCGCCCGTTAGTAAATCGCGAATTTTTGCCTGCGTTAGTCACTTCGCCCTTTAGTAAATTTGCCCCATAGTCTCCATTATAATCAAATATTTATTTTCTCTGTAATAAATAAACATTACCTTGTACTTGATCCCTACCAATATATAATTAATCCTTTTTGGAAGCAAGGTAGTCCTATTGCATTCTATCAATGTTTAAATTATTTTTAAATAGACTAAGGGCAGGACTACACGGCCG
This sequence comes from Xenopus laevis, assembly GCF_017654675.1. NCBI lineage: Eukaryota > Metazoa > Chordata > Amphibia > Anura > Pipidae > Xenopus > Xenopus laevis. The sequence goes on from NC_054380.1 coordinate 126,854,018, forward strand.
ATTTCGCCGCGATCCGACGCGCTGCGCAAAATCACAGGCATCACGTCGGATGCGACGGAAACAAGGTAAGTAATTTAATTGTCGCATCGTGCCGCATTGTTGATGCGACGCGTAGCGTCTGCATCCGACAGTCGCGTCGCATCAACAATGCGACACGATCCGACACTGCCATTACTTACCTTGTTTCCATCGCATCCGACGTGACGCCTGTGATTTTGCGCAGTGCGTCGGATCGCGTAGAAATCGGCCGTGTAGTCCTGCCCTTAAGGTATGGCGACCCAAATTATGGAAAAACCCATTATCCAGAAAGCCCCAGGTCTTGAGCATTCTGGATAATAGATCCCATATCTGAATATAAAGGTATGGGACCTGTCAGCCAGAATGCTTGGGACCTGGGGTTTTTCAGATAAAAGATCTTTCTGTCATTTGGAGCTTCATACCTTGTCTATTAGAAACTCATGTAAACATTAAATAAACCCAATAGGTTGGTTTTGCTTAAAATAAAGGTTTATTAAATCTTAGTTGGGATCGAGTACAAGCTACTGTTTTATTATTACAGAAAAAAAGGAAATCATTTTTATAGATTTGGATTATTTGGATAAAATGGAGTCTATGGGAGACAGCCATTCCGTAATACAGAGCTTTCTGGATAACGGGTTTCCGGATAGCACTAAACGGTTATAGAAAAACAAGTGCAACAACATTGACATTGCCTTGAAATTAAAGAATAACTCAGCACAAAGCAGGGGCCCAGATAAAAGCTTCTTTCCTCCAGGAGAATTTTCCGCTGCATGCGCTTGTCCGTGCTCCAGTGAACACATTGGTAAAATATTCCTAAATAATTTGTGAGCACTAAGAGCAGACAGATTCTAATTGCCAAAAACATTATCATCCCAACTGAAGGCCGGACGTGCACATAGAGCTGCGAATGTGCCGAAGGATTGTTAATGTTGTATACTGACATATGTCATAGGAGCCAGATCCGTGGGACTGAGAAGTTAAGTGCAGGAAGGCTGCTCCGTTCAAAACAATGTGGATCAGAGAACCAATGAGCCAAGGAACAGACAGCCGTCCTATTGGGCTAAGTGCTTTAGTTACATGGCCATTAGCGTGGGCGAACAAGGTTCCATTTCTGTTTAAATACAGAGCTGCACAATATGTTGGAGCTCTATAAATACATGTTAATAAATAATAATAATAATATTAATCCTGCTTTGTTTTTTATAGGTGTTAGAATTCAGCTGTAAACAAGCTGACACTAGGAAATGAGTTAAAATTCCCCCATCCTTAGCCAGTCTATAGAAATTGCCCAATGTTTTTTTTTTCAACTTTTTTCAACATAAGCTCAAGAATGATAATGTCTCAAAGGAGTGGTTCGCCTTTAAAGGAGAAGGAAAGCTACTGAAGCAGTTTATTGCCAATAGATTAGCCACAATAGTGCATTCTATAACACTATATTTATTGTGCAGAATGCTTTACTATACCTGAGTAAACAGCTCTAGAAGCTCTCTGTTTGTTTAGGATAGCAGCTGCCATTTTCGCTTGGTGTGACATCACTTCCTGCCTGAGTCTCTCCCTGCTCACTCATAGCTCTGGGCTCAGATTACAGCAGAGAGAGGGAGAAAGGAGCAAACTGAGCATGCTCAAGCCCAAGCCCTGGAGGTTTAAGATGAAAACAGGAAGTCTGATACAGAAGCCCATGAGTACACAATAGAAGGAAAGAAATGTTGTGTTTCTTTTGACAGAGGACTCAGAGCAGCATTACTTTAAGGGTTTACTGGTGTATTTATATAGACCTTCCTGATAAAGCTTACTTAGTTTTTCCTTCTCCTTTAAGTTGTTTTAGTATGTTATAAAATGGTAATTTCTAATCAGTGTTTCAATTGTTCTTCATTATTTTTTTAAATTGGTTTTAATTATTTTTTATTTCCAAGCTCTCAAATGGAGGTCACTGACCCCATCTAATAAAAAAATGCTCTGTACGGCGACAAATCTATTCATGTACCAGTCTCCTATTCAGATCAATTAATGGTTGCTAGGGTAATTTGGACCTGAGCAACCACACTGATGAAATTGCAAACCGGAAAGCTGCTGAATAAAATAATGTATGAAACCCTCTACATCATACTAAAAGTTAATTTAAAGGTAACCAACCCCTTTAAAACAAGGGCTGCCCAAAAAGAGACCGTGGGACTGATTGGGGACCTCCAAGAAATGTAATAACCTCACTCTGCTCATGTGCTGCATAGAACTACATTGATACAATTTGGCTTCAAGCATGTTATTTTGGCTTCAAGCAGGGGCACTACAGAGGAAGCAGACCCTGCAGCCGCAGGGGGCCCAGGAGGTATATGGGGCCCCATGAGGACAACCTATGGGTATGTTGGGGTGCCCTAAATTTAGTTGCTTTGGGGCCCAGTAACATCACTGTTACATCACAGCATGTTATCATTTGTTTAAAACATAAACCATAGCCTGGCGCATTTCATGCCCTTGATGGGCGCTTCATCATAGGATTTGCCTTAGAGAGCATTGACCCCCGTATTGTGGGGAAAAAATGCTGCATTGTAGTTAAATAATATGGTGATTAGCTTTAAGAGAGTGAAATTTCGCTTTGCATACTGCTCGACAGTCCATAAATGCATGTGTTTTGAATCACAAGTGTGAACTACCATAGTAGGAACAATTAAATATTATTGAACAATTCGTTAATGAATAGTGATGGACGAATTTGTCCAGTTTTGCTGTAAAATTTGCATATCTCCTGCGATATTCACAAAATGGGGAAAAATTTGCGAAATGCATTGAAGTCAATGGGCGTCAAAATGATTCTGCACGCGTCAATTTCGACACCCGCGTCAAATGTTTTTGACGCGGCAAATGCATTAAAGTCAATGGGCGTCTGAATAATTTTGATGCACGACAATGCGACTATTCTGACGCGAGCCCAAATTAGTTCAACACGGCAGATTTTTCTCTTGCGAATTCTTGCTGCCATTCCGCGATTTTATTCGCCGGCGGCGAAAAGTGAATATTCACTGTGAATTTGCATCTGCCAAATTTATACAGCCATCCCACCATTAACCAAGTGATCATAAATATAATGAAAAGCCTGTCTGTCTGAATATTCTTGTTTTACTGAGCAAGAGAAGCCATACATCATTCCTATGGGGGGAGGGGTTTAAAATCCACTGCCCCTTTAAATAAAGTTTGCTAAAGAACGACTTCAAATCTAATTACATTTGTTTGATTTAATATGTCTATAGGATAAATAAATCGAATCACAAACCCCAGTCAGAGGAATGTGAGGCTGTGTCTACCAATTTTCCTTCATATCGGGAGCAGATGTTTAGTATTTAAGGCAGGAATGAGTCACGACAAGCAGCGCTTGCCAAAAAGAATTTGTTTTGCATTCTTATCTTGTATTTTTATATTGCCAATTTACTCTGCGCTCGCATGTGTACGCGTTATCTTATTTGCATCAAAAGCTTGTAGGTTTGGTCCCAGGTTGCCTGTGCTCGCTCTCTGTTGTTTGGGGATTAGATCTGCGGCAAATAAACGGCACCCTGATGTAAGATCCAGCAATTTAACTTTAAATAGGCCGTGATTAAAATCTGAGATGAACTGAGACAAAGGACAAGTCCTGGCTTGGTAAAATGTATTTGTGCATATTCCTTAAATCTGCTGGAAAAATATCATTCATTCTTAGATAAAATATAATTGACTTTTTGGGTTCAAACCCCTTTGAGATTAAAGTTTTATTTAAAGGGGTTGATCCCCTTTAAATTAACCTTTAAATAGTTTGAGACAATTGGCATTTTTTAGTATTAAGGTCCCCATGGACTCAAAGTGGGACATTCACTAAGATTTGTTTTTGCGCCAGCATCCGCTTCGCCGCGCTTTGCTGCACTTTTCGCCAGCGCTACGCAAATTCACTAAAATCCGAAGTTGCGGTCAGGGGAAGCGTAAGGTTGCGAAGTTGCGCTAGAGTTAATTCGCCAAGCAAAGCAAAGTTACGTTAGCGATGGTTAATTTGCATACGGCGCCAAATTGAAGTTACAATGGAGGTATATGTAGCAGCACTACACAAGCCTGGGAAACCTTCAAAACAGCAAATAAAAATTTTATTTTGCCCTACACATGTGCCCACTGTATAGTTAAGGTGCCATGAGTTAGGAAATGTAGGGGGGAAGGAGGGTAGCCCCCAAAAATTTTTTTGATATTTTTCAGCCCATCACCCATAAAAAATGAAAAAACGCCAGCTTTTTGGGACTTAGAAAAATTTGTAACTTTTTTTGAAGCAATCCCTATCTACTCTATTGCACTTCGCCTTTTCTGAGGTGGCGAAGGAAGTCTGGCGTAAAAGGTAGCGTTCAGAATAATTCGCGTGTCAGTGAATTTGCGTAGTTACGTCCGTTGCGCAAATTTGTCATGGCGTAAGGGTGCGAAGTAACACTAGCGAATTTACACCAGCGTCCGTTAGGGAATCTGCGAATTAACGAAAATGCGCTACGCTGGCGCATTCACGCTAGCGTTAGGCGCTTCGTCGTTAGTAGTAGTGAATTTGCCCCAAAGAGTTTCTTTGGTGAACGACTTATTTCAGTGCAATCCGTCCAATCCATCAGATTATCGTGAGGTTAGTGGGAATCGAATAATCGTCCATCTAGACAACATCGCTTGAAATGGTCTTTTTAGTTGATGTACAAATCGTACAATTGAAACGATCATTTCAAGATAAGCTTGGTCTTACGATAACGAAAAGATCTTTTAAAAATCTTTACATCTATGGTCAGCTTTAGTGGTTTTTGTGTTATTTACCCTTTTATTTGGCAGCTCTCCAGTTTGCAGGAGTTCAGCAATTTGGTTGCCAGGGTCCAAATTTGAATAAGAGACTGGAATATGAATAGGAGAGGACAGGAATAGAAAGATGAGGGTCAGAAATTAAAAAAAAAAAATTGAAAAAGTTGCTTAGAATTGGCCATTCTATGACATACTAAGACTCTAGCCAAATGTCAATGAGTGTATAAATATACTGAAATAGCTTCCTAAATCAGGCCACAGTAACTGAGAGGGACCTTAATAGAAACATTGTATAATCTTCTTAGTGTACATGATGGAAGTCTGCCTAGGAATAACATTACATCTGAACAAATTCCTTCCTTTAAGCTCCCCATAGACCCGACGATTCTTCTTGCCGAACAACCGATTTTAGCGAAGTCCGACCAATCCTTCGAAATTATCGTGCGGTTAGTGGGATTCGAACGATCGTACATCTTACGATTTTTCGGCCGACATCTGTCAGGAAATTGATCGGCCAGGTTAAAAAATCTTTGTCGGCCCCAGTGCAATCTATCTATGTTTGCAGGGCCAAGCAGGCAGCTCCCCTTTGTTTTCCTGGCAAATTGGTCTTTTTAGTTGATGGTCAATTCGTACGATCGTTCCGAGAAAATCGTTGTCTCACGATGAGGATCGGATCTTTTAAAAATCTCAACATCTATGGCCAGCTTTAGATCTCATGTTGCTTAGAATTGTCTCATTGCAAAAATATTGTACACATTAAGGGGCATATGTATCACGGGTCAAATATCAAGGGTTAATTAACCCTCGATATTCGACTGGGGAATTAAAATCCTTCGACTTTGAATATCGAAGTTGAAGGATTTTGCGCAAATAGTTCGATTGAACGATCGAATGATTTTAATCCATCTTTTGAAGGATTATCCTTCGACCAAAAAAAGTTAGCCAAGTCAAAACATTGACTTCGAAGTTTTTTCTTAACCCTTTAAGTGCCACCCCACGTAGAATCTACGTTCTGTGGGGATGGCACTTGAAATGCCACAGAACGTAGATTCTACGTTCTGCAGCATTTCAGGGTTAGGGAACGGAGGAGCGGCTTTTCAAGCCGCTTGCTCCGTTCCTCTTCGTTCCCCAGCCCCCAGGCAACGAGCAGGGGCCGGGAACGAGTGGCCCCTGAGGCGCGATCGCCCAGGGGCCCCAAATGCAGCAGCAGACACGTGCACACTGCGTGTCCTGCTGCTGCTTTCACTTCCTGAGCCGAAGCTCCGCCCCCTCACAACGGATCTTCCTGGGTGATGCAGCATTTTCTTCCTCCAGCCCTGCACAACGATCTGGACCTGCTTCCCCCAGGTTAGTGCCCATCCACACACAGAAACACACACAAACACACACTTATTTTCCCATTACACACTTACATTCACACTTACACACAATCACATACATTTTTGGGGGATCAGGGGGGTCACACACATTCACAGCACCCCCACACGCTTGCACACACACACAACATGCAATTGGTCAGTTGTACACACACACATACACACTTGCACTGTTGTGTATTTTTTTTTTTTTTTTTCTTATCGCATCGTCTGTTTTTTTTGCTGAAAAAACTGTTTTATTGCCATTGCGAATAGCGTATTCGCTAATTGCACTGCGCAATACCTTTTGTATGTTATTTTGGTGATTATACTGCAATTTGGGTGATTTTGGTGCATTTTTAGACATTTTATTGCATGTTTTGCCATTTTATTACATTTTCAGCTTTGCAAAGGTGTTGTTCCCCTTTTTCTGTCTGTAAAACCTATTTGGCCATGCTAAAATTATCAAAAATTGATTCTGACTGCTGATTACAGTAGGCGAAAAAAAAAAAAAGCATTGATTTTTGCGGTTTTGTTGGATTTTAGGGATTTTTGTTACTTCATTTTGACCTTGGAAATTTTGTCTGCTATATAACCATTTGGAGGTCTCTGTGTACAAAGTAGTTTGGTAAATCTTTTCATATCAGGCATCAAACTGTTCAGTACACTCCTTGCTTTCATATTTAGGATGACTTTTGCTGGTACGTTACAAAATGTGGGGTATATAATGGGGTAAAATGCAAGCTTTGTGACTATTTTCAGAATTTCCATAAAAAGCGTTATGTTTAGCATTGCTTTGCGGTTTTGTAGTTTGCAGTAGAAAATTGTAATTACCTGCTTTAGATTCGTCTGAATGTGTACTTTCAGAAAATATATGGGTTTCTAGGGTCTCCATACTGTTAGGGGGTCTTATGGTGCATAATGCACATACCAGGTGTTGTATTGTAGCAGTCAGAGTGTCATATGTGAAAATTCATATGTACTATTTTCATTTGGGCGTCTCTGTATGCCACCTAGTTTGGTAAATCTTTTCATATCAGGCATCACACTGTTCAGTACACTCCTGGCTTTCATATTGAGGATGACTTTTGCTGGTACGTTACAAAATGTGGGGTATATAATGGGGTAAAATGCAAGCTTTGTGACTATTTTCAGAAATTCCATAAAAAGCGTTATGTTTAGCATTGCTTTGTGGTTTTGTAGTTTGCAGTAGAAAGATGTAATTACTTGCTTTAGATTCGTCTGAATGTGTGCTTTCAGAAAATATATGGTTTTCTAGGGTCTCTATACTGTTAGGGGGTCTTATGGTGCATAATGCACATACCAGGTGCTTGTATTGTAGCAGTCAGAGTGTCATATGTGAAAATTCATATGTACTATTTTCATTTGGGCGTCTCTGTATGCCACCTAGTTTGGTAAATCTTTTCATATCAGGCATCACACTGTTCAGTACACTCCTGGCTTTCATATTGAGGATGACTTTTGCTGGTACGTTACAAAATGTGGGGTATATAATGGGGTAAAATGCAAGCTTTGTGACTATTTTCAGAAATTCCATAAAAAGCGTTATGTTTAGCATTGCTTTGCGGTTTTGTAGTTTGCAGTAGAAAGATGTAATTACTTGCTTTAGATTCGTCTGAATGTGTGCTTTCAGAAAATATATGGTTTTCTAGGGTCTCTATACTGTTAGGGGGTCTTATGGTGCATAATGCACATACCAGGTGCTTGTATTGTAGCAGTCAGAGTGTCATATGTGAAAATTCATATGTACTATTTTCATTTGGGAGATTTTTGTGGGGTAAAAACACAGAAATATATATTTACCCCCCAAAACCATATATTTTTTGGAAAGTACACATTCTACCGAATCTAAAATGAGTACCCATGCCTTTCTGCTCCAAACTACTGAGTCGCAAGGCCTTCCCAAAATTGACGGTTTTGGTGAAATATCTGAAAATTGCCTCAAAGCTTCGACTTCCCAGCACCATATTACCCATGTATCATTACGTACCAAGAAAAAGCACCCTAAATATGATTGCCAGGGTTCCTCCAAACAGTTTGGTGGCCATTGTTCATAGGTTTACCAAAGTATCTTGCATTTAGAGGCCCCAAAATGAAGTTAGCGCATATAAATAGTCCTGTAGGTAACAAAATCAACACATTGACTGCATTTTTTGTGGGGTAAAAACACAGAAATATATGTTTACCCCCCAAAACCATATATTTTTGGAAAGTACACATCCTACCGAATCTAAAATGGGTACCCATGCCTTTCTGCTCCAAACTACTGAGTCGCAAGGCCTTCCCAAAATTGTCGGTTTTGGTGAAATATCTAAAAATTGCCTCAAAGCTTCAAATTCCCAGCACCATATCACCCATGTATCATTACGTACCAAGAAAAAGCACCCTAAATATGATTGCCAGGGTTCCTCCAAACAGTTTGGTGGCCATTGTTCATAGGTTTACCAAAGAATCTGGCATTTAGAGGCCCCAAAATGAAGTTAGTGCATATAAATAGTCCTGTGGGTAACTTCAGCTAATAACTTCATTTCGGGGACTCTAAATGCCAGATTCTTTGGTAAACCTATGAACAATGGCCACCAAACTGTTTGGAGGAACCCTGGCAATCATATTTAGGGTGCTTTTTCTTGGTACGTAATGATACATGGCTGATATGGTGCTGGGAAGTTGAAGCTTTGAGACAATTTTCAGATATTTCACCAAAACCGTCGATTTTGGGAAGGCCTTGCGACTCAGTAGTTTGGAGCAGAAAGGCATGGGTACTCATTTTAGATTCGGTAGAATGTGTACTTTCCAAAAATATATGGTTTTGGGGGGTAAACATATATTTCTGTGTTTTTACCCCACAAAAAAATGCAGTCAATGTGTTGATTTTTCATTAGCTGAAGTTACATACAGGACTATTTATATGCGCTAACTTCATTTTGGGGCCTCTAAATGCAAGATACTTTGGTGAACCTATGAACAATGGCCACCAAACTGTTTGGAGGAACACTGGCAATCATATTTAGGGTGCTTTTTCTTGGTACGTAATGATACATGGGTGATATGGTGCTGGGAAGTTGAAGCTTTGAGACAATTTTCAGATATTTCACCAAAACCGTCGATTTTGGGAAGGCCTTGCAACTCAGTAGTTTGGAGCAGAAAGGCATGGGTACTCATTTTAGATTCGGTAGAATGTGTACTTTCCAAAAATATATGGTTTTGGGGGGTAAACATATATTTCTGTGTTTTTACCCCACAAAAAATGCAGTCAATGTGTTGATTTTTCATTAGCTGAAGTTACATACAGGACTATTTATATGTGCTAACTTCATTTTGGGGCCTCTAAATGCCAGATACTTTGGTAAACCTATGAACAATGGCCACCAAACTGTTTGGAGGAACCCTGGCAATCATATTTAGGGTGTTTTTTCTTGGTACGTAATGATACATGGGTGATATGGTGCTGGGAAGTTGAAGCTTTGAGGCAATTTTCAGATATTTCACCAAAACCATCGATTTTGGGAAGGCCTTGCGACTCAGTAGTTTGGAGCAGAAAGGCATGGGTACTCATTTTAGATTCGGTAGAATGTGTACTTTCCAAAAATATATGGTTTTGGGGGGTAAACATATATTTCTGTGTTTTTACCCCACAAAAATGTGGTCAATGTGTTGATTTTTCATTAGCTGAAGTTACCTACAGGACTATTTGTATGCACTAACTTGATTTTGGGGCCTCTAAATGCCAGATACTTTGGTAAACCTATGAACAATGGACACCAAACTGTTTGGAGGAACCCTGACAATCATATTTAGGGTGCTTTTTCTTGATACGTAATGATACATGGGTGATATGGTGCTAGGAAGTTGAAGCTTTGAGGCAATTTTCAGATATTTCACCAAAACCGACAATTTTGGGAAGGTCTTGCGACTCAGTAGTTTGGAGCAGAAAGGCATGGGTACCCATTTTAGATTCGGTAGAATGTGTCCTTTCCAAAAATATATGGTTTTGGGGGGTAAACATATATTTCAGTGTTTTTACCCCACAAAAAATGCAGTCAATGTGTTGAATTTTCATTAGCTGAAGTTACCCACAGGACTATTTGTATGCACTAACTTCATTTGGGGGCCTCTAAATGCCAGATACTTTGGTAAACCTATGAACAATGGCCACCAAACTGTTTGGAGGAACCCTGACAATCATATTTAGGGTGCTTTTTCTTGATACGTAATGATACATGGGTGATATGGTGCTAGGAAGTTGAAGCTTTGATGCAATTTTCAGATATTTCACCAAAACCGACAATTTTGGGAAGGCCTTGCGACTCAGTAGTTTGGAGCAGAAAGGCATGGGTACTCATTTTAGATTCGGTAGAATGTGTCCTTTCCAAAAATATATGGTTTTGGGGTGTAAACGTATATTTCTGTGTTTTTACCCCACAAAAAATGCAGTCAATGTGTTTATTTTTTATTAGCTGAAGTTACCCACAGGACTATTTGTATGCGCTAACTTCATTTTGGGGCCTCTAAATGCCAGATACTTTGGTAAACCTATGAACAATGGCCACCAAACTGTTTGGAGGAACCCTGGCAATCATATTTAGGGTGCTTTTTCTTGGTACGTAATGATACATGGGTGATATGGTGCTGGGAAGTTGAAGCTTTTAGGAAATTTTCAGATATTTCACCAAAACTGACAATTTTGGGAAAGCCTTGCGACTCAGTAGTTTGGAGCAGAAAGGCATGGGTACCCATTTTAGATTCGGTAGAATGTTTACTTTCTAAAAATATATGGTTTTGGGGGGTAAACGTATATTTCTGTGTTTTTACCCCACAAAAAATGCAGTCAATGTGTTGATTTTTCATTAGCTCAAGTTACTCACAGGACTATTTGTATGCGCTAACTTCATTTTGGGGCCTCTAAATGCCAGATACTTTGGTAAACCTATGAACAATGGCTACCAAACTGTTTGGAGGAACCCTGGCAATCATATTTAGGGTGCTTTTTCTTGGTATGTAATGATACATGGGTGATATGGTGCTGGGAAGTTGAAGCTTTTAGGAAATTTTCAGATATTTCAGATATTTCACCAAAACTGACAATTTTGGGAAAGCCTTGCGACTCAGTAGTTTGGAGCAGAAAGGCATGGGTACTCATTTTAGATTCGGTAGAATGTGTACTTTCCAAAAATATATGGTTTTGGGGGGTAAACGTATATTTCGGTGTTTTTACCCCACAAAAAATGCAGTCAGTGTGTTGATTTTTCAGTAGCTGAAGTAAAGTCCTGGACAATTTGGATGTGCTAACTTCATATTGGGGTCTCTAAATGCCAGGTACTTTGGTAATCCTATGCACAATAGGGATCAAACTGTTCAGTGGACCCCTGGCAATCATATTCAGGGTGTTTTTTCTTGGTATCTAATATAGTGTGTGATATGCGGAGCAGCAAAATAAAACCTTTGAAGTGATTTTTCAAAATTTTGATACATTTTGATAAAAAACGCTACGTTCAGACAAGCTTTGATGTTTGGTAGTTAGGAGTAGAGAGACACAGTTACCCATTTTGGAATCGGCAGAATGTGTACTTTCCAAAAATATATGGTCTTCTGGGGTAAACATACTGTTTTTGTGATTTTGTGGCCTTGGAATCAAAAGTATGCCGTTTTCTGCCTTCTGCTTTCAAAATTCGGTAATATACTGCCGGTAGTTTTTGCTGTACAGATGTCCTAAATCTTCCTAAAACTATACATATTTGGTATTGGCATGTTCAAGAGACATGAGGCTTTCCAAATCAGTTGGATTTTCATGCGTAAAATGAAATATTTTTCAGGTATAAGTTCATATATTGTGAAAAATAGGAATTTTTCATTTTTTTTTTGTATTTAGCACTATAAATCTTTTTGCAGAGGTGGAAATACAAGAAAACTCAGGCAGATTTAGAAAGCTCAGTTTCTCCCGAAAAAAACAATGTATAGTTTTCCTAGCTGAACTATAGGTTTCCCCTCAGAAAATGCCCCTAAAGTGAGAGAGCACAGAATGTTTCAAAAACGTCTGGCATTTCGCGTAACCAAATTGGTCAATTCTGCTGGCACTTAAAGGGTTAAAGAGACAGTACTTCGACTATCCAATGGTCGAATAGTCGAACGATTTTTAGGTCGAATCGTTCCATTCGAAGTCGAAGGTCGAAGTAGTCCATTCGATGGTCGAAGTAGACAAAAAAACACTTCGAAATTCGAAGTATTTTTTCTTCTATTCCTTCACTCGAACTTAATGAATGGGCCCCTATGGGTCAGGGCACACAGGCAGATTCAGGGAGACTAGTCACCTGCGAGGCAACTTCGGGCAACTTTAGAAAACGAATCATGCCGAGTGCCACCCCACCAGCGATTTACATTTTAGTCGCCCCGAAGAAGAGGAGATTTGTCGCCTCTGATGAATAGGGGGCCAGATTCAATTCAAGGGAAAAACTCCTATTTCATAGATCGTATAGATGTTGATAAAGTTTTCACATGATAAACCATGAGATATTTTTATTATCAATTTGAATCTGGGCAAAAACCACTGAGTCAGTGGAGTAAACTGACAGTGCCAGGCCTGCCCATGAAAAAATCTCCGGGGGGCCTTAAATACACTAGTACCCCTGGGAACAAACCCTAAAATCCCATCCTCTCCCCAAGTGGGCCCATTTCCACATACTGCATATTGCCAATCCCAACCACAAGCGGGTTGATGGAGAACTAAGTGACTTTGGGTAAGGGACAGAAGCTCTGAAACCATCTGGTCTCCTCCCCCTATAATCAGATTCAGACTGGGATGCCAGGGGCCCACAGAAAACCTTAGACTATGTTCCCACTTTCCAAACTAATATTCCTCCTCACTCAACCTCTTTATTCTCCCAGTCTTTTCTTTCTTTTCTTCCATTATTTCCATTATTTCCCCCATAAAGAAGTATGGAATGACCAAGAAAATAGACTACATGGTTAGAAGCAAGAGGCCCCCTGACACCTGGGCCCCCCGGGAGTTTTTCTGGTATGGGCCAGTCCAACACTGGGCCAGTCCAACACTGCCTATAATTACACAATATTTCAAATAGTACAGGCATTCTCTTATTTAAATATGTTGTTTCTTATCCATTATCCCGGAGCCTGCTCTATGATTACTACAAGCATTTCCATTGTTCCAGAGACTGATCAGAACTTGGGATAAATAAAGCTCAACACAAACAAAACAAGTGACTGGAGGGAATTGATCTCAGCGTCAGACTTGCATATCCTTATTAAATTATTGAATCAAAGTAAAGATTTCAGACCAGCACAACAGTAGTCTGGAAAACCTTCCGGCATATAAATCACTTTGATCCATTATAGACGGAGCTCGCAGGCTTATTATTGGCCTTATGGCTAATTTAGGTTTAGTAACTAAACAACATTGAGAAACCTTAATTTATGTTCTAGAGACAGTTCCAGGCAATAACACCTAATACATTTTGCATTAACAGGGTGAGGCGGTAGATAGATTGAGTCAGAAAGACAGTAGCTAGGTGTTGGGAGATGAATGGCAGATGGAGTTACATACAGTGATTGAGGATTACACTTATAATAATAATAATGACTGGATGAGACCTCTGTAAAGTGTTTTGAAATATAATTCTGGAGATAAAAATGACTTAGATAACATGTAGGTGTCACTCTAGGGGGTATCTGTGCAGTGATAATGTACATCATGTCAGCAAAGAGGAAATATTAAATTCAAACTCTCCTAAACAGCTTGTTCATTTTCTCAAGCCCATAAGGCAATTGGTTTCAATGTAAACAATCGACAGAGTCATTGACTCATTCCCGCTTGGCTAGTGACTCACAGTGCTGCCATATGTTTTATGCAGCTTATTCCAAAGGGTGAAAAACATGTTATAACATTTAGATCATGTAACATTCCCTGACGGTAAGATGAGAGTGTATAGCTTGTTATTAAGTGAGGAACTGCTTGCCGCCTTGGCCACTCTTGACCGACACTCTAGGGGAGGGTGTTGTAAGTAATGTATCAGTGTTTGCAGATGACACAAAACTATCCAGCCCAATTAATTCCATCCAGGATGTGGCACTTGCAACACGATCTTGACAAACTGGCAATCTGGGCATCTAAGTGGCAAGGAGACTTGGAGTCCTTGTAGATGATAAACTTGGCTGTAGCAAGCAATGCCAGTCAGCAGCATCAAGGGCAAATAAGGTCTTGAGCTGTATTAAAAGGGACATTGATTCACGGGAGGAGGGGGTCATTCTTCCACTGTATAGAGCACTTGTAAGGCCCCATCTACAATATGCCGTACAGTTTTGGTCTCCATCACTCAAACAGGACATTATTGTATTAGAGAGGGTACAGAGAAGGGCAACTAAGCTATTAAAAGGTATTGAAAATCTTAGCTATGAGGAAAGACTGGCCAAATTGGAGATGTTCCCGCTGGAGAAGAGGCGCTTAAGGGGAGATATGATAACTATGTATAAATATATAAGGGGATCATATAATAATCTCTCTAATGCTTTATTTACCAGTAGGTCTTTCCAGCTGACACGAGGTCACCCATTCCGATCAGAAGAAAAGAGGTTCCGTCTAAATATTCAGAAGGGGTTTGTTACAGTGAGAGCTGTGAAGATGTGGAATTGTCTCCCTGAATCAGTGGTACAGGCTGATACATTAGATAGGTATAAGAAGGGGTTGGATGGTGTTTAGCAAGTGAGGGAATACAGGGTTATGGGAGATAGCTCATAGTACAAGTTGATCCAGGGACTGGTCCCATTGCCATTTTGGAGTCAGGAACGAATTTTTCCCCCTCTGAGGCAAATTGGAGAGGCTTCAAATTTTTTTGCCTTCCTCTGGATCAACTGGCAGTAAGGCAGGTAAAAATAGAGTTAAAAGGTTGAACTTGATGGACTTGTGTCTTTTTTCAACCTAACTTACTATGTTACTACGTAACTCTGCTTACTATTGGTGCATCGATGGGCCCAATATGATCCCCACACTATGCCCAACTTTGCCCAACTTCCACTTAGCAGAGGTTTTTCACAGGGATCTACAGAATCCATTTTCTTTGAATGGGCAGGAAATCACTCCTAAGAAGACCTTCACAGATTTGAGATGAGAGAAATAATTAAAACTTTATATATAAAGCAGGTCTGAAGAGGTATAAATGTTCTGTTAAGCAAATATCTACACTATGGAGAACATGTTCAACGGGCTTTGATTTAGAACTTGGCAACTTTTCATCTGAGAGACTGCTTAATTATGTTTTGATTTCCAGATGCCTGTACCTAATTTTAGCTATATCGATCAATGCTTGACAAAGCTTTAAATTCTCCAAAGTAGAGAGAAAGAGAGGTTGGAGGATTGGGTTTAACGCTGGACTTCAGCTAATTTTGAACTTAGGAACTTGCAGAAGGGCCAAATGTGATTTACAGGGCAGGGGTAATGTTCGCCTCAGAGAAACTTTAGGATTATGTTTTGATTTACAGATGCCTGTGTCTAATTTTATTCTTATCAATCCACAGGTAATATGGATTTAAATGGTCTAAGGTAAAGGTGGGCTTGGACTTACTGACTTCCAAGACCTACGTTACCACTAACAACCTTTAATGGCAGAGACACACGGTCATATTTGGGGAGATTAGTTGGCCGGCGACTAATCGCCTCTTCTTCGGGCTAATCTCCCTGAACTGCCTTCCCGCCGTCTAGAATGTAAATCGCCAGCGGGATGGCACTCGGAGCTCTTCATTTTCCAAAGTCACCCGAAGTTTAATCACCAGGCAATTTCAGGTGACTTCTGAAAACGAAGCTGTAACGTACAGTATCCCACAACCCAGAGTAAACCCCAATGTCCCGGGCTCGGCTCACGCTTCGGCCTATAACCGTCGCCTTTCACGTCGGGAGGAGCCCTCCGCTACTTGGATGCCGCCAGGACTTAATAGTGAGGAGACTGAGGGAAGAACTCTGGGCGAGCAAGGGAACGTAACGTAAAGTTTATCAAAGTCCAGGAACGGGCCGAGTCAAAACCAATCGGGAATGCAGTACAAAATCGGTAAGCAGCAGAGTAATCGAGGTCACAGGCCGGGTCAGTAACTAACAGGGTCGAAGTACAGAACGGAATCCAAAGAGTAGTCAGGGACAAGCCAAAGGGTCAGGGCAGGCGGAAATCAAACAGGAATCAGGGATAGCCAAAGTCACAACAAGAATCACAGAATTAATCACACCCAGGAACCATATAGAGAACCTACGTTGGGCAAGGCACAAAAGGACTGATGGCCCTTTAAACATTTGAATTTGGCGCCATTGGACGCTGGCGAATCAGCGCCAGCGCCTGTGCAAACACGCCAACGCAATTGCGTCGGCGTGCCTGCGCCTTTAATTCTCGCGCATGCACGCCGCGCGCTCCATAGGAGCCGGCGCCTGGGGCCTAACCGCATCGGCGGTGCGAGACGGGCGTCCCCGTCGAGGGGGCGGCAGGCGTCCCTGCCGTCCCCTGGGTAAGTTACTTACAGAAGCACTCTGAGTGCCATCCCGCCTTCGATTTCCATTCAAGCCGGGGGGAAGGCAGTTCGGGGAGATTAGTCGTCCGGAAAAAGAGGGCGACTAATCTCCCCAAATCTGACCGTGTGTCTCTGCCCTAAGGGAAATCTATGAAAAATATCTCACAAATAGCTGACATACAGAATTTGGCTTAAATGATGCATTCAGCTCAGCACAGTGCACAATGAGAAATATTGCACCATTAATATCTGCTCCTCTTTATCTTTCCATAACATCAAGATCTTAGCCTCAGAACTGCAAACTAATGAGCTCCATCTGCATGTTTAGGAGGTAACTAATCATGGAGCTATAATTTTTCATAACTCATTTGTGATTCCTTAATTTTTTGGAAGTCTTAATTACTGGATGCAGTTTTGACATCCGTGTGACCAAAACACTCCTACTGCTGCATCACTTCTACTGGACACATGCCCTAATGTCTATTACCATTCCCTCAAAATCTAAACAATCCTAATCATCCAATGATCATAGGTGTGTGGACCAGTTTCTAATTTAACATACCAGTTCCTCACATGATTAAACCACAGCTTAACAACCAGAAAGAAAATGTTGGTTAAGGAATAACCCTGCAGTTCTGCCCCATTCTTTTAATACCTCTAAGTGTCAGGGCACACAGGCAGACAAATCTCCTCTTCTTCGGGGCGACTTATCTCTCCAAACCGCCTCCTGTCGGGTAGAATGTAAATCGCCAGTGGGATGGCAATCGGTGAGCTTTGTTGCCTTAAGAGGAAACTTGGGGCGACTTCAGAAAACAAAGCACTCCGAGTGCCATCCCGACCAGCGATTTACATTCTAGCCAGCGGTAGGCAGTTTGGGGAGATTATTGCCGGGCGACTAAATTCCCCCACGAATCTGAGCGTGTGCCTCTGCCCTAATAGATTGTAGGTTTTAAGCTGCCTTGAAAAATTAAAATCACAACACAGAGAACGCAGCAATGCAATATTTAATGACATGTTTGAAAATATCAGATTCCAAGATGCTGAATTGAATTTGGCCAAGTCCTTTTGTAACCCTCAAGAGTATAGATGATGAATGGAAACATACTCAGAGTGCTACGAGGGAGGTACTTGTGCCGTCCATCATCCAACTACTCTTTGCCCTTCATTGTCTTTTGCACTTTGCATGCAGCGCCTTTGTGTAATTAATGAACCATTTAATTTGGAAATGTATTTGTGATGGCCTGTGTTAGCAGGAATAGCTGACCATGCATCCCACTGCCTCTGTAGATTCTATGTTTGATGGTACTAAAAAAGTAAGGAGCAGGTTTTTAAGGTGATACAGATACTTTCCTATAAACAATTTGTATACTGTCATTATTACCACTATGTTCTCATGCTAGAGCCATAGACCAGACAGTAAGTACAGGGCTATAGGTTTAGATTTATTTCTGCCAGTGCTTGGGCAAGTAATGGGAATGGGTAGGGGGTATGAGAGAAGATGTCTGTGCAGGTACAGATGTATTATTGAGGCACAAACAGGACTCTGTGTTCCATTTTGGAGACCTGTGGCATTTCAGAAACACGCAAGGCCATTTGCCCTTACATCTATTTATAATACCATGGTTAAAGTTCTGCATTAAGCTGTCTTATACCATTTACTAAGGCCTTTAAAGAATGCGGCAGTTCCTTTACTTGATTTGTTTCTTTACATTGTGCAAAGGAATCCCAGTACAAGGGCCCAGCCAGAAATGACATGGTGACAACACAGGTGCTTACATTTTTTCCCAGAATGGAAGTGACCCCTTAATTCCCCCATTGCTTCTTTAATTCCCTACTCATTAATCATTGTCTGCCGCCGCAAATAACATTTTTTATTAATGTAATGATGTAGATAGTGGCAGGGGTATAGCTTGTCTCAGGGTGTCAGGATGGTAATAATGGAGACACTGGAAAGGAAAACATTAAAGTATTCCAAACAAGTACTCACTAAATTGACTTGTGACATTGAGCTTTCATTGGCTCGCAGCCTGTGCATCTCTGTTTCAGCTCTACAGCCACGGGGCTACTCTTTCTTTGCCGCATTTCATTTCCTTTTAAAGCTTTTTTTTTGGTTGTTTTGTTGCCCTCAACTGCAGAGGCAACTGATATCAATCCTGCAGTTATTTGTCTGGAGACAAAGAAGCCTCTCATAAGGGTCTTGCTGTAACTAGAAACCCGATCGAAATAAAAGCAACCTGCGTGCTCCGAATATGATGCAAATGTCTTGGTTACATGAAGTCATTGTCCAAAAGGAGCGGAGGGCAGACAGTAAAGCAACAGATGGATGAAGAATGCGACACCCTCCGCTGCCCCAGACAGATCAACACATAGTAAATACGACACATGGACATACATTTCCTGAAATAGCATGTACACTAGCATTGACTATTATTATTATTTTTATTACTACTAATAATATTCTAGTAATATTCAGTAATAAACTAGTAATATTCACTTACAGTACAAATATAATCCTCTGCCTTTTTATTATGTGTATCTAAAGAAAGGTTGCAAAGCATGCGGAGGCCCAGACATCAAGATATATATATATATATATATATATATATATATATATATATATATATATATATATATATATATATATATATATATATATATATATATATACAGCATATGCTCAGGCTATATATAGTTCAGCTATATCATTTAACTCTATAGGTGCTAGGCGATGGCAGTTATCCCCATTTCACTGCTCCCTGCAGGCTTTACTGGCACTTACAGGGTTAAAGGGTGCTGTAAATCCAAACATTGCGAGTGCAGAATGAAAATGGGATTCTCAGCAATTTTCTAATATAAGGCATGAATTCAATACGAGTCTTCCGTGGTTTTGCACCATGTCAACGTATGTGTTATTTAAGTATAGGTATAGGATCTATTATCCAGAATGCTTGGGAGCTGGGGTTTTCCAGACAATCTGTAATTTGGATCACCATAACTTAAAGGGGTTGTTTACCTTTAAGTTAAGTTTTAGTATGGTTAACTTTAAGTAACTTTTTAGTTGCTCTTCATTTTTTCTTTTTAATTGTTTTTTTTTTTATTCTTCTGACTCTTTCCAGCTTTCAAATGGGGGTCTCTGACTCATCAAACAACAGATGCTGTGTAAAAGGCTACAATTTTATTGTTATTGCTACTTTTTATTGCTCATCTTTCTATTCAGGCCTTTCCTATTCATATTCCAGTCTCTTATTCAAATCAATGAGTGGTTGCTAGGGTAATTTAGACCCTAGCAACCAGATTGCAGAACTTCAAACTGGAGAACTGCTGAATTAAAACCTATATAACTCAAAAACCACAAATAATAAAAAAATTAAAACCCGGACTATCACTCCCTCTACGTCATACTCACCCCAAGGTGAACAACCCCTTTAAGTCTTCTAAACATCATTCAGACGTTGTGCAGCTTAGTGGATTTGTGCAGCTTAGTCAGTATCAAGTACAAGGTTCTGTTTTATTTTTGCACAGTAAAAGGAAATCACTAAGAATCAGAATTATTTTCTTAATGTCGACTCTGTGGGAATACAGAGCTTTCCGGATAATGGATCCCATGCCTGTCCGTCCCTTTCTATTCTCTGCACTGTTGGTTCTGACTACTGCTAGCAGAAGGCAGTCGCTTCACAGCGCTGTGACGAAATATGCTAGGCATCATGGGACTTGCAGTCTTGCCTAGAGAAGAGATGAATTTTGCAACATGATGTTGACAGGCACACCCGTGTAATTTATGGAAGCGTCCACGTGTTTTAAACATGCAGGAATAAATTAATCCAGTCGCTACGCTGAGAATCTATTATTCAGTAAAATACATTAAATCAGATAGAGACATTGATGTGGCAAAATGATATTATATTATTATATGATACACACACTCGGCACATGAGCCTGTGTTATCGTGGGGCAGGTCTATCAGAACAGAGAAACGCCTGCTGTTTCCATTAGAAGGTGCATTTCTCTATGAGGCCCAGTTGGCCAGACACAATATATTACATAATATATATATATATAGTTGCTGTCCAGCAGATGGCGCTCTTCCATCAAACAGCCTCCATACAAAGTGCTGCCTGTTCCAGGCCACTGGCAGAATGTTACACTTTGGGCCTGTCAGCAAATTCCTGGAAGGTCACAGCAAGTGATGGAGTGTAGGACCTGATATATATATATATATATATATATATTATTTTTTTTTCATGGATTGCATCACTTTGGCAGCCTGCTGTTGGCTTCAATCATTTGACTCCTGCGGTTACAGCCCTTCCCCAATTGTTGTGCGTTGACTTCCTCTCCAGACCCTTTGTGGCCAAGGCAGGATATCTACGGCCGGCCTGGAGACGCTGGAAGCCTTCCAAACGACTTTCCATGCTGAGGCTGTAAACGTTCCACTGAAATATCCTGAGGTTTTTGGTTTCATTTCATTCAGGAAACACACAGAGCGTATTCATGGCCACGTGATGATCAGGGAGGGGGAACCCACGGCTCATATTTACCATTTCCAACCTTTTCTCTCCGGCTTTCTCCCTCTTTTAATTTTTTTTTTTTAAAAAAGTGGAACTTTCCTTTAAACGAGAAGGCAGAAACAATAATTGGATTAATAAAAATAATAATAATAATAATAATAATCACTGGTTTTGCTTGTGTTGCTAAATTGCTAACAGGCCACGGGTTTGTTGTTTTTTTTATTCTTGCAGAAAGAAAAGGTTCTGAAGATCTCCTGGGATCTCCTAGGAAAGTGGTTTCGTTGGCAACGGAGATGCTGGTCCCTTCTGGGATTCCCAAGGATCCTTTATTAGTTATACCAGAGATATAGCAGAACGGGAGAATGTTTATGTAGTGTCACTATGAAATATCTTCAGTCTGTAAGGAAAGTTTCCTCTACAGAATCCAGGCTGGAAGTTCTACAGCTGTCGGGAAGTACAGTCCCCAACATTCCCAGACAGCTTTCAGGTGCTGAGGAATGCTGGGAGTTGTAGTCCGGGTAATAAACAGATTTAGAAGGTTAACCTTTATACTGTATTTTTCCATGCTGCCGAGCATCCAGAATGCTCTGGACCTGGGGTTTTCCGGATAACGAATCTTTCCATAATATGGATCTTCATAATAGCCAGAACACTACTTCCTGCTTTTCAGCTCTCTAACTCTGAGTTAGTCAGTGACTTTAAGGGGGGACACATGGGACATAACTGTTCAGTGAGTTTGCAATTGATCCTCAGCATTCAGCTCAGATTCAAAAGCAACAGTTCTGTCCAATGTGCCCCCCCCTCAAGTCTCTGATTGGTTACTGCCTGGTCTGGCTATTATGTTACACATCCAGTCACTCCAGTCTTTATACATTACATTTTTGGCTAACTAACTATATTAGATACATTTTTTATTTTGCACAGCCTATTTATTTACCCAGTTTTTATTTTTACACTGATCAATTCCTTTAAAAGAGTGGTTCACCTTTAAGTTAACTTTTAGTATGTTACATACTGAATGACTCATTATAAGCAGACAGTAGATGTGTCATTCAGTGATATATACGCAAAACTGCTTACAGTTGTTGGGATTACAACCTCTTTAAAGGGAATGTAAAGTGTAAAATAGAATAAGGCTAGAAATGCTGTATTTTGTAGACTAAATATAAACATGAACTTACTGCACCACAAGCCTAATCAAACAAATAATTTATACTTTCAAAGTTGGCTACAGAGGGTCACCATCTTGTAACTTTGTTAAACATCTTTGCAAGACTAAGACTGTGCACATGCTCAGTGTGGTCTGGGCTGCTTAGGGATCATCATAAACAAAGCTGCTTGAGTTCTGCATGGCTGGGAAGTAAGGCGAGGGCTCCCCCTGCTGTTCATAAGTATGATTGTTTCCCTGCTCAGCAGTTAGGGACCGTCTGACAATTTCTATCCACAGCAGTAAATGAAGGGAGAATTTCACTGCATACAGTCAGGTTTCTTATAAAAACGGTACACATTTTTTAATTAAAGTATATTGGAGATAGGTTTCTTTTTCATTAAAGAAAGTAAAAATGGGATTTTATTTCTTTGCCTTTACATGCCCTTTAAATTCTAAAGCACATGTGATTTCATCAATGATGTCTATGGATGCCATGGGCAGATTGACGATGCATGTACCCCCAGTGCACCCCAGAGAACCTCCCGTTGGATAGCCCTACCCTGGTGGAATTCACTTAGACAGAGAAGGATTGAGCTGTTCAGGAGATAGAATACTGGGTGGCTCCACAGTAGTCTCACTGGTTGTATATGCTACAATGGACAATTCACTAAATTCAATGTTAGTCTAAGACAGTAGGGTTTTTATCCATTTAAAATAGAGGTGAATAGTGATGGCAAATTTGTCCTGTTTTACTTTGCCTTGAATTACGCGAATTTCCCGAGAAATTAGTGAAACTGGCAATTTGGAAAAATGTTGACGCCGACTTCGCCAGCGTCAAAAAACTTTGACGCCAGCGTCGGAACTGTCGCCGGCATCAAAATTTTTAACGCCAGGGAATTTTCCTAGTCTATTCGCCAGCGGCAAAACACGAATAAATTTGCCCATCACTAGAGGTGAAGTGAGGACCGTGGGACTGATTTAATCAGACCTAATTACAACATAAACTACAGAAACAAAGTCAATTTGACTAATACCTTCAAATCCAATAGTGAAGAAAAACATTTTCCAGCCTATTCCTTGTGTGCACCTCTGGGTGCAATAGTAACATCCAAAGAAGTAAACTTGTCAACTTGACAAAGAGCCTCACAGGGCTGGAAACATGTTGTGTGTCAATAAACACTGACATTGACCAGTTATTCCTGCTGTATTGCCTTTTTCTTGTAAACTTTACTTCTTTGGATACAACCTAAACGAATCGTGCGTTTTGAGAAAGAGCAGCCTAAGTTCTGTTGAAAAGTTTTAGTAGCTCTGGTCTCTAAAGTAAAGGTGGCCATATACTGTAAGATTGCCAAACCTCGTAAAATGAGAATATATTTCACCCTATGGGCAAAATTGTGGTGATGCCATTGTTTGGCCCTAGGGACAAATGATCGTATTACAGTGAAGGGGAAACGAAAATTAGGAGTGAAGGTCTTTGATCTGACAGAAAAATCAAGCCTGATCGATCCAGATCTGGCCAGTTTTTGACCAAATATTGATTAGGGAAGCCTGTTGGAGGGCCCAATACAGAGTCAGATATATTTGCTCATGCATGGCCACCTTAAGGCAACCAGTCTTGTCTGCGAGTATGAAGTAGCACCTAGACTGGCAATATCCACTGAATCATAGAGATATATTATATATTGTATGCTGCTATTGAATTTGATCTTCCACAGCTGCACTAGTTTGTACTTCGCTAAAATGGTTTATATTTCAGAATCCATTAAGGCAACTAAGGGAATGATTGGCTGGGGTGACATTCTTGCTCACTACCTTTAGAATAACTTGAGAATTCATTTATAGAAGGAACTGTCCCCAGAAAACCCACAGCGGAGTCTTTCAAGCTACTTAATAACATAATAACACACCTAGCACCAAGTGAGCTCTTTGCTATTCACTGCACTCCCTAAGGGTCTTTACCTCTCAGAATGCCAGGGAAAACATGTTTTTATTTTCTATCCTGAGAAAATAAGGATCCTTTCTCTATCCTTATCTATCTATCTATCTATCTATCTATCTATCTATCTATCATCTGTCGGTCTGTCTGTCTGTCTGTCTATCATTTCTCTCTGTCTCTCTCTCTCTCTCTCTCTCTCTCTCTCTCTCTCTATATATCTATCTATCTCTCTATATCTCTAACTTTCAATCTACCTACCTATCTATCTATCTATCTATCTATCTATCTATCTATCTATCTATCATCTATCTATCTATCTCTCTCTCTCTCTCTCTCTCTCTCTCTCTCTCTCTCTCTCTCTCTCTCTCTCTCTCTCTCTCTTACACATTTAGGCTGTAGTTAATAGACAATTCAAAAGCAAGAACAGGGGCTTATTTACTAAAATCTGGGTTTTTTTTTTGATTAATTAATAAAAAAATCCAACCAAACTAAAATCCACAATTTACCCTTATTTATTATTAAACACAACTTTTTCAGATTGTTGCACCGAAAATCTGAATTTTTAGGATTTGACGCCCGAAAAGTCTGAACTTTACTTGAAATTGCCGGAAAAGCCCAAAATTTTCAGATTATCATACAAAACCCAGCGCAGATAATAATATCAAATAGGACCTCTGCCATTGACTTCTACAGGACCCAGACAGGTTGAAGATGGAGTATTTTTGGATTATGACTCGGGGTATAATAAATCTAGAAAAACTCAAGTTTTTTTCCAATAAAAATTCAGATTTTATTGTAAAAAAACACACGTTTTTTGAGTACCATTCGGACTTTAATAAATAACCCCGTTAGACATACTAAGGACCTTTATTGAGGTTTGAGGTACTAAAGCACTCTCTTTGTCTGAAATTCAAAGATAATGTGAGAGAAGCCTAACTTTGTTGGAAAATTAATGAATTCCTATGTTATATTCAGACCACCATGAAGGCTTATTCTGCGTATGAGAGAAGTGTGTAACTTACAGAAAAACAAAATGATTTTGACAATGTTCAAGTGCAAAACAATAGTCTATTTTCTTTACAGGTCTAACCAAAGGTTTCTGAGAAACAAACTGCAAGGGTTTCCAACCTGAATGTGTTGTGGCTGGAGAGATCTAAATCTTTCCTAGAGCTTCTAATAATGAGGCCTTGTCTGTTGCCATTTAATTCTCATGCCACATTGGCCATCATTTTGTGACTATTTTTTTAACTTGCCCTTTCCCACTCTTCATTGGATCGTAGTCTCTTTAACTTCTATTCCCTTATTGTATTTGCAGCCTCTATTTAGTCAATTTCCTTTCTTTCACATCCATCAATTATTCAATGCTTGTCTCCTGTTGAACTGCTATCATTTGCCCCGACCTCAGCTTTCACCATTCAGCTTGTAAAGGCCATGGCTCCTTTTATCTGACCCTTTTATTCTCTCTGCCCTCTTCATGTTGTCATTCACGGTACAGTAGATCTTCCCGCCCTGTCACTTCAATGACACTTCAATGAATTCATTGTTTGATTGAGAAACTCAGAAAACCCACAAAGTTTCGACAGGTTAAAAAGGGCTACAGTCATTTTTAGAAAATCACTGAAAAATAGCAAAGATTGTTGCACAAAATGTATTTTAATTCAGCTTGACTGCTTGTATTAGATTTACTGACATATATGGTACAACTTGACAGATCCAATAATTGTACTTATTATTTATGTCACATTACAGTTTATTTTGGAGAAGTGATCCATTGAGCACTGAATTCCAGGCGTTAAAATTCGCATTATGCGAATTCTCAAAATTTTTAGCGGATCTAAACGAGTCAATTTTGCCCATCACTAGTAACAACAAGAGAAGATGGTTCTGTCTTCATAATTCATAGTATACTGTATAGGGAAAACATGTGAATACACAGAATTATTTAAAGGATCTACAATTGGGGGTTACTGCACTGGGCTTTATAGGGCAGCAGGTAGGAAGGGTATGGGGATAGTAATTATAGCAGATAATTTAGGTAAAGACAGAAGAGGAAATGTTGATATTAGGGACATATTTATCAAGAGTCAAAAAATACCAATCGAAATGTAATCAAAGAATTAGAAATTTTAAAACTCGGGTGAATGGGATCGACCCGCAAACTTGAATCGAATTCGAATCAAATCCAATTTGAGTTTTTTCCCTGAAAAAACTCGATATTCAGAAAGGGCCGCAAACAACTCCAAATTGATCCCAGGATGTCCCCCATAGGCTAAAACAGCAATTCGGCAGTTTTAAAGTGGCAAATAGCCGAATTTGAATTCTTAAAGGGCCAGTACATCATAAATTTCCAACATCGAATTTAAATTTTTTAAAAAACTCGAATCGAATTTTAACTATTCCCCAGTTGAATTCCATTTAAAAAAACTCTGGAAAAAATTGAATTTGAAATTCAAAATTCGAATTTTCACTTTGACCCTTGATAAAATCTGCCCCTAGGAGAGGATGGTGACTGTAGGAGAAGATGGTGTTAGTGGAGCAAGATGATGAGAATAGCACAAGATGGTTTCAGTAGAGCAAGATTGTGAGAGTAGGAGTAAAAGGTTCCAGTGGATTAAAATGGTGCCAGTAGAAAAAAAAGATGGTGATAGCATAAGAATATGAAATCAATAGCTCCTCGCTATTCCCGAGCTAGTGTCCCCGCTGCAGCATATAGTCAACTAAAAATATGGACGGCACTTCTGGGCACGGTTTTTATTGACAGGTTTGCTGTAGAATGCCTAACGCGTTTCGGGAATGGGTCCCTTAGTCATTGGCCTATTCTACAGCAAACCTGTCAATAAAAACCTTGCCCAGAAGTGCCTTCCATATTTTTAGCTGACTATATGAAATCAATAGACCACCATGGAGGTAGAAGAAGGTGACCTCAACAGAGCAATGTCTTCAACTATTAACTAAAATACAGCTGCCAGCACCCTCCAAGAGCTGAAGCATTTGGGAGCTGTAGTAGTGTTATAAGTTATATACACCTTCTAGTGTAAAGTGCTGCAAAATATGTTTGTTCTTTACAAATACGTCTTAATAACAAGTCTAGAAATGTATTAGAGTAAATCTTGATTGTAAGCCATGTCAACATTTAACGAAAAGGTAGAGTAAAATATCATACACAAAAGGGGTTTGTGGGAGCACTCAAGGCTAAGTAAAATATACAAGAACAATAGAAGTGCAACTGATCTGGCCAAATTGCACATAAATTGAATTGTAGTAAATTACGGGGCTTAGCTCCATGTAGCGCACCTTAGCGGGCGAGTATATTATGTGTTATAAGGAAGACACTAATTAAAAGGAAATAAAATGAAAATTATCAAAAGTGTGTTCCTCATATATAACATAAAGACAAAATGTAGGGAATAAAGAAGAAGATGGAAAACATTCCTTGGGTTTTAAAATCTATAAACCAATAAGAAAGTGCTCCGATGAGGCTTCTGTAGCTGGAGGTTCACTTCTCCTTCCTAGATTCATCACTTCTCAAATGGTTGACAACCTTGACATTCAATTAAGGATATGTCTTGTCCTATTACACTAGCCCTTGACAAGATTTTGATCACTTCTTATCCTTTAAAGACACAATTATAGAAGTGAAGGTTACGATTTAGTTTCCAGTCCAGATGATTACGCAGTTGCTGCTGGCTTCACAGAAGAAATTTGAGGGGACCTCTGTTAGTAGAGATGAAACCGGCTTTAATAGGGCATTATGGTCAACGAAATTCAAACCAATATTCAAAAATTTCAAACTTCAGAGTTCAATAAACTTTTACTTTTAAGCCTATATCATTAAAGGGATTCGGTCATGATTTTTATGGTGTAGTTTTTATTTCTAAATAACACTGTTTACACTGCAAATAATTCAATATAAAATATAAAATTTCAAAAGAACTATTTAAAAGAATAGTTTTCCAAGTGGTAGGATGGGGCTCAGCACATTATATGTAGACAGTTATTTAATACATTTAAGTCATCTTTGAGCCACCTTCACCTGACAGCTGATGTCATTCCAATATTTAAAAAGGGATAACAATCTCAGCCTGGTAATTATAAGTCAGTAAATTTGACATCTATGGTGGGCAAATTATTTGAAGGCTTGTTAAGGGATCACATTCAAAATTTTGTCTTATGAATGGCGTTATGAGCAGCAATCAGCATGGCTTTATGAAGGATAGGTCATGTCAGATCCTATGGCTTTTTAGGAAGAGATACAGTAAGTAAGATGCTGGACAGCTGGGGAGTAGTAGATGTGCCCCACAAATGACTGCTTTCTAAACTAAGGTCTTTTGGTCTTAATGAATTTGTTTACACATGGATAGGAAACTGGCTACAGGATCGGGTACAGAGGGGGGTTGTTAATGGGACATTCTCTACTTGGAGTAAGGTTCTTAGTGGGTTCCCTCGGGGCTCAGTATTGGGTCCACTTTTATTTAACTTTAATGTCTTAGGGGAGGGTATTGTAAGTAATGTATCAGTGTTTGCAGATGACACTAAACTATCCAGCCCAATTAATTCCATCCAGGATGTGGCACTTGCAACAGGATCTTGACAAACTGGCAATCTGGGCAGCTAAGTGGCAAATGAGATTCAATGTTGATAAATGTAAAGTCATGCACCTGGGATGTAAAAATATCCACTTATACCCTTAATGGGACTGCACTAGGCAAATCCATTATGGAAAAGGACCTTGGAGTCCTTGTAGATGATAAACTTGGCTGTAGCAAGCAATGCCAGTCAGCAGCATCAAGGGCAAATAAGGTCTTGAGTTGTATTAAAAGGGGCATAGAGTCACGGGAGGAGGGGGTCATTCTTCCACTGTATAGAGCACTTGTTAGGTCCCATCTAGAATATGCCGTACAGTTTTGGTCTCCATCACTCAAACAGGACATTATTGTTTTAGAGAGGGTACAGAGAAGGGCAACTAAGCTGGTAAAAGGTATGGAAAATCTTAGCTATGAGGAAAGACTGGCCAAATTGGGGATGTTCAGGCTGGAGAAGAGGCGTTTGAGGGGTGATATGATAACTATGTATAAATATATAAGGGGATCATGAAATAATCTCTCTAATTCTTTATTTACCAGTAGGTCTTTCCAGCTGACACAAGGTCACCCATTCCAATTAGAAGAATGGAGGTTCCGTCTAAATATTCTGAAGGGGTTTGTTACAGTGAGAGCTGTGAAGATGTGGAATTCTCTCCCTGAATCAGTGGTACAGGCTGATACATTAGATAGCTTTAAGAAGGGGTTGGATGGCTTTTTAGCAAGTGAGGGAATACAGGGTTATGGGAGATAGCTCATAGTACAAGTTGATCCAGGGACTACTCTGATTGCCATCTGGGAGTCAGGAAAGGGGAGGGGTTGCCTGCCTCTGGATCAACTAGCAGTTAGGCAGGTGATATATAGATTTAAAAAGTTGAACTTGATGGATGTGTGTCTTCAACCTAACTTACTAAGTTACTATGTTACCAAGCTGGGTGGGGTCGCTCTCAGTCTGTTCCTTCATTGGTCCCATTCCCTGTGCCTTATCATACTATCAGATATTATGCCTGTCTCTTAAAATTCCACCTCTCCTTTCTCTTCTTCTCGTACTGTTGCAACACTCTTCCAGCCAAGACTCCAGCTCCCACAAGGCCTTCATTTTTCTGTGATTAACAAACCAGAGAGCAATTTAATTAATGTATATGATATAGTTGCTTACAGTTAAATTAGACATACTCTTCAAATAAGAAGAAAATATTTCATTATTTGCGTATACATCCCCTTGCTGTTGTGATTATGTGTGGCAAGACAAAATGAACCTGGGGGAAGTGGTTAAGGAATGTAAAATTAACAAAGACACTGACACTGAGGAAGGACACACTTTACCCATTACCTTATACAAAAGAATGTGTACAGAGATTAATACCAGCACACGGAATGTAGCCAATAGCTCTTTGGCATAGTAATTGCCATTGAGGATACACAGGAAAGTCCTTCATAGACTTTACATGTACAGAATAGAAACACAATACATGGTTGATATGCAGTGTTTGGTGTTACTGACCCTTTACACCTGATATTCTCTGTGCCAAATCATTTAGCAAAGTACAGACGTGAATAAAGTAATGAAAGGACGGGCAATGGTGGGAATTTTCTGCCAGGAAATTCACGCTGAAGACTTCTGAAGTGTCACATTGTCACATTGTCTCGCTGGTTTTTTTTTGCCTTTATAATAGGATGTTTATTTAATGATATAAAACAGGGAATGACAGGAGTCTGTCAGATCATCCTCGCTCCTCCGACAGCTGCTCATATAGATTTGGTACCAGCTGCTGATGTTTCTTTATTGGCCGCAGTAAAATAAAAAATCTTACCTGCCTATTTGTTTCGAATCAGCCCTGTGTTGCAAAATACGGTACTGTGCACCCCTATATTTTAGGGATGCACAGAATCCATAATTTTGGAATTGGCCATATAAAGTTCATCCAAATATGGAACAGAACCCAGACCCTAATTTACATATTCAAATATAAGCAAACAATTCTTTAGTTGCCCAGTGTTGTAAAGTAACACGACAGTTTGGCCATGATTTCAGGGTTCAGATATATCCTGCAAAAAGTTTTTGGCTTTGGCTGAATCCCAAATTGAATTTTGGATCTGGCACATCCCCACCAATAAATAAAGTCTGCCCAGCTAGACTGGCTGTACTACTGATGTAAATGAAGACATGGTTGAGTTAGTCTTGCAACAGGTAGTGCAACTGTCATGGATATACAATACAAATGAACTCGAACGGTAGCAAATGCTTCTTTCATAAATAATTTTATATATTTTTATTCCTTCTAGTTTTTAAGCTGTCGAGGATTTATTGGTGTGCTTCCACTACCTAACCTTAGTTTTCTGCAGTCGCCCGAAGTTGCCTCACGAGGAAAAGCAATTTCTCATTTGGGGGAAGGCAATTAATGAGAGAAAGACTCTTTTTTGTGACTATGAACATGTCCTAGGAACTAAAAGGAAAATGTGTGACCCCCTTTTTATTATTAGTGGGCTCTCTAGCTTCTAAATTGCATTAAAGACTCCCTTGTGCTTATTTTCCACCCATATTTCCCAGCTAAACACCCAAAATTATGTGAGTGTAGCTTTTATACCACTTATAAACAGGCGTCATTTTTGCAGCTGTAGATACAAGACAGGGCAAATTGTTTTAGTTGTTTTTGCAGTTAGTAAATCCCCCCATTAATACATGAGGCTCAGCAAGTTCTACAGGACAGGTGTTGGCTATGCCATAAGTGGAAAGTACTGCATATAATTAATTATCTCTTGAATATGTTTCTGGTGCCATGTTGTGACATACATATATCATAAGAGGTCAACAAAGCTGTAGGTCTTCCACCATGTTTGCACTGGAAACCCCCATACGCCAGTCTGTAAGAGTAAAAAATGGTTATTGATATGAGATATGAGATATTCCCATGTATGTTTTTGAAAATAAATGTACAGTAGAAGGAAAGTGCCAACTAGAATGCATCAGCACCACAGGAATGTTTATGCCACAGCGAAGATGTAAGATATGATTAAATCTAAATACAGCCAAAAGTTATGAAATGCCATTGTTTGTTGGCTAACACATTCCTCTTCAGTATGATATTAGCACAGACTTAGAATATCCTCAGGAAACATAAGCTTTTGGCTTTGCTCTGTGCTTCCTACAGGCGTTCTCTAACCCTGCCATTTCCAATGTCCAATGGTATTTTTAGAAAATAAACACACATCAAACAATTTTTGATTGACCTTTCCTGCCAAATATGTTGTGCGTTAAGCAAAAACACATGACATGCATCCTGTTTACTTCTTTGGGCCTTCAGTTATAACATCAGCGCAGCCAACATTGAGCAATGCTCCATTTACCACCATTCTTGTGTAAAATTAATAAATACACACACGTCATGTTCATCAAAGGTTTTTACTCTGTATAATTTCAATCACAAATGTTTTTTCCCCACAGATCACATTTTTTTTCACATTCATGAAAAGGGGAATATTTGTTTCTTCATTGTAATTTCAGACAAAAATCCGTCACCTTACATACACCCTATTTTCTGCCGTACTATTAAATTTTCACTATTGGTGTCCTCAACAAATGTTCTTTTGACAGGTCTGAGATGAGGAAAACCATTATGGGCAAAGTTTGCACAACCATGTTCTACTTCAGGAGGCAATGGTTGTAGATGGAGAGCCTGAGGCAGGAGGCCTCACTAAGGGCCCAAAGTGAAAAAAGGCCTTGGGATTTGAGAAGAGTTTGTCCTAAAGACTTAACTATATCGGGGCAGCAGAGCCCCAGTGAATGAGGACCAATTAAGTGAAAGCCTAGCTCATATTATAGTACATCCTAGGGGTTTTAAAGGAGAAGGAAAGCTACCGATGCAGTTTATTGCCAATAGATTAGCAACAACAGTGGAATTCTATTTTTATTCTGTAGAATGCTTGATCATACCTGGATTCTCTGTTTGTTTAGGATAGCAGCTGCCATATTAGCTTGTTGTGACATCAATTCTTTCCTGAGTCTCTCCCTACTCACTCATAGCCCTGGGCTCAGATTACAGCAGGGAGGGGAGGAGGAGGAGAGGAGCAAACTGAGCATGCTCAAGCCCGTGCTCTGGATGTTTAAGCTGAAAACAGGAAGTCTGATACAGAAGACCATGTATATACAATAGAAGGAAAGCAATTTGGTGGGTTTTTTTTACAGCATTACTTTGGGGGTTTACTGGTATATTTATATAGACCTTTCTGTTAAAGCTTACTTAGTTTTAACTTTTCCTTCTCCTTTAAGGGCTGGTGAGTGAGAGCAGTTCAGAGTTGCACTGAAGAGTGAAAGTAAGGTTAGTATTTCCCAGGGAAACTCTCCAGTGTGATACTCAGGGTAGTACATAATTCCTTGGGGCACCACTGGACAATCGAATACACTGGGGCTGCACTTGGTTAAATGAACAAATAATGTGCTGTGTGGTGAATTTATTGTCTCAACATTTACTGTACCAACAAAGTGCCTCTTTTGATTTCAATAAACATCAGGTTTCTGGTTGAGAAATATGGCACCCTTCAGTTCTCTTGTAACAGCATCTAAGGGAGAACTTAGACGACCCTTTCTCCAGACATAAATGGTGAGGACTCATCTTCCTCAAAACTGCCAGATTTGTTACAGTGAAGAAATGGTTGTAAAAATATAAAAAGAAATTCAAAAGAAATGAATAGAGCCCTGATTTCGTTAATGGTGATGCAAACTTCACCTAACACTAACTAAACTTGTTTATAATTTATTTGCTTCTGTTTTTTAAGTTTGAGGTTTTTTTTTGTTTCCCATGAATAAGCTGACTTTTATCTGACTCCTACTCTTGGTAAAAAACAATAAAAATCCCAAGTCACCTTCACATCCAGCGTTTACATTATGTTTTTCCCACTTTTTCTCATTTAAAAGTTCTTTTACTCATCTTGTTCCCATATATTATCTCACTTTTATCTGCATCCCACTGTTGGCAACACAAGAACCAAATGAAAATCAAATCCCTAGCTACTTTCACACCCTACATTTGTTCTGTGTTTTTTTTGCCAAACAGATCTCGCACCCACTTAATATTTTCTTTTCTGTTTCTGCCAGCGCTCTCTCTCTCTCTCTCTCTCTCTCTCTCTCTCTCTCTCATCAATCGATCTGTCCATCTCTCTCTCTCTCTCTCTCTCTCTCTCTCTCTCATCAATCGATCTGTCCATCTCTCTCTCTCTCTCTCTATCTATCATTATCTATCTATCATTATCTATCTATCATTATCTATCTATCTATCTATCTATCTATCTATCTATCTATCTATCTATCTATCTATCTATCTATCTTTCTATCTATCATTTGTTGGTCTGTCTCAGGGGTCAGCAACCTTTATCAAAAGAGCCATTTTGCCCCCTCTTCCACTAAGGAAAAATAGTCTGGAGCCGCAAAACATAACACCGCTTATAAACTTTTAAAAGTTTTAACCTTTTTTTTAAAATTTTAACTGTTACAACAACAAAAGTGCAATGTGTAGGCCTACTTTGAAATAAATTAAACACTGAATAGCCCTATTAAATGCTAGTGTTCTCATCTGTTTAAAAGTGAGGGCTATAGACGTCATTAAAATATGTGTCATATCCACGTCTATAGCCCTCGCACCTGCTGCAGTTGGACTCTGGAGGCTTCTCTCTTGTCTTGAGTGTGCGACCGCGGTAAGGACCATGATGAATCATCTTGCTGCAGCTCGGTCTTGCCTGGGATGTCTATAGAACCCTCACACCTGCTGGTGGCTTTTTGAGCTGCCGGTAGGTGCAAGGGCTGTATAGACGAGGTGACAGGCAAAGCCGCAAGACTTAGCCACAGCAAGGGGGATGAAGAGCCGCATGAGGCTCCGGAGCCGCGAGTTGCCTACCCCTGGTCTGTCTATACCTCTATCTGTCTATCTACATACCTCCCAACATGAGAAAAATGGAAAGAGGGATAAAAAGCCCTGCTGCGTGTAACAAAATTTGACAGGCAATGAAAGTCTGAACACATTTCTGGGAGTTTAGGGCCATATTGTTTTGTTACAAATGTTACAGATTGCAGATGCTGAGTATTCTGTGTTCTACGTCAAAAGCCTCTTATTTAATTTTCAGAAGCTTTGTATCTTTTTCTGGCATCAGTGCAGGAGATCAAAGAGGAACTCTGGACTTTTTAATAAAAATCCGGGACTGTGGACTGAGCTATCAAAATCAAGACTGTCC
Source organism: Xenopus laevis (assembly GCF_017654675.1). Lineage (NCBI taxonomy): Eukaryota > Metazoa > Chordata > Amphibia > Anura > Pipidae > Xenopus > Xenopus laevis. The sequence continues at coordinate 126,889,093 of NC_054380.1, forward strand.
TGTAGAAAACAGGACATTTGGGAGGTATGTATTTATTTCTGGAGGGAGGCTGTGAATAGCTGTCTCTTCCTCTTTGTTGTTTCTGTGCAGGAAGGGTGAGGAGTAGGGGAGCCACCTTTTCTGCGGCTGGAAAATGGGCAGGGGGTGGGGCAGATGATGTTGAAGGTGGGGCAGGACCAGTGACATTGGGCCAGGACTGATGATCCGGCAATCAGCGATTGGCTGATCGCCATGTCATTATTTTCAATGTCCTGAATATTTGTCTGGACATTTGGAAATCTGGACAGGAAGGATACACCTAGACAGCCCTTACAAATACCAGGCTGTCCAGGGTGAAATCCGGACAGGTGACAACCTTAGGAGTGGACAGGAAGGAAGGCCTGCACAGGAAGTGTTATGAGAGAAGCTGACAGGAAGGAAGGCCTGCACAGGAAGTGCTGGGATAGAAGCAGCAGAGTGAGAGAAAGGTGCTACAAGGTTTCCAGATATGACTGTGTGTGGGAAACCCAGTGTGTGATTGTGGATCAGAGAAGTTCCCAGATAGAATTATTACAGCCCCATTTGTCCTGACCCTCGGTGGAGGCCAAATTATACCCCTCAGGGGAATCTAACTGTGGGGTGTCCCTTGGTGTATCCAAGGTCTGTTGTAACACCTTAGAAAGTTAAAGCACCCAGTTTATTTGCATGCAATGCAATGGGCTTATGGAAAACATCCAAATTTGATGGAGTTTGGCTGCTGTGATCTTTTTCCCTTGATTAAATGAGCCTTGTTATTTGGAATAAATAGAAATCTGGCACAAGCGTGGATATTGTTTTAAAGTGGACCTGTCACTTTAAAAAGTCCTTTTCAAATTAAACATGAAATCCAATTTCTATTTTTTAGTAAAGCATTCATAGCTGTTGTAAGATCATTTGAAAAAATATCAGCGGTCAATCAAATATTGTCTGCCCCTCCTCTATGCCTGAGGCGGGGCAGACAATTACTTTCACTTTCCATTCAGCACTTCCTAGATGTCACTGCTCTCCACATTCCCCCTGTTCTCTTTACCATTTAATTGTGTAGCCAGGGCATGGGGATGGACATCAGGTCCCCCATTCTGGTGCACAAACAAGATTCTGAGATGATACAAGACTTGTCTTAATAACAGTGTCCACAAAATGGCTCCTGTCTGCTTGTTATAATTATGAATTCCCAGATTGAAGGAAAAAAGATTCCAATAATTTATACAGTATCATTAAAATTAATTTTGCTTGACTAATGTGATAAAATAGGATTTTTAATAATTGTTTGGGAGACATGTCCCCACTTTCAGGCCTTGCCAGCCCTTTGACAAGGTCACATTCCACTTTAAATAAGTGAATTAGGAGGAGGGGGATCACTGAGCTTTAAGGGGGAAGCTCAGTGACACATGGAAATTTAATATATTTGTGTTTGTATATATTTGCATATTTCTAGGTGAGGATTATGTATTTAAAGAAAAACATGTGTATTCTCACCTACACTCCAGTCTGACTGATAATCAGAAGTATTCTCATATAATTAACCTTGTTATGAATTAAGGGGGTTCCCTAGTGTTACACCTTTGAAAGAGACAGTTACCCAAGCCACGGAGAGACTTCCTTTAAAACGTGGCTGATACCAGCGTATACAAGCAATGCATCTTTATGTCTCTAGATCACCACCCTGGCATAGAGCAACAACCTGGGATTACTCTCTCTTGTTTGAGCTAAATAACGCTGACAGTTACATTTCCGTTAAAATGTGATTAGAGCTTCATTTATGTAAAAAGTGTGAGTCATTCTGACAGATTTAATTTGAGATGAAAAATGGGTCTATTAAACTGATTATCCATTACATTTGCAATGAGCACAAGCCACTGATTAATGCCATTTCTTCATTATGTTCTGTGCATTATCGGCTGAAAATATAAGAAACACGTGTCAGATGAAAGGCATTAAATGTGATAATGGCTGGGTTTTCTTTAACCTTTGGATTCCAGAGGGACCTGGCATTGACCAGAGAATGTTCTGGGTCAAAAAAAGTCCCTTTTCCCCTCTTTTGTCTTTTACAACATTTTTTAAATATAGAAATAATTTCTGTTTGAAGAAAACAAACTTTCTGCTTAATGCTTCCAGTTACATTCTAAAAGATATTAAAACCGTACTTCTGCCTGTGGGGAGAAAATACTTTTTTTACAGCCAATCAGAAAAAGGTCAGTTTTTTGGATAACAGCAACAGAACCCAGATGCATTACAAGCTCCGTTCTTAGAGCAACATCTGGATGTCTGAGCATCCAACACTACTTTGCATTATAAGATATTTTTTCCCCCTCATTATCTTTCCAACTGGGATGCTTACCAGTGTCTAGCAGCTGCAACAATACATAGCAATATCATTCCTTCCATGTAAATTATTTTTTCTTACCTATATGGTTCGTGTTCTTTTCTAAATGACAGCCAATTATGTCTTGTATTGATTCTATCAAGAGAAGAGAATTCTTTTATCAAGAGAAGATCAGCAGATACAGGAGCTGTGAAATTTTTATTTGCTGAGTAGATATCACGGATAGATAGTAGGGAGAGATGGTGCCTATAGTAGCAGTGGGGATAATAGTCTCTGGGAAGTAGGGATGTAGCGAACGTCGGAAAAAATGTTCGCGAACTTCCGGACAAAAATGCGAATGGTTCGCGAACGTCGCGAACCCCATAGACTTCAATCGGAAGGCGAATTTTAAAAGCTAGAAAAGACATTTCTGGCCAGAAAAATGATTTTAAAGTTGTTTAAAGGGTGCAACGACCTGGACAGTGGCATGCCAGAGGGGGATCAAGGGCAAAAATGTTTCTGAAAAATACATTGTTGACACAGCGCTGCGTTTTGTGCTGTAAAGGGCAGAAATCACACTACGTCACTCAGGTGATGTTTCTGGACACGGAATGTGAAAAAGCTCACACAGCTAGGTGGCACTTGGTTAAAGACTGGGCAAACAATGCCTGCAAGGGCAACGTATACAGTAGTGGATACGGAATATATTATTGCTGCTGTAAAAACATCACTCAGGTGATATTTACGGACACGGAATTATTATTGTTATTATTTAGACAGAATGTGAAAAAGCTCACACAGCTAGCTGGCAGTTGTTTGAAAATGAAGAACACACTGGGCAAACAAATTGAAACAATGCCTGCAAGGTCAACGTATACACTACAGCAGTGGATACGGAATATATTATTGCTGCTTGAAAAACGTCACTCAGGTGGTGTTTCTGGAGACGGTATTATTATTGATATTTAGACAGAATGTGAACAAGCTCACACAGCTAGCTGGCAGTTGTTTGAAGAACACACTGGGCAAATAATGCCTGCAAGTGCACTACTATTGGTGCACTACTATGAAGAACAGCAAACAGCACTGGACACGTTAAAGAACAGTGAGATAAGTAAAATAAAAAAATATATATATATATATTAAAAAAAAAAAATTACTCTGGTTGGTGCTGAACTACTAGGAGCAGCACACCAGTCCCACTCCCCAACACAGCTAGACTAATAGCACTGGGCTCTTATAGTAGCAAAGTAAAAAACAAAAAAGAAAATAAAAGCAGTCCTTACAAGGACTATTGGGTTACAGGCAGCAGTCAGCAGATGAGAGATCAGCAGCAGTGCCCACAGCAGCTACATACAGAGCACTGCAGTAGAAGGTAGATTACTAGCCAGCAAAGCTACCTAACCTAAAATGTCCCTCAAATCCCTGCAGAGTTCTGTCCCTACAATACAGAGCAGTATCAAGTAGATTACTAGCCAGCAAAGTTACTATCAACTGTCCCTCAAATCACTAACAGCTCTCTCCCTACACTAGCTCTTCCAAGCACACACAGGCAGAATGAAAAAACGCTGCAGGGCTTCAGTTTATATATGGAAGGGGAGTGGTCCAGGGGGTGTGGGGGTGGTCCAGGAGGGAGAGCTTCCTGATTGGCTGCCATGTATCTGCTGGTCTGGGGTGAGAGGGCAAAAATAAGCGCCAGCTAAGGCGAACCCAAATTGGCGAACGTCGCGCGACGTTCACGAACATTCGGCGGACGCGAACACCCGATGTTCGCGCAAACTAGTTCGCGGGCGAACAGTCCGCGCAAACTAGTTCGCGGGCGAACAGTCCGCGACATCTCTACTGGGAAGGGAGTGTGACTGTGGGATAGCAGGTATAGTAGGGAGAGATGGTGCCTATAGTAACAGTGGATAATAGTCTCTGGGAAGGCAGTGTGACTGTGGGATAGCAGGTATAGTAGGGAGAGATGGTGCCTATAGTAACAGTGGGATAATAGTCTCTGGGAAGGGAGTGTGACTGTGGGATAGCAGGTATAGTAGGGAGAGATGGTGTCTATAGTAACAGTGGATAATAGTCTCTGGGAAGGTTATGTAGCCTTGGGATGGCAGGTATAGTAGGGTGAAATGGTGCCTATAGTAACAATGGGGATAATAGTCTCTGGGAAGGTTATGTAGCCTTGGGATAGTAGGTATAGTAGGGTGAGATGGTGCCTATAGTAACAGTGGGGATAATAGTCTCAGGGAAGGGAGTGTGACTGTGGGATAACAGGTATAGTAGGAAGAGATGGGATAATAGTCTCTGGGAAGGGAGTGTGACTGTGGGATAGAAGGTTTAGTAGGGAGAGATGGGGCCTATAGTAACAGTGGGATAATAGTCTCTTGGAAGGGAGTGTGACTGTGGGATAACAGGTATAGTAGGGTGAGATGGTGCCTATAGTAACAGTGGGATAATAGTCTCTTGGAAGGGAGTGTGACTGTGGGATAGCAGGTATAGTAGGGAGAGATGGTGTCTATAGTAACAGTGGATAATAGTCTCTGGGAAGGTTATGTAGCCTTGGGATGGCAGGTATAGTAGGGTGAAATGGTGCCTATAGTAACAATGGGGATAATAGTCTCTGGGAAGGTTATGTAGCCTTGGGATATTAGGTATAGTAGGGAGAGATGGTGTCTATAGTAACAGTGGGGATAATAGTCTCTGGGAAGGTTATGTAGCCTTGGGATGGCAGGTATAGTAGGGTGAAATGGTGCCTATAGTAACAATGGGGATAATAGTCTCTGGGAAGGTTATGTAGCCTTGGGATAGCAGGTATAGTAGGGAGAGATGGTGTCTATAGTAACAGTGTATAATAGTCTCTGGGAAGGTTATGTAGCCTTGGGATGGCAGGTATAGTAGGGTGAAATGGTGCCTATAGTAACAATGGGGATAATAGTCTCTGGGAAGGTTATGTAGCCTTGGGATGGCAGGTATAGTAGGGTGAAATGGTGCCTATAGTAACAATGGGGATAATTGTCTCTGGAAGGTTATGTAGCCTTGGGATAGCAGGTATAGTAGGGAGAGATGGTGTCTATAGTAACAGTGGGATAATAGTCTCTGGGAAGGTTATGTAGCCTTGGGATGGCAGGTATAGTAGGGTGAAATGGTGCCTATAGTAACAATGGGGATAATAGTCTCTGGGAAGGTTATGTAGCCTTGGGATAGCAGGTATAGTAGGGAGAGATGGTGTCTATAGTAACAGTGGATAATAGTCTCTGGGAAGGTTATGTAGCCTTAGGATGGCAGGTATAGTAGGGTGAAATGGTGCCTATAGTAACAATGGGGATAATAGTCTCTGGGAAGGTTATGTAGCCTTGGGATGGCAGGTATAGTAGGGTGAAATGGTGCCTATAGTAACAATGGGGATAATAGTCTCTGGGAAGGTTATGTAGCCTTGGGATAGCAGGTATAGTAGGGAGAGATGGTGTCTATAGTAACAGTGGATAATAGTCTCTGGGAAGGTTATGTAGCCTTGGGATGGCAGGTATAGTAGGGTGAAATGGTGCCTATAGTAACAATGGGGATAATAGTCTCTGGGAAGGTTATGTAGCCTTGGGATAGTAGGTATAGTAGGGTGAGATGGTGCCTATAGTAACAGTGGGGATAATAGTCTCAGGGAAGGGAGTGTGACTGTGGGATAACAGGTATAGTAGGAAGAGATGGGATAATAGTCTCTGGGAAGAGAGTGTGACTGTGGGATAACAGGTATAGTAGGGTGAGATGGTGCCTATAGTAACAGTGGATAATAGTCTCTGGGAAGGGAGTGTGACTGTAGGATAGCAGGTATAGTAGGGAGAGATGGTGCCTATAGTAACAGTGGATAATAGTCTCTGGGAAGGGAGTGTGACTGTGGGATAGCAGGTATAGTAGGGAGAGGTGGTGTCTATAGTAACAGTGGATAATAGTCTCTGGGAAGGGAGTCCACAAAAATAGAAACAAATGGCACACTCACTTCAATGCTTCTGCATCAATTCAAACTGTTAACATCTTTATTTCGGTGAGATCCCAGCAAACGTTTCGGGGTCAAGCCCCTTCATCAAGTGCTACTTACAACAATGTGAGTAAAAACATTTAAAGGGTAGGGCACCATGTGACCACACCCCTTTGTGATTAAGTGAAATCAATTAATCATCCTTGATCATTAACATTATGTTATTGTTACATTATTCATCATATTGTCCTGAATCAAAAGGATACAAAGTGCCTTCGTGATACATTAGTCCATAAAATGTGTAAAATCTCCATATTGTGATCCTTTTGTAATATTCCATGTGTCAATATATATAAAAACTGTGGAATAAAATGTATAGAATAAAATATTCATATTATAAAAACAGATAATCACGTGTCCTTAATTACAATATATAGAAATGGTGCCTATAGTAACAGTGGATAATAGTCTCTGGGAAGGGAGTGTGACTGTGGGATAGAAGGTTTAGTAGGGAGAGATGGTACCTATAGTAACAGTGGGATAATAGTCTCTGGGAAGGTTATGTAGCCTTGGGATAGTAGGTATAGTAGGGAGAGATGGTGCCTATAGTAACAGTGGGATAATAGTCTCTGGGAAGGGAGTGTTACTGTGGGATAGCAGGTATAGTAGGGAGAGATGGTGCCTATAGTAACAGTGGATAATAGTCTCTGAGAAGGGAGTGTGATTGCGGGATAGCAGGTATAGTAGGGAGAGATGGTGCCTATAGTAACAGTGGGATAATAGTCTCTGGGAAGGGAGTGTGACTGTGGGATAGCAGGTATAGTAGGGAGAGATGGTGCCTTTAGTAACAGTGGGGATAATAGTCTCTGGGAATGTTATGTGGCTGGGGGATAGCAGGTAGCAGGTATAGTAGGGAGAGATGGTGCCTGTAGTAGCAGTGTAGTTTTAAAGATTAAAAAAAAACCATGATTGTATATCCCTGACTTCCAGTAACCATTTTTCAAAACCCCTAGGTGGCTCAGGCACTTCCTGAGCAGTAGGTAAAAGTAATCGTTTAGGACATATTTCAAAGCTGCGGCCCTACTGTGTTTTATGTAGTACATACTAAGCCCTAATTTATGCAGTAAGGACAAAGTACAGGACCCCTCTGTTACTGCGGTTGTATTCAAGAAACACAAAGAATGTCGCTATTAAGATCAGATATTTCTAACTATGAAAACAACTGGTTTGTCTAGAACACTCCTTAAAAAGACACAACTTACTACAATAGGTGAGATCAGTTCCTCATTCTGTGTGTACGAATTATTAGTAATGTTATTTGCGCTTGAAAGTTATTTGGAGTTCATGAGTCATCCTTACTCTTGTGTAACATTTTGAAACTACAGGATAAAGAAGCAGCGGTTAATTATGGTTCTCGCTAGAAATCCTGTTCCTACAGTGAAGTTCTCATTTGATTAAATAAAATTGCAGTTGTTTGGGTGTATGAATATTAATGGCAGTTGCAAACAGCCGCACTGCAAAGATGAGGATGCTCAGATATAATTAGGGGTAGCTAAGGTACTACAAATAGAAGAACCCTATATTTGGACTGTAGTTGACAGACCTGTAAAAACCTGGTAAATTTGAATTATTTTAAATACTTTCAAGCTATAGTGCTGTTGTGATTTTTACTTCAGTCAGAAGCTCTAGGTCACATAAGACAGAGGCGAACCTTTAGCTTACGTTTCTTTCCATAGTCTCTGTGGTATCGTCTTCATTTTTCAAGAGCAGGACTTAATGCATGTACTATGCCCTTATAGGGTGTCAAGATTCAAACAAAAACTGGTTTCCATTAGCTCAAACAAGGGATAGTTGTGCTCACCACTAATTTTTAAAAACCATTAGGCGGGGGTGCAATGAGGGTGTGACCACAAAATACATATAGTCAAATACAAGAGGTCCTCTACACTCAACCCATTATCAATATATTTAAGACATTGAGACATTTTGTGCATACTGCTACTGAAAAATGCCTTACCCTTTAAACAAAACAGGGATTGTTTGTCCATATATTGCAATATATTTAAGCTGGCCAACTACGTCAAATTCATATATATATATATATATATATATATATATATATATATATATATATATATATATATATATATATATATATATATATATATATATATATATATATATATATATAGAGATAGATAGATAGATAGATAGATACAGTATATATAACAGCCAAATGTGTGCACTCCCTTAAACAAGGTTACATGCCTGGGTGCAGGAGTCTGTAGATTATAGAACATATATATATATATATATATATATATATATATATATATATATATATATATATATATATATATATATATATATATATATATATATATATATATATATAATTGAAAACCGGCACACCCATAAAAATCTTCACCTGTTTATTTAACGTTTCGGTCCTCACAAGGACCTTTCTCAATCATGTCTATATACTGTATATTACAGCAGGTCCCAAACATTTCAAATAATAGATTCTATACCTATACCCGTAGATCAATTGGTGGATTCATTCATTGCTTCATTCATACATTTTCTACTTGATATTGATCCTATGAAACAATCCTGTTGATGACATGTGGTTTGCAATTGTAAGCCCTCTAACCTAAAGAGCATAAACTTATTATTACATTTATTGGCTTCCACAACAACGTTAAATCATCGATCTTGATCCTGTAATTCAGTCTACCATCATTTTATATCTTGGTTTCTATGGATACCAACACGCTGGGCAGCATTCTGAGCAGAAAGGAAAAGTGGGCACTTGTTTACTTCAATAAAAACGTTTCAGGCGATTTCTTGAACAAGTAAAATATTGTGATCTTAAGAACTACAGTTAGTATCAATATTGGTATATATGGTTTATATATGTAAGTATATATGAGTACATAGATAGGTCGGTATGAGCACCTGCATATATATATGCACTGGGTTCATTTGGAAGGGTTGAACTTTGCTCTTTTTAGCCAAACTAAACTAAGTTGATTCTATGATGCCGTTAGAAATGTCTCCAGTTAAGAATAAATTATATATATATATATATATATATATATATATATATATATATATATATATATATATATATATATATATATATATATATATACACTCATAATTACAAAAATAAAATCATATATGACAGTAAGCCCTATGGCTAAGTGGTATTAGTGGCAGTATCATGGAGAACCTCAACTGGTCATCTCTTTCCCATCACTCTTCATAGCTGTTTGCTCTACTTGATATAGATCAATATGTGCAGGTTCCAGGAAAGTATCCTGTTTGCCAAGAAAGCTTAATGCTTCCAACCCTAGAGGCAAGAACTATGGGAGCTCATTAGGGTCAATGAAGGGTTGGACTTGATGGGCAAGTGTCTTTATATTTGGAAATGTGCTTAGCCATTTTTCAGTGCTAAAAGTACCACAGTGCCATCAGCCTAAGCCCATGTTTATTATAAATAATAAAGAAGTGCTCTATAACTTGCTGATGCTATATAAATAAATGGAGGTGATAACGATGATGATGATGATGAACCATGTCTTTTTCTAAATATCTCATGTTTTATAGCTTACACATCCAAGCTGATGGGGTTAAATGTTCCTTTTTGTAAAAAAAAAATATATCCTACAAGATAAATAACAAATCCTGCACAGTTTGTCACGCTCAAGATATAATATTTGTTCTTGCTGTAAATAAAGTTACATTTGAATAAATGGAGAGCGATGACAAAAATAAATGCTTTCATAAAGTTTTATGAACTTATACCAGCAGAGCCAAGAAATTTATAGTGTAAACATGTTTTTCCGATATCCTCCATTGTTTGTTACCCAAAGAAACAAAGAGCTTTGGTTAAGGCCGCAGATGTTTGTTTGAGGTGACAGTTTAGGGACAAAGGGTAGGGAGCATTGAAAGCTAAACTAATAGGACATATTTAATTTTAAATCAATAGCAGCATTAATATGTGATTTATTTGACTTTAGTCAGTTGCTGCTATTGATACAACCTGCTACGGGGACCCTGGATGTAACTCCATGTTCAGGGTGATGGTAATGACCATCATGAGCATCATTTCCAATACTTGCTCCTTCAAGAATAGGAAAGTCCAAGGAACATCTTCGGACACAATATGATGTAGATATGAGCAAAAATTGCATCCATTTTAGCATGTGGTTGCATTTCTAAATGAGCATAAATGTAGGGTTATTTAATTGTGAAAAACAGACATAGCTTTAGCATAATGTAATTGTCATGTTTATGTGGTGATGGTGGTGGGGTGAGTAAAGCATGGCCTTATGCTTCTCGTACAGTGCATTGCAAAAGTCTTCACCCCTTTGGCATTTTTTATGTTTTGTTGCCTCACAACCTGGAATTAAAATGGATCGTTTCGCGAATTTGCCGTGAAAATTCACATTCAAAAAACGCTTTGCCGATGGGGAAAGGATCGACACCGGCGTCAATTCAGACAGTGGCAACGATTACCGGATGAATTGTCGCTGCGTCAAAATCGTGTTTTGAAATTTTTTGTCCCATTTCACAAATTTTGCGAGAAATTTGCAGGACAAATTCGCCCATCACTAGTACTAACAAAGTTTCGCTAGGCAGAAATGAATGCCAGCGACAAATTCACTATGAATTGCTCAGCTGACTAATTAACGGTAGTAAAACTGCCGGTGTTCGACTCCCGAGACTCAACTTTGCATTTTGATGAATTGGTGTATGCGATACGAATTAACGTCTGACGAACTGTGGCAAAGCCTTCTGAGGCGAAAATTCGCCTCAGTGAATTTTCCCTAAATCTTTTTCAGTACACCAAGATTCATTACACAGCTTTAAACATATGTTAGATTTTGCATTAAGAATCCTGGTGCTCAATGTATTTATAAGGGATCAGACAAATCCTTCCCCTGTTTTCTGTCTGTGACATCATCCAGCCTAGTTACAAGCTGGAGAGCCATCCGATTGGCTTGGTGCTCCAGTGCATCCTTGGGAGAGGGGGAGTGCCTGACTTTGGAGCCAAATGTACAGGGTCTCCAACAGAGCTTAACATGCTGCTTAAAAGGGAGTTCCAGGAAGAAGTAAAAGAAAAGGCTGTATTTTGCTCTGCTGGATAAAGTGTGTGAGCATTAGGGAGAGACAGTTTCTATCTCCTGCCTGTGGATACTTTGGCCACTGTGTGTTCCCAAAGGTGAGGACAGGTTTTGCCTGTGTATCTGCCATGTAGGAGCAGCTACTACTTTCAAAGGGAAAAGCACCTTGGGGCAGGTAGCGCTACCTGAGGACATAAGAGCTCTTGGGGAAGGGACATTGAACTGACCGGATTTATTCTGCATTTATCCACCCGGTGTGGGACTGTGGCATTGAGAGACTGTGCCAGGGGTTGATAGTCCACACAGGTTCCCCAGGGTAAAGTGATATTGTGTGATTTGCATTCACAGTTACTAAATACAGTTTATATAAAGTTATATTTGTTTTATTACAAACTGTATGTGTTTTATTTTTCCTAGTGGAAACCCCATGAGGTATGCTTTTCATACGAAAAAGGGACTCAGGGCCCTGGATTGCCACGGTTAATTGCTATTTAAAGAAACAGTAACCAAATGTCAGTGTTTAATTTATCTAACAGTTAGACTGCAATTTAAATATGACATTTCTACAATTCTTCAACATCTGGTGAGGCCGAGGTATTTATCCTCTAAGCTGTTTCTTTTTTTTTTTTTTCCCGGTTTCAGGGTCAGCAGAGCACAACCCATGTGTTCACGCTGGAAGCACAGCTTACTTTGATCGGAATTCTTTCTTTTTATATTTACAGGGTAGAGAAAAATCCTTTCCAGCGTGTACAGCAAGGTTAGTGAAACGAGCCAAATCTCTTGTGCTGGGCTAGAATTCGCTTTTTTCTATTGTTCCCGAATGTTAAGTACAATTTCCGTTGCACTGTACTGCTCTGAGGTCTTGAAATGAGGCAGAGACTTCTCAGAGAGAGAATACTCTGGAATACTCACACAATATCATAGGTTCTATATATTCTCATGATCTTTTTCCAAGGGGCCCCTCTGATGTTGTTGAACCAGAACAAATGCCCTTTCTGCCTCCCCTAATTACAGACTTTCTATACTCCATGGCTTTCAAATCTTTGGAGCTAATGCATTACAAGTCTTAGTAATTACTGGAGGACATGTTCATTTTAGCTTCCTTAGTGAGAACATTTACTATATAAAGTCTCTGTGACATGGGTTAGAACATTGTCAGGTTTTACAATGAGCAGAGGCAGAAATATAAGCGGTAACTGTGACTTTTCATTTACTGGCATGTTGCTTATAGCTTGTGCCTTGTTCTACTTTATTTGTTCATTCTGGCATGGAACGTACCTCACTTGTGCACAAAACCAATTGTATTCTAATTAATATTCTGTGCTAATTGTATTCTGGTACATGCAGATGTTGTATGAGGTAAGCTATACATGCCAGTGGCTCTGCATAAACAATTGTAAGGTTTAGGCCTCATGTTATTGTTCTTTTCCTCTTTGATAATTTGTATGACTCATCTGCAGTGTGTCTCGCAACACTACCCCTTAGAGACTGAAGAAACAGAGCATTACTAAATATCTCACAGGCAAACATGATTTGTGGATGCAAATTAGAGCTGGATAATGTATCCAGTGTACCTTTCAATAAAGGCTTATCAATACACTGATCATTCTTTGCAACAAAGAATTGTATGGCGTGAAACGCGTAAGGCTGTTTGCACCAAAAATAATAAAAAATACTATTTGTTTACAGTGAGAAGTTGTTAGCCTCCTAAAGTTTATGGTCTGGGGCATTTTCACTGAGCCCCACCATGTACCCAAGGAGCTCTTACATGTAACTGGCAATACCAATCACTTTCTTAATTTTGCATAATTACAATATCGACGTTCAAGTGGAATGTTTGTACAATTTCATGATAAAAGTTTATCATTATTTAGTAGAGGTACCAAATAATAATAACAATTATATGACATTCCTTTCATATTGCATTTTGCTTCCTAGGGGCACTGACCCTAGCAACCAGAAGGCAGAAGCTCAAAGACATTTTAGGAGGGTGCCTATATGATGACCAAAATACTGCTGTTCCACATATTCCTAGAATAAGATCAGGAAGACTGAACCAATGCTGGACCCCAATGTGCATAAAAAAAAATATATTTTTTTTTTGAGGACCCACCACAGATAAAGCACATTTCTTGGCAGCCATGTGTGTGTATACTTGTAAGTGACTTATTTTCTGCATCAGAAAAATAAACTGTTATTCTCCATAGGGACATTACACAATACAGAGTAACAAAAACACTTTGGAGCTCACACAGAATATACAGCAAAGAATCAGTGATCTGGCCAGCCCCAGAGATTTCCTACAAACTGCTCAATTGGCAACTCACACAGACCTAAGTCACATGACCAAAGTCTCATTTATTTTCTCATCTAAAAAAATCACCTGTTGTTATTTTACTCTTCCTTTCCTGAATACAATGCACTTGGTACTGTAAAGATACTGTATACACCCCTATTCAACATTATTTCTGCCTATTTATATAAAAGTATGTTATTTATTGTACTAAACAATACTTACTCCCTGATACTTTCTGCTTCTGCTGTGCCACTGTTTGCAGAGGAGCAGGTAGTAACAGCAGTCACCAGCTTACAGATATATCCTCTATATAATGAGCTGCTCCTTATAGCAAAGCCTAACAAGAGCTTATATAAGTTTTAGATTTGGGAGTACTGGAAAGTCCAAAAAAAATCTCTGGTGGTGCTGCCTATAGATGGTGGCCATGTCACATGCAATAAGGGGATTATATATTAAAATTCAAATACCAAAAACCAAAAAAATTGGTGTTTTTTTACTATAAAATCTGGATTTTTAATGGAAAAAAACTAGAATTTTTCGAGATGTATTATACCCCAAAGGGTGGAAAAAGTCAGAATCCAAAAATCCAGCATCTCAGACCTGCCAAGGTTGCATAGAAGTCAATGGCAGAAGTCCCGAAGATCCTGGGGCTCAATTATCAACACTGGACAAATATGCCCATGGGCTGTTACCTATAGCAACCAATTAGAGATTAGCTTTTTAAAGCCAGCTGCAAGTAGAACAATGAAAGCAGCAATCTGATTGGTTGCTATGGGTTACTGCCCATGGGCAAATTTGCCCAGTGTTAATAAATGACCCTCACTGTATCTTGATCTGCACTGGGTTTCTGAAGATTTTGTGGTTTTCGGGTGGAAAATCCGAACAATTAGTATGATTAGTTTTTTTTCATGAATTTTTTTCCTGCACAGAGAATTTTCGAGAAAATGTATTGATAAACAAGGGGAAACAACCCATACGAATTTGGTTGGAATATTTTTCAGAAAATAATGAGATAAATTAGGACTTTGATAAATGGGCCTCCAAAGTAATCCATCAAAATGAAACACAAGCACCGACCTGTTGCTGCTAAGAGTGATTCAATCAGCCAGATGTCTAAGTCATAGAGGTGGCCCAGTAAATTATTTTACTTTCCATTCAGCACTTCCTACATATCACTGTATTTCTCACATTGCCGCTTCCCTCCTCAGGCTCTATAATTATGTAGGGCACTGAGCATGGACATTAGGTCCCCCATTCTGGTGCACACACAAGATTTTGGGGTGATACACAATGTATCTTAAAGGACAAGTAACATCAAAAAAATTTAAAAAAAATTTGTTAGTATACATCAAAAAATAAACACCAACACACATTAAACTTTTAAATTGCAAAGCCTTTATTACAAAATAACTTACTGAAAGTCCACTTCCTGTCCTCTTCAGAAAAAGCGACAGGGCGACCATCCATCCTGCAGCAGTTGATTTCTTCTCCCTGGCTATCTCTCCTGGCCGCCCTATGTCTGGTGCGCTCTGCCGGCAATATTGGGGCAGCAAAACCCGTCGCCTCTCCAGCCAGAAGCCTCCTCCTGCTATAGCCTCAGCAGAGACAGCCAGCTTCCATGAAATACTATGCACCATGTATTGCAAAGTATCTGGCTTTGGAGAAGAGGCTGTGAGGACAGAGAAGATGGGGGAACAATAAAAGACTAACAAAAATAGAGAAAGACTTTCCCTCCGAGTCCTGTCACTCGTATCTGTCACTGATCTCCTTTCCTTTAAAAAAAAGGTCTGGGATTAGGCGGAGAGAAGAAATCAACTGCTGCAGGATGGATGGTCGCCCTGTCGCCTTTTCTGAAGAGGACAGGAGGTGGACTTTCAGTAAGTTATTTTTTAATTAAGGCTTTGCAAGTTAAAAGTTTAATTTGTGTTGGTGTTTATTTTTTGATGCATACTAACAAATTTTTTTAACATTTATTTTGATGTTACTGGTCCTTTAATAACAATGTCCACAAAATGGCTCCTGCCTGCTTGCTGTGATTGTATAATTCCAAGACTGAAAGAATCAAAATGTAAATGATAAATATAGTGTAAGTAAAGTTTATTTTGTTCAACTAACATGATAGAAAATAATTTGGAATATTTTTTTAGGGTGACAGGTCCCCTTTAAGAATAGGCAACACTACTGTTTTGTGTAGAGGTCAATACTGCTCTTTTATTATATATTTCTCTATAGAGAGCTATGGGGCATTGTTCATCATGTAAACTGGCACAGTTGAGTCAATAAACCTGATGTTGCCTATGTTATAAGGTTATTGTACACATACTCCAAACTGTGAAATAAAATGCAATTATGAACTTGTACTTTATAGGTGTGTGGCTAATTACACCCCCTCGCTTCATCTGAAAGCAATATCTCCTTTTTCAATAAAACCAAGTTCTTACAGCCAAATTTCCAGCTGTTTTTTTACTTTGTGTTGCTTCAAAGCCCTCGTGTCGAAAGCCAAAACGGAAACAAAAAGAAAAACCTAAATTCATTTTAAGGAACATTTCTTTATAAAAAAAAAGGGTGTTAGAAAATCACAAGACATATTAAATGCTACTTCATTGGTGGTCCTGGAAATATAATGCCTAGGCTGTTAAAAACATTACTTAAAAAAAGCCAATTATTTCTCAAGGAAAAAAAAAAACAGTCTCAACCCAGTTACACAGGCTTAGGATTGAGCTAAATTGTTCTGTGATTCATTTTTAATGAAAACGTTTTACATGCTATTCTTTAAACATTTTAGAAACAGTTTTTTTAAAATTAATTTTAATTTTGAATAAATAAAAAGATTTACAATTTAGCTAAAGAATAATCGTCTCGCAATGAAATATGATTTCTGTGAAATGAATGAATAACATTGGTGCCCAGAGAGGCTTGTGACAGATTTAGAGAGAAGTATGGAAAGATAACAAACCTTGCCTGAGGACACACAACTACTGACCTTAAATATAGCTATTAATGTATAAAAATAGGACCTTTAAGAAAAGCTCAATGGCTCAATTTCCTCCTATTCCAAAATAAAGTTCTCAAGGACAATTTTTGGTTCTGTGACTATAGTGATATGTAAGTGAAGGATAAGTGAAGGAGACTGTTACAGCCAGTGGAGGCTGATGGATATCTGTATGAAGCAAAGCATTAGAAATCATCATTATAATGTGAATAAAGTACCCCCTTTTGTAAATTATAAGGATATTATAAGTTACTGAGGAGTTTCGGCCGAGTGTTTTTATACAGGTCATGGAACTCCGAGGTGACTTCTAATATCATTATAATTTACAAAAGAGGGTACTTTATTTATTATAATACACAAGTTTTAGTGAGTCATGTGACAAAAATGACATCACTACTCACCATTTATAACTGATGACATCACTGCTCACCATTTATAAGGATATAATACACAAAAGCCATGAATATCTTGTAAAATATATCCTTATAAACACTGCGTTCTGATGTCATCAGTTATAAAAGATGAGTTCTGATGTCATCAGTTATAAAGGGTGAGTTCGGAGTTTTGGCCGAGTGTTTTTATACAGGTCATGGAACTCCGAGGTGACTTCTAATATCATTATAATTTACAAAAGAGGGTACTTTATTTATTATAATACACAAGTTTTAGTGAGTCATGTGACAAAAATGACATCACTACTCACCATTTATAACTGATGACATCACTTCTCACCATTTATAAGGATATAATACACAAAAGCCATGAATATCTTGTAAATTATATCCTTATAAACGGTGAGTTCTGATGTCATCAGTTATAAACGGTGAGTTCTGATGTCATTTCTGTCACATGACTCACTGAAATTTGTGTATTATAATAAATAAACTAACTCCAGTTGCAAAATTTGAGGATATTAGAAGTTACCTCGGAGTTCCATAACCTGTATAAAAACACTCGGCCTTCGGCCTCATGTTTTTATATGGTCATGAGACTTCTCGGTAACTTATATCTTTATAATTTACAAGAGGGGGTACTTTATTCACTATATAATTTACAAGATATACATGACTTTTGTGTATTATAAATGTTTAAATGAATGGCAATACATTAGCTTGTTTGTTTCTTTATAAAATTGTGTACTAGCACATGCTTTATAACAGTACCATATTAATCAATAAGTAATTGCAGTACTACAGGTATAGGATCCATTTACCGGAAACATGTTATCCAGAAAGCCCGTATAATGGAAAGGCCGTCTCCCGTAGACTCCATTAAAATGAAATAATCCTTTTTCTCTTTAATAATAAAACAATACTTATACTTGATGCAAACTAAGATATAATTAATCCTTATTGGAAGCAAAACCAACCTGTTGGGTTATTTAATGTTTACATGATTTTCTAGTAGACATGAGGTATAAAGAATAGTTATCCGGAAAACACCAGGTCCCGAGCATTCTGGATAACAAGTCCTATGCTTACTTTACACTAAGGGGATATTTATCAAAATCCAAATTTTTCTGATTTTTTTAAAATAAAAAAGTCCACCCAAACTGGAATCCACGATATGACCTTATTTATAGTGATGGGCGAATTTGGGGCATTTCGCTTTGTCAAAAAATTTGTGAATTTCCTGCAAAAGATTTGCAAAATGGTGCCGGCGTCAAAAACTAGTCGCCGGCGCCATTTCGCAAATTTTTTGCAGTCCGTTTTTTTGGATACCGGCGTCCGTTTTTGGCAAAACTGCGCTACTGTCTATTTTTTTTGACGCGGCGAATTTTCACTGGCAAATTTGTGCCTGACGAATAAATTCGCCCATCACTACTTATTTATTATTAAAAAAGCACGATTTAATCAGAGAAAACTCAATAAAATCGAAAACCCGAATCATACCATTTTTCAGAGGTTTTTCCCAAATTGCTTGATTTTTTTCTGGCTTTTTCCCGAAAAGCCCAATTTTTTTGGATTTTTGCCTTTAAAGCCTGAAATGATTTTCAAAAATTTCAAATAGAATAGGGACCTCTCCCATTGTCTTATATACAAACCCGTCAGGTCTGATATGACAGATTTCGGATTCAGACTTTTTGCAGAATCAGACTTTAATAAATCCCGAAAAATCTCTTTTGGAAAATAACCTTAGTTTATGTTGTTTCTCTTCAAGCTATAAACCTCAGCGATTAAGAACTGGATTGTGTGCACTGGGACTTGGAACCCCTTAAACCACTGGATTGGAGAAAGGTAGTAGTGATGAGCAAGTCTATGCTGCTCTGATGAAGAATTCATGAAACTGGGGAAAAAAACTGTGAAAAGGCCAAAAATTTGTGAAATGCATTGACGTCAATAGGTGTCAAAATATTTTTTACACACAACAATTTTGACTTAGATTTGCATTAAAGTCAATAGGTGTTTTCCATTAAAGTCAATGAGCGTTTTTTCTCATGGCGACTTTTTTGTCTCAGCGAAAAAAATTTGCAGATCCATGCCTGGCAAAAAAAAATTAATTTTGACGCCCTTAGACTCCTATGGGTGAAAAAAATTGTCGCACATCAAAATCTATACAGTTCAATGCATTTGGCGAATTCTTCGAAAAATTTATTAGACCAGCCCATCACCAGAGAAAGGTTATTTTGTATTGTTAATGCTGAATATAAAGTATATTCCATTATAATGTTATGGAAGGTGTTGTTTTGAGATTACATTTCATTGGTGACAGTTAGTTCATCGGCTGCTCATGTTCAATGGTATCATTCCATACAGTGTCGGACTGGCCCCCTGGGATACCAGGAAAACTCCCGGTGGGCCCAGGTGTCAGGGGGCCCTCATGCTGCTAAACATTTGGCCTATTTCATGGACATTCCCTATTTCTATGAGAACAAAGAGGCTAAATAGATGGAATAATAGGTTATAGTATGTAAAGAAAAGAGACTAGGAGAATAGAGGTTGAGTGAGGAGAGAAAGAATAATAGCAGTGAG
This sequence comes from Xenopus laevis, assembly GCF_017654675.1. Taxonomy (NCBI): domain Eukaryota; kingdom Metazoa; phylum Chordata; class Amphibia; order Anura; family Pipidae; genus Xenopus; species Xenopus laevis. The sequence continues at coordinate 126,908,772 of NC_054380.1, forward strand.
AGTTGGCCCTAGTCTAAATTTTCTTGGTAGGCCTCTGGTCTAAGGTTTTTGGGTGGGCCCCTGGTGTCCCAGTCCGATACTGGTTCCATAATTTGTTGTACGGTAGTTAGGTATAAAATTCTTTCTTATTATCTTCCCAATGAGATATGGCTGATATTTCAAACACTATCTTGACAGCTCTTGGTTGTGTATTTGATTGCTTTGCCCGCATGAATATGTAGGTCACACCAACAGAGCCCTAAGGAGAAGACATAATGAACATTTTAATAATACAGTCTCATATTTGTTCTGTATAACATAGTCAGCAAACTATCTTAAAAATCATAAAAGTTTCCCAGGAGGAGAAAAAAATCTATTATCGTTGCTACTCGGACATTGACTGATGACTCTTACAAAATAAGGATATGAGAGTTTAATATGCTATCCCCACTAATTTTATATATAGTGAATAAAGTACCCCCTCTTGTAAAATATAAGGATATTATAAGTTACCGAGGAGTTTCATGACCATATAAAAACACGAGGCCGAAGGCCGAGTGTTTTTATACAGGTCATGGAACTCCGAGGTAACTTCTAATATCCTCATATTTTACAACTGGGGGTACTTTATTTATTATAATACACAAGTTTCAGTGAGTCATGTGACAGAAATGACATCAGAACTCACCGTTTATAAGGATTTAATTTACAGGATATTTATGGCTTTTGTGTATTATATTAGTATTCATATTTACATTCATATTAAATATTGGTTTCCTCTGCACTGTATATGGATATGTTTCTTCTATACATTTTATCATCCACACTATGATCATATTATCAAGAGTTAATTAACCTGCTTGTTAAGTTTGTTCTGTTTAAAGTTAATCTATTATTTCCTGACATTATTTATACTACGGATGCACCGAATCCAGGATTCGTTCGGGATTTGGCTTGGATTCTGACTTTTTCAGCAGGATTCGTATCCAAATCCTAAATTGCATATGCAAATTAGGGTCCGGGATGGAAATTTGGTCACCTTTTGTCACAAAACAAGGAAGTAAAAAAAGTTTTCCTCTACCCACCCCTATTTTGCATATGCAAATTAGGATTCGTATTCGATATTTAGCTAAATCGTTCGAGAAGGATTCGGGGGTTCAGCCGAATTCAAAATAGTGGATTTGGCGCATCCCTAATTTATACAGGTATGAGATCTGTTATCCAAAATGGGGTTTTCCAGATAAGAAATCTTTCCGTAATTTTAATGATTATAATTTCAGGCAAATGATTTAAACATTAAGGGGCCGATTCATCAAGGGTCGAATATCGAGGGTTAATTAACCCTCGATATTCGACTAGGAATTGAAATCCTTCGACTTCGAATATCGAAGTCGAAGGATTTAGCGCAAATTCTGCGATCGTGCGATCGAAGGATTATTCCTTCGATCGAACGATTAAATCCTTCGAATCGAACGATTCGAAGGATTTAAATCCAACGATCGAAGGAATGTCCTTCGATCAAAAAAACTTAGGAAAGCCTATGGGTCCTTCCCCATAGGCTAACATTGACTTCGGTAGCTTTTAGCTGCCGAACTAGGGGGTCGAATTTTTTTTTAAAGAGACAGTACTTCGACTATCGAAAGGTCGAATAGTCGAACGATTTTTACTTCAAATCCTTCGATAGTCGTAGTCGAAGGTCGAAGTAGCCCATTCGATGGTCGAAGTAGCACAAAAAAACTTCGAAATTCGAAGCTTTTTACCTTCGAATCCTTCACTCGAAGTTAATGAATCGGCCCCTATATGAACTCAACAGGATAGTTTTGCCTCCAATAAGAATTAATTATATCATAATTAGGAGCGAGTGTGTTGTTTAATTACAACAAAGAAAAAGGAAATTATTTTTAATATGTTAAATTATTTGATTAAAATGGTGTCTCCGGGGGGTGTTCTTACCCTTACCTCTACAACATTTTCCCTAAAATGGCCTTTCATTTATTATGTTTAAAAATGCCTTATATTTTTGGATTTGCTGTTTCAAAATCACTTTATAAATGTAGGCATCCTATCCTATATAATAAAGTTGAAGAGTCTCTGCGTCCAGTCCCTGTGTCCGTGGGATTGCGCTACTGCGCATGTGCCCCACGGAACGTCTGACTACATATGTTCTAGAGCGACTACATATGTTCTAGAGCCCGTTAATTTAACGGGCTTAATGTCTAGTATTAATATAATACACATAGGCCTTAAGCTATGAAATTTGTGGAAAAAGTAAAAAATAATAATGTTGTCCATGGCTTTCTAAGAAATTCTTAGCTCTGACAACAATGAGAAGGATCAATATTGTTCAAATCCACACAAGGGCCTATCAAAAAGATGGACAGTTGGATCACCACCTAAAAATCCCAGCAAAGTTCATAGCTGTAGGAATCATGGTTGCCACCTTTTTCCCTCCCCTTTTTCAGACAGGAGACGGGAGATGACATCACAGGGGGTGTGATGTCACTTGGGTGGAGTAATGACATTGGGGGGGTGCTGATGGGGTGATGATGTGGTGATTGGCGAGTGGCCGGTCGCCTCGTCACTCAAGGAAGAATTTGTCGCCCATAGACTTAAATGCATGTCGGCGAATTTACGCTGGCGGCAACTTTTTGGCGAAGCGAAACTGGTTTAATTTGCCCATCCCTAATTTTTTCTCCATGAAGTCAGGTGCTCTATTCTTGGACTATTCTTTCCAGTTGATATTGTATGACACATATTACAAGGAATTATTTGCAAGATACACCTACACAAACGTGATACACATGTTCACAAACGTGCTTTAATATCACTTCTGGAGAAGAATCAGAAAACCTCTGCTATCATATGAGTGTTAACACCTGCAGAACATCTGAAAAGAAAAAATGAACATAATAAATTCACATTTGATCTACAACTTGTCATATAATAAACATGAAATAGAGGAATAAAATGCAGACCAATACGTGAGGGACTGCCTGTTATATGATGCTTAATGCAATCGTTGTTTGATCTTTGTAGTACTATATGTTCTTTTGAAATATATGTATTAATAGAGCAACTCCACAAAGATTCACATTTATTAGAAAATAATATATAGTCTCACTTAAATTGACTCTGAGTAATGCAGCCTAAAAGATATACAGCTTAACTACTCAATTGCAAGGGCAGTTGGGTCCCGAATGCACAAAAAGCGTAGGAGTAGAAAGGTTGTGTTTTCTTGATTCTCAATGTGGGAAGAAAGCCTAAAATATTAAGCTGTTGAGGTTCTACAGAAAGAAACAAAGGTGAAGAGGCTATACTGTATATCACAAAGGAGCTAAAGTATTATCAGGCTGAAAAGCCTTCAGTTTTATAATAGAGAGCAAGACAAAGTAATAAGAGAGGAAAGATGAAGATCAGAATATATCCCTTGGTTAAAGAATTTGAACTCAAGAACTGAAATGCTGGTTTGCACAATATTGCTAAGGGCCTTGTAGGCTAGAACAATGATTTAAATGAAATATTGACGTATTGAAAGGGGCCAGCAAAGCAGCATTATGACATCTATGAGAAATGAGTTTGACTAATCTGAGGTAAAGCACTGCGTATCTTGCCAGCGCTATATAAATAAATGATGATGATGATGAGGTAGAAATATTATGTAGAGAATCAGTGAAAGTGGCGTCATGATCATCTTGCAGGGAGATGATTTGGGGAGTGGAAATTTTGGGATATACTTTATAGTTGAAGATGCAGCTAATGTAATGAACCCATCAAAGAGAGAGCATCACCAATATTTGACCTGTTCATACTTCAACCCCGGCTTGTAGCAATAGGGTGAAACATATGGGAAAACTGGGAGTGGAAGACATAGACAAGAGTAAAGTACTCAAAAGGATTACTTTTCTGCTTACTTTTTACCTACAGAATAGTACAAAATAGTGATGTGTGGGTCAGGAAAATGCGCCTGACCCTAACCCGCAAAACCTTAACCTGCACCCGTTGCCATTTTTGGACCAGAGTCCAACCCTTACCCGCCTCTTCTCTGTCTGTATGCTACTTCTGTGCATGCCCTCTGGTTCCAAGACAGGGAATTTTTTGGAACACCCAACCCAAACCCAAATTTCAGCTGAAACCTGCAAACCGGTGGTCAACCCACGGTTTTAGGTTAACCTGCTCATCACTAATACAGAAGTTGTAATTGACAGCACTATAAAAGTGCCTAGCTCATGACCAAAATACAAGATATTAGCGGATCCACATGTGGCACTAACTAGTAAAATAATCATATTTCATGTGGATGATAGCACAGTTCCTTTAAGGAAAGGCTTTGTGGGGTTTTAGGTAAGTCAATACAATCACTTGGGGTTGCCTAACATTTGGCACCCCCAAGTGATTGTATTGACTTACCTGAAACCCCGGGCTGGTGCTCCTATCAGCAGAAAACTGCACCGGCCCGGGGTTATTCCAGTGAGCACCATGGAGCGATGATTAGTAAGACTTTTGAGGTTCACAAGAACCACAAGCCTTTCCCATTGGCCCTTACCAAGTAGAATTGATCATCAGTGGTTCACACTGTTGAATGACTGTAAACTTTCTATAAGAAATTGCAATGATCGAAAGGCCTCTGGGCCTCTACATTTTTATAAATTGACTTAAAATTAAAACTTTAAACTTTCTGTGTAAGAGAAAATCCAGGTACTGATACAACCATGCCTTTTCAATATATATGCAAAAGCAGAGTTCCTTCAAAATTAAAAGAAGACAAGAAAATGAGAAAACAGATTGCGATCAAGAAAAAAATAGTTGTTTTTTATTTGTGCCGTTTTAATGTAATTTCTTGCTTTGATGGAATTCTATTAGCATTTTTCAAAGGGAATTTATCGTTTCATGCTTAAATGTATTCTAGGCCTTCGAATATCAACATTTTGATTGCTGAATAAATTTGAAAAGGATCTTCATTTGCCAATAACAGCAGGATTTTTCATAAGGATAACTTCTGTACTGTACAGAATGTGCTGTATAAATTAATTACTCGTTATGAAACCAATTCTCTTTATGCTGTGACTAAATGCTGTGCTGGATTCCCTGATGACTCATTTGTGCTTTTAAAATTTGAAAGTAAAAACCAGGGATGAAAAGGTCGGATAACTCACAACTTTCATTCCTAATCAGCCTTGCTTTGCAATTTTGTTGAAATGCTTTCCTGTCTAAATTTGTTTTTTTTTTTCAGAAGCATTTCTGAAACTTGCAAAGCACTTACTAAGCGGCCGATTCACTAACTTCGAGTGAAGGATTCGAAGGTAAAAAACTTCGAATTTCTAAGTTTTTTTTGGGCTACTTCGACCATCGAATGGGCTACTTTGACCTTCGACTACGACTTCGAATCGAAGGATTCGTAGTAAAAATCGTTCGACTATTCGACCATTCGATAGTCGAAGTACTGTCTCTTTAAAAAAAACTTCGACCCCCTAGTTCGCCATCTAAAAGTTACCGAGGTCAATGTTAGCCTATGGGGAAGGTCCCCATAGGTTTGGCTAACTTTTTTTGATCGAAGGATATTCCTTCGATCGTTGGATTAAAATCCTTCGAATTGTTCGATTCGAAGGATTTTATCGTTAGATCGAAGGAATTATCCTTCGATCGTTCGATCGAACTATCTGCGCTAAATCCTTCAACTTCGATATTTGAAGTCGAAGGATTTTAATTCCTAGTCGAATATCGAGGGTTAATTAACCATCGATATTCGACCCTTAGTGAATCGGCCCCTAAGCGTCTTCATTACCTCTGTACAGTAGAATTTTCCATATGATTTTGGGGTTATCCTAAATCCCCAACAATTTCATTTGTAATTCATTATGTTATTGGAAAACGACACTAGACTTTGAAGGATTTCAGTCCAGTAAAGGTTATTTGCATCTTTGATTCAAAGGTTTGATGATTGATACCCAACTCATTTCTTAATTAAAAAATGTTTTTTTTTTTATTGCAAAACTGCAGAAAAATTAGCAGAATTTCTCCAAATGCATTGGTGTCAATAAGAAGTCATCAGCATTTGTGCTGCATATTTTTTGGTGGCACAAACGAAATGCACGTTGAAATTCTAATAGTGACATTGCCTTTTACTAGTTTTTTTTCCCAGTGAAAAAAAATTGGCAATTTTTTTCCTGTGAAACATGACGTGCTCGAAAATCGACCTTGAATTTGTGAAAATGTTCATCAGTGGCAAAAATGTGAATTTGAAAAATTGTACCAGGAAAAAGAAAAGTTTGCTCATCCCTATGCAAGACAAAAGCTCGCTCTGGGCAACATCTTATAACATTAAGGGGACTATTAAGGAGGCCTCAAATTTTTCTGATAAAGTTTTGAAAGGGGAAAAAACTCAAGGGGAAAAAAGAAACCTCAATTGTTTCAAGATTTATTATGCTCTAAAGCTGGTAAAAATCCAAATCTAAAAATACTTCAGCTAAAACTTGTCCGAATCATGTAAAAGTCAATGGCAGATGATCCCTTTAACGATTGGCTTCATGATTCTCAATAGTTTTTGGCTGCTTGATGCTGTTTTTTATTTGATAACCCCATAAATTTGAGTTGCTAAATCGAGGTTTCTGGGTGACAATTTTAAAAAGAATTGTGGCATGATTTTGACTTGACTTTTTCTCGCACCGACTTTTTCTATCAGATTTATTGGTAATTTAGGAGGCTTCAGGTTGCGAGTTTGGTCTCATTTTTTTTCATTAGAGTGAAAAAAGTAGAGTTTTAGTAAATACCTCTCAAAAGTTTAAAAGCATGAAGATGGAGAACATTGGAGCCAAGCTAATAACCTTAATAGATGATATTTTCAACTCCTTTCTCAACCAAAACAAGCGATAGATATTTTATCGTGAATCATGACACAATAGAACAAGAAGAGGGCAGGCTAGTTTCCTTTTTAATCTGTGCAATCTGATACATGTTTATTTTTGGGAGTTCAGATAGTGTATATGCGCCATTTTTTTTACAAAACCCCAAGTGAATGAGTTCATATTACAAAGGTTTTTACCCTCTTTAATTTTTCTTGTCAACAAATTGCCCCATGCTATGCAATGCTTTTCAACAAATAGCCCAATGATAACCTACTGAGCCACTGTTCTTCAATTGCAAATTGTCCTTGAATATTGCAGTCTACATCATATTAAAAATGTAATTTGGGTCCTTTATCAAAATCCAAATTTTTCTGAGTATTTAAATGAAAAAAGTCTAACCAAATTAGAATCCGCGATTGGACCTTATTTATTATTAAAAAAACACAATGGGGCACATTTACTAAGCTCGAGTGAAGGATTCGAAGTAAAATTTCAAAGCTTTTTTTTTGGGTACTTCGACCATCGGATAGGCTACTTCGACCTTCGACTACAACTGCGATTTGAACGATTCAAACTAAAAATCGTTCGATTATCCGACCATTCGATAGCCGAAGTACTGTCTCTTTAAAAAAAAAATTTGACTACATACTTCGCCACTTTAAACCTACCGAGCACCAATGTTAGCCTATGGGGACCTTCCCCATAAGGTTTCTAAGCTATTTCTGATCAAAGGAAAATCATTCGATTGATGGATTGAAATCCTTCGAATCATTTGTTTATCCTTTGATCGATAGATTGAAGTATTTGCAGTAAATCCTTCGACTTCGATATTCGAAGTCAAAGGATTTTACTTCGATGGTTGAATATCGAGGGTTAATTAACCCTTGATATTCGACCCTTAGTAAATGTGCCCCTGAGTGTGTTATTTATTAAAGTCCAAACCTGAAAGTCTGAAAGTTTGTTTAACTATTTTTAGTGGATAAAAAACTAAAATTTTTCAAGATTTATTATACTCTGAGAATGGAAAAAATCGGAATCCGAGGTTGTTTATAAGTTAATGGGAGAGGTCCCTAACCTATTTGAAAGTTTCTGTGGTCTGCTCTGGAAATAGGCCAAAAATCTGACTATTTCGGGCTTTTCAGTCAAAAATTTGAAAAGAATCAAGCGATTCGGGAAAATAGTTGAAAAAATTGTACGATTCAGATTTTTGCTCAATTTTATCTAGTTTTTACCAGATCCAAATATATTGGGGCATATTCATCAAAGGTGTTTTTTTTTACCTCGAATGACCTCGAAACTTGAATGGTATCTCATTTAAGAAAAAACTCAAACGTCTAAAACTCAAACGAATATTACTGACATGAAAAATTTAATCGAATTTAAATTGAATTCGACCAAACTTGATTTGAGTTTTACTCCAAAAAAACCTCGAATGTCAGAAAGGCTATTAACATCTTCAAATGGATCACTGAACCTCTGTTATTGACTTCTACATGAACTTGGCAGGTTTTAGGTGGCGTACTATAGAATTCGAGTTGTTCCCAGGGTCGAGGTATGATAAATCTCAAATTCGAGTTTGTATTTTTCCCAACTTGAATTTGTGAGTTTTGACCAAAAATCCAACTTGAAAACTCAAATTTCGAATAACAAAATGTGTTTCAGGTTACAAACATACAAACTTCTCCCAGCAGCTGTGACATAACACATCAAAACAGTGGCACAAGTAACACCATATTGACCAATGTAAGCAATTTTTTTTTATTGAAATAAAAAACCTTTAAACTTACATATTGTAAAATATAACAATGCAATTGGGCGGGCTGATCGGACACTATTATGGGAGACCAGACACGCTGCCAAGCCTGCACAGCCCTCCAGGTGCCCGTGATGCTAAAAGAGGAGGGAGGGTAAGTGATCTCCATTTTTATATCAGCCCTCCTAATAGTGTCCTTTAAATAAATAAATATATGGATTGCACACTCAGACTTAAAAAACAAAGTTTATTATATCAAACACTTACATGATAGCAGAAAACACGACGCGTTTCGACCACCATAGTGGTCTTCATCAGGGGCAAAAACACTTATAGTACAAATAATCGTAAAAAAGTCCATCACCAATCCCTCAACTCCACATAGTTATTCCCGGAATTCCCTCTGCTCCCTAGCACCGCTCCACAGTTCCCGGTACCCTTCTTTAACCACTTTTGGTGCCATACATTCCAGGAACGCAAAAAAGGTGTTTGCTAAGATTTGGATCACTCAATATTTAAAAAGTGAATGCCGCTGTTTGAGGCACCAAAATTTACATATACAGAAAAACTTTGTTTTGTAGTGCCTTTTATAAATTGGCGGCCAAAACATCCATATTACATCAATCCAGCTCACCCAAAAGTGAAGGTGACCCGGGTGTGAATAAACCCCAGGTCTCTCGCTTGGGTTCACCAATATTGTTAAACAGTATGAAGGGTGAGGACAGCAGAAGGAACTCACCAGATCCAGTGGGTGGCCCAGGTGTATGGTTCCCAAGACCGTAGCTGCAGGTGAGTCACGTAATCGAAAAGTATTTGATGAGACCACCGTATCCATCCATAAGGTTAAAGGGATACTGTCATCGGAAAACATGTTTTTTTCAAAATGAATCAGTTAATAGTGCTACTCCAGCAGAATTCTGCACTGAAATCCATTTCTCAAAAGAGCAAACAGATTTTTTTATATTCAATTTTGAAATCTGACATGGGGCTAGACATTTTGTCAATTTCCCAGCTGCCCCCAGTCATGTGACTTGTGCCTGCACTTTAGGAGAGAAATGCTTTCTGGCAGGCTGCTGTTTTTCCTTCTCAATGTAACTGAATGTGTCTCGGTAAGACATGGGTTTTTACTATTGAGTGTTGTTCTTAGATCAACCAGGCAGCTGTTATCTTGTGTTAGGGAGCTGCTATCTGGTTACCTTCCCATTGTTCTTTTGTTTGGCTGCTGGGGGGGTGGGAAGGAGGGGGGTGATATCACTCTAACTTGTAGTACAGCAGTAAAGAGTGATTGAAGTTTATCAGAGCACAAGTCACATGACTTGGGGCAGCTGGGAAATCGACAATATGTCTAGCCCCATGTCAGATTTCAAAATTGAATATAAAAAAATCTGTTTGCTCTTTTGAGAAATGGATTACAGTGCAGAATTCTGCTGGAGCAGCACATAAACTGATTCATTTTGAAAAAAAATTTTTTTCCCATGACGGTATCCCTTTAAAAAGCAAACTTTATTTTAAACAAGTTAAAATCATCAAATCCCTGACGCGTTTCGTATCTGCCGATACCTAGTCATAGGTATACCTATCAAATACTTTTCCATACATCCCAGGCTCTAGGATAAAGGCATTTGTTATAAAATGAGTAATTAGTATATGCATGAACAAGCAAATCATTAAAGCAAATTAGAATAACTAAGCAAAATAAAATATGTTCCATATTCAACTTCCTTATTGGTTTAAACTTGTTAGCCGTTATCGGAAGACTATGTTACATAACTGTCATATGTTTATCGTGCCAAACACAGCCCTAGGTGTGTGCATTCTTGCTCTGCTGACTTCCTGCAATCTTTTAGATGTAATGAGCTGAAAGATTAACCAGGAGCCCTAGGCTGGATTTATATTTTTCTTAACTATTCAGCTGAAAACTGCTTCAGCGGCGTGTGCAGGGCTGAATCACATCAATAATAAAAACTGGCCTGGGTTCTGGATTAAAAATTATGCTTCTCGGAATGCTATAAACAGAACTGAAGCCGCTAATATAAAGGGGGAGTAGGCTGCATTAGATTCCAACTTAGGCTTGTTATATTAGGAAACATTCAGCATTTGTGCCTACAGCTTTGATGGAATGAAATTAGATAACTAGAATAAATGAGGGAAAGATAATGGTAATGGTAGTTATATCCATATCTGCTATATTTAGTAAACGTTCAAGCATCAGAATATATGGGAACACAAGTAAATGTAATGACTGGAACAAAGTGCAGAAATGAGGATGCATTTAAAGGAGAAGGAAAGCTACGGAAGCAGTTTATTGCCAATAGATTAGCCACAATAGTGCAAGCTATAACACTGTATTTATTTTGGAGAATGCTTTACCATACCTGAGTAACCAGCTCTAGAAGCTGTGTCTGTTTGTTTAGGATAGCAGCTGCCATATTAGCTTGCCGTGACATTACTTCCTGATTGAGTCTCTAGTGCTAGGCTCAGATTACAGCAGGGAGAGGAGGAGGGAGGGGGGAAAAGGAGAGGGAGGGCGGAGCAAACCAAGCATGCTCAAGCCCTAGCCCTAGAGGTTTAAGATGAAAACAAGAAGTCTGATACAGAAGCCCATGAGTACACAATAGAAGGAAAGAAATGCTGTGTTTCTTTTGACAGATGACTCAGAGCAGCATTACTTTGAGGGTTTACTGGTGTATTTATATAGACCTTTCTGATAAAGATTACTTAATTTTAGCCTTTCCTTCTTTAAGTATTTAATGTACTCATTATGCATAGGGCCGTTTATACAGTGCTTAGCAGACCCAGTTATTTGATACATAGGTGAATATGGCCAGGGGAAGGGACATCAGTGATAATATGGACTTTCACATTCACCTTTGCTAACATTTTTAGCATCTTATAGAAAGGCTTATTCTAGGTAACATTTCAGCTGGCCTTCATTTTTTCTATTTTATAGTTTTTGAATGATTTGACTTCTTCTTCTGATTTTAAATGGGGTCACTGACCCCATCTAAATAAATGCTCTGTGAGGCTGTTACTGCTAATTTTCATCACTCTTCTTTCTCTTTAGGCCTCTCTTATTCACATTCCAGTCTCTTATTCAAATCAGTTCATATTTGTTAGGGTAACTTGGACCCTAGCCACTAGTCCATGCTCTACATCATAATATAAATTAATTTAAAGTTAAAGAGCCCCTTTAAATGACAATGGTCTGGTAATATTGAAGTAGAAATTAGAAAAATTAGGAATGCTCCAATTTCAAGGCCAAGTTTTGACCACATTTTTAGTGTTCAGCTGAACTGAATGTGAGTCTGATATGTGTCTTGAAGGAGAACTGAACCCTAAACCCTAAAAACAAATATGCGTAATGGAAAATGCTGTATTTAATGTACTGAACTTACTGCACCAGCCTAAGAATCTCTACAACAGAAAAAATCAGGCTTTGAAGATTGTGCACAAGGGGTCACCATCTTGGATTTAGTGTGAGGACACTGCACATGCTCGGTGTGCTCTTGGCAGTTGCTGGAAAGCTAAGCTTAGGGCAGTAGCGTCACTAGAGGGGGGCGGGCCCTAGTGCGCGACGCGCAGCCGGGCCCCGCCCCCCTCCGTACGGCCGCATTTGTCAGTGGCGCGTGAGCTGCCGGGGGGGCCTTGCCCTGCTCGCACCCTCTGCTCCCCCGGTAGTTCTGCCACTGGCTTAGGGGTTGTTGAGATTATCAAGCAGAAAATATAGTTTATCTGTCATAGAAGCTGATGCTACAGGGCTGATTATTACATTGTAGTCATTTTATAGTTACTTTTATTATATATATATATATACTGTAGATTTTACCAAAGCTCAGTAAGTGACAGCAGCACAGAGCATGTGCAGTGAATCAGCAGAGAAGAAGATGGGGAGCTACTGGGGCATCTTTGGAGACACAGATCTAAAGGGCCGTGGTTGTCTTGGGCTGGTACAGAATCTCAAAAAAAAAAGTGAAATTAAGGTTTGTTTTGGTATTTGTCCAAATCATGCATCCTTAATGCATCTGTAAATGAATGTACAATGTGACAACCAGTCCCTGATAGCTATCAAGCAATCATTTAACTGCAATTACCAATGGACAGTGTCAGACTGGGGGGCCCAGTGCCCACCGGGACTAATGTCCAGGGCCCCCTCTGACCCCCCGCCCCCCTATATGACACGCCGAGCACGCATGGATGCAGGCGCCGCTCAGCGCACCTGCATGAAGGCGCCACAGCACTCCTAAATCAACAGGTGCTGCGCGCATTTGCAGATGGCGCTGTGCGGCACCTGAAGAAAGTTTTTTTTGCCCCAAATCTGATCAGGAGAGGGGACATGGTATGGCGGGGGCCCATTAAGGGTTGGGGCCAATGGAACATGTGAGCAGGACATGTCATCAGTCCACTGTAATGGAAAACATGTTCAGGTTTCATTGGATAAATTCCTTTGAAACCTAAAAAAATCCATAAGTGGCGAATAGACCACAAGCTCATATTATGAGATGAGTCACCCTTCAGCTACAATTCTATACCAATTAATTGCAGTGCACGTAAATAGAACGCACAGTAAATTGGATTTCATGGCATTATATGAAGCTTAGGAAAAGTAATGAATTTGTTGAGTTGTTTCAAGACAAATATCTACTCCCAACTATCTACTGCAAAAAAAACCTCCCAAACTCATTTCATGGCTTGTGGCCACTTACTCATAGGGTCCTAGTGGGCATGAAATGCATACGGCTACCATTTGAGGTGTTTTTTCTCTAAATAAATAGATTTTTTTTAATTGCATCAACTTCTATGTGAATGTCTAGTTTGTGACAGACATAATTTAAGGACAAGGGACTTCCCTTAAGCAGAAGTTCTGGGGCATGAGCATCCGGACCCTGTTAACTTTAGTAACTTAAGTCTTGCTACTATCTCTAATAAGCACTGGATGTTCTTTTAAATACTCATTTTAAAATACTATTTTAAATACCAATACAAATTGGTTTTAAATTGAGGGTGGGTTTTGGCCTTTATAAGCTATGGGTGACTTTGGAGCTATAAAGTGGTGTTTAAAGATTAGGCATCAGTCTAGCCTTTTTCTTCTATTTTAATGTAATAATGAAAAAATTCCATTTTTCAATGTATCTTTTTGTACAGACATGGGACCTGTTATCCAGAATGGTCAGGACCTGGGGCTTTCTGGATAACAGATCTTTCTGTAATTTGGATCTTCTTATGTCTTATGTGTACCAGAAAATCAACTAAACATTAAATAAACCCAATAGGCTGGTTTTGTCTCCAATAAGGATTAATTATATCTTAGCTGGGATCAAGTACAAGCTACTGTTTTATTATTACAGAGAAAAAGGAAATCATTCTAAAAAATTTGGATTATTTGGCTAAAATGGAGTCTGTGGGAGATGGCCTTTCCGTATTTCAGAGCTTTCTGGATAACAGGTTTCAGGATAACGGATCCCATACCTTTAGTAATTTTGCTGCTAGCCATGTCGTCTATCGGGAGGCTTATTTATTCAAATTGAAATTTGTGAGGTTTAGAACTTTTTTTTTATTAAACTCGAAAACATACCAAACTTCAATGTATGTTTATTTATGAAAGAACCTGATGGAAGAAAAACACGAAAAAACTCAAATATAGCGAATTCTACTCATCCTTTTGAGTGGGTCTACCAACTCACAAATCATTTTGGAAACAACTTGAGGAACTTGAAAATTTAAAGGATCGCTTAAAGGAGCTAACTCTACATGACTTAAAGGAGAACTAAAAATGCCATACTGAATTTATTGCACCTTTATAGTTTGAGCTTGTCAATAGCAGCAATGATCCAGGACTTCAAACTTGTAACAGGGGGTCACCATCTTGGAAAGTGTCTGTGACACTCACATGCTCAGTGGGCTCTGATTGGCTGTTGAGAAGCTAAGCTTAGGGCTCGTCACTAATTATTCATCAGAAAATGAGCTTCCCCTGTAATATAAGATGATGCTACAGGTTTGCTGATTATTAAATTCTGATGCTAATTGCACTGGTTTCTGTGCTGCCATGTAGTAATTATCTGTATTAATTACTAATCAGCCTTATATTGTGACATTTCTATTCTATGTGTACTGTATATTGTGAGTGGGTCCCTAAGCTCAGTAAGTGACAGCAGCACAGAGCATGTGCAGTGAATCAGCAGAAAAGAAGATGGGGAGCTACTGGGGCATCTTTGCTGATACAGATCTTTACTGCTTAACGGCTGTGGTTGCCTTGGGCTGGTACAGAAGCACAAAACATTTCTAGTCTACTTTTTTAGTTCTCCTTTAAACCTGTAGTAGGTGTTATAGAGGTCTATCAAGTTGCTAGTCAGTTAATCCTCCTATATACTGTTTATATTCACACTTGCATCTTTTTTCTGTATTAACACCAAAACAAACAAGGGTAACTCTAGATCAAACCACAAACAGTAAACGCTTTGCCTTTACATCATAAGAAAGCTGCTGGTGTGCAATCTGTATTGAATTATTGCCTTGATTGATCCAGAATATTCTCACTGAATCATATGATCAATAACTGGAAATTTCAGTTGAAACTCTCATGTCCTGAATAAAAGTGTGGCGGCACAAGGAGAGATAAAAACGTCCTACTTTATTGCAGATTTATGTTCCGTGATGTGATTTGTTGTCTTCTGTAACGTTTGCATTAAATTGCAGGAGGCCAGATGGGCACTTAAGAATATAAGCCATAAAAGCTGAATTACATAAGTAATAATACTTTATAGGATACCGCTTGCCACAGTGCAGATGTTGATAGAAATAATTGTTGTCTGCTGTATAGTACAATCTGGTCTTTTCTCTGGGCCAATATCTACCTTTGCTAATATATCCTGTAAATCCATGTTCTTTCAGATTCTGTCATTAAATGTAAATTAGCCTCGTGTTTATTGTAACTGCCAATGGCTTTGTTAAAGGGGTTGTTCACCTTAAAATGAACCTGTAGTAGGAGGTAGAGATTCATCTTTTTGTATTATTTCTGGGTTTTGAATTATTTAGCTTTCAATTCAGCAGCTCTCCGGTTTGCCAGTTCAGCAATCTGGTTGCTAGGGTCCCAATTACACCAGCAACCAGACATTGATTTGAATAAGAGACTGGGATATGAATAGGAGAAACCAGAAAGATGAGTAATAAAAAATAGCAATAACAAGACATTTGTACAGGGCATTTGTTTTCTTTAGATGGGGTCTGTGACCCCCATTTAAAAACTGGACCGAGTCAGAAGAAGAAGACAAATAATTCAAAAACTATCAGCAGTTCCCTAGTTTGCGTTTTTAGCAAACAGTTTGCTAGGGTCCAAATTACACTAACAACCAGGCACTGATAAATAAGGCACTGAATAAAAGACTGGCATATGAATAGGAAAGGACCTGAATAGAAAGATGAGTAATACATATATTAAAAATAAATAATGAAGTAACAATAACAATTAGGGATGGGTGAATTTGACCCGTTTTGTTTCGCCCAAAATTTACCGCCGGCAAAATGTCGCCGACGCCCATGGGTGTCAAAAAGAATTTGTTGCGTGGCGAAATTTTTTTGATGCGTTACTTTTTTTTTTTTTGGACGCACAACGTCATACAAGTCTATGGGCGTCATTTTTGCAGCAAAACAAGGCGGAAAAAAATCGCCCATCCCTAATAACAATACATTTGTAGACTTACAGAGCATTTATTTTTTTATATGGGGGTCAGTGACTCCCATTTAAAAGACATACAGAGTCATCAGATGAAGGCAAATAATTAACTATAAAAAAATGAAGCCCAATTAAAAAGTTGCTTAGAATTATCCATTCTATATACCAAAAGTTAACTTAAAGGTGAATCACCCCTTTAAGAGTGTTGAAATGAATGAAGAAAAATTAAAAATATGTTACAAAGCACATGGATACATAAATACATATATAGCATTTACACATTACCATATATTGTACATACAGGGGCAAATATATTACTTTTCAATAATTTTTTTTTTGTTTTTTTGCCTCCATCGTGTTTTTTAAATCCTAATTTTTAGTGGAAAAAAAAAGACTCAAACTTTTTAGAATTTATCAAACACTCAGTGTGAAGTCAGAATAAAAAATTACTCCAACTCAGACCTGCCAAGTTCATGTAGAAGTCAGGGGGAGAAGTCCCTGAGATATCCTGATCTGCGCTGGGTTTCGTGCAATAATCAGATGATTTTGTGGTTTCTGGACAATAATACGAAAAATTCGTACGATTCAAATTTTTTCACTAATTTATAAAATTTTTTCCTGCACAGGAAATTTTCGGGAAAATGTATTGATAATATTTTTTAGAACATGAATCAGAAATTTTTGCATATTGATACTGTAAATAACCCCCTTAATACCCTTGTATCCGTTACAATACTTATTCCCTGAAGGTCAAGAATTTAGGTGGTTACCGTAGATGGTAAAATCCTTTTTGACGACCCTCCTTGGAATCTAGTTGTCAACTAATTCTGGTAGGATCAGTACATAGCAAATAAGCTCTTTTCTGGCTTCCTATTGTAACCTGAAAAGTGGGCAATGGGCCTATTGAAAGACATGGTGTCACGGTCGGCACCCAACACCAGAACAAATGCCAAGCACCCTGGTCTCGGCTCGTGTTTCACCTGTAGTGTGACCACCTTTGGCCTCGGGAGGAGCCCTCAGCTACTTGGATGCCACCAGGACTTAAACGAGAGGTGCAAGGCTAGAGGTTCTGGATAGACAGAGGGGCACGACTGTTTGCAAAGTCTTTGGGCAGGAGGTCGTGGTGCAAGGTGTTAGAATCGTAGTCAGAACAGGCCGGGTCTGGGCAGGCAGAGTTTGAAGCGTGGTCAGGCAGGCAAGGGTCAAAACCAGGAGATCAATTAGATGGATTAAGCAGAAGGGATAGTCGGAATTCAGGCAATGGATCAGGGTCAGATAAAGAGGTCAGAATCGTCAGGAACAGGCAAAGGGTCACAACAGGTAGTCAGAATCAAGATCAACAACAGAATAGCAAAGGCTAACAGCACCAGGAACAAATCCTATAACGGGCAGTGAAAAACGACACAATTCGGGTCAACACGCCAGCGCGCATGCGCCTATAAATATAAAAGAGGCGCGTCGCGCGCGCCCTTAGTTACAGGTGCTGGATGAAGACGGACGTGTGGCGGGCGTCCCCGCTGAGCCGTCCCCCCAGTAGACCACCAGGGTAAGCCGTTACACATGGCTTGTAACTTGTGTATTATGAGAGACAATGCTCCTTCACTATATAAGGACATTGCAACCAAGGAGCACCAAGAACGGTCTAAGCATTCAGTCTGGGGTCTTATGCCTTTATGTTGTCATGAAACTCCTTTGTGAGTCTTTATTATCCTTATAGTTTACAAAACGTAATTTCCTGCATTAACTTTATTTTGGCTTGGATTGTAGTTACGCACAGAATACTTAAAGTTAATCGTCAGGTGAAATTGTTCTAAGGGACACTATTAAAAAGGGATTTAACTATCTTCATATATTTTACAGTCTGCACAGCCTTATTGTTTGCCAGACTCATAACTACAATAAGTACTTCAATTCTCTTTTGATAATAAACTCTGCAAAGAAAGATTACTTTCATTTCTGGTTTTCCTCCATAACCATGTCGAGAGAGGAATAAAAATAACCATCTTTTTTATCTGCCTATAGACGCACTTCAAAGGGTATCCGTTGACTTTCTCCTCAATCCTGAAGCTCTAGGAATGAATTTCCATCAAGAAAGAATGTTATTTCTGGGGCCCATTTGGAGCTTCATGTGTCACTGTTATTTCTAGGGGCCTGATTTACAGTTTCCAAAATAGTTTCCATAATCCTATGATAACACATTTAGCCTTGTGTGGCGTTAATATTCAGTCATAAAAGAGAGATTCTTCTTTTCATGGCAGTGATAAAATAACATATTGTGTGGTCATAGACCCTGGTCAAACATCCCCACCCAACAAGCATGTTAATTACTCCTTCTGTTAGTGTTGCTTCAAGTGAAAGAAATAAGTCATAGAATGTGGAATTCTGGCAAGACTTTCCTGAAAAGACGCACAGTCTCTGCTATAAGATTCTATGGGGCAAATTCACTAAGCGCCGAAGCGCCGAACGCTAGCGTTAATTCGCTAGCGTTTGGCATTTTCGTTACTGCGCAAATTCACTAACGAACGCTGCCGTAGTTTCGCTAGTGTTACTTCGCACCCTTACGCCAGGCGAATTTTCGCTAGCGACGTAACTACGCAAATTCACTAACTTGCGCAGTGTACTGAACGCTACCTTTTACGCTAGACTTCCTTCGCCACCTCAGACCAGGCGAAGCGCAATAGAGTAGATAGGGATTGCTTCAAAAAAAGTCCAAATTTTTTAGTCCCAAAAAACGCTGGCGTGTTTTCTACATTATGGATGATAGGCTGAAAAAGATCAACATTTTTTTTGGGGCTCCCCTCCTTCCCCCTACATTTCCTGACTCATGGCAACTTACCTATACAGTGGGCACATGTGTAGGGCAAAATAAAAATTTTATTTGATGATTTGAAGGTTTTCTTGGCATTTGTAGTGCTGATACGTATTCCTCCATTGAAATTTGAATTTGGCGCCGTATGCAAATTAGCCTTCGCTAGCGTAACTTCGCTTTACATAGCGAATCAACGCTAGCGCAACTTCGCAACCTTACGCTACCCCTGAGCGCAACTTCGGATTTTAGTGAATTTGCGGAGCGCTGGTGAAACTACACCTGGCGAAGTGCGGCGAAGTTGCGCCTGGCGAAACTACGAATGTTAGTGAATTTGCCCCTATGGGTCGGTCTGTCTCTCTCTCTCTCTCTCTCTCTCTCTCTCTCTCTCTCTCTCTCTCTCTCTCTCTCTCTCTCTCTCTCTCTCTCTGTAACCACAAAATACATGTAGACAAATACAAGAGTCCTCTGCACTCAACCCATTATCAATATATTTAGGACATGGAGACATTTTGTGCCTTAAGCTACTAAAAATGCCTTACCCTTTAAACAAAACAGGGATTGTTTGTCCATATAGTGCAATATATTTAAGCTGGCCAACTATGTCAAAGTCATCCCATATCTGGCCAGTCCTACGCTCAAATTGCATCTGTTATAGTTATACAAGAGCAGTGACCAGCTCCATGTTGTAGATCCCACCCCTCCCAGCTATAGTCAGGTGATCCCACTGGTGTCTAATAAAAGGGCAGCCAAGTTTGGGAGTTTTATTTAATAAACATGCACTGGCATAGGTAACGTACTAAATTATTAGTGAAACAGTGGACCGGGTGAGTGTGCACTGATCAACTTTGTTGAAACAATCTTTTATGATTGTGGTTATACAAGTTGTGGTTATACAAGCTTGCTGTAGTCAAGCTGTTGTGCAGAAATATTGCATGCATTTAAGGTAGTTGTGTTCAACAGTTGTGCTCAATGCTTCTTGCAATGTCTTGTGCCCTCTTGTGAACTGTGCACAGTGCACCTATTGAGGCTGGAGAACCCTAAAGCTACCATCACCTTGAGACCATAATTATGCTGGAATGAAGGAGAAAATACTGCATTGTGGGTGAAAAACATGGACAAATTGCACTTTGCACACTAGTTCTTTGTCCACTGCAGCCTCAGTAATGCTGGAATTATAGAATTAGACACTTAGTTGATCCCAGGGTGTCCCAGGCTGATGCTGACCACTTATACAAGGTGAACGCAACAAATCTATCATGAGTTCAAGGGGCAGATTTAATAAGCTTGAGTGAATTTTCGAAGTTAAATAAGTTCGAATTTCGAAGTAATTTTTTTGTATACTTCGACCATCGAATAGGATACTACGACTTCAAATTTACTTCGACTTCGATTCAAAGTAAAAATCGTTAGAATATTCGCCCATTCGATAATTGAAGTACTGTCTCTTTAAAAAAAACTTTGACTTCATACTTCGCCAAATTAAAGCTACCGAAGTCCAATGTTAGCCTATGGGGACCTTCCACAGCACTTTTCTAAGTCTTTGCACATCGAATAGAAATCCTTCGATCGATCGCTAAAAATAGTTTGAATCATTCGAACGATTTCTATTCAGTCGATTTCTATTCAATCGTTCGATCGATTTCTATTCAATCGTTTGATCGATCAAATACGCTAAAAATCTTTCGACTTCGATATTCGAAGTCGAAGGATTTCAATTCGAGGGTCAAATTTCGAAGTTTTTTTTAACTTCGAAATTCGACCCTTAGTAACCCTGCCCCCAAGTATTTATAGTAAGTTATTCATGAGTTACCCATGCGGGAATCTTTGTCCAGCAGAATTAATTGAAGGGAGGCTGATACCTATTTAAAAGGAATCACTTCTTGTGAGTTAGACTCTTTCAAAGAACAGTTGTTTGGTATTTTTATATGAAGGTCTCATTTTTATTTTCATGAAACCTCATTGCTGGGTGGGGATAACCACAGAAGAGTTGGCTCCAAACCATGAAATTACACCCTGGCGCATTCATATTTCAAACCCCCCTTTTCTTAAATCACCCATCACTTGTTATTTTTGGAATCTGAAAAATTCACTCTGGATATAGAAGATCATGTGTGGTCAGAGATTGTTGTGGAATGGCTCTCTGTGCAATTCGGCTGAACGAATTCCACAACAATCTCTGACCACACATGATCTTCTATATCCAGAGTGAATTTTTCCGTGTACAGTGTAGACACACAAAGTCTTTATGGCAGCCGCTGGTTTTTATATTATTTATGCAGTGTCGTGATTTGTGAGGATATTAATAGTGATGGGCGAATTTGCGCTGTTTCGCTTCGCCGGAAAATTCTTTTTTGGCGCGGGCGAATTTTTGCGGGTGTTTCGCGAATCGCGCAAATTCGCCACGAATTCACGCCTGGCGAATAAAATCGCCCATCACTAGATATTAACAGGAAATATAATTGTAAATTTTAATTTAGAATGTTTGACTAAAATGAATATTATTATTAGGGATGTCGCGGACTGTTCGCCGGCGAACTTGTTCGCGCGAACATCGGCTGTTCGCGTCCGCCGCAAGTTCGCGAACGTCGCGCGACGTTCGCCAATAGGCGTTCGCGTCAAAATCGTTCGACCATTCGACCATTCGATCGCTAAAATCGAAGGATTTTCGTTCGAATCGAACGATCGAAGCCATTGGATTGAATGAAATCATTCGATCGAATGGCTTCGATCGTTCGATTCGAACGAAAATCGCTCGATCGAACGATTAAAATCCTTCGATCGTTCGAATCGAACGATTTTCGGATGTTCGAAGTTCGCGAACTGTTCGTGAACTGTTCGCAATTTTTGCCGGTGTTCGCGAACGGCGTTCGCGAACACATTATCGGCGGTTCGCTACATCCCTAATTATTATATTGTAGTTATGCCTTAAAATGGCAGGGTATTTAAATAAATATGTAGGTGGAACAATCCCCCGTATGTAATATAAGGCACTAAGTTTGCCCAGGAGACGTAACCCATAGCAACCAATAAGATGTTTGCATTTAAACAGGTGACCAGTAAATGCTACCTGCTGATTGGTTGCTATTAGGGATGGGCGAATTTTTTCGCCTCGTTTTGCCGAAAAAATGACGCCCATAGACTTGTATGGAGACGTGCGTCAAAAAAAAGACGCGCGACAAAATAATTTCGCCGCGCGACAAATATTTTTTGACGCCCATAGACTTTAATGGGCGTCAGTGACATTTCGCCGGCGGCGAATTTTTGGCGAAACGAAACGGGTCAAATTCGCCCATCCCTGGTTGCTATAGTTAAATGCCCCTGGACAAGCTTAGTGTCTTTTATTACATAACCCCCAATGTGTTATCCTGCTGGTTGAGTAGTCCATCACTTCCAATCCACTATTAGGGGCAGATCTACTAAAGAGCGACTTTTACGCCAGCGTTGCCACCCGCAGGGAATTCGGCAATTCACTAACAGGCACAGGCGCCAATTCGCTAGCAAACAGCACCGTCGCTAGCGTTCATCCGCACTCTACCGTCAGGCGACTTTTCACTCTGGCGAACGATCAGTACTGCGCAATTTATTATAGTGCAGATTTTACTGAACGTTACCTCTTTCGGCAGAGTTGACTTCTCCACCTCAGACTAGTGCTAAAAAGAAACTACTTCTTCCTTTTTTTTTGTCTTCTTGAGTTGTGTTCCCCACTGATGTTCTTGAGTGAACGCCTGTGCTACTTGTATGCATCTGGTGCAGCTTATCACATTCATACTTTGAATAAGATGCCAATTTACAAATTAATTCCTTTCAAAACAGCTCTTTGTTACATTGATTTGATTCCAACAAGTGCTGCAATTGTCTTCCTGTGCTATAACCTTGATGTTGACAAGAGAGCTCGAATTTATTCAGGTATCCTTCACTGCATGGAAAAGATGAGCCAAAGTTAAGATAATGTTGCTGTCAGACAACTGTAGAAACAGATAACAAGGCATTTCTTTTAGACATTTATACTACGCAAATAACTCAGAGCTCCAAGAAGAAGAAAATCTTGATTGCTCACATAACCCAATTAGGAAATGTTCCGTTGGTAAAAGGCAAAACAATAGATGTAGTGGAATCCTACAATGGAGATTATTTCCCGATTTAAAGTATTTGGTTGATTTCTACATACAGAATTAATTAGGGAAGCAACACTCTGCCCGCTAAATTTTTTTTAAAACATAGCTTTAGACCTGGACCATACAGAGAACTTTTACTTCAGGGTTCAAACTCCAGAAAAAGTCTCCATAACCCACTCTTAACATTACATAGATGAGTTCTCATTAGACTTGGACACTTGGGGGGTTATTTATTAAAATCTGAATCCCCAAAACTCAAATATTTTTGTTGATTTTGTAACAGTCACATTATCAGAAACCTTGTTATTTTGATTAGTTTGATTAGGTTTGTGGTGCAGTAAGTTCATGTTTATATTTAGTATATAAAATACAGCATTTCTAGCCTTATTCTATTTTAGACTTTACTTCCCATTTAAGTTACTTGAGAGACTGAGCAATTGTACTCTTCTAATCATAATACTATACATTAATAAAAGTGAATTGTTTTTAATGCTCCTTTAATATTGTCACGGAATTCTTAGCGACTGCCCTGTGATGTTTAAAATGTTTTATGGCAGCAGCGATATGTCATTATCATTTTATCCCCTTTGTTTCAATGTTTAAATTACATTTCTCATTATAGAGAAGTGCATTGGAATGTAAAGTTATTATCTCAGGTCAGACATCATTGATTTCATGGAATTATCACACTTATCATTTACATAATATAATAGAGCTGTAGAGGAAGATTCTGCCCCTTACCCCCCCACACACACCCCAGGGCTGGAATGAGAAGTTATATTATTTATAAAATATATCAAGCTTAGTCTGGGTGAAAAATGTAATTTTAAAACAAATGCAATTGAGTAATATTAATATTGAAGTGGAAAATAAAGTTAATGAAAATATTCTTGCACTAGTATAATTAGTTCAGAAGTGCATCCGAAAGGCAAGAATGTGCTTAATTAGAAAAAAAAAGTTGCAGACACCCAGTAAGTAGTATTGGGCGAATTTGCACCGTTTCGCTTCGGCGAAAAATTCGGGAAGCGGCGCCGGCGTCTCGTTTTTGACGCCGGCGCCCGTTTTTGACACCGGTGCCCGTTTTTTTTTTGCCGCGAATTTTCGCAGGCGTTTCACAAATTTATTCGCTGGCAGAGCATCACGCAAATTCGCCGCGAATTCGCGCCTGGCGAATAAATTCGCCCATCACTACCAGTAAGTTTGAAACAAATACATAATAAGACAAAAAGTCAGAAAGAAATATATTGATGCAGCTAAAGGGAAATTTGCCTCCAATCACAAGATGTGCAGAATATTCACGAAAAGGGGTTTTAGATTAAATAAAATGATCAGACATGGTGACCCCCTCCATGCAGAATGCTTAAAGGGATACTGTCATGGGAAAAAAATATTTTTTCAAAATGAATCAGTTAATAGTGCTGCTCCAGCAGAATTCTGAACTGAAATCCATTTCTCAAAAGAGAAAACAGATATTTTTATATTCAATTTTGAAATCTGACATGGGGCTAGACATTTTGTCAATTTCCCAGCTGCCCCCAGTCATGTGACTTGTGCCTGCACTTTAGGAGAGAAATGCTTTCTGGCAGGCTGCTGTTTTACCTTCTCAATGTAACTGAATGTGTCTCAGTGGGACATGGGTTTTAACTATTGAGTTCTGTTCTTAGATCTACCAGGCAGCTGTTATCTTGTGTTAGGGAGCTGCTATCTGGTTACCTTCCCATTGTTCTTTTGTTTGGCTGCTGGGGGGGAAAATGGAGGGGGTGATATCACTCCAACTTGCAGTACAGCAGTAAAGAGTGATTGAAGTTTATCAGAGCAAAGTCACATGACTTGGGGCAGCTGGGAAATTGACGATATGTCTAGCCCCATGTCAGATTTCAAAATTGAATATAAAAAAATCTGTTTGCTCTTTTGAGAAATGGATTTCAGTGCAGAATTCTGCTGGAATAGCACTATTAACTGATGCGTTTTGAAAAAAATATGTTTTCCGATGACAGTATCCCTTTAAAGATTGTCCCATCTGTACAAGTACATCATCAATGGCATTTTGTATACTTGCACTTGCCATCAATCTCATATTAGAAGTGGAGTTCGGAAAAACAATCAATGGACCATCATGTTCAACATTAGCATCATTGCCTCTGAAGGGCAGCGGTACTTCTTGACTGTTTGGGAGTAGGACCTATTGCCTGTACAATATTACTCGGGTGTATAAATCAATGGCATTATGTCAACAGGAGATATATGAAAATGTCTGGTCATAAAATTCTGTAGTAGAATCCCTCAACTAATGGATCATTCCATCTTACAGATTTATATTAGGTTCCTGGATCAAACTGGCTGCAGTTTCTCATCAGAATAGCTGTCCTAGAGTCTCTTAATCTTCCCTTCTCAGCTTCATCATTCATCTCGCTCTCGCTTATAAGTCTACTGGCCCTTGATTTTACCTTTTCAGGTGTTGCTCTCCCCCATATTTTGCATCCATCAGTCTCTTTGACTTAAAGTGTAAAGATATACCTCCATTACTAAATGCATTTAGTATGTACTATTTCTGCATTCTATTTTTAAATAAATCACTCTGCATTTCAGTTTGAGGAAATTAAAAGGATTCTGTCATGATTTATAATGGTTTAGATTTATTTCTAAATTACAATGTTTAGATTAAAAGCAATGATGAGAGATTGAAGTTTATCAGAGCACAAATCACATGCCTGAGGGCACCTGGGAAACAAACATGTCTAGCCCAATGTCAGATTTCAAAATTAAAATAATTTTGCTCTTTTGAAAAATTAGTTTCAGGGCAGAATTCTGCTGGAGCAGCACTATTAACGGATGCATTTTAAACATGGTTTCCCATGACAGAATCCTTTTACGTTAGAGTCCTACAGCGGGTTGGGCACCCACAGCTTACCCGCAAAAACCTGAGCTGTCCTGCGGGTAGACGTTCCGGGTGAGGGTATAGATGCGGGTCGGCCGTTCTGCTGGTTTGGGGGTCGGGCCGCGGGTCTTCTCAATATCGATTTTTACTCCTTTTTTTCTGATCACGCCTACTTCCGATAATGTCACTTCCGGTTTACAATGACAGCACGTCCTGTTTTACTCCTTTTTTTCTGATCACACCTACTTTCGATGATGCCACTTCCGGTTTACAATGACAGCACTTGATTCTTGATGGTCAGAAGGTTGCGAGTCCAGTTTGCTGATAAGATACTTGCGGGTCGGGTAGCAGGTCCAAGCGGGTAAAAAAGGGTTCGGGTTGCGGCTTGCATGTTGCTGGTACGGGTCGGGTATGGGTTCCAAAAAATGGACCCGCACAGGACTTTACGTAATAGGTGTAGAGTTTGCTAGAAACATTGCAGCCAATGTCCTCATGGTGCTCTTACAGCCATGGGGGCAGATTTACTAAACGGTGAATTGTCGCACACTTTGCACCACTTTTCCAGGCACAAATTCGTTACCACTGCACAAATTCACTAAAATGCGAAGTTGCGTCCTGGGCACCGAACGCTGATGACTTTTTGCTATCGATACTTCTTTAGTGCGAGCATTTCATAGCAAAGATTCGCTAGCTTTCGTTTATGCCTAGCGAAAAGTCACTAGTGATCTTACGATTCGGTCAATTTGAATAGGGCGGGTACATTAAAGTCGTATGGACGTCTTTATTAGAGATGTTGGTGCAAATGCTTGAAGTGGCCACTTATTATTACAAATATCCAAGGAACCTTAATAAAGACAAGAGAGTTAATATTATGCCCTACACATGAGCCCACTGTAAAATGAATGTTCCATGGTCCTCAAATGTCTGGGGAAAAAATGTTAACCCAAAAAAGTTCAAGTTAGGACTTTTGCAGATAATCCCGCTTAAAAAAAGGAAAAGTCGCCAGCGTTTTTTCAACTTTAATCCATTTTTCGACAGACAGGATATGATGTAAGATACGTAAGATTGAGGAAGATCTAGTTTCATTTAAAAAGTTTGTCTGGTTTGAGGTGGTGAAGTCAACTCTGGTGAGAACGTTCAGTAATATCCACACTTTAGTGATTTTGCGGAGCAACGACATTTACCTGAGTGAAAAGTCGCCTGGGGTTGGGGCAACTTTACTAAAGGGTGAAGTGATTAATGATGTAACTAACGTAACATCATTTCGGTACTTCGCCGATTTACTAACGGTCGCTGGCATAACTTTGCTAGCGAAGGAGATAGACTATAGCAGTACTTCGCTCCCTAATGCCTGTCGAATTTGCGATCTGGCGAATGGACGTAACTACGCAAATTCACTAAGATGCGGATTTTACTGAACGTTACCTCTTGCGCCAGACTTGCCTTCACCACCTCAGACCAGGCAAAGTGCAATAGAGTAGATAGGACTTCGTCTAAATTTAGTTGAAACATTCCCAAAAATCATTGGCGTCTTTTACTTTTTTCAGGGTGACAGGATGCAAAAGAGCGTAAATGTTTTTGGGATAACCCGCTTCCCACCTACATTTCCAAACATATAACAACTCTATTTTCTTTTATTAAGGTTCCCTGGGCTTGTGTAGTGTAATGTATTTGCAGCAACATATACGTCCATTCAAATTTAACTTCCCGCCATATGCAAATTAGGCAACACTAGTGCAACTTCGCCAGCGTTCAGCGCCCTTGACGCAACTTCAGATTTTAGTGAATTAGCGTTGTCCTGGTGAATCAATGCCTGGTGAAGTGTTGCGCTGTGAGCCAAGCTGTCGCTGGCGAATTTTCGGAGGTTAGTAAATTTGCCCCAGAGTGTGAACAAATGCTAGCGATGGTCTCTTTTGCTAGCGAATTGTCATCTGTGCCTGTAAGTGAATTGGCGATGTTCCTGCGGATGTGATTTCTGGCGAAAAGTCGATAGCGTTAGCCACTTCGCCCTTTAGTAAATCTGCCCCATAGAGAGCAGCTAAGCAGTATATATATATTTATATATATTATATATATATATATATATATATATATATACACACACACACACACACACACACAAGTATGTAGATTTCAATGAGTTGGCTCTTCTAATATAATATGTGGCTCCACCCCCTGTAATCTGTGACCTGGAGCAGTGCCAAAAATCATATCAATTCTGTTATCAAGCTTCATTTTAAATGTTATACTTTGTTTCAAACTTCAACTTCTTATCAGCACAGAAAATCAGACTCTGGCACTGTTCTTTTGCCTTGTATTTAGAGAAAAGGCCCCACCTGCCAAAAGTGCTGCTAGTACTGTAATTAATATTATGTGAACTCTTCTGCTTTATCTTTTATCTCCAATTGCTTTTAAGCCAAGAATAGCCCATGAAATGACTAGTGGTTTGGTTTAATTGGCTGGATTGTCCAATCAAGATAACTACCTTAAACCTTATGATTTAACCACTTCATAAGCTAAAGGCTACTGCTAGGGGGCTGGAGTGTTAGAATTAGATTTACTTACCAGTAATGTTCCTTTGCTACAGGCCTATACATCAGGAACGCTTACAATAGAAGGCAGCACAAATCCTAT
The DNA here is from genome assembly GCF_017654675.1 of Xenopus laevis. Classification (NCBI taxonomy): domain Eukaryota; kingdom Metazoa; phylum Chordata; class Amphibia; order Anura; family Pipidae; genus Xenopus; species Xenopus laevis. Next base: position 126,937,451 of record NC_054380.1, read on the forward strand.
ATGGTTCCTGTATAAGTTTGTGCTCCATATAACTAGACTGCAGACATTAAAAAAAAAAAGACGTGCGTCAAAAAATTTTTGCCGTGCGACAAATTTTTTTTTAATGCCCATAGACTTAAATGGGCGTCTGCGACATTTCACTGGCGGCGAATTTTTGGCGAAACGAAGCGGGTCAAATTTGCCCATCCCTAATGAGCATTGGTTTTTAAGATGGGGTCAGTGACCCCCATTAGAGAGATGGAAAGAGTCAGAATAAGAAGGCAAATCTTATAAAGTTTAATAAAAACTATAAAAGAAGGCCAATTTGAAAGTTCTTTAGAATTAGCCTAAATAAAAGTTAACTTAAGGGGTTGTTCACCTTCAAACAACTAGTTGTTTTCAGATTGTTCACCAGAAATCATGACTTTCTGAAATTACTTCCTGTTTTCTGTTTTCTATGGGGCTCGAATGAAGGATTAGAAGGAAAAATACTTCGAATTTTGAAGTATTTTTTCGGCTACTTCGACCATCGAATTGGCTACTTCAACCTTCGACTGTGACTTTGAATCAAACGATTCGAACTAAAAATCTTTTGACTTCGACCATTCGATAGTCGAAGTACTGTCTCTTTAAAAAAAAACTTCAACCACCTACTTCGCCACCTAAAACCTACCGAGCACCAATGTTAGCCTACAGGGAAGGTCCCCATAGGCTTTCTAGGCAATTTGGGATCGAAGAAAAATCGTTCGATCGATGGATTAAAATCCTTTGAATCGTTCAATTAGAAGGATTTAATCGTTCGATCGAACAATTTTTCCTTCGATCGTAGGAATTGCGCTAAATCCTTCGACTTCGATATTCAAAGTCGAAGGATTTAACTTCGAGGGTCGAATATCGAGGGTTAATTAACCCTCGATATTCGACCAATAGTAAATGTGCCCCTATGTGTCACTGTTTTTTTTTTTTGAAGTGTAAACTGTCATTTTTCACTTTCTAAAGCAGCTCGGGGGGGGGGGGTCGCCGACCCTGTAAAATGCTTTAAATTAATATATTTAGTTGATACATTTCTTATCTTTGTCCCTGCTGAGCAGAATCTCTGGGTTTCATTACAGGCAGCTGTTAGACTTGATACAATTATTGCTAATACTCCAGAGAGAAATGGATCAACTAAATGTTGCAAAATTGTATCAGTTCAGAATCTGCACCTGAATTACTGAGCTGCCAGACTCCAACACCAGAGACACGAACATTCAACTTTAAACTTAGATTTTGGAAAAACAGTAAAAAATAAATAATGGAAAGTAATTGAAAAAAGTCTTTATTTCTGGGGAACAATCTGAAAACAACTGAACTGAAAAAAATGTTGGACGGTGAACAACCCCTTTGAAGGTAAACTACTAATCACCCACTTGTTTTTGTCTCAAGCTTATTTACCAGGGCAACAAACCTGAAAAACATTGTCACTTTGTTGGAGAATGGTAAGGTCAGATATTTTAGGGGTTGTTTATCAAGGGGGTTATTTACCAAGTACCCAACTCATCATTCAGACATAGGTCAAAATATTAAAGAAATTGGTGCACAGTGGCAATAATTGTACCATTATTAATCAAAAGAAAAAGTATCCAAAACAATTAATGAAGGGAGTAAAATACTCACAGTTCACCCCAGTCCATGGGCGCAAAAATCCAAAACAGCAAAAAGTTGTGAGTTTTCTCCAAAAGTAAAGACCGAAATTATGATTAAAACTCCAAACAATTTATTAGGACATACAGATGACTGCCTAACGCGTTTCGTGCCTAATGGGGCACTTACTCATAGTGCCTATCAGTACATGCCCCAGTAGGCATGAAACGCGTTACTTGGCAGGATACGTCTGTCTTGCACCCCACAGACATGGAAGCTTTTGCACCCCTTAGTGCTCTTGCTCTTGACCCCCTTTGTATCTTTATATTCACAGCAAAATATAGGTTGGAAAGGGGGGAATTTAAATACATGTTACATCATTTTAAGCCTGATAAAAAAAAATATAGCAATGATTAATATCCCTAGCAGGTCCCTAATAGGAGTAACAAAAACACAAGGTAATTGTTTTAAAGGAGCCTATGACTAAAAATGCCATATTTTATATAGTGAACTTATTGCACGAGGCTAAAGTTTCAGCTTGTCAATAGCAGCAATGATCCAGGACTTCAAACTTGTCACAGGGGGTCACCATCTTGGAAAGTGTCTGTGACACTCACATGCTCAGTGGGCTCTGATTGGCTGTTGAGAAGCTAAGCTTAGGGGTCGTCACTAATTATCCAGCAGAAAATGAGCTTCCCCTGTAATATAAGCTGATGCTACAGGTTTGCTGATTATTAAATTCTGATGCTAATTGCACTGGTTTCTGTGCTGCCATGTAGTAATTATCTGTATTAATTACTAATCAGCCTTATATTGTGACATTTCTATTCTATGGGGCACATTTACTAAGCTTGAGTGAAGGATTCGAAGTAAAAATACTTTGAATTTCAAAGTATTTTTTTGGGTACTTCGACTATCGAATAGGCTACTACAACCTTCAACTTCGACTTCGATTCGAACGATTCGAACTAAAAATTGTTCGACTATTCGACCATTCGATAGTTGAAGTACTGTCTCTTTAAAAAAACTTTGACTACCTACTTCGCCACTTTAAACCTACCGAGGTACAATGTTAGCCTATGGGGACCTTCCCCATCAGTTTTCTAAGGTTTTTTTGATCGAAGAAAAATTGTTTGATCGATCGATTAAATCGTTCGATTCGAAGGATTTCATTGTTCCATCAAACGATTTTTACTTTGATCGATCGTAGTATTTGCGGTAAATCCTTCGAATTCGATATTTATTAACCCTCGATATTCGACCCTTAGTAAATGTGCCCCTATGTGTACTGTATATTGTGACATTTCTATTCTATGTGTACTGTATATTGTGAGTGGCTCCCTAAGCTCAGTAAGTGACAGCAGCACAGAGCATGTGCAGTGAATCAGCAGAAAAGAAGATGGGGAGCTACTGGGGCATCTTTGGAGACACAGATCTTTACTGCTAAAGGACTGTGGTTGCCTTGGGCTGGTACAGAAGCCCAAAACATAATGTACAACATTTCTACCAACTACTTTAGTTAAGCTTTAGTTCTCCTTTAAGAGGTAAGGGACAGAGTAAATTGTGGGCAACTTCAATATGAAAATCATTCCAATTCCTCACGTATCTATAGAGTACATCTATAATATTATAATTCCCTACACTACACTTTCCTGCACTGCTGATACTGGGCTGAGTGGCTGTTTAGCTGTAGCTCCAGAATTAATGTGATGTCTGCTTATCTGGAGAATACTGACCCGGCAATGAGAAGCATTTTAGGTTATAGAACACAACGGCAAAAAAAACGAAGAACCGTTCCAACATATTACTGTTAATATCAACGTAAAGATTCCTTCTATTATGAACTCTACCAGACAATATACCCCTGGCTCAGTACTAAAAGCTGTTGTTTTCGCATGAAGTATGAAGTGTGGCTGAAATTCCATGTTTATTTTTCTTCTAACACAGATGGTTGTTTCACAACAAGCTTTTTCCCCCTCCTTCTGCCCCTTCTCCCATGATATTGCTGAGATCTGTGCGACTATAAGGTGGTCGCCTCTTGCATTCCATATTTGAGAGATGATTCATATAGTTATGAAAATATCAGTCCATTCACTAAAACATCTGTGGAACATTACTGAAAGGAATGAGCGTTGCTTAATATTGAGCATTCTGAACTGTGGCCTCTTCGAATCTGCCAGCTACATATTGCACAATTAACTGCTCACATAGGGAAAAAAAACAAATCCCCTAGAGATGTTCATTTATTTGTTGCACAAAAACATTATGGAAACAAATCTGAACTGCTTGAATTGAGATAGAATAATGTGTTCATGTTATATACATACAGTAAATAGAGGTATGGGATCTGTTATCGGAAACCTTCTTCCAGAAAGCTCTGAATTACGGAAACGCCATTTCCCATAGGCTTCATTTTATCCAAATAATCCAAATTTTTCAAAATGATTTCCTTTTTGTAATTAAAAAAAACAGTACTTTATACTTGATCCAAACTAAGATATAATTAATCCTTATTGGAAGCAAAAGCAGTCTGTTGGGGTTGTTTCATGTGTACATGGCATTCTAGATGACAAGGAAGATCCAAGTTACGAAAAGATCTGTTACCTGGAAAACATGAGTCCTGAGCATTTTGGATAACAGATCTCTGTTATAAGTCTGCACCTATAAAATGAAGATGTCAGCCATAAAACTATATTGTCTAGTTGTTTGTTCATCATTAGGTACAGGTACAGGGACGTGTTATCCAGAATGTTCGGGACCGGGGGTTTTCCAGATAAGGGATTCCGTAATTTGGATCTTCATACCTTAAGTCTGCTAAAAACACTTAAACATTAAATAAACCCAATAGGCTGGTTTTGTTTCCAATAAGGAATAATTATATCTTAGTTGGGATCAAGTACAAAATACAGGTATAGGATCCGTTATCCGGAAATCCGTTACCCAGAAAGCTCCGAATTATGGAAAGGCCATCTCCCATAAACTCCATTTTTTCCAAATAAAACAAATTTTTAAAAATGATTTCCTTTTTCTGTGTAATAATAAAACAGTAGCTTGTACTTGATCCCAACTAAGATATAATCAATCATTATTGGAAGAAAAACCAGCCTATTGGGCTTGTTTAATGTGTATATGATTTTCTAGTAGACATAAGGTATGAAGATCCAAAGTAAGGAAAGATACGTTGTCCGGAAAGCCCCAGGTCCCGAGCATTCTGGAAAACAGGTGCAAAGCCTGTATTGTATTAATATTATAGACAAAGAGGAAATAATTTTTTAAAATCTGGATTATTTGGAGCTTGTGGGAGACTGCATTTCTGTAGTGATGGGCGAATTTGTCCAGTTTCGCTGAAATTAGTGAAACTGGCGAAAAAATTCATGAAATGGTGATTTTGACGCTGGTGACAATTCGTCAGCGTCAAAAATGGTCTCAGCGCCCATTAAACTCAATTGGCGTCCGTTAATCGTCGCCGGCGTCAAAATTGTTTCAACGCCAGAGATTTTTTTGCCAGCGAACTTTCACAGCCAATTCCAAAATGTATTCGCCTGTGGCGAGACGTGTAAATTCGCCGCAAATTTGCGACTGCCGAATAAATTCGCCCATCGCGACATATCTGTAATTCTTTGCTTTCTGAATAACAGGTTCCGGATAACGGATACCATTTCTGTCTATGGAAAACCCATTGTATTTCATCTCTTCTATCACTGGGTTACACTAAATTCAATAGGAAAAGAATACGCAGAGATTGAAGCTTTTATCTTGATTAAATATTTGTATTCCTGATACTGGTCAGCCTAAATGAATTCTGTCCTAGGCGTGAGATTCTTTTTTTTTTTGTGCTGCCAATAATTTGCAGTACATTAAGGAGACATTTTTATAGGGCGAATTCCTGTGATTGCTCTGAGTTTATGGAACAACAGATGTAAAATGTCTCCTGTTAATCAGGATTTGCTATCTGCACAAATTACTCTTCAAGAAAAAAGCTCATTTTCCGTGTTTACCCAGTTGTAATTAACCTTCCTGCTTAATACTGCAAACTGATTCCCTAAATGAAATATAATTAAATCATTGCGGCTGTAATATTCCGGCAAAATTATTCCTCAGTTCGGAAAAAGTAGATAGAATTGCGCACTTTCAACCCCGCCGGGTGCTTCACCGCATGCCATATATATATATATATATATATATATATATATATATATATATATATATATATATATATATATATATAGAGCTGCTGAAAATGAATTACACAGAAGTTGTGTTCAATATTACTTGGGAAATGAAAGATATTGATTGCTTTGTGAAATACAATTGATACTGAGTAGACCCAACCTGTATTAACACTGATCTATTAAATATGAAACCCAAAGAAGCATCTAATCAACAATTTAAAAGCAGTAAGCCAAAACTGCTAGGTTTTAATGCTCTAAAAATAATGCTCTAAAATACAGGTATAGGATCCGTTATCTGGAAACCCATGATCCAGAGAGCTCCGAATTACAGAATGTCTCCCGTAGACTCCATTTTATCCAAATAATCCAAATCTTTAAAACAGTATCTTGTACTTGATCCCAACTAAGATATAATTAATCCTTATTAGAAGCAAAAACAGCCTATTGGGTTTATTTAATGTTTACATGATTTTCTAGTAGACTTAAGGTGTAAAGATTCAAATTATGAAAAGATCCGTTATTCAGAAAACCAAAGCTCCTGAGCATATTGGTTAACAGGTCCCATACCTGTACCATTGTACTAACTTCAGGGAATACCTACCCTCACATGGATTTATGGTATTTCTCTGTGCCCTTCAATGGAGCCAATCAGACTCAAGGGCAAAGCACAAATATGGATGCAAAACTGAGCATGCGATGATGCCATTCATAAAAGGACTTTGCCCTAGTAGGGAACCATTTGGTTAATGTGCCCCTATGGCTTTAAGTCCCTACACTTCCTGATCTCCCTAGTTGCTGGGCAGATGCCCATGTAGCTAGTTGTAATTTATATATCCTATTTATTGCTGCGACTGGCCTGAAGACCGAAGTCAGGACAAAAACAACTGATTATGGCAGGGAGCAGTTCTCTATGACTGCATGATCTTTCATGCCTATTATTGAGGCTAGTTCTTAATTCTTAACATTTGTTTTGCAATATCTTTATTAAAGTTGTATTTCATATTACAGAGGTCTATAGATTATATGTCTCGTGCAAGTCTTGTCAGTAATATCTACGGATTCCTCAGGAGCCCCGAGCTCATTTCATGGAAGCTTTGTTCAGTTGTGATGACCTCTGACAAGCCACTTAATCTCCTAGTGACTCAGACACCAAAATCTTTTCCGTAGGGCAAAGGGATTATTTATGCCTGAAGAACTCTGTGTAAATCAGTTTGCAAGGAGCATCAAATGAATTTTTTTTCTAGCCATACATTTTTACTATACATTGTTTCTTGCAGCACAATTTATTCTCAAGTTTGTGGCACAGATAATCTGAATCTGCCCCATCTCTGTTACTGAAGGAAATACTGCACTGATTTCCTTCTTTTTGGCACTATATTTATCCATTGTCTCTGCTACATGGGAGAGCAGGTACACTATAAACTGGCGTGTCTCCCCCCAGGGGCTGTAATACCCCTAACTGGGAATTTCTTTGATCCACAAGCACACACAGAGATAGGGGATTTGCAGGACACTGTACCTTTAAATCATTCTGACGCTCGGTTTTGTCGCAACTTTTTGTTGCACCATTTTATTTGAGAATGATTATTGGTAAATTAAGCAGATATGGATTTGGTAGTTTGGTCAATTTTTTTTTTTTTAATAGAATGCGAAAAAGTAGAGTTTTAGTAAACAGTCAGGCAGAAGCAACTTTACTTAGTAAGCCAGATTGTTTGGTCTTTGAGCAACGGGGGGGTCCCGGAGGGGGGGGGGTCCCAGTAGCAGTTTCTTCCTGAGCAGAGGTTTCTACAAACGCTTACTAAATTATTATCTTTTTGTCAAGGATTAGGTAGGGGGCGCTGCAGAGACTGAAGGGAGAAGGCGAGTCGTTTAGGCAGGGACTGGCTGTGTCCACAGAACACAAAGGGAGAGGCAGGAACAGGGAGACAAGGGCGTAGTCGAACTGGAACTGGTGCAGAGTGAAGCAGGACGGAGCAGGCGAAGGTCAGGACCAGACTGGACAGGGCGATGAGGGCGTAGATAGGGGGCAGACCAAGAGGATGAGACTGGATGGTGCGGCATAGATTTGGCGGACAGGACAGTTGGAGGATACTGGAGCAGAAGGAGACTGGAGCAGATAGCACTGGAGAGTGAGAGTGAGAGACAAGGGAAGATATAAGACAGGGTTCAAGGCAGAACAGGACAGGAAGCAGGAACAGGCAAGGCAAGGTCGTTACAAGGAGAAGTCAGGGAAAGGTATAGCAGGAGAGCAGGAGAGGACTGAAAAGCAGAAGAGGGATGAAAAGCGAGATTAGACTGGAGCAGAGGGAGACTGGAGCAGATAGCACTGGAGAGTAAGAGTGAGAGACAAGGGATAAGACAGGGTTCAAGGCAGAACAGGACAGGAAGCAGGAACAGGCGAGGCAAGCTCGTTACAAGGAGAAGTCAGGGAAAGGTACAAGGTGGGATAGGAAATGAGAACAGACAAGGCAAGGGTCAGATCAAGGTCAAGGCTGGGAAGGAACAAGAGAAAAGGGCAAGAGCATGGTCTCCTTAGTACTGCAGCCGCAGTACTAAGGAGACCATGGAGTGTTTTAAGGGCTGGCCTTAAATAGGGCAGAGTCAGCCCTGATTGGCTGATTGCAACTAATCAGGCAGCAGCTGGGGCTGTAGAGGCCAGGTAACATATAGCAATCAGCCCAACAGGCTGCTCACCTGGCCAAACGGTTAAAGCATCGAGCCAGAAACCCAAAGGTCCCTGGCTTGAATCCCAGCAATACCTGACACTTTTGAACATAAACTTTCCTGTCCAGGGATATGAGAAGGCACTTACAGTGACCCACGAGTAGTGATGATTGAATCTGACTCGTTTCACCAAAAATTTGCATAACGGTGAAAAATTTGGCAAATGCTTGACTTTTTTTTGATACGAGACAATTTTATTTCACCCATTGGAGTTTATGGGAGTCTTTTTTTTCGGGAGAAAACTTCACTCATCATTACCCACGAGAAGACAATGTAGACAGATAGCCTTATACTTTTCATGCTATAAAGCATTATATAACATCTGTCCAGATAACTATTTATAAGCAGGTCCTGGGGTGGCAGCATTATGGGGTCGCCCTTGGGTGTGTATATGGTAAAAGTTTTATTACGCTGCCTTTCCCAACAAAATCTAGTGGTACCCAACCAAAATCCAGCCCTGGTTCTGACCCTTTGGCCTGACCCTGAAGGTATACTGCAATCCTTAAATGTGCCCCATTAAGTCTAGTTCAACTCTAAAGTGTGCTGGTTCCCTCTCAGTAGAAAGTTCCATGGCCCCAAAAGTGAGTCAGAGAAGACCAAATTAACAAAAGCTCTCTTGTCTCACAGAGGAGTATAATAACAATAGTCATCCAGGATTCCCACTTAACAAATGTGTTGTCTATTAAAAAGCACACAATAGTGTGAAATGCATCCGACTAAATCTCTTTAATGGCATGATATTCATATGGATGTCCCAGCAAACCTAAAATTATTTTAGATATAAACATTTATCATTCTTAAATGTTAATTTTATGATATTAACCTTGATTTTGTGAAATGAAAAAATTTCTACACAATCAGCTCATCATTTATTATAAAGGGACATTCCTTTGATTCAACACAGTCATGTAATTCGGGAATTCAGGAAAGTTTTGAGAAAAAATTTGCAGATATGATTTATAGCACATTGAGTTCACACTGAGTTGGTCTGTAAGGCATTTTATCAGGAATATGAAAAAGACGCCAATACATTCGGATGCTGCAACGTGGGTGATCCCAAGTTTATTCCATTCATTACTGGTGTGTGTGTGGCTTGGCCAGTGCCATTACTTCACACCCCATATACACAGAACTATTTTATCAGGAAACCATTTATAGAATCAAAATGTCTTTTTTATTTTTTTTTCCCTGGCTTTTATCCATCTGCTTCACAGAGATTGTCCTGAAATAATCTGCGCGGTGGAATTCTACCACAAGGACATTTGTCATTGGCATCTTGTCGGACACAGAATAATGCTGTAACAATTTCTTAGAATGACATTGAAACATTCTGATTGCTGTAAGTCACCGAAAGTTTCTAAAAGAATAACAGCAAAGACAAATAATTAAAGAGTGTTCTTTGGCACAGCTGCCTCTCAGCACATACCCCCCTTCCAATATATATATTGTATATATAATAGATGATAAATGCAAAAATGTTCTTAGTGACTATGTTTTCATTCCAATTAAACATTCAACTCCATTGTATCTTGCTAATAAGTTTGTTTTATTAGGAGTCATCTTTGTATCTTTCAAAAAAGAATGGTTGTGGGTGCACACCTGAGGCCAATTTCAAAAAAGTCTAATTCCCTGTCTCAGTAATTCAAGTAAAAATGCTAGTGCATATAGTCTTGAAACAGGGTTGTTTAGTTACAAAGTTATGATCATAAAATTGATAAGCCCCCATACCGCGTCAAGGTAAACCCCATACGGTGGTCCCTAACTTGTTTACCTTTAATCATAGTAAAATAGGTATCTTACCTCTCTTCTTAATAACATTTATATGAAAAACTCCTGTGCATTGGTTTCAAACTGTGAACTAAATCCTCCCCCGCCAACTGCTAAGTGGGAGAGACTGCCTTCAGGCTAGATCCTCCCATGCCGCTAGCATTTTTGGCTTTTAAGGGAGAGTGATTGCACAAACCAAAGCACAATGTTAAAGGGACAATTGGACCACCAAAAATCTAAAAGGGTGGGTATAAGGGTGCAACAAACCACATGGAGCTTAGCCAAAGCTCCCAGCAAATACAAATACAAAAAAGAATGGTTGTGAAGGCAATCTCTCCCACTTAAAAGCCGCATAGCAGTTGGCGGGGGAGGATTTAGTTCACAGTTTGAAACCAAGGCATAGGAGTTTTTCGTATAAATGTTATTAAGAAGAGAGGTAAGATACCTATTTCACTATGATTAAAGGTAAACAAGTTAGGGACCACCGTATGGGGTTTACCTTGACGCGGTATGGTGGCTTATCAATTTTATGATCATAACTTTGTAACTAAACAACCCTGTTTCAAGACTATATGCACTAGCATTTTTACTTGAATTACTGAGACAGGGAATTAGACTTTTTTTGAAATTGGCCTCAGGTGTGCACCCACAACCATTCTTTTTTATCTTTGTATCTTAGAAGCACAATGCTTGTAAGCAATACTATGTGCCACTCTTCTACCCAAAGCAAAACATTTTTTTTTAATATTTTGTTACTCACTGAGGTATTGGAGGAAGTTGAGTTGTAACTCTTAACACATACACTTTCCCAAACAATATTGGGTCCCAATGGTTCCTAAATGTGTATAAAAGGTTTATTAAACATTGAAACAGAAAATACCAAGTGCCAAGTAATGATGCATTCCGATTGTAAATTTGTGCTCAAAACCACTTTACATAAATAGGAGAAGTTCTGATGCAAATAGAAAAGGCTGCTAGTTTGGGGAAAGTAATGATAATGAGGGATTTTAATTACCCAGATATTGACCAGGGCATCAGTACTGCCAGGTCAGTTAATGGGAACAAGGTTAAAAACTTGTTGCATGACAATTTTTTGGCACAGGTTGTTGAGGAGCCAACCACACAAAATGCTATAATAGATCTAGTGATCTCTAATGACCCAGAACATATAGCAAATGTGCATAAGAGCTTATTAAATACGGCAAAAAACACAAATTACAAATATTTATGTGCAAACTCTACGTTTGAATTACTCCATGACTTTAGTGGTGGAGAAAATATTCACAAAACTGCGCGAATTAAGTTCAAAGCTGTCAACGCTATTTTTTGAACACAACAACCTTGCACGGTGGGCGCTCTCATTTGCAAAAATGTAGGTGAATGGGAATTCGCAAAAAACTGAAAGAAGGGGACCGCAGTGCAATATTTTAGCGTTCAGGAAAAAGAATGGGCAATACAACCGTTTGCTAATAAATATGCGATGTGCAAACTTTATAAAAATCCCCAACTACAGTATGTCCTACTATATTCTCTTATTTCATCTATTCTAACTCTCAGATGTATTTTTGCGGTCCTTATCCCTGACCAAAGCTTTGGTTACCTTAGGGCACACTCTTTTTCAGTACCGAGGCCTTGTTTCACCTGAGTCCCTTTCTGAGACCTGCTGCCTCAGGTTTCCAGCACCATCCACCCCCTCATGGTGACAGAACCATGTGCTCTCATTTTTATAGACTAAGAAACAGGAACTTCCCATACAACCCCTTGGGCATCTGAGAACAGCTCCCTATTCCACAAAGGGTATAGGTTCCACATTGTGTCAGTGAAGATTCTCATTCATCCATGGTATATCTGTAGTAATAAGTTAAATCAACTGGATTTGTCTGCTCTGTAATGTAGAAGGGTTCTGATAACCCCCAGTTTGTGATCTAGTGGATGGTGGGAGTCAAACAGCAGGTACTGGTCCTGGTCTGTGTGGGTTGGTTTCCTGTAGATCTCTATTTCCAGCTTTGAATTGAGAAAGCCAAATCAATGCCTGTATAGACATGCCAGGCAAGAACGTGCCACAGCAAGATGATTCATTATGGTCCTTACCGCGGTCGCACACTCAAGACAAGAGAGAAGCCTCCAGAGTCCAACTGCAGCAGGTGCGAGGGCTATAGACGTGGACGTGACACATATTTTAATGACGTCTATAGCCCTCACCTTTAAACTGATGAGAACATTAGTATTTAATAAGGCTATTCAGTGTTTAATTTATTTCAAAGTAGGCCTACACATACACACTGTATATCTGTTTGTTGCATTCTGTTGTTGTAACAGTTAAAATTAAAAAAAACTTTTAAAAGTTTATAAACTGTGTTTTGTTTTGCGGCTCCAGACTATTTTCCTTCAGTGAAAGAGGGGGCAAAATGGCTCTTTTGATAAGAAAGGTTGCTGACCACTGGTCTAAGCTATAACAAACAAGAGAAAGTTGTGCTCACCCCTAATTTTTAAAAACATTGTGCAGTGGTGCAATGAGGCTGTGACCACAAAATTCATCCCGACTAATAATAGAGATCCTCTGCACTCAAAACATTATCAATATATTTAGGACATTGAAACATTTTGTGCCTTAAGCTACTAAAAAATGCCTTAGCCTTTAAACAAAACAGGGATTGTTTGTCCATATATTACAATATATTTAAGCTGGCCAACTACGTCAAAGTCATCCCATATCTGGCCAGTCCTACACTCAAATTGCATTTTAATCATTAAAGGAAAACTATAGCAAATATATATACTAGTTTAATTTGATTGTTTAATATGCCACTTAATATGATATAAACTATCTGTTAGGTAAATATTGCCCTTTTACATCTCTTGCCTTGAACCACCATTTTGTGATGGTCTGTGTGCTGCCTCAGAGATCACCTGACCAGAAATACTGCAGCTCTAACTGTAACAGGAAGAAGTGTGGAAGCAAAAGACAGAACTCTGTCTGTTAATTGGCTCATGTAACCTAACATGTATGGTTTGTGTGTGTACACAGTGAATCATACGATCCCAGGGGCGGCCCTTATTTTTTAAAATGGCATTTTCTATTTATGATTACCCAATGGCTCATACTACTAGAAAAGTATATAATTATGAAAATGGTTTATTTACATGAAGCAGGGTTTTACATATGAGCTGTTTTATACAATATCTTTTTATAGAGACCTACATTGTTTGGGGGGAATAGTTTTCCTTTAAGAATTCTATTGCTTCATTATACATTTTACACAGGGACTAAGTTCTACCTGCAATTTACTTGCTGCTTTCTAAGTATAACTCCCAAACTTGGTGCCCTTTAATTGGCCACCACTGAGATCAGGGTCGGACTGGGGGACCCACCGGGCTGCTGTCCAGGTTCCCCCTCCGGACCCTCCTGGTGAGCCTTCATGCTGCCAAGCAGGTACGCACCTCTCCCCGCCGAGCGCATGCGCACTTCGTTTTGGTGGCGGCAGGAAGCAGCCTGAAAATTGCGGATCTGACTGGGATCACCTGGGCAAGCAATCCCTATTTTGTTTAAAGGGTAAGCCATTTTTTAGTAGCTTAAGGCACAAAATGTTTTAATGTCCTTAATATATTGATAATGGGTTGAGTACAGGACCTTTTGTATTTGTCTAAAGTGTCTAAGCCACTTTGGATTCCTCGCGGCAAACTTCCCGCTCAGTGCAACGCACAACACAATATTATTCAAACATTTAGCAGTATGGAATATCCAATGCTGTGTGTCATGTCAGCCAAGAGAACAGGGACTTTGAATCCTTTGTACAAAGCTCTGGGACTAGTGTAAAACATACCTTTCAAGTTAATTTATAACACTTCCAGATGCTATGACAAACATAAATGAGTATGGAGATGTTATGGTAATACTCATTTATTATTTATTGTATATAATTATTTTATTCCAGCGCTTTGATTCTGCTGAGACTACACCCACCAGGCTGCAATGAAATAAAAAGAAACATGAATCCTGAAGGGCTTTGCCTATGTGATACTCAGAATGATTTGTTTTCATTGTTGTACAGTCATTACAGGAGGTTGTTAATGAAAGCTTTCAAATCTTCACGCATTTCACTTTTATTTTCTAAATCTCTGTTGATTGTTTATTTATACATCCATTATGGGCCGCTGTAATTCTTCCCCAACGGTGATTCAAAGCATGTCGATCAAGAGCTCTGCTTTATTATAGTCTTAGGGTTAAATGCACCATACCACAAAAAAAGAGAGATATTGCCTAAAAACAATATTTAGTTAACTAGATTAATACTGAAAACGATGGTTTGCATTATGATTTGGAAAGATACAGATACTTTTTCTTGTGAATATTGTTGCGAACATTCAAACAATTTTATTTTCATTGCATTTCCTTTCATCTACAGGATTTTGCCTGTGTTCAGAGTAGAATTTTAGCAGTGATTAGTGGTTCTTAGCTAACTCATTAAGGGGAGATTTATGAATATTATTCAACACATCTTTCCACAATTCAAGAAATCTTAAAAAATTTAGATCCTGAATATATTTTAAAGTTGTGTTTATCAAATGGAAATTATTGAGATTGAAAACGGATAAAGCGAAATTTTAAAGTCAGTGATACTTTCAAGCATTTCGGTTGGACTTTTTGATTTAAAAAAAATGTATTGATAAATCTGCCTCCAGCTGTTCCTGAATTCATTGACAATCAGAAGTGAAAAATCTATTTTTGAGACAGTTGGGGGCAGATTTATCAAGGGTCAAATTTCGAATTTGAAAAAATTTGAAATTTGAATTAAAAAATAACAACCAAAATTAAATCGAAGTTTCTTTTTTGGCCGAATAGGTCGGTTTTCGATCGAATTGAAGTAATAGCGCATTTGAATCGTACCATAAACCTGCCCCTTAGTGAATGAATTGTAAACTCCATGACAGGATTCCTTGCTCACTTGCTTAAAGGGCATGTAAAGGCAAAAAAATAAAATCCCATTTTAACTTTCTTTAATGAAAAAGAAACCTATCTCCAATATACTTTAATTAAAAAATGTGTACCGTTTTTATAAGAAACCTGACTGTATGCAGTGAAATTCTCGCTTCATTTACTGCTGTGGATAGGAATTGTCAGACGGTCCCTAACTGCTGAGCAGGGAAACAATCATACTTATGAACAGCAGGGGGAGCCCCCGCCTTACGTCCCAGCCATGCAGAACTCAAGCAGCTTTGTTTATGATGATCACTAAGCAGCCCAGACCACACGGAGCATGTGCACAGTCTTAGGGGCAAATTCAACAAGGATCGAATATCGATTAACCCTCGATATTCGACTGGGAATGAAAATCCTTCGACTTCGAATATCGAACTTTTTAAGTAATCAAGTCCTTTCATCTTCAAGGCTACACATATGAGCTACTCATATGGAAATCAGTACTAACCCAACACACTTGTTTAACTTCTAAATCGCAGACGTGACTTTCAGTTGGGCACAGTTTAAACTCTTTTGTTAGCTAAAGAATACAGTTGAAAAACAGCAGGCCAAGGGCACATTTCTACTTCCCTTCAACAAGTTTGCTCTTACTGTACAGATGAAAAGAGAGACTTTCTAATGGATCTTATATGATGTCTATGCATTGGGCCAATAGGTCTGTGAGTGAAAAGGCAAAACAAAAGTGAGCCGTTATTAGATCCTTTGAGACAGAAGTCCAGGTGTCATGGTAACAACAATGAAAAGCCAAGAGGATTGGGATATTAATAGCCAACCGGGACTTCAAAGCTATTGTAAGGTGCTCGACTGTGTGTTATTGGGAGACAGTGATTTATTTAGCAGCAATAAAACATTCTCTGTGGGTGATAAGACTTTTTGGATCTACTGCCAAGTTGTATAAATATATGAAAGACTTCATGGTTTAACTCTCTGGGGGTCTGAGGTTTGAAATGCTTAGGGGCTCAAAGGATGATGAAAACATTCAGGTCACTTCATACTTCTTCTGAATTTCTAGATGGTTTTCTTTTTGAAGTTTCCCTGGAAAATTCAACACGTTGAAATAACTTGTGGCAAAAATGACAACATTGTCATTATCCCTTATTGCCAACATGCACCTCAACACCTGATATCTGGGTCTGCCCCAGTGGAGCTTGCAATCTAAAGGTTTTTGATCTAAAAATATATAAATATATAAAGTCCAAAATCCTAACGCACACCATCCATCCATTGATTAAGGATTAAATCATCTACCTGGGTGTTACCTTTAAAAAGTTGTATTATCCAAAATCAAAGAAGAAAGGTGCACACCAGGGCCAACGTTTAGTTCTGTCTCTAAGACCTTTATCAAGACCAGAGACAGACCGAAATGTTTGACAGTTCTTTTTAATAAATTTAATAAACATGAAGTTTTAACTTATTGAAAACCCTGGTGTGCACCTTTCTTCTTGGATTTGATATATAAATATATATATATGCAGTGGGGATACCAGCACTCACGTCACAAAATAAACATTGCCTGGGTGCAAAAACGAACAATGTAAGCTGAGAAGGAGTCTCGCACTCTCAGGACTTAAAAGGCAATACAGAGGTTTATTGTTTCACAGAGGAAAAACTATTGTGAAACAATAAACCTCTGTATTGCTTTTTAAGTCCTAAGATGTAAAAAACTCTGATGAATAAAATCAATGAAAAAAAAACTTGAATTCCCATAATTTCCATATTCCTATATATTTCCATAATTTCAATAATTTCCATAATTTGGGAATGTTAATTGAAGTCCTATTGACTTCTACAGGACCTTGAAGCTTTTAGATGCCCAATTTTGCATTCAAGTATTTTTATCTTATTAAAGGAGAACTAATCCCCCAATACCAAAAGCCCCCCCCCCTAAACTTTCTGCCGATTCACTGCACATGCTCTGTGCTGCTGTCACTTACTGAGCTTAGGGAGCCACTCACAATATACAGTACACATAGAATAGAAATGTCACAATATAAGGCTGATTAGTAATTAATACACATAATTACTACATGGCAGCACAGAAACCAGTGCAATTAGCATCAGAATTTAATAATCAGCCCTGTAGCATCAGTTTATATTACAGACCAACCTCATTTTCTGCTGGATAATTAGTGACGAGCCCTAAGCTTAGCTTCTCAACAGCTGCTCAGAGCCCACTGAGCATGTGAGTGTCACAGACACTTTCCAAGATGGTGACCCCCTGTGACAAGTTTGAAGTCCTGGATCATTGCTGCTATTGACAAGTTGACACTTTAGGCTGGTGCAATAAGTTCACTATATAAAATATGGCATTTTTAGTCATATTTATTGTTAGGATTTGGTTCTCCTTTAAGCTTTGGTGTAAGCAGAATTTGTTGAAATGTTCTCACATTATTTGTGTTTATCTAAGGAGATATTGTCTTGCTAAGCACGTACTGTATGTTCATAGGGCTAAAGCGACATACAGCCTAAAACGTAATGCAGCCATAGAATTAAACTAAGGTCGTTCTGACCTGGTGCAGCTCATGTATCTGATTTCTGAAACGCACCGAGTATGAAGCTTTTTATGGCGGATGTGGAAAGTCAGGAATGGCCAAGAATGTCTTCTGCACTAAATGTGCTCAGCGTTTCACAAGCAGGGCAGGCTTCTGTGAGCGGTTTTATTGATTTTGACAGCGCTGATTGTTTTTCCTTTTCTGAGCTCCAAAAGGGAAGCAGAAATGAAAACGGAATAAAACAATGTAAGCAAAACCGAGATTCTGGAAAATGGCAATAACAAAAAATCCAAACTCAGTTATGCTATGTTGCTTGTCTTTTGTGAATTGCTACATTCCTGTCCCCCTATTTGAACTTCCATAAATACATATATAAATATATACAGGCATAGGATCTGTTATCCGGAAACCCATAATCCAGAAATCCTCCAAATTACGGAACAGCGGATCTCTCATAAAATCCATTTCAGTCAAACAATACATTTTTTTTTTTAAATGATTTCCTTTTTCTCTGTAATAATAAAACAGTAACTTGTACTTGATCCCAACTAAGATATAATTAATCCTTATTGGAGGCAAACCCAGTCTATTGGGTTTATTTAATGTTTAAATTATTTTTTAGTAGATTTAAATTATGCTGATCTAAATTATGGAAAGATCCCTTATCCAGAAAACTCCAGGTTCTGAGCATTCTGGATAACAGGTCCCATATCTGCTATCTTTTCTGGACAGTCATACCCGATTTTACAAATTAAAAGGAGACCATGATTCTTGTAGGAACCATTAGCCAACCCCCTTAGGCTCACAGTGTCATGCAACCCCTCCCTCACCTTGTTCCATTGTGAAGTGATGGATTCTGGGACATCTGTGCACCAGATATTATGATCTAGGTTCACAAACACAATCAAGCCCATCAAGCCCATAATAAAATAAACTGAGTGTATTTATAAGCTTCCCATGACTGATCCCATTTAGTATCTGACCTTCTCCTGTAAATACAGGAGCTTGCTCCTGCCCACCCGCACCCTTTTTGGTGCCAGAGGGGGTTCAGGAGGTCCATGATGCCACTGGAGGGGGTCCAGGATGCTAGTGAGAGAGCACATTTGCACTCTTTCTGTTAAAGGATCTGAACCAAAATTAGTTTGTTACTAGGAGCGGCCACCCCTGGTAACCAGTAGTTTATTGCTGCCTGAGGCCAGTCTCTCACTTCATTGGCTCAGTGCCCCTGAAAGTATAGAGGGGGGTAGTATAGGGGGACCCATGAAGCCCTAGCATACCTCCTAACTGTCCCATTTTCAGCAGGACAGTCCCGCTTTTGACAGCTCAACCCGCAGACCCGTGTTTGTACTGGAAAGTCCCAATTTTCTCTGCACTGAACAGCTAAAAAAAGAAACAATGTTTCTGACTTTAATTAGCTTTTGGCAGAGAGCCCAGAACAGCCAGGAGGTTCAGATAAGATACTTTGTACCAATTTTGAGATGAGCAAATAAGGAATTGTAACAATTTAGATAACAGGTCCCTTTGGAGAAGTTAGACTCACAGCTTAACGGGCAAATCACCTTCAGTAGCAAAATTGTAATAACTGAAAACAAACACAGAAATATGTTAAAATTTTCATAACCTGCCAAATTTTGTAAAATTAACATGGTAATTAGGAGGTGTGGCCACAAAAATGGCCGCTATGCACACCAAATTTTTTGTCACTCTTATTTCCAAAAGGTTGGGAGGTACATACAGTTCAGTATAAAAATAAAAACTAGGTAAATGGATAGGCTGTGCAAAATAATGTTTCTAATATAGTTAGTTAGCCAAAAATGTAATGTATAAAGGCTGGAGTGACTGGATGTGTAACATAATAGCCAGAACTCTACTTGCTGCTTTTCAGCTCTCTAACTCTGAGTTAGTCAGCGACTTTAAGGGGGGGCCACATGGGACATAACTGTTCAGTGAGTTTGTAATTGATCCTCAGCATTCAGCTCAGATTCAAAAGCAACAGTTATGTCTCATGTGCCCCCCCCCCTCAAGTCACTGATTGGTTACTGCCTGGTAACCAATCAGTGGAAACCAAGAGAGCTGAAAAGCAGGAAGTAGTGTTCTGGCTATTATGTTACACATCCAGTCACTCCAGTCTTTATACATTACATTTTTGGCTAACTAACTATATTAGAAACATTTTTTATTTTGCACAGCCTATCTATTTACCCAGTTTTTTTTTTACACTGAACAATTCCTTTAATGATCAATTTCAGTATTTATTCGTAAAACAGGACAACCTCTGAATATATGGGGGCCCTAAAATGATTTTGCTGTGGGGCCCAGAAGCATCTCGGTACTCCACTGGATAAAGTACAAAAAGAAAAGTAGCCTTTTTTTTGCTGAGCATTTTTTTTTTATTTGCGCCTAATAAAATGTAAGCCTTCTTTTAGTTTCATCAAATACACTTACAGTATATGTAAGAAGTCACTCCAACATTATCACCATTACATGGTTTTTTTTTAAATTTATTTTAGAACTGTGTTTAAATCATAGACACCAAGTTCATGTAAATACCTGATTCTTACAGTCAAGAGATATAGGCCAAACCTTGCATTTAATAAAGGTATGTAAATGAGCAGGTGCAGCAGTGCTCTGTCTGCAGAAAATCAGGCTGACATTTCCTTTTTTCAATATTGATATTACAACGCAGCGAAAATCAGCAACGCTTAGGCCCTTCCAAGTGTCTTTTAAGGTCAGCAATTCATGCACAATCCAGAGCTCAAGCACATGTTTTTATATTTTCTTATAGATACGGGAGGTTTGCAGTTATAAGGAAGCAGGGTCGGACTGGGGGGCCTGGGGCCCACCTGGACTCCTGTCCAGGACCCCTGTCTAGAATTCAATGTGAATTTGGCTGGCAAATTAATTTGAGAATTTGCCATAAAAATTTGCTGGTGAAAATTCACCGGCGTCGAAAAAATCTTGATGCTGTCGACGGTTTCGATGCCAGCGTCAAAGTTTTTCCGACGCCAGAATTGTCGCTGGTGTCAAAATTGTCGTTTTGCGTATTTTTCGCAAATTTGCTTGGCGAAGCAAAACGGGACAAATTCACCCATTACCAATCAAGGCCACTTGGGGTTGCCTGCATAAGCCACAACTGGGAAAAACTAAAAATATATTGCAAGAGGTGCTCTGTAACTTTGCAAATCATTCCCTGAAAATTTTTCTGAAAACTACGACCAAATTTGCACGAACTTCCCCCCCATTTATCAATATATTTTTCCGAAAATTTCTTGTGCTTGAATAAATAAAAAATAAAGTCAATAAAATCGTGAAAAAAAATCTGAATTGTACAAATTTTTCAAATTTGCCGCAGAAAACGTCTGACTTTTCGTATTTGACATCCGAAACCACAAAATATTCGGATTTTGAACGACACCCAGTGCAGATCAGAATATCAACAGGAAATCTAGGGAGGCAAGATTTTAGGGGTGCCCCCAGCCTCAATTCATCATTCCCAGTGCTCCAATGCATGTGCAGTTCGCACGCAGGGGTGGGGTCGGTGCTAGCGCGGGTGCCGGACACTAGGACCCAGTGGCTAAGGGCTGCTGAAGCCCGAAAACCGTGCCTGGACATCTGCCATTGACTTCTACATGAACTCGGCAGGTCTGAGTTGAAGTACTTTCTAATTCAGACTTTTAAATGCTCTGTAAGGCATGTATTGTTATTGCTACTTTTTATTACTCATCTTTCCATTCAGGCCTCTCCTATTCATATTCCAGTCTCTTATTCCACTCATTGCATGGTTGCTAGGGGAATTTGGACCTTAGCAACCAGATTGCTGAAACTGCAAACTGGAGACAAATAATAACAAACAACAAACAATAACAAATAAATATTATTATTATTAATTATAACAATAACAAATAAATACTAACAGTTAATTTAAAGGTGAACAACCCATTTAACTCTGGATCAGGGCACAAAATGTATTTTCTGTATATTGGAGTTGACTTGAACCAGAGGGCAGTCTTTCCACAATGAAAAATAAAAACCTTTTCTGAAAATGATTTAAAGTCTAATATCTTTTTCTCTTTGGGGTTAGCACTTGCAGTCCTAATATGACCCTTGGAAAAGCAAAGCATCAGAACACTGCATGAGTCACGCTCACATTGGGGCCTTTGAGTCATAAACTGTTTGGTCTTCAGTATTCATCACACACAACAATAACCAGGGAAAATGATACAAGATAAAACCTTTACATGTTCCATCATAACAAGAATAATTTCAATCTGTTAAACTACCGAACGTGTGTTATTAGGCACTATAAGGGGTTATTGACTGCCAATGTAAACGCACATTATGCTCTCAGCCTTGCACAGCTGCAATGTTATTTAATAGATGTAGTTATACTCCCACATTTTAGTCATGATTTGAAAGCTGCTGTTCATCCTTCAGGGGTGGTCTTGAGTGATTACCTCAAGGAACAGGGGAAAATCACATCACATTTGCAAGTACGCAATATTTTGGTAATTCTATCTATCTATCCATCCATCCATCCATTCATCCCTCCATCCGTCTATCTATCTATCTATCTATCTATCTATCTATCTATCTATCTATCTATCTATCTATCTATCTATCTATCTATCATCTATCTATCTATCATCAATCCATCTGTCCATCCATCTATCTATCTATCTATCTATCTATCTATCTATCTATCTATCTATCTATCTATCATCTATCATCATCTATCATCTATCACTCAGAAACACTGGCAATATTGAAAATGAAAAACATTTATTTATGTGAGCATGTACAACCAATGTGATGTTTTGGCCCACATTGGAACCTTTTTTAAATGTATGTATGTATGTATTTATATTTTTATTTGTAAAGCGCTCCTGGAGGGCAAAGCACTGTACAACAAAACAATAAATTATTAGTAACAAACAAGTGGTCATTGGAATAAAAAGTAACAATAAGTGCATTATTAGAAATACAATTCACATAAATATAAAATATAATTACAATGCAGATTAAGTGCTCAGTGTCAAGGAAACAAAAGGCTAGAGGACCCTACCCCGTGGGGCTTACAGTCTAAATGGGAGGGTAATATACAGACACAATTCAGAGGGGTATTAAGGTGCTGTGGGTTACAGTTTGTTACACTGTTATATAAGTGCCAGTTCAGGTGTTATCCAGGTGCTCCCAGAGGTAGTCTTTGAGTTTTGTTTTAAAAACATTGAAGGAGGATTCTCTCCTGAGAGATTGAGGAATGGCATTCCAAGTATAAGGAGTCACAAGAGAGAAGGGTTTGATACGGGAAACAGCAGTAATAGTGGGGAGTACAACCAAGTGGTTGCTCTGAGAGGAGCGGAGGTTTCGGGCAGGAACATATAGAGAGACAAGAGATGAGATGTAGTTAGGTGCAGAGCAATGGAGGGCTTTGAAGGTTATGAGGAGGAGTTTATAAGTTATTCTTTGTTTTATAGGAAGCCATGATAAGGACTTCAGCAGCAGAGGGGCCCGTATCCTTTTGGATGAGATGAGGATAATTCTGGCAGCAGTGTTTAATACAGACTGTAGAGGGGAGAGATGGGAGTTAGGGAGGCCAGTTAGTAGAAGGTTACAGTAATCTACAGTAATCTTAAATGCCTTGCCTTCCAAATGGGGCACTACAGCAAAGAAATATCTTTATTGCTGGGTGCTCGAGAAATAGTTGAAGAAAGAAATGAATCTTTGTGCATTACTGGACTTGTATTCGTGAATTCATTTTGGCTTCAAACCAAATCCTTTATTAACTGTAGTGTAGCCTTCTGTAACCCTGTGGAAGGCTCCGGAACAGAGCTGAAATATGATTTTTTTTAGTGTCTTACCTGAAATAAACCTATTCATAATTTGTACAAGTCCTGCTAAATTTTTATATAAAAAGGTCTTAGAACCCAAATAGAAATGTCAATATATTGTAATTATAATGGTCCATGGGGTGTACCCTATTTATTGTGGGTATAGTCTATGAACAAGGAGTTAAGCACCCAAATGATGACTGATAATTCCGTCTTAGGACAGATCCATAAGGGGATGGATTATTACATATATAAAGCCATCATGGCACTGGGTGAAGCCATCATGGTGTTGGGTGGAGTCATAGCACAAAGGGTTGAATGAGGAGGGTATATGGTGAGGCTGTGGAAGCAAGGAAGGGGAGAATGGGCCAGACCATTGGACAGATGGCTGATGGACTTGCCAGTGAATTTACAATACTGGCCCTGGCCTTGGCTGGTATTTTACTAACTAGGAGGGAAAAGACAGGTCAAGCCACCTATTTATATCCTATATATGAGTGCAAGTTTTGGCTGTGCACCACACTATAAAGTCTAATCAGTCAGAAACTCTCGGTGCCTTGCTATTAGCCATTAAAGCATATTCCAAGCCTTGCCCATTTGAAACCATTTACAAACTTAAAATGAGGTATACAGATATCCATAAATTATATGAACTATATATGTGTCGACTTTGCATTGAGAAACAAACTCTAACCTTGGCAAATAAATTGATCCGCTTTGGCATTTA
The DNA here is from genome assembly GCF_017654675.1 of Xenopus laevis. NCBI lineage: Eukaryota > Metazoa > Chordata > Amphibia > Anura > Pipidae > Xenopus > Xenopus laevis. Next base: position 126,961,744 of record NC_054380.1, read on the forward strand.
ATCCCGTCCAAAAACACAAGCCTTTCTTCCCATCTAATTCTGATCATCTTTTACCGTGACCTCCTCGTTGAAAGAAAAAAGCCAATGGTGAATGGTCCATATGTGAATAAAAAGAGGACCTTATCTGCTGATACATATTCTGACATTCATTGTAAATTCTATTTATAAGTCAATCTTCAGAGGAACAGTCAGTTGTTATGATTTTCTTTGGGCAAGTCATTCTTTCTGGTTTTAATATTCAGCAGTGCTATTTGCAATCATGTCTTTCTTCTTGATAGTCTTATGTGCACAGACTAATAAATGAGTATTCTTCTAATCTGGACAAATATTTATTCAGCTTGAGTCAAGGTTTCTGCTGGAATCAGACAAAGCAATTAAATATATATATATATATATCTATCTGCCATAGTTGTAATGTAACAGGGCCGGGGGCCATCTGCAGCATTAATATAATAGCACAAAGTTTTAGTTCTTTCTAGAGGTTTATAATTAGTATAATGTATGCTGCCCTTGTAGCAATATAAGGAAAAACTTAATCAAAAGAGAATTAGTATGGCATAAGGGTAAAAATATAATAAGTCAGTCTAAGATATCCACATTGTTTTTGGTTTCGCTTTTCATAATTCATATTGAAATGATAAAGATCACATTCTGCCCTTCCATCCATCCTTTTCCTCTGTGGATTGGCTTGTGGCATTGTTATACCAGTTATAGAGGCACCAAGGCTTTGTATGACCCTATAATTGATTTTTGCTGAAACCAATTGATTGTAGAACACCCCTTACTTGTCTCAATAGGGTGCATCCACTGCCCAGACTGCTTCCAGGCCAAATATACCATCCATGTTGCAAATAGGGAAAGAACACACAAACTCAGACTGGCAATTGCCTTTATCACATTTCATTGCAGAAGTTGAAGCACAACTTTTGGGGACCAACCCCTTGCACCTGATGACTCTTCCAGCTCACAGTGGTCTCCAACTATGCCATTACCTAGATGATAAACTATAGAGGAAGCAGACCCCGCAGGCACAGGGGTGCCCAGGGAAAAGGGGGGCCTGGACTGCAGGGTCTGCATCCTCTTTAGCTAACAAGAAACCCCCCATTTCTCAGTCGCTCTCTTACCTGTGGTGGGGAAGCAGAGACAAGGGGAAGAGAGTGAGTGGAGTAAGACAGGGAGTGGATGGAGTCCAGACAGAGAGTTGGCGCCGCGGAGGGGGGAAATGGGCTGGAGGATGGGATCAGAGAGACTTTAGTAACGCCACTGATTTTAAGGTTTCTTCATTTTACATCATTTTTTTTTTGGTCCCACCAATATGTAATGCATAAAGCATAACATGGGGTTCTCCTAGTGATGGGCGAATAAATTCGCTAGGCATGGATTTGAGATGAATTTCCACATTTCGCCACCAGCGAATAAATATGTAAAACTGTGGCTAAAATTCGCCGCGTCAACATTTCACGTGTCACGTTAGTCACATGCTTCAAAATGAATTGGACACCCATTGACTTTAATGAATCTGGACAAAATAGTCGCGCGTATAAAAATTGTCCCTCACGTCAAAGTTGTCACTCGTCAAAATAATTTTGACACCCATTGACTTCACTGCGTTTCGCGAAAGCGAAACGCCACAGATTCCAGCGCTAGGTTCTACTGTATTACCGTATATTTGTTATCTTATATACTTCAACCACCTTAAAGGGAATTGTTGTAGTATAACTTTTGTAGACTTGAGGTATGGAAATCCAAATTACAGAAAGATCCTTGAGGGTACAACTACATGAGCGTCTTCAACGTGATTTTGGCGCACGACGTTGGATCCGCCGCCCAGATCTTGAGCATTCAAAAAATTCTGGTTTTTTTTTTAAAAGCTTCACTAAGACCCTAAAATTTTGAGGTAAAAAAACACGAAAAATTCTAATATAAAACTTCTCCAAGTAAAAGTAGTTGAGGTCCTAGAGAAGTCAATGGGAGCTGTGTTGATCCAATTGGACTTTTTTTAACCAGTCACATTTTAAAAGGAATATTTACTATAACTTTTTCTCACTTTATTAAAAAAAATTTGAACAAACCTCGAAACCTGAATGCCCTTATTTTACCAGTAATTATTCTTGATAAAATCGGTGGGAGAAAAAGTTGCAACAAAATAGAGTGTCAATTCAAATCGTGCAACTTTTTTGAATTGCCTCTCCAAAACTCAAATTTATCGAGTTGCCATCTGAAAAACTAAGGTTACCGAACGAAAACCAGCGCTAACAGCCTGAAACTATTGAGAATCCTATTGAGAATTGTAGTTTTTTCTCTCTAAAAATTTGATTTTTTTTTTTAAACTATAACAATTTGAGATTTGATAAATAGGCCCTAAATGTAATTATCTGAAAAAGTCAAATTTTTGCAGGTTTTAGAAATGTTGGTATTTTTTAGCACATCGTTCAGCAGTTTTTTTCATTCATACATTTTATAACCTATTATAATATCAAAATAATTTTTAATATTTTTCATGGTATTTGTGATTTTACAGAAATACAATTTAATTGTGATTTCAAAAAGCTCTGAATCCACTAAATAAATAATAAATAAATGGTCCTCTAAAAGTCATTGAGGAGTTCTGTGACTATTCATAAGCACAAGGTCACAGACCAATTGCTTTTATATAGGGAATAGCATTTTGAGGTTTGAAGCTTCTAATAACTTTATAATTTGGAATGGTGTACATTATGTTATTCAGGTATGGGACCTGTTATTCAGAATGCTCGGGACCTGAGGGTTTTCCAAATAAGGGATCTTTGGATCTTCATACTGTAAGTTGACTCAAAAATCATGCGTACATTAAATAAACCCAATAGGCTGGTTTTGCTTCCAATAAGGATTAATTATGTCTAGTTGGGATCAAGTACAAGCTACTGTTTTATTATTACACATTTTTATGAAAATATCGATTTCTAGTTCGATTTTAACTGCACTGACTAGAAACAAATGCAGTAGAGTGTCGCAATATTTAATGCAGCACAACAAATTTAATTTACTAATATTGTAAATCTATAGTACAGGTATGGAACCTGCTATCCAGAATGCTCGGGACCTGGGGTTTTCTGGATAATTGATAACGGATCTTCATACCTTAATTCTACTAAAAAATCATGTAAATAAACCTCAAAGGATTGTTTTGCCACCCATAAGGATTAATTATATCTTAGTTTGGATCAAGTACAAGGTACTGTTTTATTATTACAGAGAAAAAGGAAATCATTTTTAAAAATTTGGATCATTTGGATAAAATGGAGTCTATGGGAGATGACCTTTCCATAATTCGGAGCTTTTTGGCTGACGGGTTTCCGCATAACAGATCCCATACCTGTATAGATGGGTGACTGAGGGTTCAGGTCTTTGCTATCAGTGGCCCTGAAATGTGATGCAAATAATAAGACAATAAGTCTTCATTTTCAAGAGACAAACTTCCTAGATATAATGTGATGTCTAAACAGCTTTTACATTATACCATTTTTTCTCCTTGCATGTCGGCAACAATCTTTTTTTTTTTCAAAATAACATTTTTTATTGGTTTCACACACTCCACAGTACAGAATGAAAGACATAATGCAAGCAATAGATCACAGCAGTACATAAGAGAACATAGTAGCGTGTCTACAATCAGACCAGTTTCCGAGCTACCACAACGACATGACAACAGCTAGAGCAAAAGGGAAATGTGCTCGGAGTGATCGACACAATGATGTCTAAGACAGTCCTAAGTTCTACAATCGACTCTCCAAACCAGAAACGTCTGGTCAATATCAAATAAGTACAGATATGACAGTGTAGACAGAAGTCAGTGGGGCGAAAACCAATATGTATTTTTGCATATCAAAAGCTATTGTAGCAAAAAAAAAAACAAATAGAACGGAAAGGATAGAAGAAGTCAAGAAAAGAGAAAAAGATCAGAAGGGAAAGAATGGGAAATGGGAAAGGAGAAGAAGAATTGTCCAGGATTATTCACGGAAAAATCAGTAAATGTCCCTTAGCAAAAACAAGACCATTACCTGAGTCAGCGCAGCCGAAGTCCGGGGGAAAGAGCTAGTAAGAGAAATCCCATATAAATAAAAAGAAACATTTGACGGCCCGGAGAAGTCACCTTAGCCTACTCTGACTTCAGGTTTGGAGAAGCCGCAGGTACTGGTCAGAATGTACGAATTGGGTCCAATAGAACCATTTTTTCGTGAAATTCCTCGTTTCTCTTTCCGAGGTAGGTCTCAGCAGCTCAAATCTATAGACTTCCATCACCTTGTTACACCAGTCTTTTATAACTGGAGGGTCGGTCCGTTTCCAGTGTAGTGGAATTAGCGCCTTAGCGGAATCTAATAATACAGGTGTCAAAGATTTTTTGTAAGTAGACCAGGAAAGATGTGTATTGTGTAGTAAAGCTACGAGGGGGTCATCCTCAATGTCAGTTCCGGTAATCTCTAAAATGACATTCCTCACGGCTATCCAGAATGGCTTCAGGACGGAGCAACTCCAAAATATATGCAATAAAGAGCCCTGATTGACCTTGCATCTCCAGCAGAGAGGCGAGGCCGTCCCATAAATCAAAGCCAACTTAGTAGGGTATTTGTACCATTTTGTATATATCTTATAATTAAGTTCCTGCATTTTCGTACAGGTAGAGGATGTGTGCATTAGCTGAGTAATTTTGTCCCAAGAGTCCATAGGTATCTCAATGGCCAGGTCAGATTCCCATTTAGATTTAAAGTAAAGAGCCGGGCGCCGGGACAATTCAGACAAAATCTGATAGAAAAAGGAAATCGCTTTCGGAGGGGCCTTGTCTTTCGCCCAGGCAAGTTCTATTGCAGTAGGCTCGGGACGTGGAATGTGCGAGGGAAATATCGAAGTGATAAAGTGCCTAATCTGGCGGTACTTGAACCTATCCAAATCAGAAATATCTTGAGTAGGAATGAGTTCTTCTATATGTTTCAATCGATTCCCGATATAAAAAAAGCTGGCCCCCGAATGCAATTGTCGCTTCCAACCTTTATAATAATCCAGATCTAGACCAGGGGCGAATGCGGAATTACCAAAAACTGGGGTATGTAAAGGAGGGGTATTTATCCATCTACCAGTCTTGACCAGGCCGTCCCAGGTGTCCAGAGTGTACCTTAGCTTTAGATCGGTTTTATCTCTGAATACTCTTTGAGAGTGTGGCATCCATAGGCTAGCCCACAAGGGTGTGACCATGGAGTCTTGCTCAATTCTAGTCCACAATTTGGACTGCCTATGAAAGGACCAATCGTCGGCAACAATCTTAATCCTCATTGTATCTGTTCCAGAAACCACATTAAAAGAAAATTAAAAATAAATACAAAATAAAACGAAATACAAATAATTTACAAAATCCACGAAGATTTATGAATGCCGATATTTCAAAGCTGTGATTCATAAAACCATCCGATTTTATGAACTGAAACCTTCAGATGTAAACCCAGAATTGGAATAAATACATTATATCCAGAGCTGAATCAGACACATTGTGACTTAACGGGCTGCTTCCTGGTTTTATACTCCAAGGACAGAGAACAACTTATTGGTTTCTCAAATATGTTAGCAATTTACTTTTCAGACAAAAAAAAAAAATCTTGCCGGCTGATCTAGACAATAAAGCAGTTGCCATCATTGTCCTACTGGATCCAAACCACTTAAGTCGATCTACTGCTATTATAGGCTTATGCCTCTGCCAGCTTGCTCCTCCATTTGTGGGAGATTAAAATCATTTGGGAGTGCCTCATTACGGCTCCAACTACAACAGTAGACTGAAATTTAAGAAGACTGGGGCTAATGTGTTCCCGAAGACCATGGAAATACTAATTCCACTTGTCTAGCTTGTATCGGATCCTGGATACAATACAGCACTATTTTTCTGAAGTACATGTGTAGTCTGTAAAGTAGGGATAATTATTTATTTCCAACTTAGATATATATTAAAATTAAAGCTGAACCAATCAGTTTCCTTTTATTCTGAAAATGTTTTTTAATTCATAATGAATTCACTTTGATCGTAAAGCTGAACCAATGAGGGCTGTACAAAGAGCTGTGTCCATTTAATTATAGCTTGCAGTAAGTATGTCGTTTACTATGTGTTCTATGTTTAGGGTGATGGAATAGAGGGAGATTTGTTGCCTGTGGGAAACCATGCTCATTTAGGCTTCCAAAAATACCTTTTCATTGGGTTGACTGATTACCCTTGTTTACATTTTTAGGCAATTATGCAATTCATATGCTTCCCATCCTCCCATGCGCCATCAACCTTAACATAGAAATCCCCATATTAAATCATTTGACTGAGGCTTTCTGTTTTTGCACTTCAGTATCACCCTTGATTTATAACCATTAGAGGCTCTGTGTTAATAGTGGTCAATTCTCTTAAAGGGGAACTATTGACCAAACATAAAAAGCTTAATAATAAAAGTCCAATGAAACCAATTTTTTAGTGTAAAAATCTCAGCTGTCAGTGCATGGCCAGGGGCAACAGGTTCCCCATTTTGGTGCATAATCAAGATTTTGGGATAATGTAAAGCTTGCTTTAATAACAGTGTCCACAAAATGTCTCCTGCCTTCTTGATACTGTATTATTGTGAATTGCAAGACTTAAAGAAAAACGATTAAAATAACTTATATTGTGTTTGTGAAGTTTCTTTTTTTGAGAAACTTGCCTGGTGGCCTTGTGGGGGTACAGTGGGGATGCCCGCCGTGTCCAGATCCTCTGGCATCCTCTTGAATAATGGAGCCGCATTTCCGGGTTTTTGCGGGGCTTTGGCTGAGTTGAGCTATATTCAGCGTGGTTACGTCAATGCGCTGGCGCAAAATTAAAATTTTTAAAGAAGCAGGTGCTTTTTGCAAATTGCCCAGCATAAAGGTCTATTCTTAGTTCCTGGGTGTTATTTCGTGTATTCCTGATCTGTTATTGACCCTGACTGTTTCTGATATTGCCATTGTCCACTGCCTGTCCTGACCCTAGCCCAGAAACGGAACTAGAGGGGGGACGGGTCCTGGCGCAGGATGCACAGCCGGGCCCCCCGCCCCCCTCTGTACACCCGGAACTGGCCGGGAATATGCGGCGCGTGGACTGCCGGGGGGCCCTGAAGGGGTGTGGGCCCTGGCCTGTATTTCGACTTCTCTCTTGACTTCTTTGTTGGTGTGTTTTGACCCAGCCTGTGACCTCTACTATCCTAACGTCTCCTGAATCTGTATTTCCTGTTCCCGTTTGGTAATCGACCCAGCCTGTACCTCACCACGCTTCTTGTTCTCCATCCCTACATCACGAGCGGTTCCCTTGCCTACTCAGAACTCTCTCCCTGGTCCTCTCAAGATAAGACCTGGCGGCACCGAGTAGCGGAGGGCTACTCCCGAAGTGAAAGGTGGCTGTTATTCCACCTTTCCACCGTTATGACAATCGTAACACTTTTACTTGACTAATATCATAAGATAGGATCTGAAATGATTTTCTTTTTAAGTAACTGGTTCCTCCACTGGCTAAAATAAAATATAAATTTTTTAGAAAATTGCAGAAGGCTTAAAAGGTTCTATTTCCATTGCATTTCCATGCATAGATGCAGGAAATTTCCTTTTTATATAAAAAGGTTTTTTTAAAGGACAAGGAAGGCCAAAAAAAATAAAATCCCATTTTTACTTTCTTTAATAAAAAAGAAACCTCCAATATACTTTAATTAAAAAATATGTACCGTTTTTATAAGAAACCTGACTGTATGCAGTGAAATTCTCCCTTCATTTACTGCTGTGGATAGGAATTGTCAGATGGTCCCTAACTGCTGAGCAGGGAAACAATCATACTTATGAACAGCAGGGGGAGCCCCCGCCTTACTTCCCAGCCATGCAGAACTCAAGCAGCTTTGTTAGCTTTTTTTTTTAGTTTTTATTTATTTGGAATGTGCCTTGTCTGACAAGTTGGGGGCAAAGAAGCCAAGCTGTTCTAGCATTGAGAAGAATGCTTACATATATAATTCCTCTCTACACTCGACAAATGCCTATTATGCAATGTATTTCCTGCATGATCAATACGTTGATAGCAGTGAAAGGTGCATTTTTAATTCTGAATTAAAATCCAAATAAAGAATTTTTCCTAGTGCTGCCCATCCATAACAAGAGGCATTTATTTTACATGATTGTAGCTTTGTCTTCTTCTGATTTAATAGCCAGCCATACAAACACCAACAGTAGTTATAAATTTCTTACCAAGGCAAAACCGTCCAAGTTGTTATTAAAGTCCATCTTAAAGACAATATTCATTGGTAGTGTTTTTATTCATTGACCCATATAATATTCGATTTGTTGAGATATCATGTTCAGATCCTTAACTTAAGATTCTTAACGTTTCATGAATTTCTTCTGTTCGAACTCAAATAACATGATAAAATGGTTTCAGTGTGGCAATTGTGTTTGTATTTACTTTGTCATTGTTACATGAAGAACACCCTATTACACTAGATAAAAGCAAATTAAGACTGCCTGATTTGCTAGTCATGCATTCCCTTTAAATGTCAACAATATGAATCTTAAATGTCAACATTAATTGCTGCACTTGTCCATCAAATGATATGCTACAGTTTAACAGATAGGAAGTATAGAGAAAGGCCTTTATTGCCAAAGGAACTTTCATAACTTTTCATATATTTGGGTTCAAGCCACATTATTATATCCAAAGAAGAAGAAGAACATTGAGCTCAGATCAGATCTAAGTGTACATTAACTTTTTCTGTAAACCCCCTCCAAGGGGCAGGAATACTTCTTTGGTATCTATATATTGTTATTATATTTGTACCTCTATGACCTCGTACGTAAAGCAAAACCACAAAATAGTGCAAGTTCAAATACAATGAGGTAGTTTATTGTGTCCAAAATACAAGACAATAGGTTTTGCCTGGGAAAACAGTCGGTGTGTCACCTGGGTGGTACACGCATGCTTGCCAAAGATACTCCCAAATAACATAAGTTTATATACCCATTTTGATGTCATAGATGGGGTGATAAGAAATGGGGGTATGCCAATACCATACATAGTCTGACTCCTCCTTGTACAATTAATGTCTAGATGATTTGCTTAGCCTTACATGTTTCAGAGTATATTGCAACATATTGTTCCTAGTTCCAACGGTCCACAGTCTAGCAATCAGCTATTGGCTAATCATAGCCATTGTGGTATTTCCAGTAATTTGAGCAGCACTTCAGCTAAAAGGGGCCCCACGAGACATGCTGACAATATGCTGACACTCTGGAATTTAAGTAACAGAGTGGTGATCTTTTGTTTGTATGGCCTAGTATAAGTTATATGAGTGACCATTGTCCACAGTAGACCATTAGCCCTTATAGTCCATCCTGCCTTGGGCCCTATAGCGTTATGGCATCATAGAGGGCGGGGGTGACAACTATCAACCCTCTGACACTAGCCATTCATCCGTCTTAGGAATTAGACCGTTCCAGATATATTTTATATTGACAATATATGGCCTGAAGAAAGGGTTTCATTTCCATGTGATATGCATTTGCGTTACTAACGGCCTATAGGCTTGGACTCTGCTTTTTGACCACCAAACATGCAAGGCCTTTGTCACTACCAGATTCCTAATGTCACTTACTGTCTAGCTGAGCATCATGGTGGGCTCAAAACGACTATTTTTTTAACAATATAAAATAATATAAAATAATAGATAACTCTAAACGGTGCATATTACACTCTGCTGACATATTTATTGACAGTTGTACATGCAGCATTGGGCCGCACAAGTGTGGACAGGATCAAAACACAATACATATATCACTTGGCCTATCTAAAAGCTAATTAAGTCTACCCTTATTTCCCTGCTGTGGTTTCCCCTTTAAATGTCAACAACATTAAGCTTAAAGGTCAACAAAATTAATTGTCAGACTTGTCAGTCAAATGATATGCCATGTTTTTTCCTGACAACCATTAACTCTGATGGAGAGGCTTATTTTTTGGGGAAAAAAACAAGTATTCATTAATACACTCTTCACACATCCTACCTGTTGTAGTAGTGCTCACGATGGATATATAGTCTCTATCATTTAATATCTTATTTTCCCATTGACATTTGGTTACTCCTCTACTAACCAACCACTCATGGTCATAGTAACCAGCAGATACAGTACTTAGGGAAAAAAAACTAGTTGGTAAATATTTATTCAAAAGGCTGTTGGTATGGAAAAGTAAAAGAAAGGTAGGTAGGAAAAGCAATTTCAGAGGAGATGACAGTGGATAGTTTACTTTTACTGGCAACAAAATGCATAAACTTTGGGGCATGTACCAAAGGTCTGGTCACCAGTAGCAGCCATTCATTTACCATGTATGCTCAAGAGTTTCTGCTGAAATATCAACTCGTTGCTATAAGTTTATAGAAATGGGCACATTTTCCACATTATTACGTTTTCCCTTTCTTGTGTAGAGAGGCTATTTGACTGTAATTGAGAATTTAGCTGGTTAAACATGAGGACATCAAATATCATAGTACACAGTAACATAGTAAGTTAGGTTGAAAAAAAAGACACAAGTCCATCAAGTTTAATCTTTTAACTCTATTTAACTTGCCTAACTGCCAGTTGATCTAGAGCAGAGGTCCCCAACCAGTAGCTCGTGAGCAACATGTTGCTCTCCTACCCCTTGGATGTTGCTCACAGTGGCCTCAAAGCAGGGGCTTATTTTTTTAAATTCCAGGCTTGGAGGCAAGTTTTGGCTGTATAAAACCATGTGTACTGCCAAACTGAGCCTCAATGTAGGTTGGCAATCCACATAGAGGCTCCAAATTGGCCAATCACAGCACTTATTTGGCACCCCAAGAACATTTTTCATGTTAGTGTTGCTCCCCAACTCCTTTTACTTCTGAATGTTGCTCATGGGTTCAAAAGGTTGGGGATCCCTGATCTAGAGGAAGGCAAAAAAAAACCCCATTTGAAGCCTCTCCACTTTGCCTCACAGGGGGAAAAAAATAATTCCTGACTCCAAAATTGCAATCAGAGACAGTCACTGTACTATGAGCTATCTTCCATAACCCTGTATTCCCTCGTTTTCTAAAAAGCCATCCAACCCCTTCTTAAAGCTATCTAATGTATCAGCCTGTTCCACTGATTCAGGGAGAGAATTACACATCTTCACAGCTAATCGAAATGGATGACCTTGCGTCAACTGGAAAGACCTACTGGTAAATAAAGCATTAGAGAGATTATTATATGATCCACTCATATATTTATACCTACAATACCCTCCCCTAAGTCATTTACAAATAAGTTAAAGGGATACTGTCATGGGAAAAAAATTTTTTTTTCAAAATCAATCAGTTAATAGTGCTGCTCCAGCAGAATTCTGCACTGAAATCCATTTCTCAAAAGAGCAAACAGATTTTTTTATATTCAATTTTGAAATCTGACATGGGGCTAGACATATTGTCAATTTCCCAGCTGCCCCAAGTCATGTGACTTGTGCTCTGATAAACGTCAATCACTCTTTACTGCTGTACTGCAAGTTGGAGTGATATCACCCCCCTCCCTTTTTCCCCCAGCAGCCAAACAAAAGAACTATGGGAATGTAACCAGTCATTCAATAGGACAACATTTTGAATGTGATCCCTTAACAAGCCTTCAAATAATTTGCCCACCACAGATGTCAAACTTACTGGCCTATAATTGCCAGGCTGAAATCGGAATCCCTTCCTAAATATTAGACTGACATCAGCTTCTCTCCAATCCATAGGTACCATACCAGATGAAAGTAAATCTGAGAAAATCAGAAATAGGGGCTGGTCTAAAACTGAACTAAGCTCTCTTAGAATTCCGATGTGTATGCCATCTGGCCCTGGGGCCTTTTTTACATTCATTTTTATTAAAGCTTTATCCTGTCAGCCACTGACTAGATTGAGCTGAGCCATCAGTGCAGCTATAAAGTGAGCCTGGAAACTCAGACTCCTCTAGTGTATATACTGAAGAAAAGAACTGATTTAGCACATTTGCCTTTTCTGTATCTGTTACAACCAAACAGGTACCATTATTTAATGGAGCAACACTCTCAACCCACATCCTATTTGATTATTCATTAAGAGTATACATGAGAGAGCCAGATTGTGAGAATTTACCCTGGTGGTCTAGTTGGGTGGCAGGGAAGCCCACATTCATGACTTGTCCGCACGCAGATGTGTATTTTTCCTCTGCCGGTCGTCACGTGTGCCGGCTGCCTCCACGTTATGTGCACTGGCGTCATGATGTCATCGCACATTGGCACAAAATTAAAATATTTAAAGGCACGGGTGCCAATTGTCATTGCCCAAAGTAAAGGTCTATTTATAAGTTCCTGGGTGCTTTCCTCTGTGTGTTCTGTTATTGATTCTGCCTGTCACTGGTTTTCATCCTGTATGTTGCCTGTACTAGTTATTGCCCATTTTGACTACTTTCTTGGATTCTGACATTGTACCTCGATTTTGTTGTGTTTGACCCGGCCTGTGACCCCGACCATTCCTAAGTCTCCTGTATCTGTACCGTATTGACTGATTGTTACTGACCCGGCCTGGCTTTTGACTTTGTTCCTTCTTCCCATTCTACAACGTCACACTTGGTTCCCTTGCTTGCTCAGAACTCTCTGGTTATCCCACAATAAGACCTGGCATCATCTGAGTAGCAGAGGGCTCCACCCAAAGCCAAAGGCAGCTGCTAAAGGCAGAAGAGTGGGCTTTACACAGATAAAGCCTTCCTTTTTAAATCACAGTAAGCTAGATCTATTTGAGCGGGAGATCAATATTGTATTTTGGAAGTAAACAGTACAAAAGTCTAATAATGTGTCTTCAATAACAGAACAAGTAGAAAATCGGCTGTAATGGTGCCGAAGCTCCACTAGTCGAGAGTTCAATTGAGGTGACACAGTTAATACAGAAACAGGCTGCGCTGAACCTGCACAGAATTTCAACTAACATCTTTAGCTCCAAGGATAATAACTGTGAACTCCGGGACAGTCTTTCTCTCAAAGCAAACTAATGAGTTTTTGTAGCATCTCGGAACATTCTGTTCATGTTGATGTCTTGTCTAAAGCTGAGCAGAAATGTAACTGTCATCTAAACTGGTACGATTCACTGACGGCATTAGGGAAACGATTTCTATTGTAAAAGCCCAATAATATGATGCAAAGACATGTAGGGCCGATATTGCATCTTTTGCAAATTAGCAGTTTATTAAGGCAAAGTGATTGTGACATTTTGCAAGGGTTATTAAGGATATGTCAAAATGAAAATATTAAAATAAATGGATGGAACGTTCCTTCCTTGTTGCTTTTTGCAACAATTAAATTTCAAAGAATCACGGTACATCTCAAAACTCCACTTTTAATGAAAAAAGAAACATCTTGAATACTTCATCAAGTTTTTGATGCTGTTGCCTTTTTTTCTAGGACAGAAAACACAGATTTTTAATAACATTCACAGGATTTAAAAATATATTTTGGAAGCAGTCTGTCATGAAGTAAGTAGAGAGGAGGGTGACAAAACAAATGGAAGGGATGAGTAGATTTTCATTAGCAAACAAGCAAGGACAAACATATCCAAGTGAGTTCTAGATATAAAGGGTTTAAAATAAAGGGCAATAAAGTTTAAAATATATCTAATTCACTCCCTTTATCTGACCATAATTTAAATTAAAATTTCTAGGTGAAAAGAGATTTTGCTCTTCCCTTCCTGCGAATGATGAAGAAATGATTAATATTGATTAATATTGTTGGGTTTCCAGCAACTTTTTAATAACTGGTTGTGTTCAGGAATATTAGAAACAAGAATTGCAAAACTTTAACAATCAGTAAAGTCAAGTCACCTCGACACATGAAATACGTATGCACCATTATGCACCTTGTCTAAGAGCACGATGCACCATAAGAGCAGCTGATTGAGTCAGCAGCTGGGACCTCCTACTCTCAGCCAGATACAGGTGGGTCTCCAAGGTCACTTATATAAAAATAAATTCTTGTAGATTAGTTATGATGTGTATTAAACCCAAGACAAATTACATCTTTGGAGTTTTAGTCTTAAGAAGAGTTAAAAATTGTCAGGAACTCCTCTCAGAGAAAGACATTGCCTACACTGGTCTACCAAACTAACTGCTTACATAGAGTAATAGAGGCATCTGCTGAGCTTGGTGTGTTAGCTTTATGGCTTGGTAAAGGGATTCATTTGCATCCAATGGTGGCAGCTAGCTTACTGGGGTTGGTTCTTTGTACCTGCCACTTGGAAATGCAAAAGGCTAGATAAAGCTTTTTCTGTGCATTTCTTTCTTAGGAATTTCATTTGCATTGAAACAGTGGGAGAGTCATTCTATATACATACAATTAAAAGTTTTGGATAAAAGAGAAAACATGATATTGGCTCTTGAATATAAATGACTGGATTATTATAAGTGACAGCAAGGAGAACATGGTCTTAGCTTTTCATTTTCCATCAACATGTTGGGGTTTTAGACATAATATTTCAGCACCCTGCCATTCGTCTGTTGCACCTTACAATTCTCCTAACTAGACTTTCTAGGATTTGCATGATACCACAGTAACCCCACAGAATCACCCCTCTGTGAGTATCAGGTGTCACCTCTCTGAAGAGTTACAATGTGCCATTGTGATTGGAATAGTAGAAGAATTTATATGACAAGGACTTCCCATACCATTCTGTTGAACTGAAGAAGCTGCTTGGATGAGTAGTGAAATGTCTTCAATGAGTACTCAGCAAGTCCAGTTGCTCTTATACTTATACTAGGTATAGCATGAAAATATTCATTGTCCTAACTAGACCGTTCTGTTGGTTATCCCATAAGAGACAGATGGCATGGGAAGTTCACAATACTGAAGGGAAAGGGAACATATTATTTTGTCCAGGTCCACCACAGAAGGAAGGTAAATAGTGAACTACATACCCTTGGCAATGGACTGTGGGAGGGTAGATATATTAAATGTTGAACTGAATAGAAATTCAATCCTGAAGGCTACTCAATAGTGATGGGCGAATCTGCGCCATTTTTCCTAAAAATTCGCGAATTTCGTGCGAAATTCGCGAAACGGCGAAAAAATTTGCGTAACGGCGCCAGCGCCACATTTTTGACGCCGGCGCCCGTTTTTTGATGCCGGCGCCCGTTTTTGACACCGGCATCCGTTTTTTCGGAAATTTTTTTTTTGACGGCGGCGAATTTTCGCCGCAAATTTTCGCAGGCGTTTCGTGAATTTATTCGCTGGTGGCGAATCGCGCAAATTCGCCGCAAATTCGCGTCTGGCGAATAAATTCGCCCATCACTATTACTCAACAGCAGGGGCACTGTTGCCATGAGGCAAGTTGAGAAACCCCCCTCAGGCAGCAGCAGCCAGCAGGTTGCCAGGGACAGTAAAAAGCCACTCCTCTTAACTTAAAGGGCAGAAATTCAGATTTTTTAATTGGAATTTAGTCTCTTCTAATGCAGATACTGCAATTGAGCTCTCAGCACTAGCGATGCAACCCTCAGAATGGTAAGTGCCAGGTGTGAGGGGGAGGCATCTGAAAGGCTTCCTCATGCAATGAAGACCCCAGAAACGCCTAGGGTCCAGTCAAGCCGCAACCCCCCCCCCCGCACATGCGTGTGCGCTCATCTTGTATTTGCTGCCACCTGCACACACACACACACTATAATAAAGTCTACAGTTTTCCAGAAGAAAGGAAAATGTGGAAAGTGTTAAAAAATCATTCTGTGAAAATAATCGGAAACTCTTGAAAGTGAAGGTATTTTGTTTTATTATTCCTTTACATATGTCTTTTATAAAAATTCCCTCTGTTGTATCTTGCCAGATCTTTCCTGGAAGAGAAAAAAAAAACAACAGTAAATAGTGATGGGCGAATTTATTCGCCAGGCGCGAATTCACGGGCGAATTCCCATGATTCCGTTTTTTTGGACGCAATTTCTCCAAAAACGAACGCCGGCGTCAAAAACGAGACACCGTTTCGCGTATTTTACGCCGTTTTACAAATTTTTCGCCGAAGCAAAACGCCCCAAATTCGCCCTTCACTAACAATAAATTATATACTGTGTGTATATATATATATATATATATATATATATATATATATATATATATATATATATATATTTTACAGTCCTTGAAAGTACTCACAGCAGAACCCATCCAGCGTGTATCAAAAGGTTATTTATTGGTGTATGGTGTACCTATATATATATATTTTTAAAAAAAACAATAATTTAAAATTAAATTGAGCGCTGTTCACAGGCAATTTTACTTCAGCTTTATAGGTAAAGCAGATGGGACAATAAGATTGTCAAACCAAAATCAATGCATTTTATGTAGAATGAATTGTGAAAGGCCAGATCAAGGTTATCGTAGTTTAATCAACGTTAACTGCCCTTTAATATACCTTATCAGAGTCCTGAAAATGCTTGAGATAAAAATAGCCAGAAGATACAGCATAATGTAACAATGTCCTGAAAATGTCAGTGTAATTGAAGTGCATCCAAATCCTTAACTAAATCCTCTTTCTTCTTGTTCTTGTCTTTGTGGGCAGAATAAGAGCAACTGGCTTGACCTTTTGGTCTTTCTTTCTGACTTTGGGGATATTGACTTAAAACAGGAATATAAAGAGTGATCTTGGTTGACTTGCTTTCTGCTTTTTCTGCACATTTATCCGTTATACAGAAACCCATTATACAGAAAGCTCCGAATTATGGAGACAAAAAAAGTGTCTCCCATAGAATCCATTATTTCCAAATAACCCAAATTTTAAAAAATGATTTACTTTTTCTCTGCAATCATAAAACATTATCTTGTATTTGATCTAAATAGTGATGGGCGAATTTATTCGCCAGGCGCTAATTTGTGGCAAATTCCGGCGATTCGCCGTTGGCGAATAAATTTGCGAAACTGCCGTGAGGAACAGACGCCGGCGTGAAAAATGGATGCCGGTGCCGTTTCGCAAGTTTTTCGCCGTTTCTCAAATTTCGCGGGAAATTCGCAAATTTTTCGGCAAAGCGAAACGAAATTCGCCCATCGCTAGATCAAAACTAAGATATAATTAATCCTTATTGGAAGCAAAAACAGCCTATTGGGTTTATATAATGTTTAAATGATTTTCTAGTAGACGTAAGGTATGAAGATCCAAATTATTAAGATCTGCTATCCAGAAAGCCCCATGTTCGGAGCATTCTGGATAACAGGTCCCATATGTTTACAGGTAGGGTATTCATTATCCAGAAAGCTCCAAATGACAGGAAGGCCATCTTAATTTTATCCAAATAACTTACATTTTTAAAATTTCCTTTTTCTCTGTAATAACAAAACAGTACATTGTTATATATAATTAATCCTTTTTTTGGAAGCAAAAGAATCATATCGGGTTTATTTGATGTTCAAATAATTTTTTAGTAGATGTATGGTGTTCCAAATGGTGATCCAAATTCCAGAAAGTGTTATCTGGAAAACCCCAGGTCTGGATAACAGGTCTCATACCAATAGTATAAATCTTGGCCTAATCCCACGCACAAAAATGACAATAAGTAAAATCAAAATTAAGTAGAGCACTAGTCTCTTCTTAAAGGGGAAGGAAGAAGATGTCGTCTGTGAACTCCCTGGACTGGACCTGCGCAGAAGGGTAAGTAACAAGTTAGGGGCATTTGCCCAGCGGGACAGGTAGGCCAGGGGGGAGGAGGGAGGGTGGGCAACAAACGGGAGGGGGGGTGGGAGGTTTGCGCCGACTAGGTTTCCTTCCCCTTTAAAGAGGTGGTTCACTTTTCAGTTAACATTTTGTATATTATAAAATGGCCAATTCTAAGCAACTGTTTAATTATTATTATTTGTTTTTTGTAGTTTATGAATTATTTGCTGTTTTCAGTCTTTCCAGCATATAAACGAATGCTCTGTAAGAATACAAATTTATTGTTATTGCTATTTTTTTCATTTCTCATCTATCCATTCGGGCTCCTCTTATTCACATTCCAGTCTCTTATTCAAATACAGCCACTATAGTTTATTTACAAAATACATTTAAAACAACCACATAAAAAAGCTAAATCCAAAGAAATAGAAAATAGGTACTTTTATATGAAGTGAGATATGCTTATATATAGAATAATCAAAGCAACCCAACTTTGTAAAAGAGAAATGTGTTCCAAATTGATATCCAATAATATTTTACTATTTATCCAAGTCATCCAGACTACAGGAGGGATAACACATGCTTGCCTTGCTGTAAAAGAACTGAATCAATGGTTTCAATGTACATTTCTTCCTTAAAGGAAAACTATACCCCCAAAATGAATACTTAAGCAACAGATAGTTTATATCAAATTGAATGACATATTAAAGAATCTTACCAAACTGGAATATATATTTACATAAATATTGCCCTTTTACATCTCTTGCCTTGAACCACCATTTCGTGACTCTATCTGTGTTGCCTCAGAGATCACCTGACCACAAATACTACAACACTAACTGTAACAGGAAGAAGTGAGGAAGCAAAAGGCAGAACTCTGTCTGTTAATTGGCTCATGTGACCTTACATGTGGGTTTGTATGTGTGCACAGTGAATCTTACGATCTCAGGGGGCGGCCCTTATTTTTTAAAATGGCAATTTTCTATTTATGATTACCCAATGGCACATACTACTAGAAAAGTATATTATTATGATAATGGTTCATTTACATGAAGCAGGGTTTTACACATGAGCTGTTTTACTCAGTATCTTTTAATAGAGACCTACATTGTTTGGGGGGTATAGTTTTCCTTTAAGCTTTTTAGGATTCTTAATGGTTTTCAGTGGTTTATTCTGTATATTATAGATGGTGGGCCAACATAACTTCAGAATATGTATTTGATAATTGTACTGTATACTTGCCCAGATTTGGGGTGGCAGTTTTAACAGTTTTGTACATGACGACCTGGGAATCTATGGCACCTTGAGATTGCATTTTTAACAGATAGATCACAGTTACATAGTAACAGTTAGAGGGTTATTTATCAAAATCCGAAAAGTTCTATTTTCTGAAAATTACTCCACCAAATCCCCAAGGACTTTATCCACCTATTTATCAATACATTTTCACAAATTTTTGTTGTGCGGGAAAAGTCATGATAAAATTAGAATCCTATGTTTTTTTTTTAATTATGTGCTCGAAACCTACGTTTTTTTTCATAAAATCATCCGAAAGCTATGATTCTTTCAGAAAACTCAGCACAACTGAGAAAATTGTTAACGGGACATCTGCCATTGACTTTCACATGTTCTCGGCAGATCTGAGTTCGAGTTTATTTTTCTCTTACTTTTTCCCTTTAAAAGTCCGACCATAAAGATTCGGAGCTTAATAAATAACCCCCTAAGTTTTCAAAAAAGGCAGAAGTCCATCAACTTCAAACGCTCTAAATAAGCCCATCATCATATGAGTGTATAGATACACTCGTATATACAGTAAACTTTGTATACTGATACCTATACTAAACTAATTGTAGACCTTAAGATTGCAATAGCCTTGGATATTATGCTTGTTCAAAAAGTCATCCAAGCCACTCTGAAAGGCATTAATAAAATCTACCTTCACAACATCATCTGGCAGGACATTCCCCAGCCTCATTGTCCTCAACCTGAAGAACCACCTGTTTTAAGTTCTATTCCTTATGTTCTTTTATCTTTTGGTAAGGGTGAAAAATAGTGATGAGTGAAATTTTTTGCCAAGTTATGATGCAAAAAGGATGCCCATAATCACATCCCCTTACAAGCGGAAACAACCAGAACCTTCACAGTCTTTCCCCATATACTCATAGATCACAGACAGTTTATCCAAACTAAAAATGTAATCATCTCAGTGGGTGAATGGGGGTATCGGATGATGCACAAGTGAGACACACAACTGGGTGGGTTTGTGCATGTATTGCCATGCATGTGAATGTCATTAGGACAGTGTGCTTACATGTGCTTCCTAATTGGCTTCAGGCTTCATCAATTTTCATCCATTTGCAAATTCCTTGATTCCTGATTCCTTGTCAAAATTGTAATCAGTTTCCTGCGGGACCTATTGAAGTCCAATTTTTTTTTACAAGGTCAGCTGTGAATTGTACGGAGATGCTAGCTTGGCCAACAATCATAGCTCAAACATATTTTGTTATAAAAAAGCATATTAAATCGATGTTGCAAAGACCACACTTGGGCATTGTTTCTGAAATTATATATGTGTAGATATGGAGATTTGTTAGGTTTTCCATGGTTCCCAAATATTGATGTTTTGAACTCTTTATTGCAGATCTGTAGCTTTCATTGTTTCCATCGTTATCCTGAAACATAGTTGCTGTCCTACGAGAGTAATTGCTGTGTTATAGATAGGAAATAGAATTTCTTGCAATCCTTTGGGATTTTAATAGGTTAGTGCTACCTGCGGGCTTACGATATTTGTCCAAAAGAGTGAACCGATGGGCATTGCTACCACATAAGTAGTGCTCTACCCTGATTTCCTGTCACTGTCACTGTCACTGTCTCCAACACTGGGTTGGGTAGCTTAGAGTGATTGATGCTATCCTCGGGGAGGGGGTTTGGTACCATCTCCAGATTAGTTTGCTGTGGGTATCTATGTTGTTGGTGCAATATGTTGCCGCTTGAAGTTCAATTTTATCTCAAAATCAACTTGATATTATTTTTATCTGCCTGTTTTTGACCCTGGATTGTCAACACATTTTGACTATTGCCACCTATTCTAAGCATTTGCCAGATATGGATTTTGATGACTCCTGTGTGCTCTGACCCTATTTCTACATTAACTTTACATGGTGCTAGTTCACCTATTGGAACTTGTAGTTGTTGCCAAAGACAGGGTTTTTTCAAAACGCATCAGTTAATAGTACTGCTCCAGCAGAATTTATCATAAGAGCAAACAGATTTGTTTATATTTAATTTTGAAATCTGACATGGGGCTAAACATATTGTCAGTTTCCCAGCTGCCCCCAGTAATGTGACTTGTGCTCTGATAAACTTCAGTCACTCTTTATCATCCCCCTCCCTTCCCCACCCAGCAGCATAACAACAGAACAATGGGAAGGTAACCAGATAGCAGCTCCCTAACACAAGATAACAGCTGCCTGGTAGATATAAGAACAGCACTCAATAGTAAAATCCAGGTCCCACTATGACACATTCAGTTACATTGAGTAGGAGAAACAGAAACAGTCTGCCAGAAAGCAGTTACATCCTAAAGTGCTGGCTCTTTCTGAAAGCACATGACCAGGCAAAATGACCTAAGATGATGCCTACACACCAATATTATAACTTAAAAAAATAAATACACTTGCTGGTTCAGGAATAAAAGTTTAAACAGTGTAATTTAGAAATAAATAATACATCACAAAAATCATGACAGAATCCCTTTAAGGTTAGATCAAAAAGTATTATAAAAAAATATATAGCTCTATTGTACAGCAATAAATAGAACAAAGCACTCATTTTCTTTCTCATTTTAGTGATTTTCAGATTAGATGTGTTACACTCACTTAATGTGCAAGAAAATTGTAAAGTTGAAGCTGCAACAATGTAAGAGGCAAGATCATATACCGTAATTTAATATCTAATTATACTACAAGACCTTTCAGATCTCTTTAAATGTAATGGAATACGAACATACACAGTCAGTTGTTTTAATTACATGCTTCATTAGGCAATGCAATATTCTTAAGTTATATATATTATATGATATCTCTATACTTATTGTATAGTTAATATTAAATTAGCGTTTCAAAACTATAATGCTCTGAGATAATTTACAAAATTCGAAACACATTTTCACTATTAAAATAACAGTAAATAGAAATTACTGGGTAAATTTATCTATATATTAGAGATGTATCAATACAATTTCAAGTTTAATCTTGATTTTTTCCTCGATTGAGTTTTGAAAAAATTTATTAAATCAGTGTCCATATATTACACTTTCATTTCCATCATTAGTAGAAGTGACATTTAGAGCTGTTCCCTAGTGATACAGCGAGAGAGATAGCTAAAAGATTGGAGATAAAAGCTAAGGGCCACTCTGGCAGTTTATTGGCCCATGTATGGCACCCTCAAAAAGGCCTATGCAACCAATGGTGGGCATATCGGGGAAAGAACGGCACATTTGATGACCTCACCAAACAAGCTGGCCTTTTAAAATTGGCCTCCTATATACAGTGGGGGTGAAAGTAGCTAAAGCTTTGGGGGTTTGTAGGGTGTAGGTACAGCCTACAGATCAGTCGATATGGAGGAGAACAAGGTACATCCTCTAGATTAGGTTTACTATTATGGATTATTACAAGAGAGGTAGTCTTCATCATTCCATGAGCACAAGGAGGATAAAAAGGAGGAGTGTGCAAAAGAATACATTGATATTATGATGAATTGTAATTGAATCTGGTGTTAGAATGCTGCTTTTGATGGTTCTGTAATAAGATGTTGCATTTTTGCATGAACAATTTATATCTCATTATATATTCTCTTTTTTATGGGTTCAGGTTAGTATGAGTTTATGACTGAAACCCATTGACTTACTAATAATGAACAAGGGAGTTGTACAGATGCACCAGATGCTGAATATTTAGATATTCAAAAAGCTTTTAAATACTGTGTTGCATAAATGATAACTGTATTTCATGAACCGGAAATCTTGGAGCCGTTATCAAAGGCTATTCTTTTAACTAGACTATAGGCCAGTTTATACATTTTTGGAAAACATGGTCCTGGAAATAGTTTTTTTCTGCACTTGAGATTTACATAATTACGAAAAAACCCTGAAACCGCAAAATCTCAATTGCATTATTCCAATAATTTTTAAAATTTTGACTGTATAAAGTTTCTCAAAATAACATGGCATGAATGTTGACTTCTACAGAAGCTTGCTAGATGTTAGTTGCCAAATTATTTAATTCCAATTCATTTTCATGTTTTTATTGTTAAAGGGGTGGTTCACATTTAAGTTAACTTTTAATATGTTATAGAATGGTTAATTCTAAGCAACTTTTCAATTAATCTTTATTTTTTATTTTTTTAAAGATTTTGAATTATTTGCTTTCTTCTTTGGACTCTTTGCAACTTTTAAATAGGGGTCTCTGACCCCATCTAAAATATAAATGCTCTGTAAGGCTACAAATAATATATACTGAATTTGCAAACTTGGAGAGCTGATGAACAAAATAACTCAAAAACCAGAAATAATTAAAAAAAATGAAAACCAATTGCAATTTCTTGCGGAATATCACAACATCATACTAAAAGTTAATTTAAAAGCAAACAACCCATTTAAATCTTGAAAATGCACTTTTCTAAAATTACAGAAAAAATGAAAGCTTGCATTTTAAACCATGTTCCCCTATAACAAAATAATTTTTTTATGGCTAATACAAAGCTATGGAAAGAGTCTGTGAAAGCCCGCTTGGCAGGACAATAGACAAATTGGTGGTTTGAACATATAAATTTGAAATGAAGGTCAATGACAAATAAAAGCCAATTTATATGTTGTTGATGGTATTAAAAGGACTATTTAAAATTGAATAGGTTTTCTGGTATCTAAAACAGGTTGTAATGTTGTGTACAATATTGATATTTTGGACAAAAATGGACAATGAGTTTCTTTTTGCATATGCATTGAGAACTGTATTGGCTACATGGCTGAAAAAGCTTCCAAATCAGATGAATAATAACACGGATAGCAGGGTCAGATTGCTCTAACAATGTGTTAGGATTAGTGATGGGCGACTTTATTCGCCAGGCGCGAATTCGCGGCGAATTTGCGCGATTCGCGGCCAGCAAATAGATTAGCAAAACGCCCGCGAAAATTCGTGGCAAAAATTCGTCAAAATTCGCCGTTTCGCGAATTCTTCGCTGTTTCACGAATTTCGCGCGAAGTGAAATGGCGCAAATTCGCCCATCACTAGTTAGGATCTTTCAGTTATCTCAGCTGTTAATGAGCTAAAACTAATAGCACAGAAGGTGTTTTCTATGCTAGTGTAGAAATGCTTGCAACTGCCACTTGGCATTGACTTGAATAGCAACTACTTATTGTAAAGGCAGGTGTTTCCCCAAGAAATGCTTTATCAGACCGAAAGGTAATCTGAAATGAAATTGAAACAAATACTTAAAATTAAAGGGTTTTAAAGAAAAGACAAGATAATGTACTGGTGCCATGCACTGGCAAAACTGGTGTGTTTACTTCAGAAACACTACTATAGTTTATATAAACAAAATTCTGTGTAGCCATGGGGCAGCCATTCAAGCACAGGATACACAGTAGATAACAGATAAGTACTACTATAGTTTATATAAACAAGCTGCTGTGTAGCCATGGGGGCAGCCATTCAATCACAGGGTACACAGTAGATAACAGATAAGTACTACTATAGTTTATATAAACAAGCTGCTGTGTAGCCATGGGGCAGCCATTCAAGCACAGGATACACAGTAGATAACAGATACATTTTGAAGACTCCCATTGTATACTACAGAGTTATCTGTTATCTGCTGTGTATCCTGTGTTTGAATGGCTGCCCACATGGGAACTCTGGACTTTGTGCTGCGTTACCTGTGCACTTACATGTTGTGCCACTGGAGGTCCTTAGTCTTCTTTTGTTCTTTATTCTTGTTCCTGGTATACTTCTGCTTTATCTCCGCCCATCTCATTATCCCCATATATTTTTCATGATCCAATTCTGACCCTTTATAAGCCTGCCCTTAACCTTTGCCCATTGCTTGGTCATTAAGCTGTTCCTGTGATCTTGCTGCTGTTGTCCGTATCAACTGATCCTGATTCCAAGTTCTGTTCTAGTTCCTGCCTTGTTCCTGTACCCTTGTGTCCCTCCTTGCCGGCTTTTGGATTCCCCCAGTTCTGACTCCTTGCCTGTCCCTCTACTTCATTTGTCTGCTGCCTGCCTTTACTCTTTGGCCTGTTTCTGGATTGTATCCCTGTCTGCCGCTTTCTACTACAAGTTTGTATATACATTGTGAGCACAGTGAGTTGTAATCAATTCTCTAAGTTTATTAAATATTCTTTCACCATTATCATGGATTTGGATCTCTGTAATGCTGTGTATGGTTACACCCCGGTTTACCCAGTCTTCAGGCTCTCAACTTCCTGGTACTCCACAACATCTCCCCAGGGAAGACGTGACACAGGGCAACACTACATTATTCATTACTTTATGACAAATACATTTTTAGGTGTTACTGGTCCTTTAAGTGGCATATTTAAAAATATTACCAAACTAGAATATGTAGCTTTTACATCTTTTCTCTTGAGACACCATTTTGTATGGTCTCAGAGATCACCTGACCAGAAATACTGCAGCTCTAACTGTAACAGGAAGAAGTGTGAAAGCAAAAAACAGAACTTTGTCCGTTAATCAGCTCATGTGACCTAACAAGTATAGTTTGTTTGTGTACACAGTGAATCATAGGATCCCAGGGGGCGGCCCTAAATTCTTAAAATGGCAATTTTCTATTTACAGTTAGAGCTGCAGTATTTCTGGTCAGGTGATCTCTGAGGCACCACAGAGAATATATAAATAGTGGTTCAAGGGAAAAGATGTAAAAGGATTACCCAATGGCACATTCTATTAAAATGTATATTATTGAGAAAATGGTTTACTTACATGAAGCAGGGTTTTAAATAGGAGCTATTATATCTTTATAGAGACCGACATTGTTCGGGGGTATAGCTTTCCTTTAAAGGAGAACTAAAGCCTAACTAAAGAAGTAGGTAGAAATGTTGTACATGATGTTTTGTGCTTCTGTACCAGCCCAAGGCAACCACAGCCCTTTAGCAGTAAAGATCTGTGTCTCCAAAGATACCCCAGTAGCTCCCCATCTTCTTTTCTGCTGATTCACTGCACATGCTCTGTGCTGCTGTCACTTACTGAGCTTAGGGAGCCACTCACAATATACAGTACACATAGAATAGAAATGTCACAATATAAGGCTGATTAGTAATTGATACAGATAATTACTACATGGCAGCACAGAAACCAGTGCAATTAGCATCAGCATTTAATAATCAGCCCTGTAGCATCAGCTTATATTACAGGGGAAGCTCATTTTCTGCTGGATAATTAGTGACGCCCCCTAAGCTTAGCTTCTCAACAGACAATCAGAGCCCACTGAGCATGTGAGTGTCACAGACACTTTCCAAGACGGTGCCCCCCTGTGACAAGTTTGAAGTCCTGGATCATTGCTGCTATTGACAAGCTGAAACTTTAGTTTGGCGCATTAAGTTCAGTATATAAAATATGGCATTTTTAGTCATATTCATTTTTACGGTTTAGTTCTCCTTTAATTCAATGGAAGGCAGAGCCATTAACCTAAGGCTATTTTCATCAGTATTTTTTTGATCACCAGCATAGGCCTGCCTCATGAAACATCATTAAGGATTCTCTACATGGCTGTTAGAATCGATGCTGAGCCCTAGGAGGCCCAGTACTACAACGTGTATTTAATTAAAAGATTGGTATAGACAGTGTCGGACTGGCCCGGCGGGATACCGGGAAAATACCCGGTGGGCCCCGACCCTAGTGGGCCCCGCTGGGCCAGTCCCCCTCTCCCAAACAGTTTTTTAAAAATAATAAAAAAAAATTTCGGCGCACAGCAGCGACGTTTGCGCATGCACGCCGAGCGCCGTTCCCGTTTGCGCATGCGCGTCGTTTGCGCATGCGCGATGCGCCACCTGGGCACCGAGCAGGGATTCGCCTAACAAGTAGGTAGCGGGGGCCAGAGGGGGGCCCTGGACACCAGTCCCGGTGGGCCCCGGACCCCCCAGTCCGACCCTGGGTATAGATAAGAAAGCTGAGCAGAGAAACAGGTAACGGTCAATGAAACGGCAGCTGAACACCCTGGTAAAGTATTTGTTAAATATAATAAATGTCTTTGTATTTAATTTTAATTCTTTTTTACAAAATATATAAAATGTATGCAATTTTATGGTTTAAAAATTCTAGAGCTGATGTTGGAAAAAAGAGTGAGAAAGAACAGATATAAGTAGACCCTGTTGTGCTGCTCCCCTTCCCCTGTAACTAATGGTATGTGCTTTCTATAGTTCATAGAGCCTGTATTTCTTCCATGTAATAAATGGTTTCTAACTTGAACATGACACGAGACATAAAAAGCCACTTGAATTTATTCCAGTCAGTTGAGTCATATTTAAGGTTTTCGCATTTCACTTTCTTTCAAATGGATGACCCAGATTTTCAGCACACTTCTCTTATTGCTAAAATGTGACTGTGTGCACACGTGGGCTTCAGGGCCTGAGAGGCATTAATGAGGTGCATCGATGTTACATAGATGGGATTAATAAAAGGTGATTTGTTAGGCACAAAGAGTTACTGGGGGATTAAGCAATGTTTTAATGGAAGTATATGGGTTACAAACCTTGTTGGTTGCCCCCAAAACAGTGGCTGTAGGGCCCTAATCTGAATAGCTGTTTGTTGGTTGCTTCTGGAATACAGAGGGCGTATTATACAGGTATGGTATCCTTTATCCAGAAACCTGTTATTCTTAAAACGCATCAGATAATAGTGCTGCTCCAACAGACTTCTGCACTGAAATCCATTTTTCAAAAGAGCAAACTGATTTTTTTATATTTAATTTTAAAATCTGATATGGGGCTAGACATATTGTCAGTTTCCTAGGTGCCCCCAGTCATGTGACTTGTGCTCTCATAAACTTCAGTCGCTCTTTACTGCTGCACGGCAATTTGGAGTGATATCACCCCCAACAGCCCATCAACAGGACAACGGGAGCGTAGTCTCCCTAGTAGATCTCCATAGTAGATCTAAGAATCTAAGAACAGCACTTAATAGTAAAATCCAGGTCCCACTGCACATTCAGTAGGAGAAACAACAGCCTGCCTGAAAGCAGTTCCATCCTAAAGTGCTGGCTATTTCTGAAAGCACAAGACCAGGCAAAATGACCTGAGATGGCGCCTACACACCAATATTACGACAACAAAAAGATACACTTATTATTATGACATTTTACATGGTAGAGTGAATTATTTGCAGTGTAAACTGTGTAATTTAGAAATAAAAACTACCCCATAAAAATCATGATATAATCTCTTTAAAACTCTGATTTATGGAAAGGTTGTCTTTCATAGACTCCATTTTACCAACTAATCCAAATGTATAAATATTATTTTCTTATCTGTAATAATAAAAAAGTACCTTATAATTTGTCCAAACTAAAGGTGGCCATAGACTCAAAGATCCGCTCGTTTGGCGACATCGCCAAATGAGCGGATCTTTCCCCGATATGACACTAAACAGCGTGGCTATATCGGGGGTAATTCGAATGTTCGGGCCGTATGGCTGAACGATCGAATTACGATGCGCCAGGGGGTTCCGACGGGTCGGTCGGGTAAAAATCCAACCTTCCCGATCGATATCGTGGCCAGATATCGATCAGGAAGACCCGTCGGAAGCCCCCATACACGGGCAGATAAGCTGTCAAATCCGTCCAAACGACCGATATCTGCAGCTTTATCTGCCCGTGTATGGCCACCTTAAGATATGGTTTTATGTATCTGAGCCT
This sequence comes from Xenopus laevis, assembly GCF_017654675.1. Taxonomy (NCBI): domain Eukaryota; kingdom Metazoa; phylum Chordata; class Amphibia; order Anura; family Pipidae; genus Xenopus; species Xenopus laevis. The sequence goes on from NC_054380.1 coordinate 126,990,339, forward strand.
TTCTAGTGACCTAGTGGGAAGGTCACCAAATATTGGACTTCAAAAGTTACTTAATGCCTAGGCCCAATAACAAGAAAACTGGCACTGTAAAGTTATGGGAACTGTTATCTGGAAACCCGTTATCCAGAAAGCTCTACATTTACGGAAAGGCTGTCTCCCATACACTCCATTTTATTCAACGAATTCAAAATGTTAAAATGTATTTCCTTTTTCTCTGTAACAGTAAAACAGTACATTGTACATGATTCCAAGTAAGATATAATTAATCATTCTGGAGGCAAAAGAATCCCGTTGAGTTAATTTAATATTTAAGACTCAAATCACGGAGAGCCAAATTACGTAAAACCCCAGGTCCCGCGCATTCTGGGTAACAGGTCTCATACCTGTATATTAAAGAAATATAATGGAACAAACATACATCTAAAAATAATTACTGTAGGACTATAGACAATTGAGGGCTATGTAATGAATAATTAAGACATTTTCACCAGTATGAAATACACCCTCTGTGCCATTAGCCCAAGACTATTTTTATCAGTCTTATATTTCAAGCATTGGTCAGAGTCACATCATATCATTAAGGGTTTTCTACATGGAGGTTTTTCTACATTAGAATCAGTGTTGAACCCCAGGAGGCCCAGTTCTACAATGTGTGTTTAATTAGAAGATTGGTAGAGATAAGAAAGCTGATCAGAGAAAACAGACAATGATCAGTGAAAATATAACTGGATCACGTAACTAAGAAAACAAGTACGGTAGCACGTAAAAAAAATGTAATTATTGTAAAAGAGTTATTACAATCATTACAATGTTTTACATGCAAACTTGTTTTCTTATTACAATTACAATTTCCACATTAATATTAGATGATAGGTAATTTACTGATCATATTTATATCTAATTTGACCGCCCAAACGGTGGGCCAAATGCAACTGATGAGAATGTTCAGCTTTCAGATCTACGAATGTATCAGAAGGATGTCGAGAAATTGAGACATGGTCCTCGGCTGATAGGACTCCATCTCTAAAGGTTTGATCAGTTATGAATGAGGTGTTTGCTTTAAGATGATCACATGAGATGATGCTAATTCAGCCCTTTTAGACTACATTGTGTAAGGGCTCCTCAACCCTGTAAAAGGTTGGACATCAAAGGTTACTTAAAGCATAGAAAGGATGAAAAGAAAATCAGAACTTGAAACTGTATCTTACAAAGAAATAATGGGCGTTGGTTTGGGCAATCTCTCTCTCTTAAAAGCCTTTACTGGCGGTGGAGGATTCAGCCTTCAAATTGAAACCAATGCTCAACATACACTGAACACAGGTAATGCTATTATGCAGAGAAACATTTCTTTTTAATAAGTAAGTTAGGGACCGCCATATGGGGTTTACCTTGACGTGGTATGGTGGCTTTTCAATTTTATGATCATAACTTTGGTAACTAAAAACCCCTGTTTTGTAAACATGCACTTGCATTTATACTGAATTATTTATGAGACAGGGGCCCAGGGAAGTGCATTGTAAGTAGCACTTCCATTATATTTAAATATATTTTGATTTAGCCTTGAGTGCTTCCACAATTTCCCTCTAATAAAGAAATAATGGGGCAAATCAAATCAAAAGAAAAAGAATCAAATCAAAGAAAAATCAGAACCATAGGCTAATTTGGGTTTATGAATTGCCTATTGTTTCAAATGATTTCTTCAACTAAACAGGGCAAACCGGAAAATGAAAGCTAATCCATGTTTTAGTCCTTGCGAGGTAGATACATTAGATAATCCTCCAACATAATGGACTCTGTCTTATCATTGACTGTCTCAAAAAGTAAAAGAACTGTCTAAATCATAGGATTACTATTATGTTGATAGTTTAATCATTATTGTTATGTTCTTGAATTGTATTGATGTATATATTGATACCTGGTTTATGAATTAATGGCATCCAATGCACAGTATATATGAGTATATATGTTGCCTTGTAGCGCTGAGGCCCTAAATTAGATTCCAGCCATGGCATTATCTGCAAGGAGTTTGTATGGTTTCCTCCACATGCCAAAAACATACAGGCAGGTTACTTGGCTCCTGATGAAGTTGGTCATCTATCTAAAATAGGTACTATAGATTATAAACTCCACTGAGGCAGCAACTGATGTATAACCACTTTAAAGGGGTTATTTATTGAAATCCAATGTTTTCTGATTTTGTAAAAAGCAAACAAGCTTAAATAAAAAAAAAATTAAATAGAAGCTTGATTTTATTGGGTCGGAGAAAAACTAGATAAAATTGAGCAAAAACCTGAAAAAACAGAGTTTTTTTGGATTTTTGCCCGAAAAGCTATAGATTATAAACTCCACTGAGGCAGCAACTGATGTATAACCACTTTAAGGGGGTTATTTATCGAAATCCAATTTTTTCTGATTTTGTAAAAAGCAAAAAAGCTTAAATAAAAATAAATAAATAAATAGAAGCTTGATTTAATTGGGTCGGAGAAAAACTAGATAAAATTGAGCAAAAACCTGAAAAGCCAGAATTTTTGGGGATTTTTGCCCGAAAAGCCTGAAATAGTTGGATTTTCAGGCTAATTCTAGCGCAGACCACAGAAACTTCCAAATACAATAGGGACCTCTCCCATTGACTTATACACAACCTCGGCAGGTCTGAGATGGCGTATTTTTGGATTCTGACTTTTCATAGAATCCGGGTATAATAAATCTCGGGGGAAAAAAAATCAGATTTTCTAGAAAAAAAACGTGAATTGTTCGTGTTTTTTGCATTCAGACTTTACAAAAAATAACCCCCTGCATGTGTTGGCGCATATGCGTAAACCATAACCCACATTCTGCCCATAAGCAACTTTACACTCGATAGGCACACACTGCTAAAACTGTACTACCATTATATTGTCTCCTTATAGTAAGTATATTTTCAGTTGTAGAGAAATGCGTGTGCTGACCTGCAGAGATTCCTTATGGGAATACTAATACATATGTATGAATTAACTGAAGTGTGATATGTGCATTGTCAAGCTGCAGTAAAAGTAGCAAAGCAGAAAGAAATTGCCTTTTCTTACATTTTCTTTACTATAAACAGACACAAGGAGAATTCATGACTGTCATATTACAGCTCTTTTGCTGGAGCCATTTTCATGGTATATTGTTGTGACTGAAGGGGATGTTGGGAGGAGATATGTGATGGGGAATTAATAGGAATGTTCTATTTTCAACGGGCTCTCTTGATATCTGTAGTAGAAATTACTATGAGACTTGTAATCTTCTCCATAGCCCAGCGAGAGATTTAGCTTCACTAGCAATGTAATCAGGTCATGCAGAAAAAGGGTCCAAATGCTCATGGGAACTTCTTCTGCAGATACGAAAATAGCTTTATTAATGGATTATGGATCATATTTTCTTTTTTTTTTCTTTTCTTTCTCTGATATCTATCCTATAATTTTTAATAAACAATAATATTTAAGCACTTCTGGTTGCCCAGCCAGTACCTGTTTAAACATTTATGTGCCACACTGCCTTTACATCTCTAAACATTCAGTGAGGGCCTACTTTGAGAATAAGGGATCTGGAAGGTTATCCTTGTTCTAAGGGCAGAGACACATGACCAAGTTTGGGAAGATTAGGCGCCTGGCATCAAACCTCCTCTTCTTCAGGGCTACTAATTTTTCCAAAATTGCCTTCCCGCCGGTTAGAATGCCTTTGCTTGCCTTCCCGCCAGCTAGAATGTAAATTACTGGAGGGATGGCACTCAGAGCATTTAGTTTTCCGAAGTCTCTTGAGGTTTCCTTCGGGCGACTTCGGAAAATGAAGCACTCCAAGTGCCACCCCGTCAGTGATTTACATTCTAGCCAGCAGGAAGGCAGGGAAAGGCAGTTCAGGGAGATTAGTCGCCCCAAAGAACAGGACATCTGTTGCTGGGCGACTAATCTCTCCGAATCTAATCATGTGTCTCTGCCCTAAATGTAAAAAACAGAAGCAATGTTTGGGGCAAATAGATAGTAAATGAATGCAAGTATACAATGCTAATTCCAAGGAAGGTCATGGAGATCATGAAGATCAATGGAAATAATTTATAGAAACTGTTGTGGCAAATTATTGATTTGAATGGCCTTTTTGAATAATTCAGTTCGATATTTTACCTCAACCTTTTTCTATGAATCATTTTCACTCATGATCATATGCCATTTCTTGGCCTTTATGTTAATATACTCTTGCAAGGATCCACATACTGTTTTTATGAATATTAATAATATTGTACAAATTCCATTCTAGTGTATTATCATAGTTAATGTGGTTATACAGTAACAATGTGTGGGTCGAGAAAAACTCGTCCTGCACCGACCCTAACCCAACCCCCGAGTACCCGCACCTGACCCTAACCCGATGTGTGCTCCTATCTACATACCTGCTCCCGCCCTTATGTGACATCACAGAAGGGGGCAGGGCATGCTAGCCCTTGAATATTTAAAAAAAAATGAGTGGTGGAAGTGGGGCGCTAGGAGGCTGCAATCTTTGTGACTTTGCAGTTGACTTGCAAATAATTCACTCTACCATGTAAACGTTCATTCCTAACCCAACAACTGCATTTTTTTTAGTTGTAATATTGGTGTGTAGGTGCATCTCAGGTCATTTTGCCTGGTCATGTGCTTTCAGAAAGATCCAGCACTTTAGGATGGAACTGCTTTCTGGCAGGCTGTTGTTTCTCCTACTCAATGTAACTGAAAGTGTCGCAGTGGGACATGGATTTTTACTATTGAGCATTGTAATTATATCTACCAGGGAGCTGTTATCTGGTTACCTTTCCATTGCTCTGCTAATGGGCTGGGATGAAGGGTGATATCACTCCAACTTGCGGTGCAGCATTAAAGAGTGACTGAATTTATCAGAGCACAAGTCACATGATGTAATTGCAAGTAGGCATGGGCCTGTTCACCTGTTATCAATCTGTGATCAGTGTTAGCCATGCACTGAACTGAATCATGGCCCAATATAGTTATATGTTCCATAGTTCCTGAGTGTGATAATCCTGTCTGTTACTGGTTTCGACTATAACCTGTACTGAGCCTGTTCTTGACCACTCTTCGGATTCTGATAGTTTACCACTTTCCAGGTTGGTTTTAACCCTGGCCAGTGACCTCGACTACACTTCTGCTCCTGATTTGGTACCATATTATTAGTTTGGTATTGGCCCAGCCTGTCTCTTGACCTTGCTCCTTGTTCTCCATTCCAGTTATATGTTACGGTTCCTTTACTTGCCCAGAGCTTTCCCCTTGTTCCTCGCGCATTAAGTCCTGGCGGCATCTGAGTAGCGGAGGGATCCTCCCAAAGCCAAAGACGGCTGCTGTAGGCAAAAGTGCGAACACAGACCTGGATCATGGGGTTTGCTCTGGGTTTTGGGATACCAGACGTTACACAAGTGTCAAGAACTAAAGAGGAGCCAATTAAATTGGCAGTGTATTATTGGAGCAGTTTCAAGGTACTAACTGCTTGGTATAAAGCAGGAGTGAAGTCCTTGGATTCTATTGGCATCAATCTATTGGCTGGAAGAGATCTAGGCATCACTCCTGTATGTACAAGACATTTTCATATAAGCCCTGCACTGATTCCAACTGCAAAACCATATCAAAGAGCAAATGAAATGTGACAATAAAAGAGCATCACTTTTTATCTTGGTTTGTGTGTTATATCTTTAGATTCAATTATTTCTAAAGGAAGGCTAAAAATGCCTATTTCTTTAAATTTTATTTTCTGGAACAGATGGGTGAACAGCTTTTGAGAGCGCTAGCCATATGGGCTTTGACATATTGTTAATATTAATATATATTTAAATATCAGAAAATGAACTATGATTTCCTTATGATCTTACAGGGCAACCAAAAATGTTGCAGCCTGATAACGGCTTCGATGTAGGGGCTGAAACCTTGAATAAATCCACTTCTCATTTGGTCACAAGTCCTGTGAACGTGTTTTTTTTTTTTTCTAAAACTTTATATACTGGTGTGCTTCAGTTTTTTCCAATGAATATACAATTTTTCTGGAGTGCACCCAGGTTTTGTGTCCATATATATAAATACAAGCCCAATCCGCTATCCATGGTGGAAATTAGCTGATGTAGTTTTCAGAGCAGGGCTAGGCTTTAATTTAGCAAAGCCCTGTTCCTTTTCCATGCCTGCTCTTTATGTTAGGCAAAAACCTCCTTATGAGATGAGAATTTATTGGCTATGATTGTTACACTGACGTTCAGTTTTACAATAGTTTCCCCCGAGGAAATGATTCTCGCACGGTTACCAGCTGCCGCTACAGTTTAAATATTAAAGGGATACTGTCATGGGAAAAAACATTTTTTCCAAAATGAATCAGTTAATAGTGCTGCTCCAGCAGAATTCTGCACTGAAATCCATTTCTCAAAAGAGCAAACAGATTATTTTATATTCAATTTTGAAATCTGACATGGGGCTAGACATTTTGTCAATTTCCCAGCTGCCCCTGGTCATGTGACTTGTGCCTGCACTTTAGGAGAGAAATGCTTACTGGCAGGCTGCTGTTTTTCCTTCTCAATGTAACTGAATGTGTCTCAGTGGGACATGGGTTTTTACTATTGAGTGTTGTTCTTAGATCTACCAGGCAGCTGTTATCTTGTGTTAGGGAGCTGTTATCTGGTTACCTTCCCATTGTTCATTTGTTTGGCTGCTGGGGGGAAAGGGAGGGGGTGATATCACTCTAACTTGCAGTACAGCAGTAAAGAGTGATTGAAGTTTATCAGAGCACAAGTCACATGACTGGGGCAGCTGGGAAACAGACAAAATGTCTAGCCCCATGTCAGATTTCAAAATTGAATATAAAAAAATCTGTTTGCTCTTTTGAGAAATGGATTTCAGTGCAGAATTCTGCTGGAGCAGCACTATTAACTGATTCATTTTGGAAAAAAAATTTTTTCCCTTGACAGGATCCCTTTAACAACTGAGTTTTGCACCTCATTTCTGACATCAGAACTGAAATAGGAATTGGGGACTGGAGGCAAATGTGCATTGCAAATGAGGAGGGATCTCAAAGGCTTTGCATGTGATGTGAGCTGAGGCCAGGGAGCTTTAGTATTAAAATAATATCATTTTTGCCTTCTAAAATGAACGAGTATAGATGAGTATAGTATTGAGGATATGTCCAAATTTCGCTGTTTGCAAATACTCTGTTACCTGTTGTCAATCTTCCAGTCTTGTGATTCTCACATGAAAATGATTCAGTGGACCGAAGTCCCTTTTGTTGTATAAAACTACAAGCTTATCAATTGCGTACATAAAAAAGTAGAGGTGATATGAATGCAATAGCACAAAAATGAACAGAATGTTTTACATATATAAATATAGAGTAAATTGGAGTGGCACCTTTCTCTAGATCTATGAGCTTTACCATATATCTACCCAGAAAAGACTCTTTAAACTCAGGAGTGAGCCCTTGCAACGGGGTGGAGGCAGGGTGTTGTTAAACTATAATTATCATGCAGTAAGCCATACAACTAATTTATTAACCAAAGGAGTTTATCCGAATAAAGCAGAAACATGGAACATTTGTGGACAGGCATATACACATAGCACCAATGGTCAGTATATATCCCCGCAGAGCAAACAAATGACAAACAGCGTGGACAGAGGCACTCCCAACATCCAGGCCTTATCTAAAATGGAACCCTAAGAGTACTCCGTGGATAATTCCTTCTTCTAGAGTCCTGCAGCGGGTCGGGTACCCGCAGGTTACCCGCAAAAAAAGCGGGCACCCTGCGGAATGAGGGGAGGATTTTCAGGTGCGGGTATATCTGCTGGTCTGTGGGTCTATTGTCTATATTTTACTCCTTTTAAAGTTTTACAAAACTTATTTCTGTCCCAGCCCACTTTTGATGATGTAACTTTCGGTTTGCAGCACCATCACTTCCTGTTTGATGGTGGTCGGCGGGTTGCGGTTCGGGTTGCGGATAAGGCAGTTTCGGGTCCGGGTCATGTAGTGGATCAAAATGGGTAAATATGCGGATTGCAGTTCGGATTTCGGGTTGCGGGTTCGGGTCTTAGAAATTGGTTTCGTGCAGATACACTAAAGGGCAAAGTGTCCGACACTAGCGTCAATTTGCCAGAAATCCAATCCACAGGGACATCACCAATTCACTAACAGGTGTAGAGGACAATTCCCTAGCAAAGAGACCGTTGCTAGCGTCCGTTCACACTCTATCATCAGGCGACTTTTTGCTATGGCGAACGGTCGTTACTCTGTAAATTCAGCAAAGTGTGAATTTTACTAAACGTTACCTTTTGCCAGAGTTTACGTCGCCGCCCTCAGACCAGGTGAACTGATAAAACAAAGCAACATCTTCTTCAATCGTATGTCAGTGACATCATATCCTGTATGCAGGAAATGTATTAAAGTTGTAAAAAACGCTGGCGACTTTTCTGTTTTTAAAGCGGGATTGCCTTCAAAAGTCCAAACTATTAAAGATTTTTGTGTGAACAAATTTTTTTTAACTAATTTGAGGGGCATGCCACATTTATATAAGGGTGGGCTCGTGTCTAGGGCATTAGAGGATCTTTTCTGTCTTTATTATGGCTCATTGGACATTTGTTTTAAAAAGTGGCCATTTGCACCAACATTACTATTAAAGACATCCATACAACTTTTAGGTACCCACCCTATTCAAATTAACAGCAAGAGTGCTAGCGAAGTCTAGCTAGTGAAATTCGATATGAAATGCTTGTACTGCTGAAGTAATGCTAGCGAAAATTCGCCAACTTTCAGCTGCTGAGACGCAACTTTGCATTTTGGTGCAAATAACGAATTTGCGCCTGGTGAAGTGGCATGGAGTGTGGCAAAGTAGTCACTGGTGCAAATTTACTCTTCAGTGAAATTGGCCCTTAGTTCCTACTTCTTGGCAAGGGAATCTAATCCCACTCACACTCTTCGGTGGAGCCGGTGCTGCTTGGCTAAGTAGCCTAATATATCTATCACTGTTAGAGTGATCTGATAGAGTGAGTAGCCTATCTATTTATATATCTGACCTGTCTAGGTTCCACTGAACACCCTTTCTGCCTGCTCAGGCAAGGGGTATAACAAAATGGATCCCAAGCACATTTGTGTTTCATTTATATATCCTTACATATTGCCCCCAATGACCAAACTAGAGCACTTGAAAAGGGTCATGCTTTGACCCAGGAAGCAATGGCTTACTTACCTTCAAGGGTCAAGGACCCCCCTTGACCGTTCAACATTAATTAGGCCCACATAGCTGACGTTATGACGTTGGCGTTGTGACACTGCGTCCATTCTGATTCTGGCATCCATTCTGACACTGGCATCAAGATGCTGCGCTGCTGGCAATGGAACAGGCCGCGTGGGATCCCTGGGCGCCGCCATCTTGGATAAGCAGGCAGAGGCGGAGGACGCCGGACCAGGGCGGTTTGTATTCCTTACGTACATATATATATATATATATATATATATATATATATATATATATATATATATATATATATATATATATATATATATATATATATAGATATATATATTTAAAATAATAATAAATAAAATAAAACATAAAACGATAAAATCAATTCTTTTAGGGTTAGGGCACAAAGGGAGATTAGTTGCCCAGCGACAAATCTCCTCTGCTTCAGGGTGACTAACTGAACTGCCTCCCCTGCTTCCCGTCGGCTAAAATGAAAATGGCACTTGGAGCAATTAGTTTTCCAAGGTCTCCCAATGTTTCTGCGTGAGGCAATTTCTGGCGACTTCGGAAAACGAATCGAGTGCCATCCCTCCGGAGATTTACATTTTAGCCGGAGGGAAGACAGGGGAGGCAGTTTGGGGACATTAGTCACCCCGAAGAAGTGGAGATTTGTCGCCGGACGACTAATCTGCCTGAATCTGCCTGTGTGCCCTTAATACTGTTCTCATTATCTAAATATTGTATGTTGTTTTATTTGCAGACAGGGTCGGACTGGGGGTCCGGGGCCCACCGGGACTGGTGTGCAGGGCCCCCCTCTGGTCCCCGCTACCTACTTGTTAGGCGAATCCCTGCTCGGCGCCCAGGCCGTGCATCGCGCATGCGCAAATGGAAGCGGCGCATGGCGCGCATGCGCAAACGGCGCTGCTATGCGCTGAAATTTTTTTTATTATTTTTAAAAAACTGTTTGGGAGAGGGGGACTGGCCCGGCGGGGCCCACTAGGGTCGGGGCCCACCGGGTATTTTCCCGGTATCCCGCCGGGCCAGTCCGACACTGTTTGCAGAAAATGCTATAGATGAGTGACTGGTAGCTGCCACTTACTTTCATGGGCTTTAGCATTTAATATTTTTATTTCACTGTTAGTGACATGCAAAATGACATGCGAATGCAGTAATTCAGAGGCAAAAAAAGGGAAGGTGCTATGGTGTGAGAGGAGTGGGCGGGTTTGATAGAATATTGACTTTTTCTTTGCTCAATAAGTAGGAAGTTGTAGTGTGCAAATCTGCTACTGGCGAAGGTAGATGGCTTATTAAGGGAACTATTTATCAAGCACTGTGTAATGATTTATGCTACAAAATGGGTTTAAAATGTGTTGTAAAATAAATGGTGTATTTATAAAGCTGAATATAAATTGTGCATCATGATTCTGTTAATCATCAATTAATAAGAACTAGTTTCTAAAGGTTCATATATCCTTTTATCCCATCAGACACAACGTAAACATAAAGTTAATCAGCACTGAGAATCTAAGTTAACGCAACAGCAACTTGAATTTTAAAATGGGCTATGCGGTCACCTAAAATCAATAATCACCTTGATGGGTTTTGCAATGCTGTGCTGGGGTTTTGCAATGCTGTGCTGGGGTTTTGCTGCCGTTTATAGGCTTTTTTTTTTTTTTAAAAAAAACTCGATTGTGACCTGTTTCACAAAAAAAAATCACAAAACAGCAAAAAAAAAAAAAAAGGCCACAAAGGCCTGGGCCTAGGGCGGAAAAATTTTAAGGGTGGTATGCTGCCCAACAGCATCCCTAAGAAACTTCCCAGTGCCCCGCCACATGCATACCCCCAGAGGGGTTTTTACAAATGCAGATGGGTGGGCACTAGGACCATGTGGCCTAGTGGTGTCTCAGAGTGAAAAAATAGGTAAAAATAGAAATATTTTATTTGTATAAACAACTCATAGGCTTGAGCCTATGACTTAGTGTCTTAGTGACACGAAACGCGTTAGGCATGAGTTGTGTATATAAATAAAATATTTCCATTTTTACCTATTATTAGTCTGATCTATGTGTGACCTACTTGAGTGCCTTGCTCCAACATTTTGTTTTTCTACATGTGGAGCTGAAGTGCCTATGTCTAAGGGCAGAAGCACCTGAAACGTGACGGGCATTGTGTGCTGCTGATGTTTTTAGATGCACGTCGAATAAAGATTTATGGTTTTAACAGTTGCTGCTATTCCTTCTGTTAATCTTGTGATGGCCAGAAACGCCATGGAGCCTATGCACCCCATGTATCAATGTGGAGCATTATGAACAGTGTCGGACTGGGATGCCAGGGGCCCACCAGAAAACCATAGACCATGTGCCCACTTTCCAAATATTATTTCTCCTCTCTTCACTTAAAGGGCATGTAAAGGCAAAAAAAATAAAATCCCATTTACTTTCTTTAATGAAAAAGAAACCTATCTCCAATATACTTTAATTAAAAAATGTGTACCGTTTTTATAAGAAACCTGACTGTATGCAGTGAAATTCTCCCTTCATTTACTGCTGTGGATAGGAATTGTCAGATGGTCCCTAACTGCTGAGCAGGGAAACAATCATACTTATGAACAGCAGGGAGAGCCCAAGTCTTACTTCCCAGCCATGCAGAACTCAAGCAACTTTGTTTATGACGATCCCTAAGCAGCCCAGACCATACTGGGCATGTGCACAGTCTTAGTCTTGCTAAGATGTTTAACAAAGTTACAAGATGGTGACCCCCTGTAGCCAACTTTGAAAGCATAAATCATTTGTTTGATTAGGCTTGTGGTGCAGTAAATTCATGTTTATATTTAGTATACAAAATACAGCATTTCTAGCCTTATTCTATTTTAGACTTTACATGCCCTTTAACCTCTTTATTCTCCTAGTCTTTTATATCTACGTACTATACACTATTCTTCCATTATTAAGCCTAAGAAATAGGGAATGGCCATGAAATAGGCCAAATGTTTAGAAGCAAGCGGCCCACTGACACTTGGGCCAATGTGGGTGTGGTTGGGCAACATGCCGCCTCCTATAATTCTGCCGCTGTAGGCCCAGGCCTTTGTGGCCTTTCACAAATCCGGGCCTGAGTGTAATAAGTCAGCATTGGTGAGTTTTGAGCAGGGATTCCTCTTTTTCTGAAGTGGAAGATATGGCTGGTAAAGTGGAGGTAGTTAGACAAATCAACAGCAATTTTTCCATGTTACCTATGGGGACAAATTCTGGAACTCCCTTAGTGAAGACAATTATAAAGCTGTTGGAGGACTTTGTAGAAAATCAAGAAATAGTGGTGATTTGTTACTCTTCATGCGGGGCAGGGTGCAAAAAACTGGCACAATTATCAACAGCGCTTTGCTAATTAGACATCCCATCTTCCCTTCTGTTCCCTAACTTGCAGGATGAAGCACAGAAACCAAAGGTATACCCAGAAATATTGTAATGAGCAATGGGTGGGGGAAAGCGCATAGATGTGGTGTCCAATCTCCTACCAGTCTTCTAATGTAGGCTGTGGGTATAGGCTCCAACAGAATCCGTATCATCTCTGCAATATGGAGAGTGCAGCCAGACCCTCAGCTATATTGCACCATAGTACTCTTGTGTGGGGTCCATGTACATGACCCCTAAAATACTTTAATCCTATTCTGCTATTCAAGAAGAAAAAGTGCAGATCTGACTAATTATTACAGATATTAACTTCCCCTTACAGTGAATGCAAATAGCCTTGTTCCATTGGTAATGGCCATTTCAATATTTTATATACGGTGCAATTTAAAATTAGCATGTCAAGGGAGATTTTTACTTAAAGGGATACTGTCATGGGAAAAAAAATTTTTTTCAAAATGAATCAGTTCATAGTGCTGCTCAAGCAGAATTCTGCACTGAAATCCATTTCTCAAAAGAACAAACAGATTTTTTTATATTCAATTTTGAAATCTGACATGGGGCTAGACATTTTGTCTATTTCCCAGCTGCCCCTGGTCATGTGACTTGTGCCTGCACTTTAGGAGAGAAATGCTTTTTGGCAGGCTGCTGTTTTTCCTTCTCAATGTAACTGAATGTGTCTCAGTGGGACATGGGTTTTTACTATTGAGTGTTGTTCTTAGATCTACCAGGCAGCTGTTATCTTGTGTTAGGGAGCTGTTATCTGGTTACCTTCCCATTGTTCTTTTGTTTGGCTGCTGGGGGGGAAAAGGGAGGGGGGTGATATCACTCCAACTTGCAGTACAGCAGTAAAGTGTGATTGAAGTTTATCAAAGCACAAGTCACATGACTTGGGGCAGCTGGGAAATTGACAAAATGTCTAGCCCCATGTCAGATTTCAAAATTGAATATAAAAAAATCTGTTTGCTCTTTTGAGAAATGGATTTCAGTGCAAAATTCTGCTGGAGCAGCACTATTAACTGATTCATTTTGAAAAAATTTTTTTTCTAATGACAGTATCCCTTTAATTAGCACAGGCATTAAAAGCATAATTAGAAATCCAGGTTCTTGTGTGTCATACAATGCCTATCTATAACACTCTTCTAATTAAATTATTCTGCTTTAAAAATGGCCAGCGTGGCTCGACAGAATGTATAAATCTGCTCCACTTGTAATTATTGTGAATGATAACACGGAAGCAATAACACGCTTGCATAAGCCCGGACTGTGCAAAGATGCAACATAAGGAATATATATTAAAATTCAATTATTCAGAATATGTGAATTTCTATTAGTGGAAGCGATAGTTTTTCATACTGAACAGAAACATCAACTATAAATACAGCAGGTTTAATTAAATGTTGGAAAAATATGTCTTGGCTTTTCTATTCTCTTGTGTGTGTGTGTACTTGGGATAATAGGGCTCACATATCCTGACAAAAGTGTGTCCCTTAGGGCCGTACACAGAGCACTTGTATCTTTGCCTTTGGCAGGTACAAACTGCTCTAAAAAGTTGCTCATCCCAAATGTCATTGGTGGTGGTGGTGGTGGGGGGGGGGGGTGAGTATGCCACGACTGTACTTTTGCCACCCCTGTAGTATGTAGAGCTGGAAGCCACTGCCAGTGCTAAAAACAAACAGCTGTACTTATAGAAGCAGATTTATCAAGGGTCGAATTTCAAGGTGATGGGAATTTTTTTAAACTCCCATCAACTCGAAATTCAAATAAAAAAAGACCAACCAAAATGTATTAAAAAAAATGAACTTTTTCACTTCGGGGTGGATCGTTCTAATCAAATTCGGATTGCATTCAATCAAATTAGATTCAAAGTGTTTTCCAAAAAAAAACCTTCGATTTTTATAGTCCACCAAATTACTCCAGATGGGTTCTAGGAGGCCCCCTATAGGCTAAAACAGCAGTTCGGCAGGTTTTAGATGGCGAATGGTCGACGTCGAATTTTCAAAGACAGGACATGATATATTTCAACATTCTAATTTTCAAATTCGATTCGAATTTGGTCTATTCCCTAGTCAAAGTACACTAAGGGGCATATTTATCAAGTGTCGAATTTCGAATTCAAAAAACTTCAAAATCGAATTTAAAAAGACCAACCGAAATTAAATCAATTTTTTTTTTGTTCGAATAAGTCAGTTTTTTATCAGATAGGTCCGTATTTGGCGAATTTAAATCGTACGAATCGAAGGAATATCGCATTTGGTCGAATTCGATTATAAGTTTTTCCCCAAAAAAACTTTGATTTTTCACCAATTGACTCCAAATAGGTTTTAGGAGGTCCCCCATAGGCTAAAACAGCAATTTGGCAGGTTTTTAGATGGCGAATGGTCGAAGTTGAATTTCGAAATTTTGGAATTTGGACTATTTCCTAGTCAAAGTACACAAAAAATAGCTCCAAATTAGATTTTTTTTATTCGAAAATTCACCTCGACCTTTGATAAATCTGCCCCTAAGGGTCAGAGGTTGAGGTGAATTTTTGAATTAAAAAAATTCGATTTTAGTGCTATTATTGTGTACCTCGACTATGGAATTGTCCAAATTCGATTCGAATTTGGAAAAAAATGTAAAATCAGAATATCGAAATTTATCATGTACTGTCTCTTTGAAAATTCAACTTTGACCATTCGCCATCTAAAACCTGCTGAATTGTTGTTTTAGACTATGGGGGACCTCCTAGAACTTATTTGGAGTCAGTTGGTTTATTTTGAGAAATCTGAGTTTTTTTTTGGGAAAATGGACCTCTTTGATCAAAAACTGATCGGTTGGTCTTTTTTAAATAGAATTTAGAAGTTTTGTAAATTCAAAAATTTGACCCTTGATAAATCTGCCCCTTTTAAACTTACCTCGAAAATTCGAATTTAAAAATTAGAATTTTTCACTTTTCACGTTGATAAATCTGCCTCATAATGTAAGGTGCAAACATGTGGAGCAGGAGCCCACCCCCCCCATAGTAAATGGGCCTCAGTTTGACATTTCAAATAAACCTGTTGATATAACTTATTGCAGGCTAGTGAAGTATTATTTAGCTATACTAAACATCTGTTCTGAATAACTGATGGAATAGAGTTATACAAAGTGAGCGCACATTGGAGTCTTATGGCTGGTGCTCTTCAGATCTGCTGCTTTCACTTAATTACTTTGGCTATGAAGTAAAGAACTGAATATTCACTCAGATTTAGAGTAAATTTAAATTGTGGCAGTGCAATCACCCAATCAGACCTTTTTTTCATTTTATAGCTTAATCAGGGGTCCCCAACCCCCGGCCCTAAGTGTCCAGAACTGAAAATTCTCACACTCAATAAATCCTTAGTTTCCAGAGTGGTAGATAAAGTGTGGCACCTCCAGGAAGCTCACAAGGCTGCTTAAGCTTGGCTCAACTAAAGACCATAATCTCCATTGCTGATAATGGAAATTGCCTGTCCAGAAGAAGAGAAGCTGAAAAGTCACTGATACATCTGGCAGGAGAGAGATCTAAACCTAAGACAACAACCAGATATAACACAAGTAAATGACCCATTGGCCACTGTTGATTGAAGGTTTCCCAGTAGACCAAAAGAGAAGATCAGTAACTGATATTCATAATTCAGTATGATACCTGGGAAGAATTGGTATCTGTAATGGCAGGGGCAAGAGAAGGGTCTTACCAAAGAATAAAATGGCAGGCACTCACAGATCCCACAAACAGTCTTGTAAAAGAACTGAGAACTTTATTTAGGCCACAAAGTACAGCCTATGATTAAGTGCCCATTGGCACAAAACGCGTACGTCTATTTATCTACTTTGTAGCCTAAATAAAGTTTTCAGTTCTTTTACAAGCCTGTTTGCAGGATCTCTAAGTGCCTGCCGTTTCCTTCTTTGGTTGGATACCTCCACCTCGAGCTGTAGGTCCGGGGTGAGACAATAATCTTTTTAGGTTTTTACATTGGAACTTTCACTTTAAGTACAAGAGAAGGGTCTTCCCCTGAAATTATGGGCACTATTCATCTGTGTCCAACATGAGTGCAATGAAAAAAAAGCCCTGTTTATATGTTCACCATAGGTATATAGTGCCCCTTTAAAGGAATTGTTCATTGTAAAAATATAATGTAGGGACCTATAGGATTAATATGCTCCTATAGCATTAGATCCCTACCCTTCCTCCTTTTCCATAGTTGCTGGGCAAAAGCCAATGTTATATTTGCATATCCAGTGTTATTGACCAAGAAGTTTAATGACCACTTTCTACCACACTTCAATATAGTGCTGGGAAATGGTGGTTTTTCCTCTTTGGCTTCTGGTGTCCTTACCTACTGGATGTGCTCATTGAGCCTGTCTGAGTCGCAATGCATACATGGCCTGAGGAGGATCTTCAACGATGGGATTTTCTGAGCCAACAACAGATTTAGATCAGGGAGGGCATTGTTCTTGTCCCATATGCAGTTAGCAGTCAATATCTGTTTATGCATGGCTTCATTTATTATTATTATCGTTAAGTGCAAAGTAGCAAGCACAAATGGGATGGAAAGCAAAGTTTGCACCTCACTGGGTAAGCAGCTCTGGCTAATTTTTAAAGTTTGCCTCTGCACCTTGAACCTGATCTCTGACACATGGACATAGACGTGGCCCTAAGGAGTGCACAGCTTAGTGGTCTAACGCTTGTGTTGATTTGTGGCAATGATAAATGAGCCTTTAGGAACGTCCCCCCACTGCAAACTATCTTTTGGTGCCCAGCTGCACCCTATGTTATCACTGCACAACAAACAAATACCCACACAGCTTGTGATTAATGATGGGCAAATTTGACCTGTTTGGCTTTGCCGAAAATTCACGAAACTGTGATAATTTGCCAAAATGCATTGAAGTCTAGGGGCGACAGCATTTTTTTGATGCGTGACAAACTTTTTCACCCATTAGCGTCTATGGGCATCATTTTCGCAGTGAAACTTGGCAAAAAATGTTGTTCATCACTATTTGTAGTTTTATCTTATACTGCACATTAAACTTATTTTTCATGTTTTACAACCTCTTTGCCTCCGACTGTATTTAAACTACACTTCCCAGCACCCTACTAACTGATTAATGCCAGAATAGATTTGAGGCAACTGGTTCGATGATCCAGCCCTCACTCATGTAGGTGTTTCCTTATCTGGAGTCCAACAGGAATAACTTAAGGGATACTGTCATGGTAAAAAAAATTTTTTCAAAATGAATCAGTTAATAGTGCTGAAATCCATTTCTCAAAAGAGCAAACAGATTTTTTTATATTCAATTTTGAAATCTGACATGGGGCTAGACATTTTGTCAGTTTCCCAGCTGCCCCAGGTCATGTGACTTGTGCCTGCACTTCAGGAGAGAAATACTTTCTGGCAGGCTGCTGTTTTCCCTTCTCATTGTAACTGAATGTGTCTCAGTGAGACATGGGTTTTTACTATTGAGTGTTGTTCTTAGATCTACCAGGCAGCTCTTATCTTGTGTTAGGGAGCTGCTATCTGGTTACCTTCCGTTTGTTCTTTTATTTGGCTGCTGTGGGGGAAAAAAGGGAGGGGGTGATAATCACTCCAACTTGCAGTACAGCAGTAAAGAGTGATTGAAGTTTATCAGAGCACAAGTCACATGACATGGTGCAGCTGGGAAATTGACAAAATGATTTCAAAATTGAATATAAAAAAATCTGTTTGCTCTTTTGAGAAATGGATTTCAGTGCAGAATTCTGCTGGAGCAGCACTATTAACTTATTAATTTTGAAAAAAAAATTTTTTTCCATGACAGTATCCCTTTGATTGCCATTTGAGGGGTCACATGTTCAATCTGGAGTCCAAAAAACACGGAGAACCACTTAGTTTGGCAGTTGTGGGGTCACATGTTCAATCCAGAGTCTAACAAACACTGGAAACCACTTATTTTGCAAGTTAGGGGGTCACACATTTTTAATTTGGAGTCCAATAAACACTGGGAACCACTTCTTTTGCCAGTTGGATGGGTCACATGTTCATTCCGGGGTCCAACAAACAATGGGAACCACTTCTTTTGCCAGTTGGTTACACATTCTATTGATTTGGCTGCTCAGTGTGGCCTATACATATTTATAGGTATAAATATCATGGTTTATACAAAATGTATTATATTATGCTTTCCATTCTCTCTTTTTTGGTGAATAGAGAGTGTACAAGTCGGCTTATATTCACAATATTTAATCATCGGCCCATAGTGACTAATAAAAAAAAATGGAACACGGGGAGAAAAATACTGAGCAGATTGAGGAAATGAGATTCATGGTGATTTTATTGCATCCATATGAATTCACACATCACACAAGTAGATCAAAGCAACAAGGGTCCGGCGCCGATTAAAACCAGCTGGTGTTGTGGTAGAAAGCCATAACCATATTAATAAATGTTTCAAATTGTTAATGTAAGAGTAATTAAAAACTGGAGCCATAGCTTCGCCTTGCATTTATTCTTCAGTACTGTATATTCTTGCAGCGGCTTTTGTTATAGAATTCAGCCCTTTTGTTTAGTTCCCGGTGATTCATGTCTCTTTCTCCTGGTGCTCTGGGTACATATTTTATCTGTTCTTTATGTCAGGGCTGTTGCTAAAACAGAAGGATGAGTCACACTTCCTTTACTGCAGTGGAAAATGTATGCAGGCTCCAAACATTAAATACAAGCACACAGCGCACAATCAATAATTTAGCCTTGCTTGAAAATGAAATTTAGTTTGCTCTGCAGCAGGAAAACAGCCATTGCAATGGGCTTTCTTTTATTTCATTGTCCAGAAGATATTTTTTTTAGCTGGTTTGACCATTAGTACAAGACCAGGCAACCCAGTTGGCTTAGCGGCTGGATTTGTGTCCATTTGTCTTCACATGTATGAAGAATTCACAAAATGCTCATACTAAGATGTTATTTGATAGGTCATTTTAGGAGGTGACACCCCCACCGCCTTATTCAGATGCCCTCATAAATTATCCCAGGACTGAGAACTATAAGGCATATGTTACATTTGTACTGGAGAACATGATTGATAACCCTGTGATTCAACCAAGCCAATAAAGCACCAATATCGTATCAGTTATACATGACCTCAAGCCTGTTTGACCAACGACTTTATGCACAAACTCATGTGATCATGAATAAAAGAGATTTCCCCAGCAAGTCTACTTTGATTGTGAAAAGATTTCATTTGGAATATGTCTGCCTGTGCTGAGTTGGTTTTCCTGTCCCTTTTTGAATAAAATGTTTATTTCCATGTCGGTGATCCCATTGCCTTTGCAGACATAGATTTTACAAACAAAAAAAACATGGACTAACTTCTTACTTCCGAATCAAAATTGATGATCAAAAGAGATGAGCAAGTTGGACATTTTCAGCCCTCTGTAACGACCACGTTGTCAGGAATCTTGATCTGTGACTGTATTTTGCGGACGCACAGGAGTACCAATGTGGGTTCCAATGTTCGCTGGCGCCCTTTCGGGGCCCCCGGGCTTTCTGCTGTGGAATCCAACAAGGAAGTGCATAATAATAATCGTAAGCGAGGTACAGGCAAGGATGAAGAGAAGATGTAGTCGAAGTCGGGCAAAGGTTCAAGGCAGGCAGCAGCAAACAAAGTCAAGAGTCAGGCAAAACGTCAAAAAACAGGAATTCAATAATAAAGAACGCAGCAGGATCAGAGAAAACTGGAACCAGCTTGGGCATCAACAAAATGGTGGACTGACCTTTTAAGCAGTCTTTGGCGCTAAACATTCAAATATGACGCATCCTGGTGATGTCATGATGCTTGCAACTTGACGCAGGCGTCAAGACACTAGGCACCGAACGCCAGCGTCACTTGCAGAGGAATCCAGAAGTGCACACATGCGAGTCTATGAGAGACGCGCCGGGAGGTAAGAAGTCAAGGAGATATCCCATCACGTCTTATACCCTCACTCCTTCTAACTCACTCCTTCTCAACCCTGGGTCAACCCAGGCTGAGGTTCAGAAGGTTCTTGAAGCCCCAAGCCTGTCCCACCCTCTTTATGCCTATGCATTGCCCTTTTAAATTAAATCCCAAACCTGCTCCATATGTTTCAAATGTGAAAACAAAATGCCAAAACAATCACATATAATTCTCCATTATAGTCAGTTGGCTCTTGGTAGACACATGCAATTCTCCCCAAACATGATGCCTTGTCGGTCAACCGTCTTGCTCTCCATTTATGACAATGTCTTTTCCTAGTAATAAGTGACAGCAAAACATATCACGGCTCTTGGGTTTTTTTCTGGACTATAAAATCTAAAAGGTAAAAAAACCAGTATGCATTGTGAGTTTTATGTTCCATGAAATATTCTCTGCATTGCATTTAAAACTGTTTTCTTTGCACAATTCATAGACCAGGTATAAAAGAACTCTCAGATTTAATCTCTGCTCACTGTTGTCACCCTGTTTTTTTTTACTCGTGTGCCATTATTCACAAACTGCCATATTTCATGTTACATCCCATTGTTTATCTTATTGATGTCCTGTGTTTCATTTAGATTAACTGTGACATTGTCATGAATTGAGTATAAAGAAGGCTAACACACTAGCCTTGCCATAATTCCAAAATGTAGTTCCATTAATAAATGCAGTCTGATAGATGAAACAGCAAGAAGAAATTGATTATATTTAGTATTTATGGACTGTATACTGTACTCTATGCACTCTCTGGATATTCTATGTTTGCCAGTATCTCTATATAACGAGTCTGACGCAACCTGGTATGATTGATCAGAATCCTTTCTGAAATGCCCTTTAAGCTGTACTTGGGTAGTGCAAATTGTGATTTATTAACTGTAATGTAAAAAACTCTTCTACTACATTCTACTACAAAACTGAGTCTAAGTTAAGTAAAAGTAGTCGAGGTCCTATAGAAATCAATGGGAGTTGCTCTGATCCTATTGAATGTTTTTTTTAACCAGTCAGTCTTTTGGGTTTTTTCTCTATAAATTGCCTGGAAAACCCCAGTAGGTTTTTGGAATTTTTAGCGCACTGCTCAGCATTTTATTGCGTTTGTACTTTGTTATTCTGATATTTTAATAACTTTGATGGCATTCGTGGCTTTAGAGAAATAGAGTTTAATCATGGTTTCAAAAAACTCTAAAACCACAAAAATTTGAGCTTTCATAAATAGGCCTTATATTTACGGTTGCCACATGTCCGGTTTTGACCCAGAAAGCCCGGTTTTTTGAAGGGCTGCCCGAGTCAAAACTGCCTGCCCGGTTCTCCAAATTAGGAAGCAAGATTCCCTGTGATTGATGTGGCAATCAACCTATCACAGATTGACCCCGCCTCTGATGACCCACCCCACAACATCACAGTCCCGCCCCTGCAACATCACAGTCCCTCCTTCAGTCCGGAGTCAAATGTCTCACTGCACTTTCTCAGCCTGAGCACATAATATTACTTGTAGCATCTAGAGGTCCTCTGTGCAAAAGAACACACAGAAGATCTAACCTGTATGTTTTCTTAGAAATTCTAATACAGTTATTAGGGATGCACCGAATCCAGGATTCGGTTTGGGATTCGGACAGGATTCGCCCTTTTTTAGCAAGATTCGGATTCGGCCCAATCCTTTTGCCCGGCCGAACCAAATCCTAATTTGCATATGCTAATTAGGGGCGGGAGGGAAATTGTGTGACTTTTTGTCCAAAAAAAAGGAAGTAAAAAATGTTTTCCCCTTCCCACCCCTAATTTGCATATGCAAATTAGGATTCGGTTCGGTATTTGGCCAAATATTTCACGAAGGATTCGGGGGTTCAGCCGAATCCAAAAAAGTGGTTTCAGTGTATCCCTAACAGTTATGGGATATATTATCCAGAAACCCATTATCCAGGAAACTCTAAATTATGGAAAGGCTGTCTCCCATAGGCTCCATTTTATTCAAATAATCCAAATTTTTAAAATATATTGACCTACAGTAAACCAAGATATAATTAATCCGTATTGGAAGCAAAACCAACCTATTGGGTTTATTGAATGTTTAAAGGCAGACTGAAGGTATGAAGATCCAAATTACTGAAAGATCTGTTATCCAGTAAACCCCAGATCCCAAGCATTCTGGATAACAGGTCGGTTACCTGTTGTGCTCTTGACTACTAAACTTTCCAAAAGTTGATGATCCATTATACAGCTTCCCAGGAATACTTCCTCCGTGAGCACTGCATGGCTTCAGTTACACAGCCAAGAGAGACTAATAAAGTATAGAAAGTCTTGTGATGACAAACCTCCACTTGCAACTTGATATAATAAGTGAAATCATCCTCATTCCTGCGTTGTACACAGATCCCACGGGGCATTTGTCGGAAACAAATAGCTGAAGTAATGATATACTATCACTCGCAAGATGACTTGAAATGTTGAAATCACCCCTTGTGCTACACTGTGTTGCATAAAGAACTACAGAAGGGATCACAGATGGTCTAGTTCTTTTTGCTTAGTAACATTTTATTAATTCTTTGTTTTAGTCTCCCGAGACCCTCAATGTGATTACACATTTGTGCCTGGTGTTTAGCTGCTATACTCAATAGATTTTCTCAATGTGTGCGAGACTTTACACATAGTTGTATGTGTGTATTGCAAAAGGGCATTTTGGTTACTTTGAGACTAGCCAACACCCATCTTATTTATATTTGTGGGTGATGATATGATTGTTTGACAGATTGAGAATATGACACTTGACTCATCTTTCCCTTAATATATACTGTATATATATATACATGTATTTGTCTATATGTATATATATATAAATATGTTTATACTGTATGTGTGTGTGTGTAAGACCCTACATGGGAGATGTATCTTCTTTCTGCAACTGCCTTCAAATAGAAATCATATTACAGGTATGGGAATGGTTATCTGTAAAACCGTTTTCCAGAAAACTCCAAATTACTGAAAGGGCGTCTCCCATAGACTCCATTTTATCCAAATAATGATTTCCTTTTTCAGGTAAAACATTACCTGAGTAGTGATGGGCGAAGAAATTCGCCTGTCACGAATTCGCAGCGCGTCAACACCCATTGACTTTAAAACCAGCGTCAAAATTGATGGGAGCGACTATTTGGACACACGTCCAAAATTGGACGCGGGCGTCAATTTTGATTTTCAAGATTTTTTTCGCAAATTTTGCAGGAAATTCGCAAATTTTTCGCTGAAATGGGTGTCTAAAGTGCACTATATTGTGTGTATTTCACAAACTGAAATCTAAACTCCAGGGAAAACTGTGTTGCTGCAGCATTTAATGCTGCTTAATTCTGCACCAATTTGGGAAAATCTGGATAATGGGTCCCTGGATTGGATGGAAGAGAGCAGGGTGGGCTTCCATCCCTTGCTCCATGTAAGGGTTTTGCAGCTGCCAAGCTAAAGGCAGTTTGATTTAATTCAGGATAGTTAAAAGGAGGTGTGGAGCAACACCTCAGGGCTACTGCTGCTGCTGCTTCCTGATAGAGACCTCCTGGAGTGAAGGAGGGTGAGGGGCCACATGTGCTTGTGAGCACCAGGGAACAAGAGTAATTTCCCCTGAGCTGGAGAGAGGACCAGAGAAACCACTCCCAGGAGACAAGAGTGTGTCAAGTGTGCCCAGAGAGGATTCTGGGATTTGTGGTCCGCTGAAAGCCATTGAGGGCTAAACTCAACTGTGGGTAAAGTGAACACCAGTGAGCAGGGCCGGACTGGGAGTAAAAAGCAGCCCGGGCAAACAGATCAAAGCAGCCCATATGGAAACATGCATTGTTCTTGAACTCATCCACTTATATTTTGGGGTAAAACTGCAAAAAATTATGTGCAGAAAGAGCTGCTTTTCTCACTTAAGTGTAATTAATGTAAAATATGTGAAAGATTCTGCAGCCTTGTGCCTTTATATGGTCACAGAACAACCCCTCAGTGACTTCTAATATCCTTATCATTTACAGTAGGGGGTATATTATTCCTTATATATAAGAATAATATGAGGATAATAATATCCTTAACATTTACAGTAGGGCAGGGGTGCCCAGCTTATTTGTCATTCACATCAGTCCAACCTATGTCACACAGGGCATCATTGCTCACACAGTGTGTGGGCATTGAAAATAATGTAACTCGTAGGAATACTTGCTCTTTCTGTGTTTGCTGTTTTAATTGTGAGATCTCAACACACAAACTGACTCTAGGTAGAGAGTACTTGAATGATTATATTTTTATGTGATGTGTTTATCACTTTAAATATGTGTATATATTTAAGGTCATACATCAACATCAGTTTTAGTTGCTGCTTATTTGTAATGTTATAATGAGCCTATAATGAGTAGTATAAGTAAGAAAAAACAGGTCACTTCCCAGCTGGGGCTGTTACTGTTGCTTTGTCAATTAATTTTTTTATTTGTTACTGGGACCATTTATTTTTAGATGGTACTTTTCTTTTTGTAGAAGAAGATGATGAAGAAGAAGACATGAAAGCTTAGAAGCTGAAGGAAGTGAGGGGTTAACTTATGTTTCCTGTCGTTTATTTTGTCAGAACTTGGATAGGGTTATATCATTCAAAACATGTATTTCTTGTCCACAGCCAATACATAGAATAGTTTCACCTATAATCTAGTGATAAAAGCTGCTAAATATTACAATCAGCTCACAGTTGATGAGGATCACCTGTCGGACTTCCCTAAAATCGGTCGTTCGGCAAGAGAAATCTTTGCGTCTATGGGGACCTTTACTTAATTCAATATACAGATTAAGATGAAAGGTGCACCTACCCCAGTAGTGGAAGTCAATCTACAGGATACTGAAAGCATAACAAAGTAGGAGCACAGTTCTGTGCTGCGTCTGCTGCTTCTCCCCACCGCTGGCTTCAGAAGGAAATAAATAAGTAGACAGACAGCTCAGGAGTCCAGCGCTGACACTGCTTCTGCTTCCTGGTTTCGTGACTGAAGAATCACCGCCTACTCTGCCCTGCTTTGCGCATTTAAAGGATCAGTCGCGGTCTTGGGCATGTTCAACTTCCTAAATATCTTGCGAGCGGCCCACTTGAGCTAAATATAAAGCGGCCCCTCAGGAATTTGCCCGAACGAACAGATTGCCAGTCCGGGCCTGCCAGTGAGGGTGTGAAGCAGGACTGTTATTGCTATGATGTGAAGCATATGTGATTCCCCATGTGAAGCCAGTGGGCTGAAGATTTTGTGTTTTATGCAAATAAAAGCCAGCAAAGCGGCAATTTGAACTCTTTAAGGTGGTCAGTCTCCATTTATGTGCTGAAATCTGTGCCGGGGCCTTGGGTTTCGCTACCGGAAGCTCACAATATATATACAGTCCAGGTATGTATCCACTCTCTGACTCGAACAAATGGGTGCTATATCAAAATGTGATGAAGAAGATAAGCACTCCGATATTTCTGATTAATAATTATTTATTCCACTGTGCATACCAATGTTTCGGTCCACATTTGGACCTTTATCAAGGATTTTGTGCAAGTGTTTGGTGTGAGCTTAAAGGGATCCTGTCATAGGAAAACATGTTTTTTTTTATTTATTTATTTTTAAACGCATCAGTTAATAGTGCTACTCCAGCAGAATTCTGCACTGAAATCCATTTCTCAAAAGAGCAAACAGATTTTTTATATTCATTTTTGAAATCTGACATGGGGCTAGACATTTTGTCAATTTCCCAGCTGTCCCTGGTCATGTGACTTGTGCCTGCACTTTAGGAGAGAAATGCTTTCTGGCAGGCTGCTGTTTTTACTTCTCAATGTAACTGAATGTGTCTCAGTGGGACATGGGTTTTTACTATTGAGTGTTGTTCTTAGATCTACCAGGCAGCTGTTATCTTGTGTTAGGGAGCTGCTATCTGGTTACCTTCCCATTGTTCTTTTGTTTGGCTGCTGGGGGGGGGAAAGGGAGGGGGTGATATCACTCCAACTTGCAGTACAGCAGTAAAGAGTGATTGAAGTTTATCAGAGCACAAGTCACATAACTTGGGGCAGCTGGGAAATTGACAATATGTCTAGCCCCATTTCAGATTTCAAAATTGAATATAAAAAAATCTGCTCTTTTGAGAAATGGATTTCAGTGCAGAATTCTGCTGGAGCAGCACTATTAACTGTTTCTTCCTACATACCTTGATACTTTGTAGGAAATTGTTGATACTGTATAGCTACATAGTTTCCTAACCCGGGAAGCAATTCTAATTGCTCATTTAGGCCCCGTGAGGTTACACAGTCGAGTTCATGGATCCAGAATGCCTCTCTTTGCAATAACTTTTTATTCTGATCCCCACCGATCAGGAAATCAAATAGAAGATTAACTTTACTTACTGAAACTATTGGTCATATCAAACAACAATGCCTATTTGTGATGATTATTATTACTACAGTATGCAATATTATTAATATTATTGCTATTATTAATATTTCCATATGCATTATTATTATTATTATTATTCATAATAATTTTAGATAAATAAACAGCCCTCCTTCTCTGCACCTGGGCCAAAGATAGGCCATAACACTTCATTAACATTAAGTACACCACACCCTCAATTATTTCAGTTCAATATGTTACACAAGGAGACCATAGACTACTGTGTTTAGTCCAATGTATTGTTCTATTATTAATGTTCTAGGGGCTGTATATATGGTTCCATAGCTTTAAAAAAAAAAAGAGTGCTATTTTTCCAATAATTTTATTTTTCCTGGCCTAACAGATCACATTAATGTAAATATTTCCCAATTTATAAGAAAAAGGATTGGTAGGTCACTAGAAAGCAGGTGACGCATTTCCCTACCTGTATTAAGTTAAACGGACAGCCCCCTTTGTCTCTTGAAAATGATCCATTTGATTGATAATCCTTAAGAGACCGACAGGGATGTATAGGCTTACACTCCATTGTGGCTTCGGAAACATGTAGCTACCCGTGTAACACATCTTTTTGGGTGGGTCCTCAATTTCTGACACTTACAACAATGCCCAGATTATACATAGAAAGAATATAAGGCACAGACATACAGAAGGCTATAGATTGCAAGAAGGAGCACCTGGTGAAGTTTCAGCGCCTGTAATTCTAGACTATTGCGCGGCTGAGAACTGTATGTTTAGCAGGAGGTGAAAGGAAGTATCAGTTGCAGGAATCAATTCCACAGTTTCCACTCGGATGAACAGAAAAGAGTTGGTAAGATGACTCCAGGTAACAGTTTTGTATTCTTTCATTATAATGAAGGCTCTCTTGTATTATATTCCCAATGAATAAACAAATGGAATTACAACAGAGAGTGCTGTGTCTTTTCAGTTTATAGGCTCAATGAAGGGTTGGCAATAAAGCAATTCTTTATATCAATTAATGAACTAAGCCAGTAAACATGAGGTGTTTTTTTTGTTGGTCTCCACTGAGCATAATGAGGACGGAATCAAAGAGCCAGGCTGTGGGCTTGTCTGGCATTTCTCTTGCAGTGGAAAAAACATCTGAGAACAACCCATGGGTCATTGCCCTGAGACTGGGACAACTTTGGTGAGCGAAGAGCTTTCCATTGTGTTGGAGAATACCGAGACACAACAGCAATTCGTTACAATTGGGGGTTATTTACTAAACTCTGAATGCAAAAATCACAAAAAAATAGTACTTTTTTTTTAATAAAATCTGACTTTAAAAAAATCACAAATTTTTCAGAATTTATTAAACCCAGAGGATGGAAAAGTCAGAATAAGATAGCTCAGACCCGTCGAGGTTGCATATAAGTCAATGTGAGAAGTCCCAATGATTTTTTGATGTGCGGTGTGTTTAGTGCAATACCCTGAAGTTTTCAGAGTTTTCAGGTAAAAAAATAGTGAGAATCAGATGAAAAATCCGAAAAAACCCCTGCAAAAATCTGATTTTTTTCTCGCAAAGCAAAGCGGACTTCATCGAAGTTTGTAGCAGAAAATATTGAGATAGATTCGGACTTTGATAAATAACCCCCTAATGCTTCTGGTGTGTCATCTGTCAAACTACAGGTATGGGACCTGTTATCCAGAATGGTCAGGAACTAGGGTTTTCCGGATAATGGATCTTTCTGTAATTTGGCTCTTCATCCCTTACCCCCACATTGAGGGGGTTATTTATCAAAATCCGTTTTCTTCTGATGTTTAAAATAAAAAGTGAGACCAAATTAGAATCCACGATTTGCCCAAATTTATCAAAAAAAAAACTTGAAAAAATTGGATCGGGACTGCTGCACGAAAAATGCAACTTTGTCAGATTGTTGCAAGGAAAATCTTAATTTTTCGGATTTGTCGGTCGAAAAGTCAAAATTGTTGGTGAAATCGACAAAAAAACCTGAAATGTCCAGGTTATCATACAAAACCCAATGCAGACAATAACATCTTCAAATTGCAAAATGACCTTTGCCATTGAGTTCTACAGGACCTCAACAGGTTTAAGATATAGTATTTTCGGATTCTCACTTTTTGCAGCCTTGGGGTATAATAAATCTCGAAAAGTTCGAGTTTCTTACCACTAAAAATTTATATTTTAATAAAAAAACTTTTTAGCATTCGGACTTTAATAAATAACCCCCTTAAACATTAAATAAACCCAATCAGCTGGTTTTGCTTCCAATAAGGAATATGTTTGGATCAAGTCCAAGGTACTGTTTTATTATTACACAGAAAAATTATAATTTGGATTATTTGGAAAAAATGGAGTCTATGGTAGACAACCTTTTTGGTAATTTGGAGCTATCTGGATAAAGGGTTTATGGTGGGTAAAAGATCTCATACCTGTATGGCAAAACTATCAGCCCTAAAAATCACAATATAAGCAAGTGACTTTCTACCTACAATGAAGAATCATATAAAAAAAGACAGCTGATCACTACTTCTCTCTGTATATCTGCAAAGCTCAGGCACCAGGTTACTATGCCCACATCTCTTTGGGTGGGGGGACATCAACCAAGTTAGAGAGATGAAGCTCCAGGCTTGTTTGTCTTGTAGTCACTTTGATGAACCAGAGAGTTTAAGTTGAGAAAGACTAAAAGCAGCTAAAAATGTTTTATTCTAGGACAGTGATCCAAAACCAGTGGCTCATGAGCAACATGTTGCTCTCCAACCCCTTGGATGTTGCTCCCAATGGCCTCATATCAAGTGCTTATTTTTGAATTCACGTCTTGGAGGCACATTTTGGTTGCATAAAAATCAGTTGTACTGCCAAACTGTAATGGAAAGTGAGGAACTTACCCCACGGGACATCCAAGATGGCGACCTCCTGCTCCACCATGCGGTTCTTCCTGGTCGTAATATGACTGCGTCTAGAACGTGTCGCCCCAGGATTGGTCGCCGGCGTCAGAATGTGCGTCGGCATCAGGACGCCAACGTGAGGACGTCGGCGTCATGACGTCACCGCGTCAAGTTTTGGCGCCAACCTTGGACTATTTATTCTCAATTGCCCTTTCTGTCCTTGCCCAATTATAGGTCTATCTCGTATAGTTCCTGGGTGCGATTTCTTGTTATTCTGATTTTCCGTGTACCGACTTCTGCTTGTTTAACGATTCTGATCCTTGCTGCCTGTATTGACCATTTGCCTGATTACGACTATTCTCCTGATAAATCCTTTTGTACCGCGAACTTGGTGTTGTTGTCTCCTCCTTGGTCCACACTACAAACAGAGCCTTCGGGCCCTGACAGTATAATTGGGCCATGGACCCTTCTGAGGAGCCTCCAGTTCCTACTGATGTCGGCAGAGCTGTTCGTGGATTGGCTTCTCGCATGCAGACCTACGAAGCCCAACAAACCCACTTCGGCCAGGCACTAGAAGCAATCCTGGAGAAATTGTCTGCCTTGTCTCCAGTGGTTCCAGTTCCTCTGCCTGTTCCTGCTACTCCGCTCCAGGTTTCTGAGCCTCGCATCCCTGCACCTCCTCTGTACAGCGGTGATCCGGAATCATGCCGTGGTTTCATTAACCAGTGTGAGATCCAATTCACCCTGCTTCCTGGTCAGTTTGTCTCGGAGCGAGCGAAGGTGGGCTATATCATCACCCGCCTGCAAGGGAAAGCTCTGGAGTGGGCTTCTCCTCTCTGGGAGAAGGAGGATCCGGTTATTGACGATGCCAAGGCCTTCATCCATGACCTTCGCACAGTGTTCAATGCTCCTGGTCGGGCTACCTCTGCCTCGGCTCGTTTATTTCAGCTGCAGCAAGGGACTCGTTCTGTTCCGGAATACGCCATCGAATTCCGCACTCTTGTGGCTGAAACTTCTTGGAATAATGATGGTTACCATGCTGCCTTCTATAACGGCCTGGCAATGCGCATCAAGAATGATCTTGTATCACGGGAGATTCCTTCTTGCTGGGAAGATCTTGTTGCATTGGCTGTGAAAGTTGACACCAGACAAAGGGAGTTCCAAATCGAACTTGACAGGGAACGTGCTAGGAAGTTTTCCAGGTTCCAACCCACCCTGGCTCCACGCTTCCAAAGACCCTTACTCTCCAGTCCGGCTTCCAACCTTCTTTCTCCGCCTCCTGCGGCATCTGCTACTTCTTCTTTACCTCCTGAAGAACCAATGCAGATTGGACGGGCACGTCTTTCCGAACAGGAGAAGCTCCGGAGAAGGGCTGCTGGGTTATGTCTCTACTGTGGGGGAAAAGCCCACTTCGCCCATGAATGCCCAGTGAAGCCGGGAAACTCCAGAACCTAGGTAAGATTGGGGAGACTTACCTGGGTGGAACGTTTTCTCCTTCCTGTTCAAATCCAGTTCGGCTCCAAGAAGATCTCTTCTCAGGCCTTCCTCGATTCTGGTGCTGCAGGCAACTTCATGGATCGAGCCTTTGCTGATAACCATGCCATTCCGCTCCAACCCTTGGCAACCCCTCTTCGAGTCCTGGCGATTGATGATCGTCCTCTTTCTTCCGCCATCATCTCGCAGTCTACCCAGGAACTTTCCTTCAAGGTGGGCACTATGCATTTGGAAAGACTGTCTTTTCTTCTTATCGATTGCCCTTCTACACCTGTTGTCCTGGGATTGCCTTGGCTGTGTGTTCATAATCCGGTCATTGACTGTTCCATCTCACAAGTTTCCCGTTGGAGTTCATTTTGTGTACACAACTGTTTACCTGCTGTTCCGGTTGTCAAAGTTTCTTCAGTGTCTTCAAATTCTTCTCTCCCTCCTGTGTACCAAGCCTTTGCCGATGTCTTTGATAAGAAGTCCGCTGAAACTCTCCCACCTCATCGTCCCTATGATTGCCCTATTGAACTTTTACCCGGCTCTATGCCTCCCCGTGGCCGCACTTATCCGCTTTCTCCCTCCGAAACTTCTGCTATGAAGTCATATATCCAGGAGAATCTTCAAAGAGGTTTCATTCATCCTTCTACCTCCCCTGCTGGAGCAGGGTTCTTCTTTGTTGAAAAGAAAGACGGTAGTTTGCGGCCCTGCATTGACTACAGGGGGTTGAATAAGATCACCGTAAAGAACAGATATCCTCTTCCTCTCATCTCTGAACTTTTTGATCAGTTTAAGGGGGCTAGTTTCTTTACTAAGCTGGATCTACGTGGGGCCTACAATCTTATTCGGATCCGTGAGGGAGATGAATGGAAGACCGCTTTCAATACTCGCGATGGCCATTACGAGTATCTCGTCATGCCATTTGGTCTTTGCAATGCTCCTGCGGTCTTCCAAGAATTAGTCAATGACATTTTTCGTGATCTTTTGGGACAGTGTGTGGTCGTGTACTTAGACGACATTCTTATTTTTTCCAAAAA
The DNA here is from genome assembly GCF_017654675.1 of Xenopus laevis. Taxonomy (NCBI): domain Eukaryota; kingdom Metazoa; phylum Chordata; class Amphibia; order Anura; family Pipidae; genus Xenopus; species Xenopus laevis. Next base: position 127,022,692 of record NC_054380.1, read on the forward strand.
CCTTTTTGATCATCGTTGCCAAGTGCGTGAAGTTCTTTCCAGGTTGAGGAAAAATAATCTCTTCGCCAAATTGGAAAAAATGCACCTTCGAAGTTTCTTCCATTCCTTTTCTTGGCTACATCATTTCTCCACAAGGTTTTAAGATGGATCCCGCCAAAGTTTCTGCAATTTTGGATTGGCCCCTTCCTACCAGCGTCAAGGCAGTTCAGAGATTTATTGGCTTCGCCAACTATTATAGACAATTTATCAAAAACTTTTCTTCCAAAATCCATCCAATTCTTGCTCTAATCCATAAAGGGAATAAACCTCAACTCTGGCCCCCTCAAGCTCTCGAAGCCTTCAAAACCCTCAAAGAAGCCTTTTCTTCTGCTCCAATTCTTAGACACCCTGAACCTCTACAACCCTTCTTCATTGAAGTCGATGCCTCTGATGTAGGAGCTGGAGCAGTTCTGTCTCAAAGATCTTCTTCTGACGGTAAACTCCACCCTTGTGCTTTTTTCTCCAAAAAATTTTCTTCTCCAGAGCAGAACTACGATGTTGGCAATCGGGAGCTACTTGCCGTTAAGTTGGCCTTGGAAGAATGGAGACATCTGCTTGAAGGTTCTTCTATTCCGGTGACAATCTTTACTGACCACAAAAACCTTGAATTTATTCAATCCCTCAAGCGCCTCAATCCCCGGCAAGCCAGGTGGGCACTTTTCTTTTCTCGTTTTAATTTTATTATCACCTTTCGTCCTGGCTCCAGAAACAGGAAGGCCGATGCTCTGTCCAGAAGCTTTGCTCCTGAAGATTCCTGCCCCGAAGATCTTGTACCCATTGTGCCCTCTTCCAAGATTATTGCTGCCTTGTTTCCCTCCTGTGCCTCTCAGTTACTTTCTGCTCAGTCTTCGGCTCCTGTAGAGACTCCTCTTGGTGTTGCCTTTGTTCCTCCGGAATTTCGTCATGCCATTTTATCCCAATCTCACAGTTCCAAACAGGCCGGTCATCCTGGGATTAAGAAGACAACCGAGCTCTTGTTTCGTTTGGTCTGGTGGCCGACTCTAAGGAAAGATGTCAAAGACTTTGTTTTGTCCTGTTCCACTTGTGCTGTTTCCAAGTCCGGACATTCCCCCCCCAAGGGTTTTCTCTTGCCACTTCCCATTCCATCTCGACCTTGGACTCACTTGGCGATGGATTTCATTGTCGATCTCCCTGTTTCGTCTGGTCACACTGTCATCTGGGTGGTGATCGACAGATTCAGCAAAATGGCTCACTTCACGCCCCTTCGGAAACTGCCTTCTGCTCCCGAACTCTCTGAACTTTTCATCAAACATATATTTAGTCTCCATGGTTTTCCTGCCGAGATTGTGTCTGATCGGGGTTCCCAGTTTATTTCCAAGTTCTGGAGATCTCTTTGCAAAGCTCTTAACATCTCTCTTCAATTTTCTTCTGCCTACCACCCACAGTCTAATGGAGCCGCAGAACGGGTCAATCAGGCCTTGGAACAGTTTCTTCGTTGTCATGTGTCCCTGTGCCAGGATGATTGGTCGGATCTTCTTCCCTGGGCTGAATTTGCCCACAACAACGCTCTGCATTCTTCTTCCCAGAAATCTCCCTTCTTCTGTGTTTATGGTCTCAATCCTTTGGCTTTTTCCCAGGATCTTCTTCTTACCAATGTGCCTGCGGCCAATGACCAAGCTGCTCACATGTTTGCTATTTGGCATGCTACTGCGGCAAACTTAGAGAAAAGTTCCTTGGTGCAGAAAAAGTTTGCTGATAAAAGAAGGATTTCTTCCCCTCCATATATTGCTGGTGATAAAGTTTTTCTTTCCACGCGCAACATTCGTCTCAAGATTCCTACACCCAAGCTTGGTCCTAAATTCATCGGCCCCTTCCCTATCATCGAAATCATCAACCCTGTGGCTGTTCGTCTTCAACTTCCTCCTGAGCTGCGGATACCCAATGTTTTTCATGTTTCTCTGCTTAAACCTGCTGTGTCTTGCCCCTCTTCTTCTTCCTCTCCACCTCCTGTTTTGGTTGACGATCATAAGGAATTCGAAGTCAAAAGAATCTTGGACTCTCGTATTTCTAGGGGCATTCTTCAATATCTTATCGAGTGGAAGGGGTTCGGTCCAGAGGAGTGTTCTTGGGTGAGAAGCTCGGACGTACATGCACCTGTCCTGGTTCGTAAGTTCCACAGACTTTTTCCTTCTTCCCCTAGCCTCGGTGGTCCTGAGGCCCCCCCTAAGGAGGGGGGTACTGTAATGGAAAGTGAGGAACTTACCCCACGGGACATCCAAGATGGAGACCTCCTGCTCCACCATGCGGTTCTTCCTGGTCGTAATATGACTGCGTCTGGAACGTGTCGCCCCAGGATTGGTCGCCCGCGACGGAATGGACGCCGGCGTCAGAATGTGCGTCGGCGTCAGGACGCCAATGTGAGGACGCCGGCGCCGGCGTCATGACGTCACCGCGTCAAGTTTTGGCGCCAACCTTGGACTATTTATTCTCAATTGCCCTTTCTGTCCTTGCCCAATTATAGGTCTATCTCGTATAGTTCCTGGGTGCAATTTCTTGTTATTCTGATTTTCCGTGTACCGACTTCTGCTTGTGTAACGATTCTGATCCTTGCTGCCTGTATTGACCATTTGCCTGATTACCACTATTCTCCTGATAAATCCTTTTGTACCGCGAACTTGGTGTTGTTGTCTCCTTCTTGGTCCACACTACAAACAGAGCCTTCGGGCCTTGACACAAACAGAGCCTCCTGTAGGCTGTTAGTTCATGCTTGTGTTACTGTTACGATTGATATCCCAAACCCAGAACAAACTTCAAGGTCCTGGTCGTGGCTCAGTCTTCCACCTATAACAACCACCTTTCGCTTTGCGAGGAGCCCTCCAATATTTGGGTGCCGCCAGGTCTTCGCATGAGAGGACCAGGGAGCGAGGGGCAGGCAAGGGAACTGCTCGTCGTACAGGAACAGAGAACAGGAAGCGTAGTCGGGGGTCACATACCAGGTCAAAACCAAACAAGAGAGGCAGTACAGATTCAGTAAGCTAGAGAATAGTCGGGGTCACAATATCGCAGTACTAGGGAAAAAACCAAGAGAGTAGTCAAAATGAACAATGATCAGGACAGGCAGCAGACTAGACAAAAACAGGAACAGTCAGTGTCAGCGACAAGTCAATATACAGAGAATAATGCACCCAGGAACTTAGAAAAGACCTTTCACACTGGGCAATGAGAATTAGCACAAGGCCCCTTTAAATATTTAAACCTTGCACAAAAATGCGATGATGTCATGACGCCCGATGCAAAAACCCGGAAGCGAGCAGCCACACGCGCCCTAGGAGAAGTGCACATTGGATTGCAAAGATCATCACTGCAAGTGTCCCCGTGGGCCCCTGGAAACCACTAGACCACCAGGGTGAGTTCTTACAGTTAGGGGGTTATTTATCAAATTGATCGAATTGATCTCAGTATTTTCTGCTACAAACTCAGATCAAATCTGCTCTTTTTTTTACGCTTATTTATTACATTTTCCCGAAAATTTGCTTTGTGGGAAAAAAAATCAGGTTTTCATGATTTTTCTCTGTTTTTTTTTATCCGTTTTTAACATTTTTTCAGATTTTTCACCTGAAAACTCCGATTTTTGTCCGAAAACTTTGGGGTATTGCACGAAACCGAGCGCACATCAAAAAATTATTATTATTATTACTTTTCCCATTGACATATATGCAACCTCGACAGGTCTGAAATGCCGGATTTTCTGATTCAGACTTTTCCATCCTCGAGGTTTAATAAATTCCAAAAAATTTGTGATTTATTTAAAAGTCCAATTTAATAAAAAAAAATCTTGTGGTTTTTGCATTCAGAGTTTAGTTAATAACCCCCTTACTCTTCAACTTCTTTTTACATTTGAAAGTGGCTCATGGGTAAAAACAGGTTGGGTATCCCTGTTCTAAGGGAATACCATCCAATGTGTAGCATCTGATCAGTTTCTTATAACTGCAATGAGGAGTTTAGTAGGTTATGTCTTAGTTCTTTATGTACAGGTGTGAATAGTACAATTACACATTAAAACAAAAAAATACCACTATAAATAAGAATTTTAGGGAAGGTACTAGTGATGTCATATTTATTCGCCAGGTAAGGCAAATTTTTCCGCCTGTGAATCGTTTTGCGAAACTGCTGCGAAAATTTGCTGCAACCAAAATGTCACTTGTGTAAAAATCGTCGTGCGTCAAAATAATTTTGATGTTAATGACTTTGGACAGAAAAGTCGCACGTGTAAAAATTGTCGACCACATAAAAATTGTCGACCACATAAAAATTTTCAACCACATAAAATTGTCTTCAATGCGTTTTGCGTTTTTTTTTTCACCACTTCATGAATTTTTTCTGCGTTTCTCGAATTTTTCAGCAAAGCGAAATGGACAGAATTACCCATCACTGGAAGGTACAGATGACCAGGAGGAATGGCTAGTCTTCTGCATTTGGCACCACCTAAATTTGCCCTACTTTAATTGGATGACATTAAATACTTGTTTAAGTGATGCTTATCTTACAACAGCTTGTTTTACATTGCCTTTTCCTAGCTAGAATTATATATTTATCCGGAAAACCCCAGGTCCCGAGCATTCTGCATAATAGGTCCCACATTAAAGTGCAGATTGTAGTGTATATGTACAATTACAGTTCAGTTTTTCCAGGGGCAGCTGCCAATTTGTTCACCATGTTATAAGTTAATTAATAATAAAAGAGCCAGAATCACAAACAGAACTGTCATTATGACAGAATAACAGCTAGTAAATTAACTGGCTATTAAGTGATTTGATTTATTTTTATTCCTACATTTACTGAATAAATACGCTTATTAATACTCTAGAGATGGTGTATATTTATCCACTGAAGATTGGAAGACGTGCTGTCGGTATATGGAAAAAAAAGATCATGAAAAGATCATTCATACAACCATTTTACAGTGTCAATGCCCTGGGACAGTGCCTGGCAGATGGAGTGGAATTGGCTCTGGCTTCACTAACATGTTTTATGATCTGTAGGGGAATGAACAGTGGTGTAACTATGGAGGAAGCAGGGGGGCGGGGCAAAGGGGGGCCCAGACTCGGGATCTGCTTCCTCTATAGCTGACGAGGACCCCTCCCCCTTCCCCAGCAGCACTCTTACAAGCTGCAGGGAAGCAGAGCACAAGACGGTTTTGGGTGGAGATTTGGTGGAGTTGGACAGGGAGTGGGCGGAGGTAGGAAGTAGGCAGGAAGTATAGCCTCCAAAAAAGGATTAATTATATCTTAGTTGAGATTCAGTACACATTACTGTTTTATTAATACAGAGAAAATATAGAGGAAATCTTTTTTAAAAATTTGGATTAATTGAATGAAATTGAGTCTATGGGAGATGGCCTTCCCATAATTTGGGACTTTGTGGACAACGGCTTTCCTGATAATGGATCCCGTACCTGTATATCTTGGCCATGGGTGTTTCTCTAACCTGCTCTTAATTAATCCTCACACCCAACATCCTTGTCCTCACTTTTGTAGTTTATATATTATCTTATTGGCTAGTTGAGTGCAAGAAAAGGTGTAAGACACGCCGGGAGATCTTCCGGTATTCTTTCCTCCCGGCGCGTCTCTGCTCATCTGAAGAGGCTCAGTTGTCCGGCACTGACATCATGCATTTTGCACTGACGATCATGTCTTGATGCCGAGCGTCATGCAGATTTTGAATTTTGGCCCCAAGTTTCCTGTAAAAAGCCAATTCTCCATTTTGAAAGTGCCCAAGCTGGCTTCTGTTTTCAGATCCTGCCAAATTGTTTACTCTGTGTTTGAATTCCTGGTTTTGGACTCCTGCCTGATTTTTGGCTTCGATTCCTGTGCCTGCCTTGACCCTTTTGCCCGATCTTCACCTACGCCTTGACTAATCCCTTGTCAGTACCTCGTTTTTTGGACTTTTTACAACATTACGCATCTACTCCTTGCAGATTCTGCAGTAGAAAGCCCAGGGCCCCAAAAGGGCGTTGGTGAACACCTGAATCCACAGGGGTGCCCTGTGCATCTGAGTGTAATCTTCGCTTTTAAAGGTTCCAACTAACTAGTACGTTACAAAAGGTTTCTCCACCCTTCCTAGCCTTATGGCAATACTTTATAGATCAGGCATAGGATTTAATATGCCCCCTCAGAGATTTTACAACTGCATCTCTCATCTTTCCTCAAGCTGCTCGGGTGATGTAGGGTTCGTCTGCAACACATGTAGGATATGCCTAATCCAGTTCCAAAGAACGGTTGAAAGTAGCTTTTTAGAGAGGTCCAGATTCAATTTGAAGTAGGGATGCACCAAATCCAGGATTCAGTTCAGGATTCCACCAGGATTCTGCCTTTTTCAGCAGGATTCGGATTCTTCTACCCGGCTGAACCGAATACAAATCCTAATTTGCACATGCAAATTAGGGTCAGGGAGATAAATCGTGTGACTTTTTGTCATAAAAAAAGGAAGTAAATATTTTTTTGCCTTTCCACCCCTAATTTGCATATGCAAATTAAGATTTGGATTTGGTTCAGTATTTGGCCGAATCTTTCACAAAGGATTCGGGAGTTCGGCCGAATCCAAAATAGTGGATTCGGTGCATCCCTAATTTGAAGATAACATTTTATCTACTAATCTAATTTCAGAATTTCCTAAACTCTTCAAATAAGTGTATGAATGATGAAGCATGACATAAGGTGTTAGCTATTTGATAAGAAGAAAAAAACTCTAATCTAATTGTTTAGGCCAAGCAACTGCAATAGAAGTCTTTAGGGAAATTAGGAATTCATTAATAGACATGTTCTTGGAAAAATTAATCTGGTCCAAACAACCAGATTTAGTTCCCTGAGAAAAATCTTATCTCATGGTTGTGGAAACTCCACTGAAGTCATAGGTAAGATTCACTACTGAACTAAGTCTATGAAGATCTCCATTCACCCATGTCATGGTATAATGTATCTAGTAGAAGTAAATCTAGAGCAATCGGACTTGCTGTGGAATCATTGAAGAAAATGTTTCACTACTCATCTAAATAGCTTCTTCAGTTCATCAAGCTTTTTGGATGAGTAGTGAAATGTCTTCAGTGACTAATCAGAAAGTTATTCTAGATTAGACTAGATTTTTCTCCTTAAGTTCAATGTGGCCCAAAGCAGCTTGTGTGTTTGTGCAATAGTCTTCCCTTTCAGATGTGCAGTAGCCTCTCTCAGTGGCATCTGGAAGAGAGGGAATTTGAAATGAAATGTAGCGGAATAAGTCTTGAAAATTCATCAACGTTAAATAGCAAGGATCACCATATGGGTTTATGAAGACTATGATGTGGGTTGATCTGGTGGTTAAGCAATTGTTTGTACCTAAATTATCTGTTTTTGAAAATGCAGGGTCTGTGAATGTGTATTGACCAATCCCTTTTTTGTGCCTCATCAGAAATTTTGGCCAGCTCAGAGGCAATTTCTTTGTCTTTTAATTACTGTAGCCTTGGAGGGCTTGCACAATCCCCATGAAGGTAGCAGAGGTGGAAACGAATTTAGATACAGCTCACATTTCTCTTTCCTTCAGGAAAGGGAATAACATGAACATCTATGGGTTTAACCAAGCACCACCTCAATCCCATGACTATATCATAGGTTACTTTCCTTTGTATTGGGAGAATAACAGCAGAAGCTTATGTCTACCACTTCAAATATAGTAGAATCTTCTGCTTGACAGTGGCTCCATATAAGAGTCAGAAGTGCAAGAAGAGTGTGTCTGACTTGGCTCAGTTATATTGACTTGAGATGGTTGCAGCCTAGTAGTGATGGGTGAATAAATTCACCAGACATTGCAAATTTACACGTTTTGCTGCAAGCAAATTAATTTGCAAAACTGCGGCGACATTTCGCTGGCAAAAAATCCGCTGCATCAAAAAAAATTGGCACGTCACGTCTCAAAATAATTCGGACGCCCATTGACTTTAATGCATTTGGACCAAATAGTCACTTATATAAGTGTCAAAATTATTTTGGTGCCCATTGACTTCAATGCGTTTCGCACATTTTTCACCAGCACAGATTCGCCCATCACTACAGCCCAGCATTCTCTCAAAACAGTAACGAAATAATAATTGCAGACAAGTCTTGTGCAGCCTGACAAGTCATATAATAATTGGTATTATTTTATCATTGTCTTCATTTTTACATAGAGCTACTGATATTCAATAGACGTCTATGCTAAGTTATTCAGATACAGTGACTCCATGCCCCACGCATCTTCCCAAGTTTGGTGGAACCTTCCCAAGATTGGTGGGACAATTAGACAATGTTATTGTATATCATGGGTATGGATCCATTATCCAGAAATCCGTTATCCAGCAAGTTCCGAATTATATAATTTTCATTCACATTTCTCATTGTGTAATTGTGACACAATGGCTATAATCCATGATCCTGATCCGACCCTGGCTATTCCGTTGCTTTGTCTGATACCCAAACTGGTACATCTATGGGTTTATCCAAGGACCATCTCAATCCCATGGCTATATCTTAGGTTACTTTCCTTTTTATTGGAAGAATAACAGCAAAAGTTCAAATATAATAACATATTTTGCTCGGCATTGGCTCATATAAGAGACATAAGTGCATCTCAGGTTCACTTACAGATCACTTAGTGTTACATTCCGTTCTATTTCCCTTGTCGGCACCAGACTGTCTACACGATGATGGTTTCAGATTGATCCATTCTTTGGAGGAGGTTGCCTAGCAACGGACATTCTCATCCTTCCTGTCATCCTATGGGGGGATTTCCCTGCATTGCATCTTAAATGAATCTAAATATAAATATTGGTGGCTTAGGGAAAGGACAGATGGGATCAGATTCATTTAGACTCTGCTCAGACGATGATGTAACTGCCGGATGGCAATTTCCCTCGTCTGTTCGATACTTCAGACTCACGTCTTGGGTAATTGGTGTAAATAACAATAACATGAAAGAATTATACAGAGTTGAACGTTCTGTATAATTTCTTTGGCTTGCCACAATATACTGATACAATCATGTCCATACCTGCAAGAAGAATGTGTCTGCCTTGGCTCATTTATATTGACTTGAGATGACTACAGCCCAGCATTTACTCAAAACAGTCAGCAAATAATAATTGCAGACAAGTCTTGTGCAGCCTGACAAGTCATATAATTATTGGTATTATTTTATCATTGTCTTCATTTTTACATAGAGCTACTGATATTCAACAGACGTCTATGCTAAGTTATTCAGATACAGTGACTCCATGCCCCAGGCATCTTCCCATCCAAGTTTGGTTAGTGGGACAAGGAGACAACGTTATTGTGTATCATGGGTATTGGATCCGTTATACAGAAACCTATTCTGCAGAAAGCTAAGAACTATAGAATGACCATGTCCCATAGACTCCATCATAAACAAATAATTCAGATTTTTAAAAATGATTTCCTTTTTCAATGTAATAATAAAACCATGTACTTAATCCTGAGATATAATGAATCCTTATTGGAGGCATAAAAATTTAATTTATGTTTAAATGATTTTTTGGTAGAAATATGGTATGGAGAACCAAATTACGGAAAGATCCCTCAACCCGGAAAACCACAAGTGGGACATTCACTAAAAATCATAGTTGCGCTTCGCCGCACTTCGCCAGGCGTATTTTCGCCAGCGCTCTGCAAATTAACTAAAATCCGAAGTTGCACTCAGGGGTAGCGTGTGGTTTCGAAGTAAGTATTAGTAGCAGCACTACACAAGCCTGGGAAACCTGGGAGCCCCAAAAATTTTTTTGTCTGTTTCAGCCTATCACCCATAATAAAGAAAAAACGCCAGCGTTTTTTGGGACTTAGAAAATTTTTTTTTGCGCGCGTTAGTGAATTTGCGTAGTTACGTCCATTGCGCAAATTCGCCAGGCGTAAAGGTGCGAAGTTTCACTAGCAAAGTTACGCCAGCGTCCATTAGTGAATTTGCGAAGTAACGAAAATGCCCAACGCTAGCGAATTCACGCTAGCGTTGGGCGCTTCGGCTCTTAGTGAATTTGCTAGTGAAGTCCGGAGCATACTGGATAACAGATCCCAGTTCTCCGGTGCATTTCTGTACAGAGTAAGAGGTGTCAACTATTAATGCACATTTCATATAGCATAACACATACAAGTTCAAGGGAGAAGTAGGAAGAATTTAACAGAAGATGAGATGTGAGATGAGTACGACTTGTTTAGTACAGTAGATATCTATATTTAGGAATGTAGTATTATAGATAAGGGAATATTTTGAGTCTATGACTAAATGCCCTGTGGGCACGAAACGCGTAATGCCTTTCATGATGCTATAAATAAAGATTTTTTTTTACTTATCACCTGTTTTGTGGGTTTCCGGTGTGTCTGATACCCAATTTTCCTTTATGCCGTAACGGTGTGTCTATTCCCTGAAGCTAAGGGACTGGGGTGAGCACCTGGACTACTGTATATACATTTCTGAGTTTCGGCCTCTTATGTGAAAATCACTAACAAATGTTTTTTTTTTTTTTTTTTGCTTCTATGTATTTGCATCTAAAGCAAGAAAAAACACTACCGAATCCATGGTTTTTGGGATTCATATCACAAATCTTTCACGGAGGATTTGGCCAAATCCCACATTGAATCTGAATGCTAATTTGCATAGGCAAATAAGGGCTAAACCACACAGGAGATTTTGTAGGATGGTGTTGGATCAACAACACGTATCGGTCAGTCACGTATAGTATAGTCGTATAGTCGCATGGGTGCAAATATAATGTGAGACAAAAATCTGATGTGTTTTTCTATCAGACGTGACACATCTGTCTGACGGGAACACTGCATGTAGCCTCTTCATCCAATGGGATGAAATCTAATGGTGTCTGGCCGCCTCTTTTTTCTCATTGAAATACATTGTTGGATGTAGATTAACAAACAAAACCATCTGACTTTATCTGATCCAACTTAACTTTACAAGGGGTTCCATTAAAAAGGGGTTGTAAATTCATCTAGTGCTTTTGAATGCAATCACAGAAAGGGTAAGCAAGGGAATGGTGGCATGGGTATGGTGGCATGGGAGCTTGGTTGCCTCATGGGTTGTTGCTTCAGAAAAGGGAAGTCCGGCACAGCTTGATGCTGGCTGAGGGCTCATGACTGGGGGGTGGGACAAAGCTGCCGACTAGGGGTTGGTAGTTGGGGTTTAGTTGCTAGTGTTGGGGATGTAGTTGAGTTAATTTAAATCAGTGATCCCCAACCAGTAGCTCGTGAGCAACATGTTGCTCCCGAACCCCTTGGATGTTGCTCCCAGTGGCTTCAAAGTAGGTGCTTAATTTTGAATTCCTGGCTTGGAGGCACATTTTGGTTGCATAAAAACCAGTTGTATTGCCAAATAGAGCTTTCTGTAGGTTGCCAGTTCACATAGGGACTACCAAATAGCCAATCACAGCCCTTCGTTGGCATCCTTAGTAGTGATGGGCGAATTTATTGGCCAGGCGCGAATTCGCAGCGAATTTGCGCGATTCGCCGCCAGCGAATAAATTCGCGAAACTCCCGCGAAAATTCTCGTAAAAAATTCGCCGGCGTCAAAAATTTTTTTTCGAAAAACGGACGCCGGCGTCAAAAACGGGCGCCGGTGTCGGAAAAACGGGCGCCGGCGTCAAAAACGAGACGCCGGCGCCGTTACGCAAATTTTTCGCCGTTTCGCGAATTTCGCGCGAAATTCGCGAATTTTTCAGCGAAGCGAAACGGCGCAAATTCGCCCATCACTAATCCTTAGGAACTATTTTCATGCTTATGTTGCTCCTCAACCCTTCTTACATTTAAATGTGGCTCACGGGTGAAAAAGGTTGGGGATCCCTGATTTAAATCAATAGCAGTGAGGGAGGGTATCCATTTTGGATAGAGAAATAGGAGTCCCAACCACCCTCCATTAGGGTTTGTGCTAGTTGTCACAATGGTGGCCAATGGCAGTGGGATATGGGTTAAGTTAAAAAGGAGAGTATTTGGGGCTCATAGTGTGGTAGAGTTCAGGGTTAATGGTCTGTTGTCACATCTGGGTGGCAGGTCCCTGGCAATGTTGATGGTTGGCAGTGCTGTGTTTACCAAGTCCCAAGTTGGCAGTGGGACTTGGTTGGTTTCCTCTTTAAAGCAAACCTATACCCCTCAAACAATGTAGGTCTCTATAAAAAGATATTGCATAAAACAGCTCATATGTAAAATTCTGCTTCATGTAAATAAACCATTTTCATAATAATATACTTTTTTAGTAGAATGTGCCATTGGGTAATCATAAAGAAAAAATTGCCATTTTAAAAAATAAGGGCCGCCTTCTGGGATCATAGGATTCACTATGCAAACAAACCATACATGTTAGGTCACATGAGCCAATTAACAGATAGAGTTCTGTCTTCCACACTTCTTCCTGTTACAGTTAGAGCTGAGGTATTTCTGGTCAGGTGATCTCTGAGGCAGCACACAGACACCACAATATGGTGGCTCAAGGCAAGAGATGTAAAAGGACAATATTTACTTAATTATACAGTATATACCAGTTTGGTAAGATTCTTTAATATGCCACTTAATATGATATAAACTATCTGTTGATCAAGTATTCATTTTGGGGGTATAGTTTTGCTTTAAGAGCATGGGTCTCTGGGAGGTGTTGGTTGAGGCATGCAATCCAACGTACCCACCAAGCTGGAGAGCACTGGTACGATTGACATGCAGGTATTGTTGGTCCATTGCCAGGGACCTTGCAGCTGTTAATTGTACTGTTGTGTTTATGTTATGTCTTTGTGAATATTTATTGTGAGAAAACTGTTTTTATGTAGTTGTTATTTGTTATTTATATTTCTCTAATAAAGCTGTGGCCAAAAAAAAAAAACGAACGGAAAAAGGGTGGTGGAAAAAGTGGTGTTTATTTCTAGGCCGGTGGTTGAAGGGAAAGCGAGGCAGGTATTTGGTCAAGTTCCTATTTATAGCTTGTAAGACGAGCACTATAAACAAAGTGGTTACCAGCAGCTAATTCATTTCTTCCCTTTTCTCTTTTACTTTTCTCTGGGTCAATGAGATAATTATACAGTTTTATATCAGTTTTATATCAGCCAATGTACCTTAGTTTTCTACAGATAAATGTGGGGCCACAGTTATGGTGTGGTACATCAAGGGATTCCTTTATAGGTTTTCCTTTAACTTATTTTGGCTAATAAATGATGACGCCATTGCATCAGAGTTTGACTGGTTCCTTTGCTTGGTAGGCAGACCACACATGCACCAATGATAATAGCCTTTGATTCAAACTGCATGGGATGTTTATAACCATCTTAAAATGTTTTTTGTAAGCAGAAAAGTACCATATAGGATTCAGATAATTACTTATTTTTGGGTGGTGGCACATGCTGCTACTTGGGGAGATTAGTCGCTCAGAGACAAATTGCCTCTTCTTCGGGCAACTAATTTCCCTGAAATGCCTTCCCACTGGCTAGAAAGTAAATGGGCAGCGGAATGGCTCTCGGATCCAGAGCAGGCAGGCGTCCTAGGCAACCTGGGCCAATGTGATGCCGGCTGAGCATGTGCATGCGCAAGTTGACGCCGGCGTGCATGTACAAGTTGACGCTGGCATGCATGCACGTGTTAACGCTGGCGAAGTGCCAATCACCGTGCAGGAAGACCGGGAGTGACGGGAAAAGACATTGGGTAGGGACAGAGCAGGTACGTGCCTGGTGCCCCCCCAGCTTTGCGTCCTAGGCACGTACCTACTCTGCCTACCCCTAGTACCGGACCTGCTCGGATCGCTTAGGTTTTCCAAAGTCCCCAGAACTTTCATCGTGAGCTAAATCTGCCTAATTTATTCTCTTAGACTGAGCTCTAACAGTTGCTATTTCTATTGCTGTCTAAATACCTAGTTCACAGGGTCCCTGTTTCCCGATATAAACTAAAGGGGTAGTTTTAGGGCACTCTTCTTTACCTGAGCCTTGTTGTCCCAGGCTCCCCAGCAGACTTAAGGTAGATATACACGATAATTATTGTTTTTTAAACAATCAGTGAGTGAATATTTCCCCTATATGCCCACTAACGGAGGGCGATATCGGGTTAATTCAATCATTCGGCCCTAGGGCCGAAGAATTGGATAATAAGAAAGGAAATGGGTGCCGACAGGTCGTAGGACCTCATCAACTAGCCGATGCGTTCCTTGATCGTAAGAAAAATCAAACCTGCCCGATCTATATCAGGCCAATTTTTGGACTGATATCGATCAGGCGGACACGTCGGAAGCCCCCGACAGGGGACCAATATCAGCAGCTTTAATGTACCCGTATATGGTCTCTATTAGACCCTGTTCAGTAGGTGGAGGACATAGAAGAAGATCTATGAGCTTCCAGTCGCTATATAAAACATGAACAGTTAACATTCATAATCAACATGAATCAATAGGGTAAAATCTACCCCACCCAGGTATCTAGGTGATAGGGGTTGGGGAATAGCAAATAGAGGGAATATCAGAGTAGTGGGGGAATTCCCAAACCATTAAGGATTTAAACCTATTGACACTACAATAGAGAGAATCCAGAGAAGATCAGCTAAACTAATAATGGGGTTGGAAGGTCTCATTAGTGATTAAAGGGTTTGTTCACCTTTGAGTTAACTGTTAGTATGATGTAGAGAGTGATATTCTGAAACAATTTACAATAGGTTTTCATTTTTTATGATTTGTGGTTTTTGACTTATTTAGCTTTTTATTCGGCAGCTCTCCGATTTGCAATTTCAGTAGTCTGGTTGCTAGAGTCCAAATTACCCTAGCAACCAAGTATTGATTTGAATAAGAGACTGGGATATGAATATGAGAGAACCTGATTAGAAAGATGAGTAATAAAAAGTAGCAAGAACAATAAATTTGGTGCCGTACAGAACATTTGTTTTTTAGATGGGAAGGGTCAGAAGAAAAAGGCAAATAACTCATAACGTATAACATATAAATAATGAAGACCAATTGCAAAGTTATCAGGAATTGGGCATTCTATCACATACTGAAAGTTACATCAAAGGTGAACCACCACTTTAAGGGCAGTCAAGTTTAAAGGACAAATAAATATGCTAGGCACCCCAGTGTATTAAATGGGTAACTTTTTTTCCTTATTTGGAAAGCAATTTCACCAGTCTGGCCATGTTTTTAGTATATTCCAGTGTTTCCTTGTGGCATTGTCACCTTAAGCATGCTCAGTATAGTAAAACTGGAAAACGTTACTATTGTGTGTATGCACAGACCTGCAAGTCTGAAGAAGTTTAAAAGAGCATCAGGAAAAATACTGAAAAGTTGGTCATGACTAGGTGAGAAAGATCCCCAGACGGGTGCACGTTTTTCCAAACAGAAGCACCAGTCCATGGTATAAAAACCTTTTAATACACCAGGGAGGTGCCTAATATATTCGTACTTCTTGCCTCAGTGGTTCAGTTGCTTTCTATGGTTTTCTATAAGTCAAACTATCTTCAGATACCTACAGAACTGGAGATGACTTTCATGCTTGCTTGTTTTTATACACGGCTATTTATAAAATAAACCCATTAAACATTCATTTATTTGCAGTTCTTTCAAACCCTCTTGATATTTGTCATAACATAATCCTGAGAAACAAGCCAGTACCCAGCGGAAATATATTTGTGGGTTATTTACACAATGTGGATCCTGTGACGGAGAAGTTAATGGAATTATTGTGATGTTTTAAGGCTCTGTTCCCTTCACCTGACTGCGGCTGATTTTTATTTATCCTCACATTGTGAGCCATTCTTTCTTTAGCAGCGTGTGAGTGGAATGTCTTATACCGGCTTCTGATTGATCTTACATAAAGCATCTACTGTGACTCATACATTATTGCTTCCAGATCTGCTGATAACTTACATTATTTAGTGTGAAAAGCATAGAGGAGTGAAACGAGGGAGCACATTCTGGCACGTACAGCAGAAGAGGGGATAAGAGACAGCGGCCACAGGAAACTCTAATGAGTTACACAGACTGTGTGACTCAACATCTTGATTGGAAGAATGGCCCTGAATGACATTGTTTTTGCAGCAAAAACTGTGGAGGAGGAATAAATTATTGATACTGCTATTTGCAGACCGGTGGGAAAGAGAACTTGAAAAGGTGAGAAGGGAAATGCATTTTGTTCCCAATTGTCACACGATGGCTTCTCACTGTCCTTGTAACGTATACATTATTAAAACATAAAACATTTGCAGAAGATCTAGTAAAAGGAATATATTGCAGAGAAAATAGTGTCTGAAAAGAGTTTCCGGTTTTACACACTGTTTTTTGGTTCTGGCTAGTGATGGTGAACAAATTCGCCTGGCACGAATTTGTTGCGAATTTCCGTGCTTCGCTGCCGGTGAATAAATTTGCGAATGTCCTGTGAAATTTCACCGGCATCAAATTTTTTTCAACACTATTCGGACACCCATTGACTTTAACACCAGCGTCGGCTTGGACATGGGTGTCAATTTCCAATTTTAAACATTTTGCGTGCAAATGTCAGATTTTCATGATTTTTTTGTGAAAATGTCAGATTTTCATGAATTTTTCATGAAAATGTCCAAATTTCAAGATTTTTTCATGAAACTTTCCGATTTCACGATTTTCCCATGAATTTCTCGCCATTTTGCGAATTTCATGAATTTTGCTAATTTTTAGGCAAAGCTAAACGGGATAAATTCGCCCATCACTAGTTCTGGCTTCCATATTGGATCACATCCCCCATCCCCATGCTCCATGTTGTATTGCCCAAGCTCTCTCGCTTCTTTGCAGAATATTATATCACAGTCTCCCATGCAAATGTTTATTTAACAGCATTCTTTTTGAGCTTCATTTTTCTTTCTTCAAAGGAGAATTCAACCCCTTATTAAAAAAAAACCCTAACCCCCTTCGGTAATCTTAGAATGAGACCAGCATATCGGCACATGCGCAGTTGGAGCAATTTGCCAGTTCGCGACAACTGCGCATGCACCTATATTGATGTAAATTGCCGAAGCACCGGAAGAAGACACAAAGACAGGTAGATGGCTGCCGTGAACTGCGATCCCTGAATCTGCTCCGAGGGGAAAGTAAAAAGTTAGGGACATTTCCCTGGGGTAGCAGCTAGACTGGTGGAGAGGAGGGAGGGAGGTCTATGTAGGGCAGGGAGGTAGGGTTTTTTTTTAATAAGGGGTTGAATTCTCCTTTAATCGTTGATTAGCCTGGTTTACTCCATAGCCAGTTCTATTTGATTGTAGAAGGTGGGGAAAGAGCTGGGGAATCAAAGGCAGGAAGTATAGGTCAACAGAGGGAAGTGGTAGAGTATGCCTAGAGCAGATTGTATTACAGGTATGGAACCGGTTATCCAAAATGCTTGGGACCTTAAATTTTTTTGGATAAGGAATTTCTCCATAATTTGGATTTCCATAATTTAAGATGACTATAAAATAATTTAAACATTAAGGGGGTTATTTACCAAAATCCGAATTTTTCTGATTATTTAATTTAAAAAAGTCTGATCAAACTAGAATCTACTAGTTGACCTGAAAAAAAAGCTAGATTTATTTGGATCAGGGGAAAACTAGATAAAACAGAGCGAAAACCCGAATATTTCAGATTTTTTTTCCTGAATTGTTTGATTTTTTGGGGCTGTTTCCCAAAATCGCAGAATTTTTCAGATTTTTGCCCAAAGAGCCCAAATATGAGGATATTAGAAGTAATCCTGGAGTTCCTTCAGGCTCGTGCTTTTATATGGTCATGCAACTCCTCGGTGACTTACTGTATAATATCCTTATATTTTACAATAAGGGGTACTTTATTCACTATATTATGCCAGAGAATAGAATTTTTTTTGTCTAAGTTAAACCCTCCAATGTAGAACAAAGGGAAATTTCTTCTGGACTGAGTTGCTCCTTTTGCTACCTAATAATTAAAATGAATCCATTCAATTCGGTGTATGTTTATCTGTTATTTTTAGAAGGTATTATTGTGTATAGCTTGTTCTCTGAGCTGAACTAACACGCTAGCGGGGTTGCAGCCGAGCTTCTCCTTGACAAATGACTAAGCAACCACAAAACATTCTAATAAGTAGTTGACTTTATGTCACCGGAAATATTACTGAAGCTGTATATGAAGTTTACCTTTCTATAGGGTATAATTAAGTGCACTCGCTTGATGGTCAGGAAGCTTTGTTCTGAGTCAGTAACAAATACATTCATCTGTCAGTTATGTGTGGCCTCCTGAGAAGCGGAAAAATATGATGAATAAATTCCATTTTGAACTCCGGCGATGCTGACAGTTAAGCTGCTAAATTTGGCATTACAGCTGTTGTGCTTTGCAGGTCTATTTAACTTTGTTTTTCCAACTATGTTTCTACATATATAGTATCTAAAGGGTATAAATAATGAAATTGATGCGTTCTAGAATGACGCACATAGACAGAGGCCAATTCTTGTGTTTGGGGAGGCCAATGAAGACATCTTCTACTCATACATATGAAGTATAAGCGACGCTTTTATTATTACAGAAAAAAAGGAAATCATATTGATATGTTGAATTACTTGATTAAAATGGAGTCCATGGGGCAAATCTACTTACCTCCAAAATTGCACCAGTGACGGCTTCGCTGACAGCGCAACACTTCCCCAGGCGTAGATTCGCCAGGACAATGCTAGTTCACGAAAAGCTGAAGTTGCGTCCAGGATTCCGAAGTTGCGCTAGCGATAATAAGATAAGCAGTTTGAAGTTACGCTAGCGATGCCTAATTAGTTAAGTTAAAGTTGAATGGACGTATATGTTGCAGCAAATACATTACATTACACAAGAGTTGTTATATTGCTCTACACATGAGCCCACTGTATAGTTTAGGTGCCATATGTTAGGAAATGTAGGGGGGAAGGAGGGAACCCAAAAAAAATTTTACGATCTTTTTCAGCCTTTTCAGCGTTTTTTGGGACTTAGAAAAATTTTCAACTTTTTTTTTGAGGAACTCCTATCTACTCTATTGCACTTCGCCTGGTCTGAGGTGGCGAAGGCAAGTCTGTCGCAAGAGGTAACGTTCAGTAAAATCCGCATCTTGGTGAATTTGAATAGTTACGTCCATTCGCCAGAGCGCAAATTCGTCTGGCGTTAGAGTGCAAAGTAGCTCTAGAGTCCATCTCCTTCGCTAGTGAATTTATGCCAGCGCCCGTTAGTAAATCGGCGAATTTCCGAAATGACGTCACATTAGAGAATTTTCGCCAGCGTTAGTCACTTCGCCCTTTAGTAAATTTGCCCCCATGGGAGGTGACCTTCCTGTGATCCAGAGCTTTCTGGATCACAGGTTTCCTGATAACGGATCCCATAGCTGCATAATATAAATTCAAAGCTATAAAAATATATCAAAGATTGAATTTATGGTGTTCAAATGAATTTTCTGCAAAGCCAAAGCATGTCTGCCTTCAATGTGTTTTATAGGGGATTAATAGATATTAAAGAAACACTTTCAAAATGCAGCAAGCCTATGGCAGGTTTAATAAAGCCTTTCATATTTCACACGTAAGGTAAGACAAATATGTCCTTTTAAACAATTTAAGGATCACCAGCTTCGCTTATTAACATTCTTTCCCTTTGATGACAATATGGTCATGGTCTTTCATACCTGTTACAACAATCATGTATTTGTTAACTTCATTTGAACAGAATGTTTCAATTTGTTTGCAGCATTTTCCAATTTGCCGACCTACTAAAAGTTGCACATCCATTCCCTCAGCTGCCCTTCAAGTAATCAATCGAGTGCGCTAACGAATTCGCCAACCATGAAAGCTGCCATTGGAGCTGATCGCCCAGTGCAACAACTGCATGAATTTTAGCCTAAACAAACAATGTAACAATTCATACGCACAAATGATTAATCATGTAAAACAATGGGATGTGTCAGAGCCTTAAAGCAAGAATTCCATCAAAGACGTTTTCCAAGGTTGTAGAAAAGCTACCGGGAGGCTATAATTAGATTGTATGTTTGCTTTTGTTGGCTTATAGATTTTATTTGTAGATCAGTTCCAGTCACGTTTAATAGGAAAGGCTCTTGTGCCGGATATAAATGAATCAGGGAGACATGGACTGGGAGTAATATTTCATCTACTCTAACTCATGGGCTTTGCTACAGGGTGAAAAATTCCTGAATCATAAAGTCAATAGTTCTTCATAAGACCGATATTTAAGGTGATAATGACGATTTTGGGGGTTATTTATTAAAGGGCACCTGTTAGGTAAAAAGGTTATCCACAACCAAAGGTGAGGGCTAATAGAGCCCGCTCCCTCCCGGTGCGGATAGCGTAGTGCTGGCATTTAAAAAAAAACAAAAAAACGACTTTTATACCGAACAGGAATGCGGGCTCTATTAGCCTGCACCATTGGTTGGGGATAACATTTTTACTATAAAATCAGAATTTTTGGTGGGGGAAAAACCCAGAATTTTTCGAGATATGTTAAACTCTGAGGCTGCAAAAAGTCAGAATCCGAAAAATACTCCATCTTAAACTTGTAGAAGCCAATGGCAGAGTGCTAGACTCTGCTGCAATTTGAGCCAGGGACCCTTTGGTTTGTGGCTCAATACCTTAACCATTTGGCCAGCTGGGCAGCCTGCAGAGTTGCTCACTATATGTTACCTGGCCTCTGCGGCCCCAGCCCAGCAACAGTCCGATTGGTTGCAATCAGCCAATCAGGACTGACTATGCCCTATTTAAGGTCAGCCCTCCAAACACTCCTTGCCTGAGAATTTGGCTTCCCATCATAGCAGTGCGGCTACGGGTTCCTGTTCTGGTCTGCTTCCTAATTTGCCATATCTTGTCTTGCTTTGCCTTGTCTTGTCTGTACCCTTCCTTGTCTTGTCCCGTCTGACTCTGAACCTAGTCTTGTCTTTATCTGCCTTACCGTCCCCTTCCAGTTCTGCTCCGGTCCTGCTTTAAACCTTGATCTTTCCTTGCTTTAACCTTGCTGTGACCTTGCCCTGCTCAGCTTTCCTTGCTATTCTGAATCTTGCTCTGCTCCAAACCTGATCTTGCCTTGACCATGTCCTAATCCAGTCTGTTCCTGTCCTGACCTACACTCTCTTCATCCTGTTTAGTCCAGTCCTGATCTTCGCCCTCACCATCCTGTTCCACATCGCCTTCTTCAACCTGTTCCTGCTTTCCCTTAATGTGTTCCCTAGGCACATACAGCTCCTGCCTCAAGGCTCACCCTTCACTCAGCAGTCTCCACAGCGCCCCCTACCTAATCCTTGACACAGAGGTCCTATTTGCAATTTGAAGATGTTATTGCCTGTGCTGGGTTTCGTACTATAAGGCAAACATTTCGAGCTTTTCCCGACGATTTCTCAAAAAAATTGGACTGTACGGGCATCAAATCAGAACAATTTGGATTTTCACACAACAATTCAAAAAGTCACGGTTTTCGTGCTAAAATCTGAAGAATTTTTTTCATGGGTCATTATAATAAATAAGGCTAAATCGTGGATTCTAGTTTAATTGGAATTTTTTTTTATGAGTTAATCAGAAAAATTTGGATTTTAGTAAATAACCCCCTTTATGTCCTTACAGCACAGGTATTGGACCTATTGTCCAGAATTCTCAGGATCTGGGGTTTTCTGAATAAGGAGTCTTTCTGTAATTTGAATCTTCATACCTTAAGTCTACTAAAAAAATAATTTAAACACCAAATAAACCCAATAGAATTGATTTGCTTCCAATAAGGATTAATTATATCTCAGTTTGGATCAAATACAAGCTACCGTTTTATTATTACAGAGAAAATGCAAATCATTAGGGATGCACCGAATCCACTATTTTGGATTCGGCCGAACCCCCGAATCCTTTGTGAAAGATTTGGCCGAATACCGAACCGAATCCGAACCCTAATTTGCATATGCAAATTAGGGGTGGGAAGGGGAAAAAATTGTTACTTCCTTTTTTGTGACAAAAAGTCACGTGATTTCCCTCCCCACCCCTAAATTGCATATACAAATTAGGATTCGGATTCGGTTTGGCCGGGCTGAAGGATTCGGCTGAATCCGAATCCTACTGAAAAAGGCCGAATCCCGAACCGAATCCTGGATTCGGTGCATCCCTAGAAATCATATTTATAAATAAGAAATATTTGATTAATTGGACGTGCCAAATGTTGTGCATTAAGCCCACAATATGACAGAGTGGGGACACAGAATATCACATTGCTATAGCAACCTATAGCCATTGTCATTATAGCCACCAAGTGCCACATTTTTCTAAGAAACCTTTGAATCACAGCAGTAAAATGATCATTGTATTTGATACACATGTAGGTTTTATTATACTAATATTTTTTCCCCCCAGATAAGTGGCCTTTCAAATCAAATAAGTCACAAATAAGAATCATTCAAAAGAAAATATGGGACATGTCCTATTTCTGAGCCACCCCCCAGACTCCAGGCTTTGGCTTTTGGTGCTCCGCCCACACAGGACATATCGGGAGCCATTATTGTTTGTTATCAAAAGGTTTCCTTTGAGCAGCACCATCATCAATACTTTGGCAATTCAGCAAATAAAGCGCCTCTTCCTTTTAATGAATAATTCACTGGCAACATCCTTCATTTATTATCTACATGTAGGAGGTCCAAGGTAATTACATTATTCATAAATTACCACTCTCTTTTAAGCACACTGGAAAAGGCATTTTTTATAGAGTGCAAGTTTATTATTTTCGAGCCTTTGGGCTGTTATTAATCATACGCTTTCTGAAAAGGAACATCTTAATGGAAAGTACACTTCATAGCATAAAATAATTGAGTCTACTTTCCTTCTGCATTGATTTTCATATCATTTGCTTCAGAGGACTCCATGGAAGATCATAACATTTTCAAAGTGTTGTCGTTTTTTTCTCCTCTAATTTCGAGCGAATGGTTCCTAATAAATGGACTTTGCCGTTATTCAAAAACAAAACACTTTATTGCAACGCCACTGCGATAAAACCAATACAACAAAGGTGTTAACCACAAAACTGTGTCTGATGATGATGGTTAAAGTGATAGCAAATATTCCCACGCTACTGTATTTAGCTCATTGTTTTTTGAGAGTTTCCTATAGAACACAAAAAATAATGTTGTGTAGCAGAGCAATCAGTATTCATGGGGCTGAATGTGCAGCCTATGGAGTGTTTGAGCAATAGGTAGAGTGAATTACAAATCATAAGGGGAATCAAGTGGAAATTATTTTATTATTCAAATGTTTTGAATGATAAACATTGATAATTGAGAAGATGAAACTTTACTCTAGTTCAATAAATTCAGAATATAAAATATGACATTTTTAGCCACATTCATTTTTAGGGTTTATGGTTTAGTTCGAGGAACTATCGCGAACATGAAAATTTAATATAAGCGTCAGCATACAGAAATAAGAAACTTTGTAAATACAATCAATTAAATATATTGCATAATTTCAATAATCAACTTTTGTTTACTATTCCTCTCCCAGCATCTGTTTCTCTTTATTCTGTCTGTCATGCAGCAGTTATGTGTCAGTTGGGTGTTAGATCCATTATATCTTCTAGGAGGGGGGGCTCATTTTACCTAGAAGATGAATTAGAGCTCACTCAAATAATGGATTCCAGTACAAACAAAATCTAACAAAATAACTGCCTTTTGCACAAATTCTGCATGTAGAGAGACATAATGTCTGGTGATTTTAATAGATATCTTCTAGGCAAAAGGAGCCCCCCTATAAGATATATTGGATGTAACTGGTTATCTGACTCCCAACTGCTGCATGAAGACAGAAAGAAGAGAAACAGATGCTGAGAGGGGGATAGTGAAGATCAACTTGAATTTTTAATTGATTGTATTTAGAAAGTTTCTTATTTCATTATGCTGAAGCTTCTATTAAATTAAAATGTTCGCGATAGTATCCCTTTAAAGTTGTTCTAACTATCTGCATGAAGACATGAGTTTATTTTTGTATATTTTTAGTTAGAATACTCATAACTGCAGAGTATGTTATGGTAGTCTAAGGGGCCCATTTACTAACAATCGAATTCCGATTTTTTTTCTTTCTATGAATCTGTGTGTGGTTTTTCCATATTTCTAAAAAGCTCTAAAAATTATAAATTTATTAAGGCGTTATTAACTAAACTCTGAATTTATCTCATATTTTATATAAAAAAACCATGAACAAATGCCCATGCCCGATGTGACCTTATTTATTAATAAAAAATGAATCACATTAATCAGTTTGGTAAAAAACCTAAATGAAAACCGGTATCTTCTGATTTTTTCAGGCTTTACCCCCTGAATCTCTAGATGTTTCTGATTTTTGCCAAAAAAAACAGAATTTTTCAATTCCTAGAAATACACTAGAGACGTTTTACTTACCAATCACCTACGGGTGGTACTTACTCCTTGCCAGACTAAATATGACTGCATGGTATGACTGCTCTGAAAAGCAAGATTATAATTATGATCAGAGGGAATATCTTCTCATAAAACATTAATGGATTACAATACAGGTATGGGACCTGTTTTCCAGAATGCTTAAGACTTGGGGTTTTCCAGTTAATGGATCTTTCCGTAATTTGGATCTTCATACCTTAAGTCTACTAGAAAATCATGTAAATATTAAAAAGAAAAACCAATATGCTGGTTTTGCTACCAAAAATGATTAATTATATCTTAGTTTGGATCAAGTACAAGCTACTGTTTTAATATTATAGAGAAAAAGGAAATTATTTTTAAAAATTTGGATTATTTGGATATAATGGAGTCTATGGAAGTTGTTCTATAACTGCTTGTAGGAAAAATGTAAATGGTTCATCTGGCTATGCCAATATTGAAGGATTTAACAGGGTGTAAATGTTATTACTGGCATAAAAATCCCATTGTGTTGACACCATTGGTGCTACAGTTTTGGGTTAACTTTTGTATCTATGCCATGCTACTGCGTGATCAAAGGAATGGGGCACATAAAAGGCCATAAAAACCGGTAGGCTAAAAGTAGCCATGGTGTTAATCCCTTTGTTGAATAGATGATAAGTCAACACTCCCCAACAAAGTTCAATATAGAAGGTGCATGTCACTTGGCAGCTACCTCGTGGCCAGGCTTAAGCACACAATTCATGTAGATAACACTATAAAGGAAAAATTAAAAAGTCTTTATTGTAGATAGGACTTTCTAACATCTTAGACAAAATGTTTCAGACTTATAACAGCCTTTCCTCAATCCCTTCGTTGAAACAATAACCTGAACCCAATTACAGGTTTGATATACAAGTTAAAGGCAACCACAAACAATTTTGTAGCTATGAAAAAAATGTACCATCAATGGAACATCAATGTACTTTCATTAGAAGCCACAAGTGCCTATTAATTACTGTTAAACAGTGATATCCAATATCAACAACAAATTTTTTTCTTGGCGATGTCATATTATTATGATAGTCATGTTAATGTCACATAAATTAGTTACTGGAGATCTTTAGCGTGCTGGGGTCCAGACAAATATCATGGAGGGCTACACCTAGTCAACAGGCCATTGGTTGTTCCTTATAAACTAGTTGCCTGAATCCATAGTCTCTTCCAAATCTCCCCTATGTGCCATATGTCTAGATAATAGGACGTGGGGAAGCCTATTTGATAGTATTTGGATATGTGTCATTTTAGAGGTTTTGTCTACTTAGAATAGGGCTTCCCGACCACCATAGTAGAGGGAGGGGAGCTTTGACCTGGTTAGGAAGGCCAAAGGGAGTATAGGGTTAAGGTTGTTAAGAAAGAAAGTGGGAGGGTTTACTTTATAGGGAGATGCAGTATGACCCAGAATTTCTTTCGGTCTGTTATCAGCTGTGAGAACAGCATCCCACCTTCCCAGTATGGTTTGGTCATTGGTAAGTTTGCTGCCGTGGCACCTAGGTGGGTGGGGGGAATATGGTTGCCACCTTTTCTGGGGACAGAAAATGGACAACGGGGTGGGGCTGATCATATCAAAGACAGGGCGGGGGCTAGATGTGAAGTTGGGGCGGGACTGGTGACATCAGAGGCGGGGTTGTTGACATCAGGGGCAGGACTGATGACATGGCGACCAGTGATTGGCTGATTACCATTTAATTATTTTCAGTGCTTGAATTGGAGTGACAAAAGTGTAGGGATGCTCTGTGTGGTGAGCGTAGCAATGCGTGCTAAAACTAGCCCCTCCCACAACAATAAGCCACATAAAAAGCCTCACGCACCAATACTTTCTGGTTTCACCCACTTTAAAGCAAAGCCATTTTGCTATTTCCTTTTTGGTATTTCATTCTAATGCACAGTTTGATGCCCAGTATGCATAGATTTAGTTATGTGACCTGTAGAGACCCCAAAATGAAAATGGTGCACATGACTTTCCTTGGCTGTCAATCCAGCTTCTGCAAACACAGCACCTTGCCTGTGTATTGTGTGTCATAACATAGCACAACCCCATCATATTCTATATTACCCAACATTATTTAAAATAAATCATTCTCTCACTATTCCTTAATATGCTGCTGTTTAATACCTTCATGTTCTCGTTTTGTTTCCCGTTTTCTTCTTCTATCCTTTTCTCTATAACCCTCTCTGATGCCTCCACCTTCTTTATCTGTTTAACGCTTCTCTATCTTTTCTACTTCTCTCCCAACAATCTTTTCTCTCCTTTAATCCTCTATATATTTCAAGGATCAGTAACATAAAAAACGCCAAGACACATTTAACTTTTATTTTGCAAAGTCGTTATTAAGAACGTTCGTTATTAAGATCCTTCGTGCGGTGCTCGATTTCTCCTCCTTGCCTTCTATAGGAGATAGCCAGGGAGGAAAAATCGGGGCGCAGCATGATGGATCATCGCCATGTCGCCTTTTCTGAAGAGGAGCACAAGTGGAGAATCGGTAAGTTATTTCTTAATAAAAACGTGCATTTAAAGTTAAATGTGTCTTGGTGGTTTTTTTGTTATGTACAAAAATTTTTTTATGTTACTGGTCCTTTAACTATATTATATTTTACTTCTGCATTTTATTTGCATGCAGAAGTGTAGGGGATGCTATTTCACAGATATAAAGAAGTGAAGGGGTGGCATCCCTATGCATCCCCCCCCCCAATTCCAGCACTGATAATTTCAATGTTCTGTCCAGATTTCCTAATTTGGAAATCCGGACAGAAGGGTTTCACCCAGACACCCCTTCCAAATGCCATGCTGTCCAGGTGAAATCTGGACCAATGGCAACCCTAAGGGAGAATGCATGAAAGAGTGGGGCAAAGGGGCAGTATTCTGTAGAGTATGGTGGTGCCTCTTAGGGTAAGGATCCCAAAAGGTAAGGTTTTCAGTGAGGCCATTCGTTCCTACTTGCCCAACCAGGTGCAGCACATTTGGGTGGCCGGTATGACGGTGGCCTGTTCACTCCGTAGCCCAAGTTATAAATGATCTAAAAAAAAAAACCACAATTTACTTTATTTATTTAAAAAAATCCAAATATAAAAGACAAA
This sequence comes from Xenopus laevis, assembly GCF_017654675.1. Taxonomy (NCBI): domain Eukaryota; kingdom Metazoa; phylum Chordata; class Amphibia; order Anura; family Pipidae; genus Xenopus; species Xenopus laevis. The sequence continues at coordinate 127,050,197 of NC_054380.1, forward strand.
AGAATAATATAATGGAAAAAAAACTCAAATACCTTGAATTTGTGGTTTACTCATCATTTACTGTATATGTAGTGGGGCTCATTTATCACCACTGGGCAAATATGCCCATGGGCAGTTACCTATAGCAACCAATCAGTGATTAGCTTTTTGAAACCAGCTACAAGTAGAACAACGAATGCAACAATTTGATTGGTTGCCATGGGTAACTGCCCATGGGCTAATTTGCCCAGTGTCGTTAAATGACCCCCAGTGAGTCTACAAGCTCAAAAAAATTGAAAGACCTCTTATAAATAGTATACATTTTGACTAAGACAGCTCCCATTGACTTCTACATGACCTTGCAAGATTTTAGATTTTAAATAGTTTTACAATTTTAGTTTTTTTTTTGCTGAATAAATATTGAAAATGTCAGGTTTTTTAAAACATTATTCACATTCATGATTTTTAGCCCCGAAAAAATCGATTGCAAAAAAAAAAAAGAACCTTAATAAATAATCCCCCCTAGGATCCAATTCAAATTGATGCAAGAAATCTGGCCCATAATTTCAGCTATTTATCCAGAAGCTATAAGAAACTGGAGATATATGTGTAATATAAACTAGCGAGTGGCTTTATACTAAAATGTATCTTGTGCTTCCCACACTGCGCTGAATAAAATGTTTATTGTCTACCTTTTGGATGGATTCCCAGAGGAACTCTTTGCTGAGTTGGTGCAACCTGTTTATTTATATATAAGCATTTTAAGCAATGGATGTGGAACAGACTATGAGCAGCCACACATATAGGATACTGAACATAATATATTTCAGTACAGGTATATATATTACATTTTTTTCAGAGTTTGCTCTATGATGTATAAACAAAGTTCCAATGCCATAATACATGCATGGTCCTACAGGGCCTGTGACTCATTGGAGGCTCTTTGGAGCTTCTCTTTGCCTTTTGTTTCAGTTACGGGTTGCTTGTATGCAGAGCTGTATTTAGGTCAAATTTAGCCCTAGACATTGGACCTTAACACGCCCCCACATCATGCATGTTGACGTCACATGCCGGCGCGCTGACATCACGTGGCATATTCAGAGGAAGTGACATCAGCATGCCATGCGTGTGACATCACTTCTGCATTCTTTCACGGACCCCCTACCCCTCACCCCCTCAGCTCAGTCAATGGATTTCCTATGGAAATCCGTGGAGGAGTGTGGGGAGGGTTTTTTTAAAAAAAAAAAACAAAATGAAAAAAAAATAGGCACCCGAGGGCCGCCCCCAAAATTGTGCTGCCCGATGTACAGGCCCTCAGGGGCCTATATATAAATATGGTCCTGTCTGTGTGTAATTCTGTATGTTCTTTACATAATAATGATAATAATACAAATACAGGTATCCGGAAACTCGATATCCATAAAGCTCTGAATTACAGAAAGGCCATCTCCCGTAGACTCCATTATAATCAAATAATCCAAATTTTAAAAGTGATTTACTTTTCCTCTGTAACAATAAAACAGTAGCTTGTACCTGATATAATTAATCCAAAACCAGACTATTGGGCTTATTTAGTGTTTATATGATTTTCTAATAGACAGATACTGACACCAGAAATTAAACTCTTTTTTACATCTATCATAATATTGCCTTTGAAAGCTTCTTATAACTTTGCCATAAAGTTTTATTTTTACATTACCTGTCTGATGCCCCATGTTCCTGTATGAGGGGGCTGCCATATTTGTGCAGCAGGAGTCCGTTAGCATTAGAAACTTTAACTTACTAGTGATTGGCAAATTTTGGGCGTTTCACTATGCCGAAAAAATTTGCGAATTTCGTAGGAAATTCGCAAAACGGCAAAAAATTTGCGAACGGCGCTGGTGTCTTGTTTTTGACGCCGGCGGCTGTTTTTTGATGCCAGCGTCCGTTTTTTTGACGCTTGTGAATTTTTGCTGGTGAATTTTAAAAAAGTGTTTTTTCTCAGGGGCCTCAATGACATTAGGTCATGTCCCCTGGTCTACAAGATCAATCCTAATCTGCTTTCCTACAGGGTGATAAGGAGAGCTATGGGAAGGTTATGGCCAGCCAGTCTGAGAATACAATGTCTCTGGGAAGACTGATTCTGTAAGATGATCCAGTAAAGCTTTCGCCGAAATCAGGGAAATAAACAAGAAGTAAAAAACTTATTCATCCATTAACATGTCCATTAAAAACAATACCGTCTCTTTAAACAAATGTAAAATATTAGTAAATAAGTAACAGAAGGGGAGCACAGAATCACAAATGCAATAACAGCTTGTAAGGTCTGCAGGCTAGTCATTGGCATTACATTTCTCCCCAGTGTCGGCTGCAGTTCTAAACCTGATTACACCAGACTTTTCATATTTCATCTGTGTTTCCTTAGCATTTTTGAAAGTATATTATACTAATTATTCTCTCAGGGAGCTTGCATTCCTTGCACTTCACATTAGCTCAAATCAAAAATATATTTCCATACACTTCTTTAGTATTCTAAGCCTGAGCAAAGTAGCCTGTCATGACTGCACCTTTATTAATGCAGTATTTGTATATACACTATAGTATTGTTACACATCATTCCATTTATCCTTAAAGGAATAAAGGTTTGTAGAAATAATGCCAAAGCTTCATAAAGAGATGCAGGGCTTGATTTAGGAATAGCTATGAGCTACCAGGGGGCTTTACATTCTTTCAATTAAGAAGTGATCCATATACATTTGCTTTTTTTTTAGGCCTTTAGATCACCACTACTATCCAAAAAGCTCGAATTACGGAAAAAGCCATTTCCCATAGACTCAATTTTATCAAAATAATCCAAATTTTTAAAAATGATTTCCCTTTTCTCTGTAATAAAAAAACACTTCCTTGTACTTGATCCAAATAAGATATAATTGATTCTTATTGGAGGCAAACCTGCCTATTGGGTTTATTTAATGTTTACATGATTTTCAAGTAGACAAAGGGGGTTATTTACTAAATTCCGAATGCAAAAATCATGAAAAATGTTAGATTTTTTTTTTTTTAATAAAATTGGACTTTTAAAAAATCACAAATTTTTCAAAATTGATTAAACCCCGAGGATGGAAAAGTCCGAATCAGAAAATCCGGCATCTCAGACCTGTCGAGGTTGCATATAAGTCAATGGGAGAAATCCCAAGGATTTTTTGATGTGCGCTGGGCTTCATGCAATACCCCAAAGTTTTCGGGCAAAACTTTGAGTTTTCTGGTGAAAAATCAAAAAAAATAATGAAAATCAGATAAAAAATCCCAAAAATCAGATTTTTTCCTGCAAAGCAAATTTTACGGGAAAATGTAATAATAAATAAGCGTAAAAAACCCAAGGGGATTTGAACTGAGCTTGTAGCAGAAAATATTGAGATAAATTCATACTTTGATAAATAACACCCTAAATGTACAAAGATCCAAATTATGGAAAGATTCGTTATCTGGAAAATCTCATGTCCCAAACATTCTGGATAATAGGTCCCATACCTGTACTTGTTTTTGCTGCGAATGGGGGAGGGAGGGCAGGATAGGATCTGGGTTGGGGGGAGGGAGGGCAGCCGGAGTGATGGGGAAGGCAGGGTCTGGTTTGGGTCAGTGGAGCCCACCAGGTTTTTCCTAGTGTCCCGTTGGCCCAGTCAAGTGTTGATGTTCATTGGATGGCAGACTTGGGGGGAAAGTTTCAATTGCAGCTGGGATGCCTGGCCCTTGGGATCAATGTTTTGGTTGTGCCACGGATACTCCAGTCCAACGCCGAGCGATTATGTCCAATGAGCCATAGCTGTAACTCCTAGGGTGTTTTGACCTCATTGTTTTTCCTTGGTCAAACAAAATGTTCAAATAGCACTGCTGTCTTACCCTTGTTTCCCATTGAAAGAAAGTCAATACATTAATGATATTACGGATTTAATAATATTATAAGCCTGCACACCTCTTCCCCTATTATGTGGAGTTTATATTGTCGACATAGTTTAAGGATAATACCATTTGTTAATTAATAATATTTAGTAAATAGCACATCTACAACAAGTCCAGCATTTTGTCTAAGTGAAACCTGCCTAACTTTTAGATGATCCAGAGGAAGATCAAAAACCCTGAAATGAAAGATTACTCAAGGTAGGTGTACCCAAGCAGCAAAGTGCCATTTTCCATGTAAATTAACTTTTGGTTCTATTGAAGAAAGAAATTAATTAGATTATCTGTCACTATTAATACCACGGGGATAGTAAAGGGTTCCATTATACCAAGGTCAGACTAATGTCTCTGCTTCCAGGAAGTGGGTGTGGATTAAAAACAAAACTATAACCGATTTTCAGTGCACCCCCTATTTACAATTCAGTTACTGCTGTTCTGAACTTTCAAAGCTTTGCACAAATGATCAAGCAAAAGGAAGGTAACCATATCATGTGTGACCCCTTGTATGCTCTCCTCCTGTTTGGCCTGTGGGTCATTCAGGTGGAGATCAGAAGCAGTCGGCTTGTTTGTGGCTGCCTTTAGTCCTTCCAAAGCTTCCAGATGACTTTCCCAAGCAATATCTAGCCAAACCATATCTAGCCAAACATCAGCCACATATCTATTGGATAGATTATCCTGTTTCATGATGTCCACATTGACTGGTTGATATGGTCATCTTCCAAATGGTCTGCATATGCCTGAATTTTCATTCAACCAATTGAATTAAATGATTATTTGACCTTGACTTAGCCCAGCACATAGGTGGCCCATCTGAATCAGGTTACCAAACAAGCTGATCTTTTTGTATATGTCATAGTAACATAGGAACATAGTAGTTAGGTTGAAAAAAGACACACATTCCTTAAGTTCCAACTTTTCACTCTACTTTAACCTTCCTAACTGCCAGTTGATCCAGAAGAAGGCAACAAAACCCATCTGAAGCCTCAGAGGGGATAAAATTCCTTCCTGACTCCAAAATGGCCCTGGATTAACTCGTACTATGTGGAAGTAAAATATTTTTTATAAATGTTCAGAGACAAAAACTCAAGAGAAAGGAGCTCAGCGACACAATGCTTTTAGCTTGGAAAATAATTGGCCTTTTAGTTTAAAGTTGTTTCGTTTCAACTAATGTCAAAGATAAGCAGGAATAGCTGGTAATAAGGTTTGCTCACAGAAACAAAGATTCACCGATGCTTTAAGGAGCCACATTATTTCTACTGAAAACCTGGCAATGCAATGAAAGCAGCGCTTATGATACAGCCAGCCATTTCAGAAGAGAAATAATATTGAAATAACCGTTTAGTTTCTATTGGAAGCCATGCTATATTTCAGCGCTGCATTCATATAATGGTATAATCCATGTTTGCTCTTTATTTTCATTGTCTGTGTGCCATAACTGCTTTTTTCATGGCTCTCAACGTCCCGATGACTTTCTGATGACACTATAACCATATCTTTCTGAGAATAGAAAATCGAGGGGAAAAAAAATGAAAGAACTAAATGCACACTGTAATGGAGTGCTAATGTCGGCTTCATGTTCCTTTTTTCAGAATATCTGACATTCACAGCGGTTTTATTGACTAGATGAATTTCTTCAATTACTTGATAAGTATCAGCGCATTTGTGAAGCCCATGGCTTAAGGCTGTCCGACCATTCATTTAACAAGATTTCACTTTTGTTTGCGGTTACTGATTAGCATGAAGAACATGAAGAACAGATTAGGTCATGTCAGTTCAATTACATTATATTTCATGGGCAAAATAGAATTTCAGCAATTTGAAACACGTCCAATAGTATGTTATACTATTTAATTTAAACCCATGATTATGAAGGTAGCAGTTGCTAATTAGAGATGGGCGAATTTGCGCCGTTTCGCCGAAAAATTTCCAGCCAGCGTCTCGTTTTTGATGCCTGCGTCTGTTTTTTCCCGCCGGTGTCCGTTTTTTTAGAAGCCGGCGTCACATTTTTTGACGCCGGCGAATTTTCACAGACGTTTTGCATATTTATTCGTTGGCGGCGAATCGCACAAATTCGCCGCAAATTCGCGCCTGGCGAATAAATTCGCCCATCACTATTGCTAATAGTAACAAAAAATAAATAAACAGTTATGGAGCTCACCAAGATTGACTAGGGGTTCCAGGATGGCTCCTGCCATGAATCGTGAGAACCTTGCCTCAGGCGGCAGCGAGTGGCCTGTTCCAAAGGGTTGGCAAATAGGCACCTCCTGTAACTTTAAGAGCTGAATTTCCAGTGCTATTGCGCTCCTTGCACTAGCAATGTGGCCACCCTTTGACCCCCACCAATGCTGATGTTTTAAGAGCAGCGGGAGAGGGGTTATGCCATTGGGGTGCTCCTGCCTGAGGATCGCCCCTGAGGGGTTCTTACAGTAAAATACTATCCAGTTTGCTAGGGGAGGAGTGAGGGGTGAGGTTATGATGCAATAGGGGCAGGTTAATGACACAAAAGGGGCAGGGCAATGATGTGGCATTATGATATATGATGGATCAGGTCCAAGGAGCAGAAATTTGGTAGAGTTAAGTGGGGGAGGGGAGCGAGGTGTAGAATGTAGAGGGTCAACAAGCAGGGGTTGTGGGCAGGCTGGGGGTAGACCAGGGGACTGAAGGACAGAAAATCTTTATTTAAAAGCAAAATAGCCAATCACAGAATAGTTATAATTGGTCAGTCTGTCAATAATCTACACAACCAAGCTTATTTCTGCTAAAAATGTACAAAAATTAACAGGTATTGGACCCAGGAATCGGTGTTCTAGGAATGTAAGAGGCCCAGTGAGGACTATTTATTAATATTATGGGGCCCTACACCCCACACTGGGGATGTGATTGCACCCAGACCTGCATGTCTCGGGACCCCACCTATTGTGCATCAAATGAGAGACTGAGTCTGGGGGGTTCCTAGCTGCACATCCTGCAGTCTCTCTATACAGGTTGGAAATAGTTATAAAGCTCCACAATGGCGAACACAAATGCTGAGGCCAGTGGCATAACTAGATATTACTGGGCCCCACAGTAAATTATTTTTCAGGTCCCCAAAATGTCTAGAGAGTGACCTGTTTTACCAACATTTATTGAAATTGTTTATGATTTAGGGCCTTATGGGGCCCCCATACCTCATGCCCCCAGCCACAGGGTCTGCGTTCTCTGTAGTTAAACCCCTGGCTGAGGCTGGAGGAAGATGCAGAAGAGGCAGAAGAAGAAGGAACCAAAGTCTTAGAAAAGAAAGAAGATTGAAGAGCAAAGACTGGTAACATGGAGAAAACAAACATCCCTTCAGTAGAAATCCACTCACCATGGACTAAGGTGGATCCGGGGGGCCCATGCCCCAAACCGTCAGCTTTATTAGAGAAGATCCCATATCCATGTAGAAAAAAGGGGTGCCACAAACTAGGTCACAAAAACAATTTTATTATCAAAAATGACATCTCATTGTGATGTACAAAAAAATCCTGACGTGTTTCGTGCCCTTCCTGGGCACTTAATCATTGCCTATGCTTAAAGGGATCCTGTCATCGGAAAACATGTTTTTTTTTCAAAACACATCAGTTAATAGTGCTACTCCAGCAGAATTCTGCACTGAAATCCATTTCTCAAAAGAGCAAACAGATTTTTTTTATATTCAATTTTGAAATCTGACATGGGGCTAGACATCTTGTCAATTTCCCAGCTGCCCCTCCTCATGTGACTTGTGCCTGCACTTTAGGAGAGAAATGCTTTCTGGCAGGCTGCTGTTTTTCCTTCTCAATGTAACTGAATGTGTCTCAGTGGGACATGGGTTTTTACTATTGAGTGTTGTTCTTAGATCTACCAGGCAGCTGTTACCTTGTGTTAGGGAGCTGTTATCTGATTACCTTCCCATTGTTCTTTTGTTTGGCTGCTGGGGGGGAAAGGGAGGGGGTGATATCACTCCAACTTGCAGTACAGCAGTAAAGAGTGATTGAAGTTTATCAGAGCACAAGTCACATGACTTGGGGCAGCTGGGAAATTGACAATATGTCTAGCCCCATGTCAGATTTCAAAATTGAATATAAAAAAATCTGTTTGCTCTTTTGAGAAAAGGATTTCAGTGCAGAATTCTGCTGGAGCAGCACTAGTAACGAATTAATTTTGAAAAAAATTTTTTTCCCATGACAGTATACATTTAAGTGCCCAGGAGGGGCAAGAAACACGTCAAGCTTTTTGTACAACACAATAAGATGTCATTTTTGATAATAAAGCTGTTTGAGGCTGCATTTTGGACTGTGACCCAGTTTGTGCCATCCTTTTTGTCTACATGGACATAAGAGCAAAGACTGGTGAATATGATAAAGCATCTGCCTGATTACATGAAGCCAACAGCACATTATTCACAACCTTTGGCTTCCTCCTGTAATATTTAGCCCAGGATGGAAGAAACCAGAAAATCAGACAACCCTGAAGTTGCATTTGGTGTGTCTGCTTCATGAACCATTGCCATAAATAAGGCAGCACTGTGCTGTTACATATTTTATCCACTTTTATTGGTCGCTAGCACTGAAATATGAAAATGTATGATGTCTTATAAATGAATGTATCTTCTAGGAACAGTTCATTATGTTTTTTAAAGGCAGAGATTTGTGTCCTGTTTAAGGCTATGAAGTGACCTTAGGCGAGATACTTAAGCTCTGATTCACTGCAGAGCCACAGAACACTTCTTACAATAATATCACATGAAATCCGCGTGAATAAATCTCCATTATTCTGCAAGGGCATAGAGGAAATATTTCTCTTTTTATATTCATAAGCAGTCACACAATGATATTACATTCACAGAATGCGAGGCAGTTTTACGTGATTAAACGGAATAGCCTTTATTAATCACAATGGTATTATTTCTGAGCACCCCACATTCTTTCTTAGATATTATGAGTAGTGATGGGCGAATAAATGCGACTGGCGCAAATTTGTGGCGAATTTTCGTGTTTCGACGCCAGCAAATAAATTCACGAAACTCCTGCGAAAATTCACTGGTGTCCAAAAATTATGGACGCCGAAAAGTCACTCGCATCAAAATAGCCGCGCGTCAACACTATTCGGACACCCATTGACTTTGACGACGGTGTCAAAATTGACGTGATCGACTTTTCGGATGCGCATCCAAAATTGACGCAGGCGTCAATTTTCGAGTTTCACTAATTTTTCATGAATTTTTCGCCATTTTTTCGCCACAGGTATGGGATTCGTTATCCGGAAACCCATAATCCAGAATGCTCCGAGTTACAGAAAGAACATCTCCCATAGTCTCCATTTTTATCCAAATAATCCACATTGTTTTAAAACAATTTCCTTTTTCTCTGTAATAATAAAACAGTAGCTTGTACTTCCAAACTAAGATATAATTAATCCTTATTGGAGACAAAACCAGTTTATTTAATGTTTACATGATTTGCTAGTAGACCTAAAGTATGAAGATCCAAATTACGGAAAGATCCATTATCGGGAAAAACCCCAGGTGCTAAGCACTCTGGATAATAGGTCCAATGCCTGTATTATATACATATATATTGCTCCTATTCCTGTTGTACCAGTTCATAGAGCATGCTGTAAAATATCATCTAAACCCAATTAAAGTAAAATTAATGTACACTGTATATTTCAATGAGCATTATCGCAAATTACATTGTCTATTTTTAGTGGTTTCTCAAATATTTGCATTTTTAGCCTATTGATATCAGGCTTTGGGCTCAACTGAGAGTCAGCAACCTTAGGGTTTATTGAAAGCAGGCAGTGTATAGACAGTTAGGGCAATTTCACCTGTCAGTGCTGCTGAGCTGAAAACCTGGCACTAGAAATTTAAAACTGCCAATATCTTAGAAAGTGCAAAACATAGATAGTGAATATGAATTGCAAAAGTGCTCAGAGGATCACTAAGTGCCAGCTGTGCTGTATATTTGTGTTGCATCGTTGCCATTTTAAAGGGCTCTGGAACATGAGTGGTCATGTGACACATAGCACCAAACAGCAGGTAGCATGTACCATGTGAAACGGAAAAAAAAAAACTGATTGGTTGCTATTGGTTACTAGACTAGGGGAAAACTTTTATATTATTAGTAATCTAAATGGGCTGGTTTCCTTTTATAGCAACATCCCTTACATCTGCCACAGGCCCTGGCGCCATAGTTTGAAGGAGAGGATCTATATATAAAGGACTTGTAACATGTCTACATTTAGTTGTTGTGGGTCATACCTCCCAACATTTTGGAAAGGACCAAGAAGGACCAAACGATTTGCATCGCTGAGTGCAGCGAATACTTTTTGACCACGCCCATTTTTGTGGCCACACCCCCTAATTGCCATGTTAATTTTACAAAATTTGGCAGGTTATGAAAGGTTGAACACATTTCTTTGGTTTTTATGTTATTACAGTTTTGCTAATGAAGCTGCAAGTCACAGTTTCCCCAACAGACCTGCTTATCTTAAATTGTTACAATTGTCCATTTGCTTATCTTGAATATTTACAGTTTCTTTGATTATCTTAAATAGGTACACTTGTTTTTTTTTGCTTATCTTAAATTGTTTTTGTTTTGTTTCTTTGTTTATCTTAAATTGTAACAAAGTGCACCTGCCATGCATTCCGGGCTCTCTGCCAAAAGCCAATTACGCTTTTGAAACTTTTTTCTGGTTGTTCAGTGCAGGAGATCAAAGAGAAAGTCAGGACATTTCAGTAACAATCAGGGACTGCGGGTTGAGCTGTAAAACTCAGGACTGTCCTGTGAAAAATGAGACAGCTGGGACTCGGGAGGTATGGATGGTGGGCAGCATGTGATAAAAATAGAATTAAAAAATGAAAATGTCAAAGGCTGATAGGGAAAAGATTATCATTGTAATCAGGGTAAATGTTATACTATCAGGGCCAATAAATCCCAAAAGAACAGAAATGTGATCCTGAGCAGAAAATATGATATGGGGAGGTCACTAGTTCCAAGCAATTCATTATAATTCCATCTGTGCTTCACCTGCGGCTTCTAATCATTTACTTCCATGGTATCTACATTCCTTCCATTTATCAGCTTTATTACCTGCAATATTTCTCCTCCAGTCCCTTCCATATGGCTCAACAAATCAACCCCAGCACAGAGCCGTGATGTACAGTACATGTTACATGGGGTTAAGAAATAACAGGAGACAATACTTTATACTTTATATCTTTTATATCTTTTACACTCCAGAAAACATTTAACACCAATCAGGGTACAAGTCCATTTAACATTATCCAGCATAAAGGGATTGATATTAATTGAGCAAATCAATTACTTAATGTTTGTACAAGACCAGTGATGAATGAATTTATTCGGCAGCCATGGATTTGAGGGGAAATTCCGAATTTCGCTATGTGAAAATTTGTATGCGAAACTGCAGTGAAAATTTGCATGGGAAAATTTGCCACGAAAAACACCCATAACAAAATACTCCCATTGACTTTGATGCATTTGGACAAAAAAAGTCTCCATAAGAGAAAATTCCCATTGACTTTAATGCATTTGCCGTTTTGCGTTTTTTTTTTTGTTTTGACAAAGCAAAATGGGACAGATTCGCTCATCACTATACATGCCCATGTTTAATAAAAAAAAGAGGGGACAGCATAAACCATAGAAAAACAGAACTAAAAAAACTATATCCTTCCATAAATAAAATACAGCTTGAAATTTCAATGTTTATTAATGTATAACAAACTTCCCCCACCCCCATGGATTTTACTTTGAAATAAGCCAGGAGAAGAAAAACACATAGATATAGATCCAAATTTTCAGGCAGTTGCTGTGAAACATGCATCCCTCACTCTGTATGTTTCAATACATTGATTCAGAAAAATACGGATCCGCACACACTTTATCATCAAGCAGATGGGGATTACCCCAAATTTATTGTACCACCAACAAGATCAACGTTTCGGGGGGGTTACCCACCCTTCATCAGGATAATCACATGTGCAAAAAAAACACCTTTTAAACACAAAGCCCCTCCTTATTTAGGAGGGGCTTTGTGTTTAAAAGGTGTTTTTTTTGCACATGTGATTATCCTGATGAAGGGTGGGTAACCCCCCCGAAACGTTGATCTTGTTGGTGGTACAATAAATTTGGGGTAATCCCCATCTGCTTGATGATAAAGTGTGTGCGGATCCGTATTTTTCTGTATCTTTGCATAAGGGACCTTGCCTGGTCCACGGAGAACCAGCACCACTGGAAGCAGAGGAGTAAACTAACAGGTGTGCGGTGGTGAGAATTATTCAATACATTGATTCCCATAATTAATTGCTTAATTAAAGCAGAAGTCTCACTACAGCTGCCAGAGGAAAGAGGATGAATGGGAAGCACCGCGCTATCAAATATTAACAGCCCAATAGTAATGCTCCGGCAGAAACATCACAATTCGACCAATTACAAGGGGTCACTCCAACTGAGGGGCAGCAGAGAGTAGTCACTTATCATTACATATAAATTTAGAGCAGTGCTGTCCAACTACTGTGGTAACGAGGGCCCGAATTATTCTAGCCTATGTGGTGGAGGGCCGATAATGGAATCCAGTGCACCCATGTTATCCCAAGAGCTTTTAAGACCATGTCCATATTAATGGTGGTAACACACCAAAAAAGCCAAATGGTTGGTGCTCACTGCAGAGATATCACTCAACACTCATATGTGAAAAATTTAAGTCATACCCATAAATATACCGTAAACATACCTTTAAATCCATATGCTGCCTCCTCCCCTGTGAATAACACAGGTGCTTCGGATACACCTGAAAGTGCAGCTTCTAAGGCAGTGATGCCAAACCAGTGGCTTGTGAGCAACATGTTGCTCTCCAATCCCTTGGATGTTGCTCCCAGTGGCCTCAAAGCAGGTGCTTATATTATAATTTCAGGCTTGGAGGCAAGTTTTAGTTGCATAAAAAATAGTTGTACTGAAAAACAGAGACTCCTGTAGGCAGCCAGTCCACATAGGGGCTACCAAATTGCCAATCACAGCACTTATTTGGCACCCGGGAACATCTTTATGCTTGTGTTGCTCCCCAACACACATCTGAACGTTGCTCAAAGTTGAAAAAGGTTGGGGACCCCTGTTTAGTGTATGTTAACAGCATTACAAGTCATTTCAACTCTCATCTTTTAATTTTGCCCCAGTTTAGCCCTTATGTGGATTTCCAATTCCTGGAAATATTTGCCAATAGATTGATTGTGTTGTACATGGAAAACAGTCAGATTAGTATATTAATAGAAACGTTTAGGAATGTTCTCAAACATCTCTAAGAATTTAGCCTTCATACAGCAGCATAGCTTAGTGTACTTTAACCTTGGGAATGGTCTTATTTATAGCTGTGTGTGTGCAAAAGGTTGTGTTTAATAAAGAAAGTATTCAGGTAGTAGAAATGAAACACTGCGACAGAAGTGATAGGGTGACATGGCACGGATCCGTTCACACACAATGCCACGCACAGCTAAACAGGCCAGGTGCTATTCTTAGCCAACTCAAGAGCCAACGTGATGATAGAACAAAGAATCCACTTAATTGTTCTATTAGCAGCGAGATTGACAACGCGGAAAACATTATTTGCATATAAATAATCAGCACTTTTTATAGCACGTGTTTTGCTTTACAGAATAACATGGGTGTCAGGAGCGCTGGCTTCTGTCCAAATAAATAATTAGCCGTTGACTTTACCTCGGACAAAGGAATGCAACGTCAAGTACATATAGACTTATATATCCATACCCTTCCTGAGTCTGTCCAATATTAACCCTAATGTAAATAACTATCATTATTATAAGTAACAGAAATTTAATTGTAATTCAATAAAAAATATTTTCCATACAATCAAGAGGTGGTGGTGGGGCTTTCAAGCGATTTATTTTCAAAATCTTAGTTGCTAAACAGAATATTCTGCACTGGAAGTGGCTGGAGAAAATTTGTTGCTGCTGAACTGTAACTTTTGGTGCTGTGACAGTATAAAAAAGAATAATAGAAATGGCAATTGAACTTATTGAACATAAAAGGTAGGCCTTCCAACACATGGTAGCCTCTTTATCAACATTAAATTTGAGTTTTTTGAGCTTTTTGCATAAATCTCGAAAATTCGACTTTCAGTAAATCACAGTAAAAACTTTAATTAGAACTGATAAATGTGCCCATAAATTTGAGACAATCAGTTGAGCAATACAGCAGAGTATCTGCAGAGTTGGAGTGGGCTGGCGGGACACCGTAAAAAAACCGGCCCAGACCCGCTCCCCACCTCAAACAGTTTCCGCTGCCGCCAACCTCCTTTCCCGGCTCCAGTCGCTGTTGTAAAGAAAAAAAAGGTACAGAAGGGGGCTTTGTGAATGGGTGGCCCTGTCAGGATTTGGGGTGTGCTGCCCCTGAGGCAGCAGCCCTGGTGGGCCTTGTTTTTGAATTCCTGGCTTGGAGACAAGTTTTGGTTGCATAAAAGCCAGGTATACTGCCCAACTGAGCTTCTTGTAGGCTGCCGGTCCACATAGGGGCTACCAACCAATCACAGGCCATATTTGGAACCCCCGTGAACTTTTTGTATGCTTATGTTCCTCTCCAACTTTATTTTACATTTGAAAGTGCCTTATAGGTAAAAAAGGTTAGGAATCCCTGGGCTACCCAATAATATGGAAACCACCATGAGTTTGGATCCTCGCTAACGGAAACCTTTCAGGGAAAACATTAGCCTTAATCCCCTTTTAGCTGTGGTGATTACTTTAAAGTGGGAGTTTCTGGGGATTACTGACATTATTTCTTCATGGTAGAGCACAGGACTCAGTACCCCTGACAATTTTAAACCCCAGGGGTTTACTATTATTTGCGGGTCCCTATACTCCAAGGTCTTCAGTAAGGAATATTTACCTTGGTCTTGGAAACCTGAAAACCCTCTAGCAGATCAATTAATGGCATGCAGATGAGGCACCTGTCTAGGGCACAAAAATGGGGCGTTTGCTGTGAATGTAGCTTTTGGAGAGTCTACATGAATCTGGCAGGTTTGAGTTGCAGTACTTTTCTATTCAGATGTTTAACACCATCAGGGTTTCATAAAACTCAAAAAGGTTTAGTTTTTTTCCCCTATGAAAAAATTGTGTTTTTCCTCTTTAAAAGTCTGACCAGAAAAAATCGGACTTTAATAAATAACTCCCTAAATGTATTATCAGAATTAAAAAATAATTTACAAGGTGGGTAATTATAAGATAAAAATATAATAATGTATTATATTTTTCCTCTGAAATTGGGGGTCAAAGGAAGAAATTGTGGTTAAAAAGCACCAGAGATAAAGATAGAGCAAAAGAGTTAAAAAAAATAGCAAAAAAGAGAGGAAAGTATAGAAGAAGGAGAGAGAAATCGATAAACTTGGAGAGAAAAAATTGGAAAAAAAGAATCCTGAGGAAAAAAATGCAAATGAAGAAAAAGTATAGAGACAAAGCAGAGAGAGAGAAAATATCTAGCCAAATATTCGGTCAGGTGGGGACTGCATACACACCCCAATGTGGTCCACCACCCACATGCATAGCCACCTGCTATTATCCTATTGTTGGCCAAAAGGCAACATCCAAGAGGTTGGTGAGAAACATGTTTCCCACGAGCCACTGGTTGGGGAACATTGACTTTAGAAGGCAATCTATAGGCAAGTGTGAGTTGCTGTGAGTTATATGACCCCTTAAAACTAATATCAGGAGCTGTTAAAAATATGACTACCTTTTGTAGCCTACAAAACATCTTTCTAAAAGCCCCCACAGCATATTTATTGCCTGCTTTATTAGTAATTATATTGCCATTCATTTAATGAGCACATGCAGTATAATGCTGTTTTCTAACAAGCACTGTGCATTTCTCTATTTATTTGACTAGGAGTGGCCAGGAGCACAAGCACGTTCCCAAATGAACCATATTAGAGACCCAGCAGTACGTATTACGACATGATATTCTTTGGTACCAACAACTATCGCCATTCAACGTTAATTAGAACTGTTCCCTTGGGAGAATTAAGAGCTAATTTAGAGAATTATTTATGTCTCATTTTATATTTTTTTCTTGTGTGGGCAAATAATTCCAAAAGCATTGTAAGGACTGTTTCCAATTAAATATTTAATTAAACGGCAATGTGACGTGTTAGGGAACTACATGGTAGTGTCATTGGGTGGTCCCACTGGGAGGTCTGGTATTTGTGCCAGTGCTTGGAAAGGAGCAACTTAACCTGCATTTATGAGTATCTTAACACCCCTTAAAAACAGCCCGGCGTATGTGTGCAATATGCTTGTACTAATGCGATCTGAGTTTGCATGATGGGCTTCTCTACCTTACTGGCTAACCTTGAGTCAGAAATATCTGTTTATGGATGATTTATATATGTAAAGAGAAATTTAGCAGATTGAACAGGCCTCATCATTTTGAGACTTCATTTCTAAAATTACAATTAGTATTAAACATATGTGAATAGCATAACTTGCATATAAAATTTTACATAAACGTCACCAAATAAGTTATGGAACGTAACTGCAAGAAATTTTTTTTTAATGGAATTACAAAAAAAGGGGACTTTTCGACCCCCATTCATATTGTATTGTGTTAGAAATAATTTCAGTGCAGTAGAAGAGGAGATTTTTTACTTTAACTTAGATTCTCCAATCCAAAAAATGTACAAGGAGCTTGGACATTTGCAAATGACTCTCACCAGTTCTCTTTTTGGACAACATTATGGTCCTGTGCAAAATTATTGTAAATATGTGATTATTTTTAAGAAATGTTATGAACTTTGACCTTCTGATTTATTCATTTTATTTATAGTGGGTCACGAACTATACTGTATATTCATTATTTATTCCGGGAATTGTGTCGTTTTACTAATAAATCGTGGAACAATTCATGTTTTTAAAAAGCACACTTTATATTATTTATATTTAGTTATGGATAGACTTGAAATCTGTAATGTGCATTTATTTACGAAAAAAGTTCAAAGGTCAAAAACGATTTTCAGTGAGTCTGACAAATTTCCCATTTTCGAAAAAAATAGAATTGAAAAATAGCATGTTGAAAATCCTATTGACTTCTTCATGAACTCCAGCATTTCGATGAAATTTTTTTTTTCGGTTAATGATTCTAAAAAAAACATAAAACTTGAATTACGTTTCAAACGAGAATTTGAGCATAGAATAAGCCTTGATATTGGCTCAAAAACTGCTCTAAACAATGTGGGAAAACAAATCATCAGAATTAGTTTACTCTAAGGGTAAATTCTTCAGTTAAATGGTTCCTTTGAATGATGACAGTACAGGAAAAACATCATGAAGATGATCATTCAGCCAGTGAACCACAATAAAGTGGCTTTCTAGCACAGACCATTTATTTACACCTTTTCACAGCGGAAGCTCACAAACTGTCATTATATTCTTTTGCCCATTTATAAAGGAAATTCCTGCAATGGCCTGTCCTGAAATTGCTTTTGTAAGTTATTTGCGAAGATGGTAATTGTGGAAGCCATTCTTTGCTTCCTTTGACTGCAAAACTGAACACTGAACGTTATTCCTTTTTCATGACCACTCGTTCTTATATCAACTCAGATAATCACACAGAGTTTATTTCATATTATAATATTTTGAAATCTTTTGATTTCCATCGCTTTTGAAAAGGTTGGCCAGGTTGATATTGTTTACACTGGAGAAGAAGCTTTAAGGCAGGCTATGATAACTATTTATTAATATATAGTGATGGACGAATTTATATGCCAGGTGCGAATTCGCAGCGAATTTCCAGATTTCACCGCCGGCAAATAAATTCGTGAAATTTTGATGCCTGTGACAATTCTAGATTCCCATTGACTTTAATTGGCATCGGAATTGTTGACGGCATAGGAATGGTCGACGGTATCAAAAATATTTTGACGCCAGCGTCAAAATTTGCGTTTCGTGAATTTTTCGCCATTTCATGAATTTCGCTGGAACAGGATAAATTCACCCATCACTATTAATATATAATGATGATCGAATTTTTCACCAGGCATGGATTTGTGGCGAATTTCTGCACTTCACCATCTGAAAATCTTTTGCGCAAAACTGTGGCAAAAATTCGCCTGAAAAGATTTTACCGCAGCAAAAAAAATCGCAGACACAAAATTGTCACCAAGACAAAAAAGTCACCATAAGAAAAAATGCCATTGTCTTTAATGCATTTGGACAAAAAAGTCACCAAGACTAATATGTTGTTGAGACAAAATAGTCACCCCAAGACAAAACGCTCATTGATTTTTATGCTTTTGTTATGTGTAAAAAAAAAAATTGACGCCCATTGAATTCAATGCGTTTTGTGAATTTTTTAGCAGATTTGCTCATCACTAATAATATACAAAGGTCCATACAATAACTGCTAATGATTTATTTGCCAACAGTTTTTTTCAGGACAAAGAGGGCCTCTGTTGAGAAAAAAAAAAGAAGAAAAAAGGCTCCTTCTTAAGATATGAACATTTTTTTATTTTATTTTACAGCGAGAGCTGTGAAGTTGTGGAAGGGAGCAGTTGTACTGGTCAAATTGTCCTCTGGAAGGACTTCTTCTCACCTCTGAGGCAAATTGGAGAGAATTTGGATGTTTATAGGTGGAAATATGATGTCATAACAATGATGTCATGCCATTAAATCAGTTAGCAGACTGGTAGCCATACTATTGTATTGGAGGTCCCCATCCAGCCAATGGACCTCCAAATAGAAAGTCATGTACTGTATATTACATCAGGGAGTCATTTAATGCAAAGTTATTTTTACTTTAATGCACTGCCAAGGCAAAAGCTTGTGAACCTTAAAAAATAAGAAGTGAAACTGCATTATATGTATCACTTGTTACATCACAGATGTTACAAGGCAATCAAACCTTTGAAATAGCTTATGTTATGTATTTCATATTAATGGCAGTTTAATCCTGATAAAACAGCTTCAAATGTATCCTTCAAATAAGCTCTTATGGGATCATGTAATAAAATGGACAATGTATACCCTGGTTTGGTAACTCATTGCAACTAACATTGCGAGAGAAACCTATAGGAAAACCTGCAGAACCCACTGGGTTTATTCTTGGTTCAGGAGGCTTAGGGCCTTCTTTGGAACTAAATTCCTCTTCAGCGGGTAATAGGAGGGTAGTGGGTGGTCCTGACTCTGCCTACAATCCTCCCAACTTGAGTCGTCACCCCAACCAACCCCACTGGCATTTCCCCTTCTTGAAAAATATCTCTTTTATTTGTCCCCAACCAGTGGCTCATGAAGTACATGTTGCTCACCAACCCTTTGAATATTGCTCCCAGTGGCTCCTTGATTTTAAATTCCTGGCTTGTGGGAACGTTTTGGTAACATAAAAGTTGTACTGGCAAACAGAGACTCCTGTGCCCTCCACATAGGGATTCCAATAGTCAATCACAGCACATAATTGGCACCCCTAGGAGCGACTTGCATGCTTGTGTAGCTCTCCAACTTTTATTTACATTTCAAAGTGGCTCATGGTTAAAAAAGATTGGGGATCTCTGAAATAGATCCTGTCTCTAGTGATGGGTGAATCTGTGTTCAAATCCGCAAATTTACCATGAAATTCATGAAACAGCGAGAAATTTGTGAAACACATTGTGAGTGAGTGGGAGTCAAAATAATTTTGGCGCCCCTCAATTTTCATGGGAGCGACAATTTTTATACGTGCGACCAGGGCCGGATTTACATGGTGGGTGCCCCTAGGCCCACTGCCGTTCGTCACCCCTGTCCCCCACTTTATTAGTGCATGGGAAATTTAAAAAATGATTGTATCTCCAGCGCATCCCCAGTGTTTTTGAACCAATGTGGGTGCGGTTGGGCAGCATGCCGCCCCCTAAAATCCTGCTGCCCTAGGCCCAGGCCTAGTTGGCTTTTCCACAAATCCGGGCCTGCGTGCGACCATTTGATCCAAATCCATTAAAGTCAATGAATAATTTTGACACGCTACAATTTTTATGCATATGGCAATTTGAACGTGCAGCAATTTCTTTTATATGCGAAAAATTGCTGCCGCAGTTTTGCAAATTGATTTTCTTTTGGCAAAACATGGAAATTTGCCGCAAATTTGTGTCTGCCGAATTTATTTGCCCATCACTACCTGTCTCCCCCCTCTAGTGAAGCCACAGATGGATGTCCCAGTATATAGGTGATGGTGGCATGGTGTTTAGGGTCCACATTGGTTGAAGCAACATGGGTCAACAAATTGTTATCTCAGGGCTTTACTACTAGCATTAGTGATGGGCGAATTTGCGCTGTTTCTATTCGCAGGAAAATTAGCGAATTTTGCGTGAAATTCGCAAAACGGCGAAAAATTCTCGAAATTTTTTCGGGTGAATTTTCGCGGGCGTTTCGCAAATTTATTCGCTGGCAGCGAATCGCGCAAATTCGCCGCGAATTTACGCCTGGCGAATAAATTCGCCCATCACTAACTAGCATCCAATTACATTTGTTTACCAAGTGTTGCCCAATCTATTCTACCTGATGATTGGTTGTTAATGCTTTGAGACTAAAGACAACGGTTTCTTAACCCAAATACTATGCATGGCTTTCTGGAAAACAGTATTCAAGGCCTCCTGCCTAACAGTGAGAGTTCAGTTTTTCAGTATTTCATGTATTGCTTTTTTTAATTTGAAACAAATTTAGGAATATATGAGATGAATCTTGGAGGGGAAATCTTGTGCAACTTGCAAACTCATTCCATTTAGATTTTTTTTTCATATCACACAAGCAATTTATTTATGAACTGTTAAGTTTACACAATTTACCTCAGCCTGCTTGGAAGTCTCTCAGTGCCAGAAAATTGATATAATACTTTTTTCCAAACTTTAATATAAAGTCATACATACTCCCATGTTAGAAACAGCTCATAATTTTGTGAGGAGAAAAAGAGGCATTCTAAGTATTCCTTTCTAACGTCAACACATGACGAAGAAAAACTTTCCTACCCTCTTGTTGTGTTCACTTTTTCTGAATATCACAGTATTTTTGTTTAAAGGCCAACTAGAGCCTCTGTAGTCGACCAGTACTGTATTGAGGAAGATTTGTTGGATATGCGTTTCTTTCTCCAATCATTCAATACGATTGTCTGTATGATTGCTCAGTCTAGTAGTGGTAACTAGAAATATTGGGTTTAATATTTACTTGTTTTGTAGCCTTGTTGACTGTCCCTTGACATTAAAGGGATCCTGTCATCGAAAAACATGTTTTTTTCAAAACGCATCAGTTAATAGTGCTACTCCAGCAGACTTCTGCACTGAAATCCATTTCTCAAAAGAGAAAACAGATTTTTTTATATTCAATTTTGAAATCTGACATTTTGTCAATTTCCCAGCTACCCCCGGCCATGTGACTTGTGCCTGCACTTTAGGAGAGAAATGCTTTCTGGCGGGCTGCTGTTTTTCCTTCACAATGTAACTGAATGTGTCTCAGTGGGACATGGGTTATTACTATTGAGTGTTGTTCTTAGATCTACCAGGCAGCTGTTATCTTGTGTTAGGAGCTGCTATCTGGTTACCTTCCCATTGTTCTGTTGTTAGACTGCTGGGGGGGAGGGGTGATATCACTCCAACTTGCAGTACAGCAGTAAAGAGTGATTGAAGTTTATCAGAGCACAAGTCACATGACTTGGGGCAGCTGGGAAATTGACAATATGTCTAGCCCCATGTCAGATTTCAAAATTGAATGTAAAAAAATCTGTTTGCCCTATTGAGAAATGGATTTCAGTGCAGAATTCTGCTGGAGCAGCACTATTAACTGATTCATTTTGAAATTTTTTTTTTTCCGATGACAGTATCCCTTTAACTAATTAAGCTTTTGTAGCCACTATCTAACCAACAGCTCTTTAACTTATATCATGATTGAGTTGGCTCATTGCAAATAAAGACTCCCTGATCTTTAAGCTCCAACTGATGTCTATTTAGTGGCCCCAATTATTTTTAGTATCCACAGAGGTCTTTGTTGCACAAACTACTATGAACCTTTGGAGGTACACTTGATTTATTTTTTAATTTTTGCATCGCTGTGTCTTTACTTTGCTGTGGGCCTCTATGAAGTGAAGCTAAAACTTTTTCTTTTTTTTAAAATTCAATATTGAGAGAGGCTAGAGGATTTATAAAACGATTGAGGGTATAACATACCCATTTGAAAAGTAACCAATAAGTTCTATGAGCATGGAGTGAGTATAAAGCAGCAGGTTCCTTTTAATAATGTTGTATTTTATGTAAAATTCAGCCTATGACGCGCTACATGGTACATATAACAGTAAAACAGTATAGCAATAATTATTCTAGACATCAGTTCTGCTAAAGAGAAATCCAGTTTTGCATGTGAATCTTTTACAGTGCTGCCAGTGGGACTATAAATCCCTCAGCACTGCAATTTGTTTTCTAGAGCCAGGAGAACCAATGAAAATTGTAGCTTCTGTAGAGGGACCAAGGGGCTATTTTCTCCTACTGCGAAGGAAATCCTGTTTCTGTTGCATATGTCCTGTGGTGGGGGGTTCCCCAATTTGCCTAGGGATTATGTGATCAGTTCTAATCTACAGGTTATATAATGGTAAGGAGCACCACATGGCTCTTGGCCACCACCAAGTACCAGGGGTGAATGTGCAGGAACAAGTTATCCCAAAACTCTATATTATGTTAAAAAATAGTCTTTATTCAAAGATCATGTTAAAAAGATAGGTATACAGAGCACATGGTATTCCGCCTGAATACCATGTGGTGAAATACCATGTGGTCTGTATACCTATCTTTTTAACATGATTTTTGAATAAAGACTATTTATTGAATTGAATACTATTTTTTTTTAATAATATAGAGTTTGGGGATAACTTGTTTTGGTTTTGAATGATTATACCTTGTGAACTGAGAGCTTTATCCCAAAAAATGATGGGCCCTTTTTGACAGGCCCTGTATAGACTAGAATGCTACTAAATACATATTTTCCTATGAATGTGCAGGAAGCCTGGAGCATAAGACCATCATAGCACATAGAAGTTGTAACAGGCCATCTTAACAAAAGCAGTATTGGACTCCATAGAGGAGTAGCAATGTGAAGTTTGTTATCCAATGCAACATTTACCTAAGTGTAGAGGCCACAAATGGGAAAGAGACTCAGGCTAATGTTTTTGAGGCTTCAACTGGAGGGGATCCGTTACTTGGAGGTGTGTCGGGGTGGTGAGACTAGTCCTTCTCAGGCTTTAGCTATTAATAGTTTAAATGGAAATATGTTTTTAAATTATTTGATTAAAATGGAGTCTGTGGGAGATGACCTTTCCATAATTTGGTGCTTTCTGGATAGCGAGTTTCCATATAAGGTTTCTGTCATATCACCTTCTTCTCTTGACAGTAAACTCTACATTTTAAGGTCTTTAAAGGGATACTGTCATGTGAAAACGTCAGTTAATAGTGCTACTCCAGCAGACTTCTGCACTGAAATCCATTTCTCAAAATAGCAAATAGATTTTTTTTATATTTAATTTTGAAATCTGACATGGGGCTAGACATTGTCATTTTCCCAGCTGCCCCCAGCCGTGTGACTTGTGCTCTGGTAAACTTCAGTCACTCTTTACTGCTGTACTGCAATTTGGTTTGATATTGCCGCCCTCCCCCCACCCCCTCCAGCAGCCTAACAACAGAACAATGGGAAGGTAACCAGATAACAGCTCCCTAACACAAGATAACAGCTGTCTGGTAGATCAATAGCCAAAATGACCTGAGATGCACCTACACACCAATATTACAACTTTAAAAAATACACTTATATTGTAGAGTGAATTATTTGCAGTGTAAACAATGTAATTTAGAAATAAAAATGGCATCATAAAAATCATGACAGAATCCCTTTAAAGTCATATGAAAAAATTTGGGAACCCCTCTCAGCCTGCATAATAATTTACTCCACTTTCAACAAAAAAGATAACAGTGTTTTTTTAACTAATATTTTTTTTGGCTGTGCAAAAATGTGGGTACCCTTGTAATTCTGCTAATTTGAATGCATGTAACTGTTCAATACCGATTACTGGCAACATCAAATTGGTTGGATTAGCTCGTTAAGCTTTATTGGCAGGTGCGTCCAATAATGATAAAATGTATTTCAGGTGGCCAATTGGAAGTTGTGCTTCTGTTTGACTCTCCTCTGAAGAGTGACAGCATGGGATCCTCAAAGCAACTCTTATAAGATCTTCAGTATCATGGTTTTGGGGAAGGCTACAAAAAGCTATCTCACAATTCAGCGCAATTTGCACAACGAACATATGTATGGCAGGGTGATGAGAAAGAAGCCCTTTCTGCACTCATGCCACAAACAGAGTCGCTTGTTGTATGCAAAAGCTCATTTAGACAATCCACTGTCATTTTGGAACAAAATTGAGTATTTTGGTCATAACAAAAAGTGCTTTGCATGGCGGAAGAAGAACACTGTATTCCAAGAAAAACACCTGCTACCTACTGTCAAATTTGGTGGAGGTTCCATCATGCTGTGGGGCTGTGTGGCTCAAAGCCTCCATTAGAATATTAAAATACTACATTGTTGGCCAGGGGATTAAAAAGAAAAACACAAACTGGTGTTCAGTAGAATTGAACTCATGGCTTCAGGACTTCAACTTCGCCTCCTTTCGTGACTTCGGGTCTTTTCGCTGCTTCAGGACTTCAGTTTTGGTTATTTTTGTGGCTTCGGGTATTTTCACCGCTTAGGGAGTTCGGCTGTTCGGCTCTTTCAAAAGTGCAGCACTGCCGGGCCCCCCTTCATGCCCGGGCATGTCCCCCCTATCCCCCCCTGATGACGGCCCTGGTGTGGCTAGTTCAGGGACTGGGGCCCTTGACTTTAAAAGTCAAGGGTCGTAATTCGCAACTGGAACTGTACAAGCTCACGTACTTAGCACGTGGATGCCCAAAGAAGTTTGAGAATATTTGGAACCCTTGGCTCGAGTCGCCAGCCACCTCGACCAACTATTAATGGATACTTTTTCAGCCGTATCCCCTTCTCCCCACTTTCCCCTTCTTTTCTTTCCTTTCTAACTTGCTTTTCTTCCTTCTAATTTTCTGTTTTTAAAATTCAATAAAAATTAACCTTTAAAAAAAAAAAAAGTCAAGGGTCGGATGAATTCAACCCAATATCAACAAATTCTTCAGGATAATGTTCAATCATCAGTCAGAAAGTTGAAGTTACGCAGTCCCCCGACTTGAATATCATGGAAAATCTATGGGATGATTTGAAGCAGGTCGTCCATGCTCGGCAGCCATCAAATTTAACTGAACTGGAGAGATTTTGTATGGACGAATGGTCAAAAATACCCACATCCAGAATCCAGACACTCATCAAAGGCTATAGGAGGCGTCTAGAGGCTGTTACATTTGCAAAAGTCTCAACGAAGTATTGATGTAATATCTCCGTTGGGGTGCCCACATTTATGCACCTGTCTAATTTTGTTATGATGCTTATTGTATATTTTCTGTTAATCTAATAAACTTTATGTCACTTCTGGCTCAGCCAATGATAAACAAAACCCCAAAGAATTAAGAGGGGTTCCCAAACTTTTTCATACGACTGTAAGTCTTTCCTTTCTACTTGTGGCTTTTGCCAGTAAACATGTGCTTGCCTGTGCCTCTAAGTCATGGATTATCATTTGCGTAGTTCACCTACACCGTTGTGAGCAGAATTAGTATATAAGGAAAAATAATTAAAGTCCAAATTCCATAATTAAGCACTTGACTTGCCTAATGGAGCTGCATTAACAATTCCACACTTGCTGCTCTGCTTTTGCATAAGTTCAGTACATTTGGCCTGTTCCAACACATCAGCCAGTGGGCGATACGGCTGAGCCGGAGAACTTTGCGTGAGCTCAACTGTGTTTTCATTTTTCTCAATGAACCATTGATACTGGGTTCCCCACTAGCTGTTGCCATGGACACTAATTGCTCCAATTAACTTTACACAGATTTCTCTGCATCTGAGCTCCAAGAGCAGATAATGCTATTAAAGTGATGTCATCAGCATTACATTGAGTGTAATTAGAGACAAGATGGGTTTACCAACTTTTTTTTTTAAAATGTTTTCTATCTGACCTAAACATATTGTTTTTATTACAGGATACTACAATGTAAAAGCAATATATATATTTATATATACTTATAAACTGTATATATATTGTACACAGCAGGTCCCTATAATAAAGTTATCCCTATATACATGTTTGGCCAAGTGCCTTTGCCTGCTATCCTTTTAGTTTGTAGTAGTGATGGGCGAATTTCTCCCGTTTCGGTTCGCTGAAAATTTGCGAAATTCCTGCGAAATTCGCAAAATTACAAAAAACTCTCAAAACCGCAAGAAAAAGGTGTAACTCGTAAATTGACACCTGCGTCAATTTTGAGGCCGGAGTTAAAGTCAATGGGCGTTGACGCACAGTGATTTAGATGCGAGTGAATTTTTTTTTGATGATGGCGAATTTTCGCTGGAGTTTTGCAAATTTATTCTCCGGAGGTGAAATGCGGAAATTCACGCCAGGTGATTATATTCACCCATCACTAGTTTGCAGTGGTGGGTTCCTTATCCAATGCTTCATTTACCTGTGTAGAATATATAATCAAGATAATAATAGTTATAATACCACCAAGACTCTCCCCGTTAGGAATTCTAGTGCAATATCATTTCATGTTGTGCAACACTTACTCTTACTGACGAGCGGTTGAAGCTGCGCTCCCCTGCGTTCCGTTTCTCTGCATTCAGCCGCAGGGGAGCGCAGGAATAGACGCATTCGTTTTCTTTCAATGGGGCTGTACTCACACAGGCGCGTGTAGGCGCCAAACGCAGGCTGAGACCCAACATGCTGCATTTTTCCTGCGTTCGGCGCCTACACACGCCTTTGTGAGTACAGCCCCATTGAAAGAAAACGAATGCGTCTATTCCTGCGCTCCCCTGCGGCTGAACGCAGAAAACCAGAACGCAGGGGAGCGCAGCTTCAACCGCTCGTCAGTAAGAGCCCTTAGGAGAAAATCAAAATAAAAAAATAAAATAAAAAATATAGATGGGCTGTGAGTTCCCTTCAATGGTGATCTCCATTAGCAACCTTAGGAACGCTATGCGCAAAGACTCTAATGGATTGTGCTTGAATAAATAGGTTAATGGAAGATGATTTATATATGGCTCTAAATGTAATTATAATCTTAAAAATCTAGTGAAAAGCCAATGACAGCTTTACTGGCTCGGAACAAGGAATTATACAGAAATAACAGGTTTCTGTGGTGTGATGTAAGGAATTGTCAGATTTTATCTTGATCGGAATGTCTTTTGTAGCGCAGAGGTAAAAACAATGAGGCAAAATGGAAAACACATGTTCTGTAGCAGTCTGGAAAAACTCAGAAATTTCTACAATCTACTCACCAAAAGATGGATTTTTTGTGGGGAGGCGAAAAAAAAAAAGTTTTTGCATAATTTCTACTAATTGTAACTAGGGATCTGCATAATATGTTTTGCCTAATGCAGATTTGTGGGGAAATTTGCATTTTTATAAGTGTGCTACAATTTAAGGGTAGGACTACACGGACGTTTTCGGCACGATCCGACGCGCTGCGTCAAAACGCCGGAGACAAATCAGATGCGATGGAAAAAAAGTAAGTGAATGCATTGTTGGATGAAGTCGCAGCGTTGCGTCTGCATCCGACAGTCGTATCGGATCAACGCTTCAACTTCATCCGACATTTTAATCTCTTACCTTATTTCCGTCGCATGCGATTTGTCGTCAATATTTTTTGAGATTTATTAAAGCCCGATGCAGCAAAAAGCCTGAATTCAAAAATCTGCCATCTCAGATGCCGCGGTTGAATATGAGAAAGGAACTCCACGGGTGATTTCGGAGCAATCTGACACGCTGAGCAAAAATGCAGGCGTCAAGTCAGATGCAACGGAAATAAGTTAATGGATGGAAATGTCGGATGAAGTCGCAGCATTCTTCCGACGCAACACGACTTCCGGATGCAGATGCATCGTACATAGGGATGGGCAAATTTGACCCATTTCGTTTCGCCAAAAATTAGCCGCCGGCAAAAAGTCGCTGACGCCCATTAAAGTCTAGGGGCGTCATTTTTGCGGTGCAACAAGGAGAAAAAATTCGCCCATCCCTAATCGTGCAGTGTCTGCATCCGACAGTCATGTTGCATCAGACGAACGTTGCGACACCTTCCGACGTTCCTGTTGCTTACCTTATTTCCATTGCATCTGACTTGACACCTGCGTTTTTGTGCATCGCGCCGAAAACACTCGTGGAGTTCCTCCCTAAGTCAATGGGAGAGGTCCCTATCCTATTTTGAAGTTTCTGTTGTCTGAGCTAGAATTAGCTGAAAAATC
This sequence comes from Xenopus laevis, assembly GCF_017654675.1. Classification (NCBI taxonomy): domain Eukaryota; kingdom Metazoa; phylum Chordata; class Amphibia; order Anura; family Pipidae; genus Xenopus; species Xenopus laevis. Next base: position 127,078,518 of record NC_054380.1, read on the forward strand.
CAACCTTTTCGAGATTTTCGGACAAAAATCTGAATGACTGGGGCTTTTCGAGAAAAAAGACAGAAAAAATCAAGCGACTTGGGGGAAAAACTCTAAAAAAAAATCAATGAAATCAAGCTTTTTTAATAATTACAATTTTTAGTATGATGTAGAGAGTGATATTCTGAGACATTTTGCAATTTTGGCAGCTCTCTGGTTGCTAGGGTCATGTTTACTTTAGCAACCAGGAAATGGTGTGAATGAGAGACTGGGATATGATGAACAGGAGAGTGACTGAATAGCAAGATAAGGTATAAAAACCAACAATGATATTAATAATAATAATAAAATTGTAAGCTCGCAGGCTACAGGGGTCAGTGACCCCCATTTGCAAGCTGGAAAGATGTAGAAGAGAAATGCAAATAGTAAGAATATAAAAAAATAAATAATGAAGACCAACTGCAAAGTTGCTAGGAATGGGGCATTCTATAAGATGCTAAAAGTTAACTTAAAGGTGACCTATGTCTTTAATGCTAAGGTGATTAGATAAAGTTGCAGGTGCTTATACTAAAGGGGAAGAATTCATTTTCATCAGCTTCTTAGAAATAGTGTAATAGTGTAAGGTGCAATGTGGAATAACTAGACATTCAGACGAAACCAAATCAACAGTGCCTAAAATAAACAATTGTCATTAACCGCCGGTTTTTACTTCCTATAAAGACATCACTGTGTTACAGGAAAGACAACGTTAGCGCTTAGATGGAATCACTGATGCAGAGCAGGGAAATGGCTCCGACAGTGTCTAGAGATCTATAAAGAAAACGATGGTATATAATAAAAGCTATAATTTACTAGCAGACAAAAGGAATGCTGGAAGCATATACATGCAAGGAGCTGTGGTTTCTGAGTTAATAAAGGGGTTGTTCACCTTTAAACTAATATTTAGTGGGTTATTTATTAAAGTTTTTTTTCTGGATGGGTTTTTAAAGGGGAAAATACAATTTTTTCATAGAAAAAAAATGGAATGTTTTCGAGATTTATTAAACTCCGATGGTGTTAAAAGTCCGAATTAAAAAGTACTCAGACCTGCTGAGTTCATGTATAACTCATGTATAGCCCCTTGATATCCTGATCTGCACTGGGTTTCGTTCAATAATCCAAACATTTCGCGCTTTCGGGCATCAAAGTTTTGGGAGTCAAATTTGAAAATGTCACAGTTTTCAGTGACGAATCTAAAAAAATTGTACGATTCATATTTGTTCAATATTTTATCTTGTCTTTTCCTGCACAAGAAAAGTTTGTGAAATTGTATTGATAAATGGGGGGGGAGTCTGTGCGGATTTGGTGGGAGTGGGTTTCAGAAAATAGTGAGAAAATTTCAGATTTTAATAAATAACTAGTGATGAGCAAATAAATTCACCAGGCGCGTATTTGCAGTGAATTTCAGCCTTTCGCATCCAGTGAAACTCCCTTTAAAATTCGTCAACAATGGGCGTTAACACTATTCGGAAGCGCATTGTCATTAACGGCGTCAAAATTGATGCGAATTGACACGGGCGTCAAAATTGGAGTTTCGCTAATTTTTTGCCGTTTCGCCGAAATTCACCCATCACTATAAATAACCCCCTAAGTATGACATAGAGAGTCATATACTGAGACAATTTGCAATTGGTTTTCATTGTTTATTATTTGTGGTTTTTGAATTATTTAATTTTTTTATTCGGCAGCTCCGCAGTTTAAGCATTCTGGTTGCTAGGGTTGAAATGACCCCAGCAACCACTGATTTGAATAAGAGACTGGAATATGAATAGGAGAGGCCTGAAAATAACGATGAGTAATAAAAAGTAGCAATAACAAAAAATGTGTAGCCTTACAGAACATAATTTTTTTAGATGGGGTCAGTGACCCCAATTTGAAAGCCGATTGAAAAGTTGCATTGGATTAACCATTCTATAACATACTAAAAGGTGAACCACCCCTTTAAAATAAATCACAGGATTGATGGTGAATACAGGTATAAGACCTGTTATCCAAAATGTCCAGGACATGGGTTTTCCGGATAACTGATGCTTCTGTAATTTGGATCTTCATACCTCTACTAGAAAATCATTTTAACATTAAATGAAGCCAAATTGGATTGTGTTGCTTCCAGTAAGGATTAATTATATCTTAGTTTGGATCAAGTAAAACTACTGTTTTATTATTACAGAGAAAAAGAAAATCTTTTTTAAAAATGTTGATTATTTGATTATTCTGCATTAGTCTCAGGAATTCCCATTCCCTCCTTCCAATAAAAGCTATGTACAAGCACAATACTGGGAGTGCGGCTTTGCTATTGTACTGGCTGCACCCAGGTGCTCAGTTCTGGAGTCTTACAACTGGGACTTTATTTACATTCTGTTTAATAACATATTCATCACGCATTTCAAACATTTGTGTGATGCAATTCTTCACATGGCGTGCAAAGCATGGATTGAGTAACAATGGCTCTTTTTTGTTGTTGTTGTTAAATGCCGGTTTCTAGTAACCTTGCAGGTCTGAACTGACTAAAAGAATGTGCCCTTGGACAACATAACTCGATACAGCCAAGAGGTCGAGTTTGAGGGGAAAAAAACAGATTGAGCAACATCCCAAGGATTAATGCAATGAAAATGAAGGGCTGCCGTGTGAAATGTTATGACTGCCACCTCCTATATAAAGTAGTTTGATAACACAGCAGTGCAGTGTAAACAGTCCTCTGTTTATGTTTCCAATGGAATTTTATCAAGTGGTGCCATAGTTTAATAAGCCAGGCACTTAATCTTAGTTTATTAATGACCTGTTACAGATGGAACCTCATGAAATAGGCAAAAGTGTATGGCTGCAGTATACAAGTAGCAGCTGAAAAGCTTACAATCTCTTGCTGGGGCTAAATTATTGACACTGGCCAGTATAGTTACTATATAGGGGGGAAGCATAGAGCCATGATCTCTTGCTGGGGCTAAATCATTGACACTGGGCCAGTACACTTATTATATTGGGGGGGAGCATAGAGCCACGATCTTTTGCTGGGGCTAAATTATTCACACTGGGTCAGTATAGTTATTATATAGGGGGGGGGGCATAGAGACAGGATCTCTTGCTGGGGCTAAATTATTGACACTGGGCCAGTATAGTTGTTATTATATAGGGGGAAGCATAGAGTAATTATCTCTTGCTGGGGCTAAATTTATTGACACTGTCCAGTACAGTTATATAGGGGGGAAGCATAGAGCCGTGATCTCTTGCTGGGGCTAAATTATTGACACCGGGCCAGTACAGTTGTTATATAGGGGGGAGCATAGAGCCATGATCTTTTGCTGGGGCTAAATTATTCACACTGGGTCAGTATAGTTATTATATAGGGAGGAGCATAGAGCCATGATCTCTTGCTGGGGCTATATCATTGACACCGGGCCAGTTCACTTATATTGGGGGAGCATAGAGCCACGATCTTTAGCTGGGGCTAAATTATTGACACTGGGTCATTATAGTTATTATATAGGGGAGAGCATAAGGCCATGATCTCTTGCTGGGGCTAAATTATCTACACTGGGTCAGTATAGTTATAGTTATTATAAAGGGCGAGCATAGAGCCAGGATCTCTTGCTGGGGCTAAATTATTGACACTGGGCCAGTATAGTTATTATATAGGGGGAAGCATAGAGTAATGATCTCTTGCTGGGGCTGAATTATTGACACTGGGCCAGTACACTTATTATATAGGGGGGGAGCATAGAGCCATACATGGTGTTGAACTGCAGGAAAAGTTCTAATGTTACATCATGGTATCCAGAACGACACTGTAGCCTAAAAGGGTTGTCTACTGAGTTCAGCTAAATGCACCTTTAACTCTTTAAGTGCAGATCATAAAATGTATGGCGTTTACCTGAAAGCATGCTAATGTTGGGGATTCTATGTTTCAAGTTCTATTGAAGGTATGGAAGAATCCTATTGCTTTGCAATATGTGGCCCCGGCAGAGCTTGTAAAATGTTGCCTGCTTTACCTGAAGGCCACTATTTGTAGATTTGTAGTTTAACAACATCTGTCCACAAGCTGAAGGATCCATTCTCAGTTAGCTTTTAAAGGGATTCTGTCAGGGGAAAACAGGGTTTTTTTTACAAAAATGGTAACTAACTAGTGAGTGGCGAATCTGACCTGTTTCACTTCCCCAACAATTCGCAGAAATGCATTGAAGTCTATGGGCGTCAGAATCATTTTGACGTGCAACATTTTTATCCCCCCATTGGAATCTATGGATGTCATTTTCGTGTTGAAACTCGGCTAATAGTTTCGCTCATCACTATTAATAGTGCTCCTCCAGCAGAATCCTGCATTGAAATCTGTTTTGAATAAGAGCAAACTGATCTTTCAATATTTAATTTTGAAATCTAACACAGCGCTTGACATGTTGTTAGTTCCCAGGTGCCCATAGTCATGTGACTTGTGCTCCGATAAACTTCGGCCACTCTTTAATGATACACTGCAAGTTGAAGTGATATTGCCATCCTCCCCCCAAGCAGCCTATTCAGCCTATCTGAATGCAATTCCAAGTTCCGGGCCTTTTCTGAATGCACAGGATCCAGTACAATTACATTTTTAAATAAAAACATAATAATATTTTAAACAGCAGTTTTAATTACTTGCAATGTACACAGTGTAGTTTAGTAATAAACACTATACCATAAAAATCATGACAGAATCCCTTTGACCGAAATTCCTTAACTCCAAATCTGTTGGAAGTTGTTACAAATCGAGCTCCAAATTGTTAGGGTAGAAAGGATTTTTGGCAAAAAAAAGTGTTCGACTAAATTTGATACAATGGCCTCCCTGTCAGTTGTTTGTGTCATATAAAATGTTGTACGTACTGGGTGTGTTGGAGTTGTCCTTGGGAACTGCAGAAATACTATATCTCACCTTTATAAGTGTTTTCCCAAGTCTGATTTAAAGAAAAAAAGTGCAAAGTTTCACTTCTGACAATCTGAGGAAAGATGATAGATACAAGGGGACAGAGGTCACTCAAGGGAGAATCAGGGGACATAAGATTTGTCTGGGATTGTTTGATAGAGAGCTGTAATTACTAATCAACCTCCTGCTGAATTGGTTGCCTGTAGAATCAATGGTAAAACGTATCTTCCGACACCAGCCTGAAATTCTTTCTTCATACAGTGCAATGCCAACCCTGCCTCGCTTGTATGGGTCGGCACATCTCCATTCTTACACCTGCTACATGGCTTTGTGTGTCTTACATGACCCAACTCCCTACCAGTAAATTAAAGTGTAAGCAGTTGGGTAGCAAGGTTGGCCGTGTTGCAACTAAACAGCAGCCCTCTCACTACTTTGTGACTTAAAGGAATAGTTCAGTGTGAAAATAAAAACTGGGTAAATAGATAGGCTGTGCAAAATAAAATATGTTTCTAATATAGTTAGTTAGCCAAAAATGTAATGTATAAAGGCTGGAGTGATTGGATGTAACATAATAGCCAGAACACTACTTCCTGCTTTTCAGCTCTCTAACTCTGAGTTAGTCAGCGACTTGAAGGGGGGCCACATGGTACATAATTGTTCAGTGAGTTTGTAATTGATCCTCAGCATTCAGCTCAGATTCAAAAGCAACAGATATGACCCATGTGGCCCCCCTCAAGTCTCTGATTGGTTACTGCCTGGTAGCCAGGACAACCAGTCAGTGTAAACCAAGAGAGCTGAAAAGCAGGAAGTGGTGTTCGGACTGACATGTTATACATCAAATCACTCCAGTCTTTATACATTACATTTTTGCCTAACTAACTATATTAGAAACATTTTTTATTTTGCACAGCCTATCTATTTACCCAGTTTTTATTTTTACACTGAACAATTCCTTTAAGGCTGCTCAGGACACATTTTCCCTGGAAAAGCAACTGCAGGGGGCACATAGCAGGGTAGCCAAAACACTCCCAAGCCAACTGTCACCTCTGCTATAAAAACTGATGCAGTTTATCCTTTATTGCATTAGGAAAACGATTAACTTTATGTTCGCAGGAAAAATCTAAATGATATAGGTGCTGCCATAAACAACTCATACAGTTGCACATAAACACACAGGCATGAACATTATTTGTTTGCCAAGTTTTATGCCCCAAACCTACTAACTATCTCATATTTTATATTATGTGTCAAAGCTCTGGGCCCCTAACAAGTGGTACAGATTGGAAGGTCACAGGTATGAAGAACCTCTACACTGCAATGATTTTGGCACCTTATGAAGCAAGATTTAGAGGGTTACTTACTAAACTCTGAATTTTTCTGATAGGAATTTTAAAGGGGGAAAAAACAATTTTTTTGTAGAAATTTTTTTTAATTTTTTGTGGTTTATTAAACCCCGATGCTGTTCAAAGTCTGAATAAAAAAGTACTCCATCTCAAACCTGCCGAGGTCATGTAGAAGGCAATAGCAGATGTCCCGTTTACAACTGGAAGATATCGCAATCTGAGCTGGGTTTAGAACAATAGTCTGAATAATTCATGGCCTTTGGGTCGATAATCCGAAAATCCAATTTTTTGAGTGTTAAATTGTATGATTTAGATTTTTTCACGATTTTGTCAAGACTTTTCCCGCACCAAATTTTTTAGAGTAAATATATTGATAAAGATAGTAAAAATGTGGGCAGGATTTTCGTCGCAGTGGTTTTAAGAAAATAGTGAGAAATTTTCAAATTTTAATAAATAACCCTCTTAATATCTGTTCAGTCTTTCACCAACAAAAAGCAACAAAGTCTCACAATCATCAAAATTTGCCAAAATCAAGTCAAATCGAATCTCCCTTCTGTTTGCCTGTTAACATTTTCAATCCCAGGTTAGACGGACGCAAAATAAATGATAACTATTTCAAAAGCACAAACACTCGGGGGGCCGATTTACCAAACCATGTCTATTTCTGGTCAGGCTTTTTGTCGCTAAAAAAGTCACAGGAAAAAAAAAAGTAACTTTTCCTAGAATTTATTATGCGACAATTCCAAATCTGAAAATTTTCCAGCCAAAACTTGTCGAAATCATGTAGAAGTGGCAGATGGTCCCTTTATAATTGGAAGAACTTTCTTTACTTTGTTGGTTTTTTAAGTTTTCAGGATGGTTTTGAGTCTGGCTTTTTGGCAACAAAACAAGTGCGACGAGCCAAAAAAGTCACAGTTATTGTGCCTTTTCTGCAGCTTTTTTGTGCTTTTTCAGTTAGGATCTTTTGAAAAATGACTGACATTCGTGGAAATGAGTTGATTTTTGGTTTTAAAAACCTTTTAACGACTAAAATTTGATCTTTAATAAATAGGCCTCCAAGTCAAAATATTATGAAATGCCTTCTTTTATAGAATGCTTAAAATTAATTCCCCTGAAAGACTTATGTAGGTTATAATACAATAAAACCATATAAAGGCAAAATTTCCATCTCACTAGGTACAAAGACACTTTGTGCAATATTATCTGCAATAAACAGCCTTTTCTAAAGTATACATTTGCTATATAAAATATACAAACTGGCTGCGTGTTCCTAATCCTCTTTGCCAATAAATCTCTGAGCATAAATACTTAGACAAAAACAAAAGATAAATATAATCAGCTGAGCATGAAATTACTGATTACTGCAATCTTTGAAACAAAGCCTCTGAATCACAAAAATGGGTTTACACAGTAGGATTCGAGGCATACTTCTACGCCCTTATATTTTTAGATACTGTAATTCATAACGTTTAAATGGAGAGAAAACTATTGTTCATGCTCTAAAGAAAGATAACGAAAGACATCGCTTGCCATAATTATACATGTACTTATCTACCCAAAAGGACTTCTTCCGCCTTGATTCGTACTGATATTGTATACTTATGTATTTTGGGGATATTATGATTAGGTGAACAAAAAAATTTAGAAAATAGTTTGTTCTATTCTACATTCTGCACAATTATTACTTCTATATTGAAATGATATTGAACCGTTGGCATTAGGGTTATCAGCATAAACCGTAGAAGCAAAGGATAGTCCAGTAAGAGTAATCTTCATTTCCTGCACATTTATTATAGTTACTCAGCAACTGAAGTTAAAAAAGACATGGAACCATCAAGTTCAAGCTTCTGTCCAAGTTCATTTTTTACTTCTAGTTGACCGAGAGAAGGGAAAAAAAATCTGAAGAAACCCCTAATTTGCTACAGAGGTTCAAATCCATCGATTGAGTGAAACAACCTTATGTATCCACCAAAACAACTGCTTCTGGGGGAGAATCATACAACTCTACAGAATTTGAAGATGAAACACAGAACCAATAAGTTCAAGCTTTTTTTCCAAGTACATTTTTTCACTTTACGTTGATACGAAGATGGTCAAAAAAATCTGAAGCCACCCTTAATTTGCTCAGAGGTTCAGTCCATACATATCCACTCTAGGAACCTTTGCTAAAAAAATAATTTTAACTACTACACCATTACAACAGCTTCTGCACAACTCTACACCAAAACCTTCTTTTACCTTGAGTGGAAACCTTCTGTCTTCTAATTTGAAGAGAACCCCTCATGTTCCCTGGAAGGGTTCTGTCATTTAGATTCAAAAACATTTATTTCTACAGAATAATCAGGTAGGGGCAACTGGAGCCCTCATGGCACTTTTAAACTACAAATCCAAGTAACCCATGCTTCCATTTTGTGATTCCCCAAATGAAGTCACATAAAAACTATGATCAATATTAGGTTGAGCTATTTTCTAAATACTTCTCCAACCCCTATATACAGATAAAGTGGGCTCTAACAGGTTGTTATGGTTAAACATGGTACCATGTGCATTTTTGAGCAATTATATGTTTAGAGTGTTTGAGTAGCGTTGAGTGAAATTTGTCCCAAGTTATGCTGTGAAAAGTATGCCCACAGACTAATGGGTAAAAGAATTTGTCGCACAATTTGTCCTTGTATCAAAAAAATTTAGTCCCCCTTAGACTCCAATTTTGCGCCTTTTTTTGAGTTTTCATTGAAGGGAAATAGGTCAAATTCGCCCGTCAGTGTGTTTGAGACAATTCTTAGTACTGTCTATGCACTTACACACTGGGGTTCATTTATCAACAACGGGCAAATTTGTCCATGGGCAGTAACCCATGGCAACCAATCAGATTGCTACATTCATTGTTCTACTTGCAGTTGGCTTCAAAAAGCTAATCACTGATTGGTTGCTATAGGTAACTGTCCATGGGCAAATTTGCCCAGTGTTGATAAATGAGCCCCAGTGTGTCATTGGCTTTATTGTTCCTGCTCAGGGCCACCTCCAAGAGTTTCATCACAGTCGTCTCACAAGATCAGACTCTGAAGTCACTTCCAGTATTATATAAAGAGCTATGAAATGCTGGGGAGCCAGAGGCTGGGGCCACAATATGTCATGAAATAGTGGGGGCCACAGAGTGTGTCTTTCATTTAATGCTGGTCCACTTAATGCATTCTGAGGCCTCCTATTCCAACCATGTAAAAAACGAGTGTGTCAGTTTTTTAATGCATATCATCATAATAGACTAAGTGAAAAGGTAAGGTTGGTGTCCCCTTTAATTTATCAGAATAGAAAAAAAGTAGTCTGTGTTGTTTTATGCTGAATTTGCTTCATCCATAATTTTCAAAGGTAAATCATGAATCCCTATTCGGTTTGTTTTCTTTCCTATTCAGACAGGTTTAGCTTCAAGAGTAAGAAAAGCACAAGAATTATGTTTTGCAATTTAATATGGATAAAACCACGCTGGGCTTCAAGGCAGGAAATTTGTTCTTTCTGTCTCAGTGTGGAAGACAGAGGACGTAATATTCCTGCTTCACAGCGAGCGCTAATGGGATGTAGAAAATGTATGTTTTCAGTAATTAGAATCAGGCATGTTTGTTGGCATATAAGACTGATAATTCCGTCTTTTGTTCTCACTCATATTTTTTATCCAGAACATCTGTTTATTTATATGCCAAATGAAAAACATTTAGAAATTAACTGTACGTCTTTGACAATGATTATATATCCAAGAGCAAATACACTGAGCTACCTAGCTTCAGTAGAAACTTATATTATTATTATAGAGCTGCTTTCTGGGCTCATTCCACCTGTATTTGCTTTGAAATGCCTCTTCGCTGATACGTCACAACAGAATCTTTTCCAAGGCCCATTTCACTGTCGTTTTCCAAATGAAATGCTTGAAATGGCTCTTTATAATTCTTAGACTCAAATTGTGAATAGACTTTTAATTGAACTCTTTAACATAGGCCTCTTCTCATAAGTGACAAGGGGAAACAGTCCAAAGCAGGAACAGTGTCTACCTTGGCCTGAATGTCCTATTTGGATAGGAAATACATCAAATTAACAGTGGAAGAAAACAACGATCCAGTTCCACTTCTGCATCAGATTATTATTATTATTTATTATTAATTATCAGATGGTTGGCATGCAGAACTATTAGAGGAAAATGGAGATTTTTTAAAAATGTATTTCTTTTAGTGTGGAAAGTGCAACTGGACTTTTTGCACCTTATCCCAGTTTTAGAGGGACCTGTCATCCAGCCAGTGCATGGTCATTGGCAACAGGTGCCCCATTCTGGCACATTAATTTGGAGACTTAAAGAAGCAAGACTGAAATAAAGTAGTAGTTAGAGGAGAGCACTCGTAGAAGCAGATACTGCTAAAACATTTTATTATTGACTATAAGTCACACGACATGTTTCGTGCATGGCACATGTCGTGTGATTTGTAGTCAATAATAAAATGTTTTAGCAGTATCTGCTTCTATGAGTGCTCTCCTCTAACTTCTGCTTTATGGACTAATATGGGATTGCGGTAACCCTTTATGGAGGATTGAGGCACCGGCAAACTTATTCTAGTATCGGCAGAGCGAAGGAACAATCTCCCTGTTGTTCATAATTTTTATTGTGTAAGTGAAATGTATAGGATATAAAATTATTTCTTAGGGAGACAGGTTCCCCTTAAGTACAGAAAAGGTATGCATGTGCAGTGAGGGGGGATGATATTGGGTCAGTTGTCCAGAAACACCCTTTATAAAGGCACCTTTCTTCAAAAACCTTTAGACCAGGGGTCCACTCTAAGTATTATTTTGTTCCTCTGCTCACTCTACCTCTATAGTGATGGGTGAATTTATTCGCCAGGTGCGAATTTGCGCGATTCGCCGCCAGCGAATAAATTTGCGAAACGCGCGCGAAAATTCGTGGAAAAAATCGCCGGCGTCAAAATGTTTTTTCGAAAAAACGGACGCTGGCGTCAAAAACGGGCGCCGGCGTCGAAAAAACGGCCGCCGGCGTCAAAAACGGGCACCGGCGTCAAAAACGAGACGCGTCGTTTCGCGAATTTTTCGCTGTTTCGCAAATTCGCCCATCACTATACCTCTATTCTCCTATTCTATTTTCTTTACATACTATAACCTATTATTCTATCTATTTAGCCTCTTTATAATCATAGAAATAGGGAATGGCCATGAAATAGGCCAAATGTTTAGAAGCAGAAGGGCCCCCTGACACCTGGGCCCACCGGGAGTTTTCCTGGTATCTTGTGGGCCAGTCCGACACTGGTTTAAAGGGGCTTTGTGCCCAAACTCATTGCTCGTTATTAGGTCTAACTTGCTTAGTATCTGGGTGTGAATTCTGTCTGTTTTAATTCCATTTTTGCCCCTTGCCTGCCTGACTATTCCGAACTCTGCCAATCCTGACCCATGCCTGCCTGACTATTCCTCGAACGCTGCCTGTCCCAACCCTGGCCTGCCTGACTTCGCTTTTCGTCTATTCCTGGAACTGTTGCCTTCCAGCCAAAACCTTGGAAACTCACAAAACCTTGGAACACTTGCTTTGCTCCTCTCAAGTTAAGACCTGGCGCATCTGAGTAGCTGAGGGCTCCACCCGAGGCCAAAGGCTACACAGGGCCAGATTTACATAGCAGGCACCCCTAGGCCCACTGTCAATTATCACCCGTCCCGTCTCGTCTCTTTTATGCAATTAAATTTTCATCATCGGGTCCAGAGTACTGGGGATTGGTGCACAGATAAAAACTATCCTATCTCCTGCGCCTCCCCAGTGTTTCGTACCCAATGCGGGTGTGGTTGGGCAACATGCCACCCCCTCAAATCCTGCCGCCCTAGGCCCTTGGTTGCCTCTCCACAGATCCAGAACCTAGCACTTGTTCTGAATTTAGGGAGCCGTTTGTGACAGTATTTGACTGATTTTTGTTGTATCAACTTACTGTCCTTATTGGGGACCATACGTTTTGTGTAAAATCTTCCTTTCAAAAGCATATATGTTACTTGCTAAATTTGGAGTAAGGATCCATGTTTCACAGCCATAGATAGCTAAGGTCCAAATTATGGTTTTATTTGTTCGTAGTCAGAATTTGCTCTTCTGCACTGCACTTGATTATAAATTCAGCCAAGGACTATTTACTGGGCCATTAATACCCAAATGCTGTGAATAAAAATCACAATAAACTAGGATGATGGGATTCAGTATTAACATGCTTTGTTTAATAAAATTGCCTCTTTTTATATTGATTGGTAGAATAAGTGGCATACTAAGTAAAATATGTGGCATGCTGAATGCTTCAGGTGGACACTGCTCCACAGTTCTTTATTCTGGGCACAGATCTGTATTTCACAGCAGAAATGCAAAGCTATAGATATTGTGCTACAGACTGACACTCGATACTAACACAGGGATATAAACAACTGTTACTTCCAAGAAGTAATTTACAGTTTACGGTGCAGTGTTATAAACTACATTTTGCAGCAGGTAGAAATGTGGGCACACTTTATTGAGAAACCTGAAATTCGTTTTCATGTTCAAAAATGTATCACTGAGCTCCATTTAAGTGTTTATTTGATTCTTTTGTTTCTGCTTTTCCTACAAAGCTAAAACACACATTTCTGTGCTATATTCTGTATAGGCTATTCCAGGGAAAAAAAACTCACATTTTCACTTTTAAAATAAGATATATATTTATATATATATATATATATATATATATATATATATATATATATATATATATATATATATATATATATATATATATATATATATATTACTCACATGGCAGACATGACATGCAAGTACATAACAAACAAACAATTAGGGGGTTATTTATTAAAATCAAACATTTTCTGACTATTTTCTGAAAACAGCTCCGACCAAATCCGCTCTGACTTTCCCCCCCTATTTAACAATAAATTTTCACAAAAACTTCTTGTGCGGGAAAAGAATTGTGAAAAAAAACAAAATTTATAATCTTTTTGGATTTGACACAGTAAACGATGACTTTTTCAGACTTGAAAGCCGAAACCTGCTACTTTTTCAGATTTAATGCCCAAAACCATGAAATCTTCGGATTATTGAATAAAATAATAATGTCCCCTTTTTGAAGATTAGGAAATCTTCAAAAAGGGGACATCTGCCGTTGAGTTCTACATCATGTACTCGATAGGTCTAGGAGTTGAAGTACTTTTTTATTCGGACTTTTAACACCATGGGGGTTTAATAAATCGCAGAAAAATTGTTTTTCTTTTTATGAAAAAATGGTGATTGTCTCCTTTAAAAGTCCGACCAGAAAAAATCTGATTTTAATAAATAACACCCCATAAATTCATTCCTATGAAACCAAAACCAATTGATTCACTGGAAGCCTATTTTAATGTATAGAAAACCTGCACTTTGAAGGTGCCTCAGTCACTATTAGGGAGAAATAATTCCAGAGAACCTCTTTGTTTTCTTCTCTTCTTCCTAATCCTGCACAGAGCTTGACCTTCACCCGTGCCCTTTACACAGGTAAAGACTCATCAACACATGTGCTGGTTTTTCCAGTCCTAGTGAACGCAAACCCCTGTTCTTTACAGTCTCATAGAGCATTCTGGGAGAGACATAAATTCCATCCAGAATCTTCCCAGCTTCTATTTCACTTGATTTCAACAAATGACCTTTAAAATGATTACCAATACCTAAAGAAACGGCGGCCTACATGACTGATCAGGATAATCTTGCACAAGAGAAGCTGTTTAGTGGGAATAATCAGTCAGTGAATACAATTAAATACATGAGGAACATAAATGAGCTTTTAATTAAATTTTAATTAATTTATCAGCACACTTTGAGATCAGCTGTAAACTGTTTGCTTTTCCCCATCGTCCAGCTTTGCCTTTGGCCTTTTCCAGCATCAAGACAAAGTACTGTTCTCCTATTTATACTGAGGGCTCAGGTTTGCATTGTAAAAGAAGATTATATTGTTACCTTTAAATATAGTGTGCAGTCTCCCTGCCGCAGTAAGTCTTTATGACTGATGCTTATTATTGTAGTTACTTCAGCCTGAGCAATTGTAAAGAGGGCAAATATATAATTTGAACAAAATGAAGGCTATATACGTATACGTAGCATGCTGCTAACTGTAAAAAATGCTATGGATCATTTAACCCTTTGCAGCCACAACAAAAAAACATGGGAAATAGTTTTGTAGATTGTACTTTGCACATTATTGTTTCTGGAAATACAGTTCTGACAGTGGCATTGAATGACTTTGATGTTAATTGATAGTTAATAAAATGTAACGTTTGTGTTATTTCTCCTTACATGCATGCTTTTAGGACTTTACCAAGGCAGTTCCCTACTTGTAGAATTCATTACCCCACAACATCAGCCATTTTCTTACCCTACATAGTTTCAATGTTCTCTAAAACCACCTCCCCTCTTTCACTGTAAAGCTGGCCATAGATGTAAAGATTTTTAAAAGATATTTTAGTTATCGTGAGACCACGATTTATGTCGTTTAAATGTACGATGTGTCCATCAACTAAAAAGACCATTTCAGGCGATATTGCCAGGAAAACTGAAGGGTAGATAGATAGATTGCACTGGGGCCGATGCAAATTTTTTAACCTGGCCGATCAATTTTCTGACAGATGTTGGACGAAAAATTGTAAGATGTACGATCGTTCGAATCCCACTAACTTCATGATAATTTGATGGATTGGTTGGATTTCGCTAAAATCGGTTGTTCGGCAAAAATAATCTTTGCGTCTTTGGGGACCTTAAGGCTTTGAGTCAGAAACCTCTGGGTTTCTGGCTCTGTAACCTGTCCTCAAGGCCAGGTGAGCTATCAAGCATGCTCATTATTTATCACCTGCCATTTCCTATCTGGTCCCAGCAACCTTACTGGTTGGAAAGGGTCAACCAATGAGGATTGACTTGCCCTAAATAAGCCCAGTCCCCCTCACTTCTTGTGCCGTAGCATTGGCCTTTGCACCTGATCTCTGTGGCATGTCCTTGGCTCTTGCTCTGGCTCCTGGCTCCACCTTGTATTGTTCCAGTTCCCTGCCCTAGTCTGCATCTTGACCTGTTCTTGTGCACTAACCTCTTCCAGTCCAGTCCTGTTTGAGACAAATCACATTCCAGTCCAGTCCTGTTCCAGTCCAGTATAATTCTGGTCCAGTCCAGTCCTGTTTGAGACCAATTCTGTTCCAGTCCAGTAAAATCCTGTTCCAGTCCAGTCGTGTTCTAGGCCAGTTAAATCCTGTTCTAGTCCAGTCCTGTTGCAGTCTAGTCCTGTTCCAGTTATCATTTATTTTTGACTTTTCGCTCTTGTCACCCTAATCTTGTTCCTATTCCTTAATCACCCCTTCTTGTCTCCTGTGCACACAATACCAGTCCTCGACTGAAGGACACTTTCCTCTCCATGGAAATCCCTTCTACTTCTTACATTCTACACTTACAGACTACACCCTACCTACTAACTTCTAGAGTTGGACTAGGTAAAGGCCCACTTCTCCTACACCCCCCATGATTACCATTACCACCAGTGTTTAGTTCCCACATAGAATATTCCTGTTTTCTCAAGCTCGATTTTTACAAGCCTAAATGACCACTGAACATAAGCCTACACCTGCAGATTTATATATTTAAACTTTGAATCTAACTCATACTGCTTTAGATTCTTAGTTCTTGCAACTAAGGTCCTTTTTACCTTCTATATCAGTTTTCCTGCATATCAGTTGTTAGTTAGCCGCAGAATATTCTAGCCTGTATAAATGTATGTTATAATAATAATTTAGCAATTCTTTGGGAGTAACCTCCTATAAGGGACCTTTTGTTCCCCTTTGGGTTAGTACCGATACAGATCAAACAGTGGATTCACATTTAGGCTGAGATTATTTTTAGGGCTTTCCTTTTATTATATAGACTTTTAATTGGGTTGAAACATTTTTTTGCATTCCATAATCCTTAGAGAAGCTGATATACACAAAAACATTTGTCTTGCACGGGTGAGCCGAAACCAATAAAAAGATAGAGATTTCCAATAGATTATTATCATAGAGCCAAGAGAAATAAATGTTTATTAAATAACAGGTTAAAGTTTTCAATTGCAGTAGAAACTTTTGACAAAACACGTTCATCCATCTAAATTGAAATGATATATAAATGTTAATTCTGGAGAAATCCAAATTATACCTTATTTATACCTTATTTATAAATACTCAATTATACCTTATGCACAATAACAACCCTTTCCATTTTGCATATAGATATCAGTTGGAGACTTATCTCTGAACAGGTTAATCATGCTGCCTTACTATGCCATTTCTTCTTCGATTTAAGAATAGAAGTGAAATTGCTACAGTACAGATATCTGCTCTCATGTTTTATTTATCTCTTGAACAGTTCCACTCATCGGAGAGAAGTTGAATAAATGATTTAAACATAGAGAATATGGACTTTTATGCCCTAGAATGCTTAGTTCATGTATAAAGATGTAAATATAAAACTTCAATTGTGCATTGAGTTAGTAAGTCAGTGTAAAATGTTTTAGAAGTGCAAGTGCCCCATCCCCATATATATATATATATATATATATACACACACACACACACACACACACACACAGATAAGGAACTTGTTATCCAGATTGCTCGGGCCTGGGGTTTGCTGGTTAAGGGTCTTTCCATAATTTTGGTCTCCATACCTTAAAGGAGAAGGAAAGCTATGGAGGCATTTTATTGCCAATAGATTAGCTGCAATAGTACAAGCTAGAATGCTATATTTATTTTGTAGAATGTTTTACCATAATAAAAGCTCTAGAAACTTTCTTTTTGTTTAAGATAGCAGCTGCAGTATTAGCTTGGTGTGACATCACTTCCTGCCTGAGTCACTCCCTGCTCACTTATAGCTCTGAGCTCAAATTACAGCAGAGAAGGGAGGGGGAGGAAGAGGAGCAAACTGAGCATGCTCAAGTCCAAGCCCTGGAGGTTTAAGCTGAAAACAGGAAGTCTGATACAGAAGCCCATGAGTACACAATAGAAGTAAAGAAATGCAGTGTTTCTTTTGACAGAGGACTCAGAGCAGCATTACTTTGAGGGTTTACTGGCATATTTAGGTGGACCTTTCTAATAAGGCGTACGTAGTTTTAACTGTTCCTTCTCGTTTAAGTCTACTAAAAAATTATTTAAACATTAAATAAACCCAATAGGATTGATTTGCCTCCAATAAGGATTAATTATAGCTTAGTCTGAATCAAATTTTATTACAGAGAAAAAAATTAATATTAAAATTTTGTATTATTTTATTAAAATGTAGCCTGTGGGGGGGGTGATCTTCCCATAATTTGGAGCTTTCTGGATAACCGGTTTCCAGATAATTGATCCCATACCTGTATATACCATATATTTAGAAAAGCAATAAATTGTGCTAAAGTTCAAAGATCAAAGCTTAGTATTGGTCTGTACTGAGCATTTATATAGAGACATAAACATGATTTTATAATAAATCTGAACATGAAAGGGTGAAACATTCAAAACTTTTAAATATATGATCATAAGTCATAAAAAAATCATTGCAAGCCACTTTATGTCCAACGTAGTAAAAATAATCTTATTCTAAATAGCGCTCGGGTTTAATTTTATTAGCTTTTACTTATATTGCGCCAACACATTTCACGCAGTGCTGCACAAA
This sequence comes from Xenopus laevis, assembly GCF_017654675.1. NCBI lineage: Eukaryota > Metazoa > Chordata > Amphibia > Anura > Pipidae > Xenopus > Xenopus laevis. The sequence goes on from NC_054380.1 coordinate 127,096,471, forward strand.
GATTAAGTATATTAATTAGTAAGTAGGATGGTGCTTTGTAACAGTCTTTAAAGAAAATAGTCTCTGTAGAAAAAAGGAATAAACCCAAATTTCAATTAGAGTTGGAGTGTGTTATCCCAGCAGATCTTGATAATCTAACAAACAATCAATGATGGGGTGCTGCCAGGAGTGATCTAAAAATAGATAGTAAGAAGGGTGCACTCCCATTGTGTAACATCTTCACAAACAATTTATTAATTGTAGATAAAATGCAAAAGGCATCAATAGCGTAGTAACACAATTGGAAGATTTGATTTCCATCAATGTGCTTTCCGAAGATTCACGTCCCAATACCAACGCATTTCGTCACTCAAGGTGACTTCTTCGGGGTTAAAAAATAAATAAATAAAATGCTTCTTGACATAAATATTTCCAGAGGCAGAAAAGCCGCTCCGCTGTCCAGCAGTGGTCACAAAGGCTGCATAAAGATTGTTCAGCATTCACATCAATCCCTGTTCCAGGGGAGCTTACAATCGAAAGCTGGCCATAGACGACGCAAAGAGCCGATCGTACGAATCCACGATTCGAACGACTTTCGGAGCGTCTGTGGAGAGTCCCGACATTTTTCGTCCGGCGGAGATCGGTCGTTTGGTCGATCGGACAGGTTTAAAGATTTCTGTCGGCTGCTGATAATATCTCTGCATGTATTGCCGATCGTATGATTTTCAGTGGGAGACTGTCACCAGCTTTGGTCGGACATAACTATTAGGGATGTAGCGAACTGTTCGCCCGCAAACTAGTTTGCGCAAACTTCGACCGTTCGCGTCCGCCGAATGTTCGCGAACGTTTGTGAACGTTCGCAGTTTGAGTTCGCGTTCGATCGTTCGACCATTCGACCATTCGACCATTCGAATTCCTTCGACCGCTAAAAATCGAACGATTTCCATTCGTTCGAACGATTTCCATTCGTTCGAACGATTGTAAGCATTCGATCCAATGAAAAGCATTCGATCGAATGGCTTCGATCGTTCGATTCGAATGAAAATCCTTCGATCGAACGATTAAAATCCTTTGATCGTTCGATTGAACGATTTTAGCGGGTGTTCGAAGTTCGCGAACTGTTCGCGAACGTTCGCATTTTTTGCCGGTGTTCGCGAACGGCGTTCGCGAACACCAAATCGGCAGTTCGCTACATCCCTAATAACTATCGTACGATTGCTGTCAGAACATCGGCTGATCTGTTCTTTTACTAATTTATGTGATCTGAATGGTTAGTGGCAGATCCAGAGATGGGGAAGTCCGATCGTTTGAGGATTCCCACGATGTGATCTTTGCGTCTATGGCCAGCTTAAGCCCTATCACACAGGGCCAGGCCAAACCTACCAATCGCTTTAGGCAAACCGATCAGCTAACCCTGCCCCTCCCCCCAAGTGTGCGCAAGAGAGGGCATGGGCCATAGGACAGGGGAAGCAGAAGAGGGGATGCGGAAGGGCAATGCAGAAGGGGAGGGAGGGCGGTAGGCAAGAGCAGCAGAGGGGAATGTAGCCAGACTAGGGGCAGAAGTCCCTTGAACAGGCACCTGCCCAGAGCCCCTACAACATTGTGCCCTAGGCAGGTGCCTCTTCTGCCTACCCCTAGTTCCGGTCCCGCTATCACATTAAAGTTTGTATGTTTATTTGTGGTTTTAAAAACCTCTAAAACCAAAATTCAACCCCTCCTCCAAAATGGCCTCCTCCTGAGTGGCATGCAATGCAATAGTGATATCCATGTCAATGGACATTTTTCTGCAGTAGCCACAAAACTATTTTTTTCTGTGCGACTTTTTCAGATTACAATACATTGAAGTCTATGGCCATTTTTAAGTAGCAAAAACCGGGTGGAAAAATGATGCCCATCACTATGAAAATCCACTCCCCATATACAGTGTTGGACTGAAGAGTCTGAGGCCCACTGGGGCTGCAGATACAGAGACCAACCACCCTCCTGGTCCCCCTGCCCCAGTCGGATCCCACTCCAGGCCCCCATGCCTCATTTGCAATCCCCTTCAGGCCCCCCAACCCCACTCTAGGCTCCCCTGCCCCAATGCAACCCTCTTTGGGTGCAATCATGGCCAGAGGGGGAGATACAGGGACATCGTGGGCCAGTGCAGGCCGTAAACAGGTATACATCTGGGACGGTGGGCCCACCATGTTTTTACCCGGTGTCCCGCCAGCCCAGTCCGACTATATAAAATAATTGCTGTATTCACATTCCATATTCCATAACTAGTCATATACTGCCTCTTTACATTTTGGGTTAGTCTGTAATGATTTTGGTGGAGCAGACAAGATCAGAGAGTTCATTCATTTTCAGATGAAACGAAACACAAATAAATGACAACATTCTATCTTGATATAGCGTACATCAGGGCTCTATAAATAAAATGTGATCATCGCTAATGAGATAACATTAGAGACAGAAGTTTTTGTGTTAATTATTTTTTTGTTGGAAATATCCTTAATTAGCTGCGGATTTTGAATTCATTACATTTGTTTTTTTTTTTACTTATAACTCAAAACACTTCAGTGATTGAATGTGCATCTGATAAACAAAAGAAAACAAAGTAATTCATTAAAAAATATCAAACTACTAATTTCTGGTTTTGATTTTGTTTTTTTTCAACATGATCAATTTTAATATAAGTAATAAGTGGACATTACTTCTGTTAATTTTAGTGGTTTTTTTTGTATTATTACTAGTGGCTTCCCATGAGCATTTCAGTTCATTTGTAATGGGTACAGCCATACCACACATGCGCCACTACAGTTAAAATCCCAGGGACTTAGGGATAAGATTTTTCTTTCTCATTTGGTACAACTTGACTGCCACATTTGCGTTTTTGCCAGTGGCAAATATTTACATGAATCTGCACTAGACTTTGGGGCCGATTCACTAACTTCGAGTGAAGGATTCAAAGTGTTTTTGGGCTACTTCGACCATCGAATGGGCTACTTCGACCTTCGACTACGACTTCGAATCGAAGGATTCAAACTAAAAATCGTTCGACTATTCGACCATTCGATAGTCGAAGTACTGTCTCTTTAAGAAAAAACTTTGACCCCCTAGTTCGCCATCTTAAAGCTACCGAACTCAATGTTAGCCTATGGGGAAGGTCCCCATAGGCTTTCCTACGTTTTTTTGATTGTTCGATTCAAAGGATTTAATCGTTCGATCGAATGAATATTCCTTCGATCGTACGATCAAACTATTTGCGCTAAGATCCTTCGACTTCGATATTCGAAGTCGAAGGATTTTAATTCCCAGTCAAATATCGAGGGTTAATTAACCCTCGATATTCGACCCTTGGTGAATCGGCCCCTTAATGTTTTTTGCTCAGGAAAAATGGCAGCAGTGGTAATTCTCTTTTCTCTATGAGGGTTGTCATGATACAGGCCTGTAATAGTTAATAAAACAGGCCAAGGTATCATGAGAAATATTTCTGCCAACATCTAAATCAGACACATAACAGGCCTCTTTTCACTATGGTCAGAGGGGTCAGAGCTGTAATGCCCTCCTCCATGCCCTGGCTGATAAGAGCCTTTCCATGGGGAGGGGGAAGCCCAAGGAGTGAGAACTTAAAGTTCCCAGCAAGACCCTCAAAGGTGAAGTAAAGGTTACATATAATGTATACTCCAATATATTTATCCTTACAGAACCCATACCTTTTATACCAACAGTATAAAAAACTGATGATGGGTTCAAGGCTATTTCATCTTTCCAACGAGTCCAAACATGAGTAGGTTTGGTACTCTGTATATTAGATGTGAATATCTGGGCAGGGGCAGGTCACACAGTATTGATGTTTAGTATCTATGGAATCCCTGAGAGAATTAATAGCCAATGAATATAATATCATCTCTCCCCTATGTTCAAATAAGGAGTTATGGTCATTATATTCTTGGTCCAGTTCCTACTCACAGGAGGTCATAAAAACTCAATCTGTGTCCTGCTAGGCCACGCCCCCTTACATTCCTGAGGGAGGGGGAGTGTGCAGTTACCTGATGCCCTGAGATCACTAATAAATAGTCAGCTCTTCTGACTAAACTTTGGATTTACTTTGGAGGACCAATTGCGATTGGAAGTTATCCCGTTTGTTTCCCCTTGCCTCCAGGACCAGGAATTCTATATCTTTGGAGTTAAGTATAGGTTTTCCATGTTTTCCCTTTTATTTTACAACTGTTTGTAATTGTATTATTGAATGTATGTCTCTTTTTGTAACATCGTTTTGTATTTTGCACTGTTATACCTTTTATAATATTAAAGAGAATTTAATAAGATTGTCTTTGGTGCTCTAAACGAACCTAGCCTGAAAGAGTGTAACTGTGAGCCTTAACCCTCTGCATGCTGAAGTACTTGTTGAGTCAGTAGGAACTAACTGATTATAGTGAGAGAGTGTTTAATGCATTGGTGTATTGTGAGTTATTACCTGTTAAGAGAACGGGGAATAGTCACATTAAGTTTCTATCGCCTGTGAATGATAGATGGTGGCAGCGAATAAGTTTTGTGGGTGTTGGTTGGTGTTTGGGGTGCTTTTGTGTTAGTCTAACCTGTGTGCAAGGTGGGTAAGAGACTGAGTGAGTGACCCCTGATAGCCACACCTAAAGTCACGTGCGGTTGGAAGTATCGTGTTCGTGACAAGGGTTATTTATGGACATTTTTTTTTTTTAGCTATTCAAATGTTTTGTGCTAATAATTACAAATGTGAAAAATAGTTAAAAAAAACATAGTGATGGGCGAATAAATTCGGCAGGCACCAATTCACAGCGAATTTCATTGTTTCGGCAGAAATAGAAAAAAAACGACAAAAAACTTCAGTACAAAACTGTGCAAAGTAAAAGCAGTTGAGATCCCATAAAAAGAGCTGCGCTAATGATATTCCACCTTTTTTTAGACTTTAAGCTGTTTAGGCTGTTTTTTTTCACTATTAACTTTTTAAAAGACCTGAATTTTTAGAGGCTTTAGGGTCTGGACACACGGACAGATTAGTCTCCAGGCGACAAATCCCTTCTTCACGGCGACTAATCTCCCCGATCTGCCTTCCCTTGGCTTCCGCTGGCTAAAACATGAATCACCTGAGGGCAGGCACACGGAGCACTTCATTTTCCTAAGTTGCCCGAAGTTTCCTTGTGAGGCAATTAACAAAGCGTTCCATGTGCCTGCCCCCAGGCGATTAACATTTTAGCCAGCGCAAGGCAGGGAAGGCAGATCGGGGAGATTAGTCACAGCGAAGAAGAGGAGATTTGTCACCAGGCGACAAATCTCCCCAAATCTGCTTATGTGGCCAAACCCTTAGACATATGTGTATTTATTTAGTGCATCCTCCACAACTTATTTTGTTATTTTTATACTCAAATCTAGTGATGGGTGAATAAATTCGCCTGGCACGGTTTTCCGTGTTTCACCGCCGGCGAATAAATCGGTGAATCTCCTGCAAAAATTCACCGGTGAAAATTCGCCGGTGTCAATTTCTCTATTTGTTCGTGAAAACTTTGAAATTGCTTGATTTTTTGGCAAAACTGTTCTAATTGCTTGATTTTTTTGTGAAACCATTTGAATTGTGAAAACGTTCGAATTGCTCGTTTTTTGGTTTTTTTCGTGAAAATTTTCGAATTTCACGTTTTTTCGTGTACTTTCCTATTTCACGATTTTTCGTCCATCACTACTCAAATCTAATAATAACTTTCAAGGCATTTGTGGTTTTGGAGAAACATATTTTAACTGTGGTTTCACAAAGCTCCAATTACATACAAATTAATATTTTTTATGATAAAAATGATTATTTTTACTATTAAATAATTATAATATATTTTGTTTTTTTAGTTGAGTTTTGTTGTAATAGAAAAACACATATATATCATCCATTGCTTCAACATTTAAAGCTATCATTTATTTCCTAGGCTATTAAGCTCACACACGCATATATTTATGTCTATGACATTATTTAAAAATAACCCTTCCATTTTTTTCCCCCATAATTATGAGAGCTGTTTATATTTTATTGCTTTGCTTATAAGGCAAAATATCGTCTTCTCAAATGACTTGCAGCGCATAAATTTACAAATATCATGCAAATGCACTGTTTGCAATAAAATTGACTAATGAACTTTAAAGACAAATCATTTTCTCTGGCAGCTGGCTCTGCAAGAGGTAATCATCTATCATTTCAATTTATGTCTTTGTGTTTGCTTTAGGGGAATTATAATAATGTCTTAATTTATAGCTTTTAAAATATATCATGGATTTCCTATATATTTAACAGGCTGTTATCAAAACAGTTCATTTATTAGTTGCAAGTTTCTCTTATGGTTTATTATAACTTTATGCCAAAATGGCACATTTATAATATAAATTCCTATATAATTCCTGTTTTACATTCGCCCACCCCTATGGAGCTGTTTATCGCTTGGTTCACACACAACAGCATTAGAAAAATAATTATTAGTACTATTAGTAGTAGTTATCCAAAATTCTCGGGACCTGGGGTTTTGTGGATAGTGGAATTTTCCTTTATTTCGGATCTTCATACCTAAAGTCTACTGGAAAATCATTCAATAAACCCAATAAGCTGGTTCTGATTCCAATAAGGATTAATCATATCTTAGTTTGAATCATGTACAAGGTAGTGTTTTATTATTACAGGGAAAAATGAAAAAACTAGATTAACGGAGTCTATAGGAGACAACCTTTTCATAATTCTAAGATTTCTGGATTATAGGTTTCCGGATAAAGGATGCCATACCTGTAGTAGTACCTGCAGTTATAAAAATTATTTTGAAAATAATTTTTTAAAAATGCATTTTGAAATTTACCTGTAGTAATTCCTTTTATTTTTCTAATGCTGTTGTGTGTGAATTGGATAACTACTACTAATAGGACTAATAAAAACATGTATTTTGGAAGTGAAAACATATTCCAAACCCCTGTACAATAGTTTATAAAGCTTATATTCAGTTTATATAGTGAATAAAGTACCCCCTCTTGTAAAATATAAGGATATTATAAGTTACCGAGGAGTTTCATGACAATATAAAAACACGAGGCCGAAGGCCGAGTGTTTTTATACAGGTCATGGAACTCCGAGGTAACTTCTAATATCCTCATATTTTGCTACTGGGGGTACTTTATTTATTAAAATACACAGGTTTTAATGAGTCATGTGACAGAAATGACATCAGAACTCACCATTTATAACTGATGACATCAGAACTCACCGTTTATAAGGATATCATTTACAAGCTATTCATGGCTTTTGTGTATTATATACAAATACTGACTAATGCCTGCTCATTCACATTTGTATCATGTTAATGGGGGTTTTCTTGCGGCTTTTTTCCCCCATTGAAGTCCACTGTGTTTTTTTTTTCACAGCAGTTTTGCGGCAAATCCATGCCTGCTGAAAAATTACACTCATCACGATTAAGGACTAAATTCTAACAGTTAAATCCAATAAAACACTCCCCAGCGCAGATTTATCAAGAATGTATTTCTCATTTTTCAATTTGAATGTGTTCTTCATTCATTAACCAAAATTAAAAACTCGATCACGTTAAAACATGAAAATAAAACTTAAAACACAGTAAATTGAAATTGTAGCCTTTATATGCCATACATTATATACAGTATATATTCAAATATATTTAATTTAATCTCAAAAACTTGAACTGAAAAATAGCCTGAATTTTGCTAATACAACTCCCGTTGACGTCTACATGAGTAGACACATGTATAGGGCACAAAGCTGGGAGGGAGTCACCAGGCACGTACCTTCTATGCTGCCTACCCCTAGTTCGATCACCTCTCTTCACTCTCATGTCTGCTGTTCCCGGCTGAGAAGGACTGTGCGTAGTCTATTAGCTCACATCCGGCAGCGCAATAGAGGCGGTGCAACCAAACAAGTTGCCTAGAGCACCTGGCCTGTCGTTGTCTTGAAATTGCGAGATTTGAAATCTCAAAATCACAATTTTAGCCAAAAATGCCACAAACTGTAAAAAAACCAAATTCAATTGTAATATCTCTCTTTTGCTCTTGTATCAGTCATTATTTGTATTTAATCTGTATGTTCGCTATATATACTTATATATTACTAATAATATTAATTTAGATGTGAGTATATGAGCTGTATTTGGGCTGAAAATTAATTCAACATGAAAATGAATTTGTGAATTTCTGTTCCCATTTCAATCAAGTTCAGATCCTTTGGAGCCCAACTACTGATTAGTTTACTCACTGGCTTGAATGTCAATTGCAATGATTTGTACAAAATGGGAATCTCGCTGAAATGATTTTCTTTAATGATTCCATTGCATGCTGTCAGCAAAAGAGCCATGCTCCCATTATCTTATAGCCCCATTATATCACATTTGCAGTTACTGTAACTGACTAGTGATGGGCGAATTTGTGCCGTTTCGTCGAAAAATTTGCGAATTTCGCGTGAAATGGCGAAAAATTAGCAAAACGGCGCCGGCGTCTCGTTTTTGCCGCCGGCACCCATTTTATTGACGCCGTCGCCCGTTTTTTTCGACGCTGGCGAATTTTTTTTTCGCGCCTGGTGAATAACTGACTCATAAACTTAAAGTAAACGTGACGATGCTTAGGTTAACATAGTGTTTGTGCTATGACGTTCTACTGATTACAGGAGAAGTAACATTTAACGTAAAATGTTAAATATGGTGTAAAGGCCTCTGCAAACCTGTGTAATGAAAACATCTATTTGCCAGAAAGAGAATCTCTCTGCCTATGGCACGCTGTAGTGAGTATCGCTGAAAATCTAAGAGCAGTGTACAGAGAATAAAATTCCTTCACATTGTTTCTTCACGATTGCCACCAACAAGTTGTAAGGCTTCCGATATAGAGGTAGAAGCAAAATGTGCGTTCAGAATTACCGAGTATCGATAAGCAAAATTTCTCAGCAGGTTTCACCGTAAAAAAGATGCCCATAGACTCCGATGGGTGAAAAAAAAAATTGCGCGCCATAAAAATGTGTTGGCCAAAGACTTTTGGCGAATTCTTTGGCATTTTGCGAATTTTCGGCAAAGCAAAATGGATCAGATCATTAGTTGATGCCCTTTAAAGTAATTTTTGCATTCTATAATATAACAGTTTTTTTGTTTCAACATGAGCTTCAGCACTCAAACATAGAGTATATCATCATTATGTGGTACAACCCCACTACTATATTTGCTGCAAACTGAAAATACGTATTTCATTAAAATGACTTTGTTCTCACTATGTGGAGGCCTATTTATTGAAGGTTGAATTTTAGTGGTTTTAGAGGTATTTGAAACCATGATTAAACCCAATTTCTCTAAAACCATGATCGTAACAAGTACGTTCGGAAAAAACGCTGGGTCTCTAAAATTTATAACATCAGAAATCATCTGAAGTCAAAAACCGTCTGCATTGATTAAAAATGGTCCAATAGGAGCAGAGCAGCTCCAATTCACTTCTATGGGACCTCAACAGTTTTGTATTAGAGTTTTTCATGGTTATTACACCTAATAAAATTTGAAATTTTTTAGGGGGTTATTTACGAAAACTTTTTCTTTTTCTCACTTCACTTAAAAAAAATTGATCAGACTCCTAAATCTGAATCCCCTCAATTTATCAATAAAAGTTCTTGAAAAAAATCTATGTGAAAAAATCAATCGTCAGATCGAAATGTGCAACTTTTTCAGATTGTCGCTCTGAAAACTCAACTTTATTGACTTTTCACCCAGAAAATTCAAATTTATCAGATTATCGAGTGAAAACCAGTGCAAACAGCCTGAACCTATCGAGAATCCCGAAGCTAAAAAATATGTTTCAATTATTAAAGGAGCAATCTGGCGTTGATTCTACATGATTTTGACAGGTTTTAGCTGGAGTATTTTCGGATTCTAATTCTTAGCAGCTTCAGAGCTTTTCCACCGATTCCTCTTATTTCGCAACTTTTCTGGCGGCAAATAGGAAAAATTATTTTTTGATTTTTGAGCGACAATCTGAAAAAGTGTCAGGTTTTTAATGATAAATAAGGGTAAATTGTGGATTCTGGTTTGGTCTGACGTTTTTTAGTTAAAACATCAGAAAAAAAATCAAATTTTGATAAATAACCCCTAAGAGTACTACATACCCCATTTTAAAAAACATAAGAACTATAGAAAAAGTTGTCGAAAAATTTCATACGGATGCAAAATTCATTTACACCCCAGTGAAAAGTGCCCTCTATTACAAGGGTCCCCATCTTTTTATACCCATGAGCCACATTCAAATGTAAACAGAGTTAGGGAGCAACACAAGAATAAAAGGAGTCCCACAATATAATTTGAACACAGCATGCCTTACAAATGGCAACCATTTCTGGAAATATATAATTGGCTAACATAATGGCCATTCACAGTGATAAAAAGGTTCTATGTTGGGCATTGGCTTATTACATGTTTCAGTATCTGATTTATACTCAAAAGTCAGGCCTTATCCACTCACCATATCATTAGAAAGGTCACATTGATCGTTTCTATAAGTGCATAGTCTCCTTGTGCTTCTAAACTCAGTTTGTAAAAATGAATTGGTATGCTCAAGGTTAATTGCAATAGCCTATGCAGTGGAAAAAAAATATTTTCACCAGATACGCTGCTTCAAGGTTGATTTCACTGAGCCCTTTGTTGCCTTGTCTGATATTTTCAGCCTGATTCCATTTCTGATCTATTATGGGTAAACTCTGAATTCCATGACCTAATTATAATCACATACATAAGTGGTGACAGGTGTCCTAAGTGACATTGGAATTATATACAGTATGAAGCGCATATTTCAGTGTATGACATTTACACATGATTACTCTAGGCAAATACTCATAATGATGTCTAACAATTTGCAGCAGAACATTTTAATTTTTGGGTATTTTATCTTGTTAAATGCAAGAGGTTTCTAATGAGATGAGTTAGCATTACTAGGGGATTCGTATGCCCCTCTAAGGCCCCCCAAGGCTTTATGTGTGACATCACAAGTTATATTTGGCTCTCAAAAGTGAGTATATGTGGTAAGAGTCACTTTACTAATATAATTGGACAATAAGATGACCATCTTCCAAAATACCTTTAAAACAAAGCACTGTAAAGGTTGAAAAATGTTTTTTCCGGAAAAAACATTTTTGTTAGGGGACATGAAAACTTTTTATGTGGACATCATGGGGTAGATTCACTTAGAACTGTTGTGTGTAAGGTTTACAACGGGGAACCGCTGTAACTGAGGATAGCCACTCCATGGGGTGTGGATATGGTGGAAGCCCAGGGGTGTACCCATAGGTGATTGGAGGCAAAGACATGATGATAGAAGATGGAATATTTAATGATAGCCAGAAGACAGAAAACAAAAGGCAGGAACAGGCAAAAAGGATAATCAGGGTATCCACAAGGTGAGGAAAAAATTGGGAACACAGGAACTAAAGGTACTCACTCAGGAACAAAGCAAAAGGTATTCAGGAACAAGGTATATAAATACAAAGTTTCCAGGTATCAAGGTTTCCAGGCATCAAGGTTTCAAGGTATCAAGGCTTCCAGGTATCAAGGCTTCCAGGTATCAAGGTTTCCAGGTATCAAGGCTTCCAGGTATCAAGGTTTCCAGGTATCAAGGCTTCCAGGTATCAAGCCTTCCAGGTATCAAGGTTTCAAGGTATCAAGGCTTCCAGGTATCAAGGTTTCCAGGTATCAAGGCTTCCAGGTATCAAGCCTTCCAGGTATCAAGGTTTCAAGGTATCAAGGCTTCCAGGTATCAAGGTTTCCAGGTATCAAGGCTTCCAGGTATCAAGGTTTCAAGGTATCAAGGCTTTCAGGTATCAAGGTTTCCAGGTATCAAGGTTTCCAGGTATCAAGGTTTCCAGGTATCAAGGCTTCCAGGTATCAAGGCTTCCGGGTATCAAGGTTTCCAGGTATCAAGGTTTTCAGGTAACAAGGTTCAGCTAAATTTTTCACACTTTTTCCCAAAATTGTACGATTTTCAAGCTAATTCCAGCACAGACCACAGAAGCTTCCAAATAGGATAGGGATTTCTCCCATTGACTTATATACAACCTTGGCAGGTCTGAGATGGCGGATTTTCGTATTCTGACTTTTTCGATCCTCGGGGTATAATAAATCTCGAAAAAATTCAAGGTTTTTTTTCCACTAAAAATTTGGATTTTATAGTAAAAAAAATAGAATTTTTCGAGTTCTTTGCATTTTGCACTTTAAAAGATAACCCCTTAATGTCTTAGAAACCAGAATTTTTTGAGTACTATTTGTGCAGTAGTTCTTTACAATATCCCACATAGCCCTCTGGCAAGAATAATATAATAATGATCCCTACAGTATGTTAAGAAACACAGCTGTATAAAAGATATGCCTAGGAGTAAGTCTAAATGTAGCAATTTAATCCTCCAAATTGCCTGAAATTGTTTCACTTGATTTAAAGCCTATGTCAAGTCCAATCTCTTGATGGAGGCTCACTTTTTTCAGACCAGATGTCCCCGCCTTTTCATTTGTGTGCAGTGGAATCAGTGAAATTCAGGCAGATGACTATATAACAATGTAATAATGACAAATGACATTTAGATTCAAACCGTATTTAAAATATCAAATTTCGTTAAAAGTTCAGTTCAGTTCAGTTCATGCTGAGAAGCATGTGAATCCCTGCTTACTGCTGTGGGGCAGCCTGGGGCTATCTCTGCGGTAATGAGATGGAATTCTTTGCTTTTGGTGGAAAATATGTTTTAATCAACCTTTGAAAGTAAAATTGATATGAGCTGGGAACATCAGCCATTGACTTTTCTCCTTGTACAGTCAGTGACAATTGGTTGTAATTCTATCTTGGATGCAACGCACATTTTCTAAATCCAACCAAAAAAAACAGCAGCATAATATTTCCAACTACCATTGAAGGTTCACTTGTGCTGATATTAAGTGGCTCATTTATCAACATTCTGATTTTAGAAGTTTTAGAAACCACAAATATATTCTCTAAAACCACAAATGCCATGAAAGTTATTAAATGATCCGAACATAAAAAAGTAGGAGTGAAAAAAAAAGCGCTGAACAATGTGCTAAAAATACGACAACCTCTAAAACCTCTAAAAATGTTATTATTTTTTGATAATTACTAGCAAAAAAGCTAAAATTGATAAAAACGGTCTATTAGGATCAGCTCAGCTTCCATTTACTATAAGACATTGACAGCTTTTAATTGGCACAGTTTTTTAATATAGTTTTTCATTGTTTTAAATCTCAAATTTTACAACTTTTTAAAGAACAACAGAAAAATCCAAAAAAGAAAAAGAAAAATTTGAATGCTAGCAAATAGGCCCCTTAGTAATGCATGGGACAATTTGCAACTGGTTTGCAAACTGGTTTTTTGTGGTTAATCAATTATTCAGTTTTTTTTATCTTGGATGCAACGCACATTTTCTAAATCCAACCAAAAAAACCAGCAGCACAATATTTCCAACTACCATTGAAGGTTCACTTGTGCTGATATATAAGGGCACATTTACATTTACTCGAGTGAAGGAATGAATAAAAAAAACTTTGAATTTCGAATGTTTTTTTGGCTACTTCGACCATCGACTATGACTTTGATTTAGAATCGAACGATTCAAACTAAAAATCGTTCGACTATTCGACAATTCGATAGTTGAAGTACTGTCTCTTTAAGAAAAAACTTCGACCCCCTCGACTGTACAATGAGGTGTATGGCAATAATCCATTTCTATGTCTAACTGAATGCCTTGCTTTGTAGGCATCTATAAATAAAGGGTTTGCCTAGTTGTGTGGGATGTTTGTTAAAGGCGTGTGTAGTAGAAAATTCAAAGAGTAGCCTTCAGCTAGGGGTTGATCAAGGTTACCAAGACAATTTTCAAAAACATTAGCAGTTGCCCAAATACAAACATTACAGTATTTGTTTTTATCTTATCTAGACCTGTGCAACTCTTCATTTATTAAAGGTAATAACTAGCACCCACCTCATAACTCAGCTCCCGGGCACACCACCATTTAAATACTATAAATAATGATTCTTTCTCCTCTGTTTTGAGGGATAAGCACTGTAGTATCCTGCTGGGATGACTCACACAACACAACGTGTCTCTGATCCATCTCATGCAATCAAACTGACACTCTGAGTTTCATCTTATTAACATCTAATTGGAAAAACAGTGTCACTCTGAAATATATGCCTTATTCGTCTTTTCCTCCATAAGCCTCTACCTGCAAAAATAAGAAATATATAAAGTTCACTTAGCTGGTGCTGAACAGTCCAATATCGAAAGGCATTCAGGGTTACAGTTAATTGCACTGCCCTTGCCTAGTGAGAGAGATTTGGAGCATGTCTTGAATAGGATTCGGACGGAAATCAGCTGCTTTTGGAATTAAACTGGCCTCAGGGTAATGGGATTGAGAGGTTGAAGGGCAATTTTTCTTAATTAAATGTATGTAAAATATATTCTTATTTTATAGAGAATAGAAAAACTGACCTCTGGATTTTTCTCAAGATGTGAACAATATCCTCACTGTGGTGTAAACTGTTAAGAATCCATATTTATAGATGCCAATATTATTATTATTAACATGTATATTTATATAGCGCCAACATATTGCGTAGCGCTGTAAAGTAAATGTGATTATACAACTAAATCACATGAATTATATACATAGAACATATGGAGTTACATACATCACAATCAATACCGGTACAAAAGGTGAGGAAGGCTCTATGCAGAAAGAGCTTACACTCTAAAGGGAAGGGAGTAATACACAAGTTGTGGGAGTGGGCAAGATTGAATTAAGTGGGTGAGAAATGTGGTACTGTATGTGGTATTGCGTTTGGTAGTTAAGCAGAGTGAGGGTAGGCTTCTCGAAAGAAGTGCGTTTTAAGAGATTTCCTGAAAGCAGAAAGGTTGGGAGAAAGTCGGACAGACCGTGGGAGAGAGTTCCAGAGGAGGGGTGCAGCCCTTGTAAAGTCTTGAATGCGAGCATGTGAGGAGGTAATGAGAGAAGAGTTGAGTAGCAGGTCAGTAAGCGGTTGGGTGAGTATATAGAGATGAGTTTAGAGATGCAGGGTGGGGCAGAGTTATGAAGTGCTTTGAATGTCAGGGTCATTAATTTAAATTTAATTCTGAGAGGTAGTGGAAGCCAGTGCAGGGATTGGCAGAATGGCGAGGCAGAGGAGGAGCGGTTGCTGAGGTATATGAGCCTCGCAGCAGTGTTCATTATGGACTGGAGAGGTGACAGTCTCTGGAGGGGAAGGCCAATTAAAAGAGAGTTACAGTAGTCTAGACGTGATATGATGAGAGAGTGAATAAGAATTTTGGCAGCATCTTGGGTGATAAATGATGGTATTTTGGATATGTTCCTTAGGTGGAAGTGACATGATTTAATAAGTGACTGGATATGAGGAGTGAAGGACAGGGCAGAATCTAGGATAACCCCAAGGCACAATTTTGCTTGGGATGAGGTAATTTCAATCTGTGGTCAAAATATATGTATCACTATTGCCTTGAATATTATGCTTGTCCAAGAAATCATCCAAGCCCCTCTTAAAGATATTAGCAATTTTAATAATCGTTGGGCAAGGCTGAAACTGATGTAGGTGTCTAGTTTGGAAAGAGACCCTGCAGATCCATATATAACTGGCCATGGGCTAAATTAACTTAGTACTCAAGTTGTTACGGATTCCAGAAATATTATTATAACAGTCAAACTGTTGTAGGGGATTAGTAAATAATTTCCCCTTTTATTGTTTAGTCCCTTAAAGTTTGGAGATAGACTTCCAAATACGGGGAGCATCACATTCCTCTCACACACTCACCTCTGTTCTGCACGTACTTTCCATCCCCCAAGCGGACCAATTCCATGGAAAAAAGAAACAACTTACGGAGCACCAGGAGTAGAGTATTTAAAAATATATACTTAAATAATCCATGTTAAAAAATAGACGTTTCAATGTATCTGCATTTGGACAGATCGTGTGCTTTACGCGTTTCGTGGCGTCTCGCCATTCTTCAGAAGCAAACTTCAGACCCTTAAAGTTTGGAGTATGGAGCTCCTTAGTTTTTGGAGGAAAAAAGGCTTCTCTTCTGTTTCATATCATGCCCTTTAGAGTTCCCTAGTTTAGTTAAAAGGTGGCAGTGTTCTAGGATATATATTTTGGTGCCCATAAAGGTTCAGGACTTTTTGCCAGACAACCCGATAAAGGGAAGGGTGTCAAGATTGGCAGATCTAGCAAGTAATGAGCTATCTTCTGTTATAGGAGGAGAGATAGTTAGCTCTGGGCTACTTAGCTGAGTTGTTTTCGGCTCCACCGCCTGAGGGGCTCAGTCTTGGTGCCATTGTTGCCCAGAATAGTGACTCAGTTGGTTCAGAACTTGATAGTTTCCACCTGATTTCTACTCAGAGAGTTCCAAGAGAAGGGAAGAGACCTTTAAGTGAATTGATTGGTTCTTCTATAAGGGGCAGAGTTATCAAAGGTCGAGGTGAATTTTCAAATTCAAAAAATTCGAATTTCAAGCTATTTTTTGTGTATTCCGACTAGGGAATAGTCCAAATTCTATTTGAATTTGAAAAAAAAATCGAAACTTTGAATATTGGAATTTATCATGTACTGTCTCTTTAAGAATTCGACTTAGACCATTCGCCATCTAAAACCTGCCGAATTGCTTTTTAGCCTATGGGCAACCGCCTAGAACCTATTTTGATTCAATTGGTGGACTTTGAAAAATCTAAGTTTTTTTGCTCTATTACTTCAATCCGAACGATTAGAATTTTACCAAACACAGACCTATTCCATCGATCGAAAACTGACCTATTCGGTCAAAAAAAACTTTGACTTAATTTCGGTTGGTCTTTTTGAATTTGAATTTAGAAGTTTTTCAGATTCAAAATTCGACCCTTGATAAATATGCCCCTAAATGTTCTATAGATGTGAATGTTCTTCTCACAGTGCTGTAATTTGAGTATATGATTGTTCAATATTTGCAACCTATATTATTCTGTGACGTTCTTTGTGGATTATTCTCAATACAACTGCTTCCAGATAAGTTATAGGAACCGCTGGCACCCATTTTTGGTTAATACTAAAGTTTTGCAGTTTAATAGCACTCTGCCTCCAATACAGCAAGGGCTCAAGAGTTGGACAAAGAGTTTCATCAGGCCAAATACTAGTAATGGTAATTTGGGAGGCCTGTTAGCCTTGTTTACACTGCTTTGGACCCTATTTGGTTAGCAGCTTTACAGATTAGGGATCACTGCTTTAAGTCAACTGGACATCCCAGATACCATCTAAAACATAAATGTGTATGAAATTAAAATTACTATTGAAGACAAATTTTAGAATGCACTTGCGATAGTTCACCATGCTTCTATTGCTATAAAAGATCCAGTATAACACATAATTTACATAAAAGATGCATAGTGCATACTTGTCATTCTAAGTGAAGAAATCCTTCAGAAACATTTTTGCACTGCTTATATTGTGCTGATTTTGAACTATTACGGAGATGAATATGTTGTGTGCCCAATGAGACTACATTAGTGTATGACCTTTCACCAAAGACATTATAGATGCAAAATGCGTTGCAGGGCTGAAAACAGAACATACCATTATGCTAAGGGAATTCTCATATTTCCCGCAGGGCTCTAAAGAGAGCATAATATATGCTGGTATTTAAAAAGCTAATTAATATGACAAAAAGCTGTAATTTTTACAAATTTATTCCCATAATTTGCTGAAATCACAGCTTCAACATTAAATCTATTAAAATTAAAAAAAAATATATTCATTTTAAAGGTGCATGATGCACTCAGAGTTGTATTTTTTGTAGCTTTAAAAATGTAAACACAAAAGTCAGATGTCATATAAAAATATAAAAATATGATGCAGCAGGATGGATGGAGTATATACTGTAGGTAATGGAGCATAATCCCTGTACATTATTCCATATATACACTGTGTGAAGGTGTGTACACTGCTACAATAGCATTGTACTCAGGGTTGGACACCAGTGGGCCCTGGCTCTTGTGGCCCCGCCGACCCACAACTGTCCCTGCCTGAGACTTCTTTGCTCTGCTTCCTGACCTCCTCAACACCCGATGGAGACAACTGGAAGGC
This sequence comes from Xenopus laevis, assembly GCF_017654675.1. Lineage (NCBI taxonomy): Eukaryota > Metazoa > Chordata > Amphibia > Anura > Pipidae > Xenopus > Xenopus laevis. The sequence goes on from NC_054380.1 coordinate 127,114,600, forward strand.
TTGGGTGGGTTGGTAGCCCCGATGTAGAAGTCCTGGTGGTCTGTGAACCCCCCAGTCCAACACTGATTGTGCCACACGTCATAATTGATACTTATCCTTATATTTGTCATAATATGATTGATGACAATTTTGAAATGAGAATGAGTACATATACATATATTTTCCTTTTAACCAATGTGTAAGTCTATATTTGACAAGAAATATGTGTTATTTTCTCTGTAGAATTTTGTTGAAATGGATGCAATTTAATGACAAATTGGCCAAGGTAACAACTCTATGCCCCTACTTTTGGAACAACCTTTATAAAATATCTCAGAATGTTTACATATAGGAGACGTTCCCTAAATTGGTCTTCAGCTGCTGCTTCTAGTTTCTGAAAGAAACTAAAAAGGACCTGAATTTTTCCTAGTCTGATCATTATGTCAATGAAACTGAACAGATCTGGTGGTATACTAGGGCTCCAATGTGGAAATGTGGAAATGTAAGCAATTATAATAACTTTAAGGGGGTTATTTATCAAAATTTGAATATTTCAGATTTTTTAAATATAAAAACTATGACCAAACTAGAATCCACGATTTGCCCTTATTTATCAAAAAAAAAAATCAAAATGGGAAAAAACTCAACTTTTGTCGTGGAAAAAAACTGAATATTTGCGTTTCATGCCCGAAAACCACAAAAAGTTTGAGTTTTCGCAGAAAACCCTGAAAACTCTGAACATTTTGTGAGGGTTAAAACATCTTCACATGATTAAGGGGAAATCTGCCGTTGACTCTTACATAAATTAGGCAGGTTTTTGATGGCGTATTTTCAGATTCGGACTTGGAACAGCTTAGGGCCATAATTAATCGCGGAAAGATCATGTCTTTTTTTACCGCAACTTTTTTGAGTTTTAAGCGGCAAAAAAATTGCGCCTTAATAAATAACGCCCTAAATGCTTATTCTAGTGCTGATTTCAATGTTTTCTTTCAATCAGAAATGTGTAATGACTGTATATTGAAAAGTTGCCTAGAATTATTTTATGTTTGGGGTTACAACAAGCAAGGTGGGGGTGTATTTGTTTTTTTTTAGATATACAAGATCCAAGCTTGAGCAGATGATGCAAGATAAGTCACTTGCATTTGCAGAACTTAATTATAGGTGAATTCTTCATTTCTATGAAAAGGGTGTGGAAGGAGGCCTAAGGGTATAAGGCTGACTAAGTGCAGTTCACTTTCTATTTAGTTTCCTTTAAACAGCCTGGGTGAAGTATTTATACAAATAACCAAATAATAAGTGGAAGAGACGCCATATTTATAATGAATTTACATTATATATGACTGTCACATAGGGATGGAAGTTGATATGTGGACAGTTAGGACATAACCTTAGTGAGATTTCTGGGCTTTAGGGTTAATTAATTTGATTTTGGGAGAGTGATGAGAATTTCTTCAGAACACACTTCTCATAGAAAAAAAAACCACATCAAGTACACCACTTGCTGCTGATTGCATGGTCATTCACATGACTTTGATCTCATGGACGTCATGTTATTTTGTCCACCTTCATTCTTTTGTCTTACAGTATCTTACAGTAGTTAACCATTTTTATGCAAGCCCCTCATAGATTTGGCATAAAAATATCAATTCTTTGGGGCATATTTATCAAAATGTGAGATTAGAGCTATTCATTCCTATGGGATTTTTGGAAATATTTTTATCACTGGGTGAAAGTTAGAATTCACCGTTCGACACAACACACCTCTAAAAAATCCCATAGGAATAAATAGAAAGTGGATGAGTTTAATCTCACTCCTTGCCCCTTAGAGTCGACCATATAGGATTGATTCTTTTTAATGAATAATCCCTAGTTGAAGGTATATGCTCTGGGTTTTTAGCGACTGTGGCAATACCCATGATAAAAAAAGGTTATCAGAAAAAAGAAGCAATCAGGTAAATGGTCAAGGCCAGGGCACAGTATCCTAAGTAAGAGTGAAAAATACACAACATTAATTTGATCTTTATTTTTATTCTTCTATTGTTTTTTTTTTATTTTGAGTCAGGCTTCTATGGGTTGCAGATGTCTTGGAAGTGACAGCACACCGGAGGTGGATCAAACAGGTAAAGGAAAACAATTTGCTAGATCAGAGAGGATGGGAGGGTGGGCGAGAGTGCTAGACCCACAGCTGAACAGAATATTGTAACATATGGTGTCCCAAAATCCAAACTCCAAGATTCTGGCAATGGCTCATGTTCTACCTGTAACAGCTGCCTTTCGCTTTGGGAGGAGCCCTCTGCTACTCGGATGCTCCCAGGTCATAAAGTGAGAGGTCCAAGGTGAGAGTTCTGGGGAGAAAAGCAACAGAAGAACAGGGAAAGAATAAGCTTAGTCATGGAACGGGCTGTCAAAACAAATCAGTCTGTGCAGTACAGGATCAGGAACCAGAAGTGTAGTCAGGAGAAACAGGCCGGGGTCAAAACCAAACAAACAGTATGATACAGAATCAGGATCTGGAAGAGTGGTTAATAACAGTCAAAGGTCAGGTCAAGCAGCTATACAGTGGTGGTCAAGGACAGCCACGTGTAAGGAACAGTAGCATACACAAGAAATACACTCAGGAACTAACAGGACTAGACCTACAGTATGTTGGGCAGTTAGAAAGGTGCCTTTAAATATTTAAGTTTCACACACGCAATGACATCACGTGGTGTGACCTGTATAAAAGGACACGCAGCAGCGGCTTGTGCATTAAACCAGGAAGCGGCATGCATAGGAAGGAATATATTATGCATTAGGGTTAGGGTTTACAACCTCAGTTTCAGAAGCAATACACCTGTAACAACTTACCCTGGTGGTTTAGTGACCACTGCCGCTCCTCTGGTAATATTTGTTAAGGCGCGCGCGGTGCGCTACTTCCTGGTTTATTGACGCATGCGCGCTGATGTGATGACGTCAGTGCGCGAAATTCAAAATTATTTAAAGCCACAAAACATATTTTGCCTTGCCGGTTATAAGATCTTGTTCCTGAGTTTCCTGGTGCCTCTGTGTTGTTTAGCTTTTGTAAACTGATTCTCTGTTGTGACCCCTGCCTGCTACTGTCGATACCGACTTCTGAATCCTGACCCTTGCCTGATTATCGACTCCGCTGTTTCTGTACCCCTTTCTGATTGATCTTCTGGTTTGACACTTGTCTGCCTGACTCCATTTGTACTTGCCTGCCCCGATCCGGCCTGATCTGACTACGCTTCCTGTCTACGCCTTGTACCATGACTGTCTGCCCAAAAGACTTTGCTTTACAGTCGTGCCCCTTTGCTCATTCAGAACCCCTTGCTTGGCACCTCTCTTATTAAGACCTGGCGGCATCCGATTAGCCAAGGGACTCCTCCCGAGGTGAAAGGCAGCTGTTAAAGGTGGAAGCAAGAGCCGAGAACAGGGTGCTTAGCATTGGTTCTGAATTTAGGGTGCCGACCATGACAACACCATGCTTTTTACATTGCAATTTTCCCTCCCCCACACACACAATTCCATTTGTGTAATTTCCTGTGTTTGTTGCTAATGTGAGGCGACTTGGCCGACACCACCCTCATGTGCGTGGAGGGATTGCAGTGTGACAGAGGGGAGGGGGAGCGACGTAGGGGAGGGAGGGATGGAGGAGAGAATGAGGAGGTGAAGGAATATGGACTAGGGGTAGGCAGAAGACACTTTAACCCCCCCTATTGTTGCATCCCAGGCATGTGCTTTAGGATTCCCAAGCATCAACAGGCACACTAATTAGAGTCAGACTAGTTGTAACTATAGGGAAGCCCATGAAGTGTCTTTTAACAAAAGTACATGTCAATTTTAGTGCACTGTGGCTGTGATCTTAAATGAGCTCTTGTAATAAATGCTTATACTCTGTGGACTTGATTTAACAAAAATCCAATATTACAGCAATGGCATTAGCAGTTTTATTGTTTAATTTAAATAGTTTTGTTCTCAACTTTAAAAGAAACAACACAACCTTTGCTTATTGGGAAACAATAGAAAAACAGATATGAGAAAACTCGTTTTTTTCTAAACATTCCAGATTGCATCAAGGCAAAAGAGTTCAACAGAGAGAAGAGGTACATGATTTAATTAAATGCAAGCGTAACTACATTAGCTAATATGCAGATAAACTACAACTTATATAACCAAAAGTCAAAGCTATTCATATGAGATATTAATAATCTAATTTTCCAAGTTCTAAAACAGTCCATCATTAAAATATACAGTAGGTGGGTACTGGGTGTAGGTATTCACTTCATTATTTATTAGTTTTTCCTACTTCCTGCTTTTCTTTATGCATCTAACACATTGGCCTCCCTCTGCTAAAAAATAAATGTTGAGCCGATAAAATTCTCCCGGGGAGAACTACCATGCTAAACAGAAGTAATATTTCATTTGAATAGATTTCCTTGCGAACTGAACACAAGCAAATTAACTAGAGAAGACCCATTGGGAATGCGTATACTTATGCAAACTGACACCTAAATAACTGGAAAATGAGTCATCACTATGTACAACTGCTATGAACCTTTTGGATTCCAGCCACGGCTCTGGCACAAACCCAGATGTGTTTGTTCCTGTATGGCCAAGCTTGCATTCCAAGTGTCTAGAAATAGAAACCTAGCCACCACCCTCACTGATCAGGCTGTGGGTGTTAAAACACCTCCTTAGTTTTATTTTAAGATGTTTTATTTAATAAACACCAACCACAAAAACATAACCTCTTTCTGGAGATAGTGTAGGGTGAACCATGGTGAGTGTCTATTTCATTGCCATGAAAACAAATGCTGAGGTGGGGTGGGTTACTAGAAGTTTTTAAGAAGATGGGTGAGCTTTAATTACTGGTGACAGTAAAATGGCAGGTTTTGGTGGGCATTAAGGGAATATAATTGAATCTTATTCATCTTATTCAAGACTAGCTGATAAAAATCAAGTTTTGACACCGTGAAACTGGATAAAATAATCCATAAAATGGAATAGTTGTGGTAGCAACCTCAAAGAGATAAACAGAATCAAATTAACTTCTAATATAAATAATGTACCAAAATAGGTTTTGAAGCAACACAATGGTGTGCTGCAAGGTATAAAACAAAGGGGCTAATTTATTATAATTCCTAATGGAGTATTTTCCTCGATTTGAGTAAATCATAGAGAGAAAAAATTGAGATCTTTAATTTTTTACCATTTGAGTTTTCCAGACTGATCAGATGAAAATTCAGCAGTTGAAATTGTAAAAATGATTGGGACAATGTGTATTTTGCTGCAATCAAGTTTTTTTTTTAGTAATTAGCAACAAAGTAGTTTTTTTTTACTCAATTTTTATTGGAATTATGTAATCTAATTGCCAAAAGACTTGATAGAGCTTATTTGCATTTTTTTGTGATGAAATTTTTTAAGACATTCTGAATTGGCCCTCCTATACCAAATCAAATTATTAATGTGACTATCAACGGTCTAACTAAACAACATGGGGTGGCTTACTGTATTTAACAAAGTTCGAATTTGTGGATTTAAAGAGTTATTTAAAAATTCAATTGCATTGGAAAAAATACTCATAAAAAAATACACTCATGTGGGCCTATTTGTGAATAATCTTGATTGAATAAAAATGCGGAATCCAGAGTATCGATATACTTCTAATGACTTTAAATGGGTCTACCAAGTCTCAAAAATATTCAAAAAATCTGAAAAATGTAAAAAGAAATCACTAAAAATGTGCCTAGGACAGTGATCCCCAAGCAGTGGCTTGAAGAGTAACATGTGGTTCACTAGCCCCTTGGATGTTGCTCCCAGTGACCCCAAAGCAGGTGCTTATTTTTTAATTCCTGTCTTGGAGGCAAGTTTTGGTTGCAAAAAAAAACAAACAGGTTTACCTCCTCTAGGCTGAAGGTCCACACAGGGGCTACCAACAGCCAATCATAACCCTTATTTGGCATAACCAGGGACTTTTTCATGCTTGCATTGCTCCCCAACTCTATTTACATTGATATGTGGGTCGCGGGTAAAAAATGTTGGAGACCTCTGGCCTAGGACAACTTCCATTGACTTCTGCATGAGTTGGGCAGCTTTTATGCCAAATGTTTAGATTTGTATTTGTCAGCAAGTTTTTTGTGCTTAATAAATCCCATACATTCAAGTTTTTTAACTACACACACACAACAAATATTGCAGTTTACAGACAATGCAATCCTAGGGCTGTTGCTTTCTGCACAGAGCACCAGATTGAGGGTGTATGTATGTATGTCTGTTTGTATATTTTTATTTACTGTATATGTAAGCAGCACTGTACAACATAAAACTAAATTAATAGAACAAATAGGGGGGTCATTAAAATAATAGATACAAATAATTACAACATACAATAATAAATACTAAATACAGTTGCATTGAAGATTCCTTACAGCTAAGGGGGTTATTTACTAAACTCCGAATGCTAAAATCCCGAAAAATTTGTGATTTTTTTTTAATAAAATCGGACTTTTAAAAAATCTGAATTATAAATTGCGGCATCTCAGACCTGTCAAGGTTGCATATAAGTCAATGGGAGAAGTCCCAATGATTTTTCGATGTGTGCTCGGTTTCATGCAATACCCTGAAGTTTTCTGAGTTTTCGGGCAAAAAAGCATAAGAAATCTGAGTTTTCAGGTGAAAAATCTGAAAAAAACTTGAAAATCTGATTTTTTTTCACGCAAAGCTAATTTTCAGGAAAATGTTATAATAAATATGCGAAAAAAGCCCGATTGGATTTGATCAGAGTTTGTAGCAGAAAATGTTGATAAAATCGGACTTTGATAAATAACCCTCTATGTGTCAAAGAGACAAGAGAATAGAGGTTCATCCTCACCAGCTTTAAGTTACTTAAAGGGATCCTGTCATCGGAAAACATGTTTTTTCCAAAACACATCAGTTAATAGTGCTACTCCAGCAGAATTCTGCACTGAAATCCATTTCTCAAAAGAGCAAACTGATTTTTTTATATTCAATTTTGAAATCTGACATGGGGCTAGACATTTTGTCAATTTCCCAGCTGCCCCATGTCATGTGACTTGTGCCTGCACTTTAGGAGAGAAATGCTTTCTGGCAGGCTGCTGTTTTTCCTTCTCAATGTAACTGAAGGAGTCTAAGTGGGACATGGGTTTTTACTATTGAGTTATGTTCTTAGATCTACCAGGCAGTTGTTATCTTGTGTTAGGGAGCTGTTATCTGGTTACCTTCCCATTGTTCTTTTGTTTGGCTGCTGGGGGAAAAAGGGAGGGGGTGATATCAAACTGTGCTTGCAGTACAGCAGTAAAGAGTGATTGAAGTTTATCAGAGCACAAGTCACATGACTTGGGGCAGCTGGGAAATTGACAATATGTCTAGCCCCATGTCAGATTTCAAAATTGAATATAAAAAAATCTGTTTGCTCTTTTGAGAAATGGATTTCAGTGCAGAATTCTGCTGAAGCAGCACTATTAACTGATTCATTTTGAAAAAATATTTTTTCCCATGACAGTATCCCTTTAAGTTAATTAAGTCAAGTTTCAGGCAACCAAATGAATAGTGTTTTTCAAGAACAGCTTGCCCACATGACATCTAAAAAAACCTAAAGATTACTGATTTCAAATTTTTGTCCATTATCAAATATTTATTAAAACAAAAAGGACAATATTCAAAGGCATTCATTCCTACCAGTGGTTCCCGAGCAACATGTTCCCCACCAACCTTTTAGATGTTGCTCCCAGTGACCTCAAAGCAGGTGCCTGTTTATGAATTCCTGGCTTGGAGGCAAGTTTTAGTTGCATAAAAACAAGGTGTACTGGCAAACAGAGTCTCCTGCAGGGGTCCACAAATAACAAATCACGGCCCTTATGTTGCTCCCCAACTCCTTCGACATTTGAATGTGACTCATAGATAAAAAAGGTTGGGGTATTCTTTGTTTGACATGTGAAGCTCTAGTGAGTTAATGTTTTCAGCATCTTCAGAGATATAAAATTATGGCATGATTTAGTCTTCATTTTGCACCAAATATATTGTGACCAAACAATATTTGAATGGTTCCACCAGCTTTGAGAACCAGCCAAAATGATATACAGAAGATATTACACAGAGAGATAGACTCAAATAAATTGTACCAAATGAGCAGATTCTCATGTAACATTTGTGTTATTTTAGAAAGCTACTTAAAAGTCACAAAAAATGCAGAAGTTTGGAGAAAGGAAATCAACTAAGGAACATTGAACATCTAAAACGTGACTGAAGTATTTGCTTCCTGAAAGAATTTCTTAATTTGTATGAAAATAAAGTTCTGTCAGAAGATAAAATCTGTCTCAACAAAGCTACCGCCATGAATTTTGTATAAATTGCATCATGTCATGCATTTCTTACTCACAATGGTGGAATTTCAGATCTCATCATTGCTGTTGGATCAGTTTATATTTCCCATAGAACAGTATTTAGATTGATTTGCTTTGAAATCGCAACAGCAGTACTGCCATCAGATATCACAGGGCCCCGCACAACAAAATTTTCTGGCCACCCCTTGCCACCCCTTCCCCATCCATCAATACAAAGGCCACACAGGCACAAGTGATAAAACATTAAGGCCCCTCTAAAAGTAAAAAGTAAAAAAAAACATTGGTGGCCAGATCCCCTACAAGTTATAAAAAAAAAACACTTGGTGGCAGGGCCCCTACAAGTTATATTAAAAAAAAAAGAACATTGGCGCCATGGCTCCTACAATTTATAAAAAAAAAAAAAAAAAGAACATTGGTGTCCAAGGACCCTACAATTTATAAAAAAAAGAACATTGGTGGTCCCTGTAAGTAATATAAAAAAACAACATTGGTGGCCAGAGCCCCTACAAGTTATAAAAAAAAAACAGTTGGTGGCAGGGCCCCTACTAGTTATATTAAAAAAAAAAAGAACATTGGTGGCCAAGGACCCTACAATTTATAAAAAAAAGAACATTGGTGGCCAGGGTCCCTGTAAGTTATTTAAAAAAAGAACATCGTTGCCAGGGCCCCTAAAAGTTATAAAAAAGAACATTGGTGGCCAGGGTGCTTGCAAGTTATATTAAAAAAAAAATTGGTGCCAGGCCCCTACAAGTTATAAAAAAGAACATTAGTGGCCAGGACCCCTATAAGTTATATATAAAGAAGAACATTGGTGGCCAGGACGCCTACAAGTTATTGTGTTTCTGTTTTTCACTATGAATGGAATGAGCAAGAGAATGTAAACGGCTGTGCTTCTAGCAAAACTGAATGTTCTCATCACATCACATTGTGCCAAAACATTTCACTGCAGCTCCAGGTTTTTCTTTTGCTTCTTTTCTTATGTCTCTGACAGAAGGCTGTATGCTGTGATTATTCACTAAAATAAAAACACCTGCACATGAAGAAGGGTTGCGATGCGAATGAAACAAAAAGCATGAACACTACTAAACATCAGGCCATGCCCCTCGACCCTATGCAGATTTATTAAGGGTCGAATTGAAAATGCAAATTCGAAAAAAAAAATTTCATGGTCAAAACTCTCAAATTTGAATTTTGAATTATGCAAGCTTGATTTGAATTTTAATTCGAATTTTGAGACTTTGAATTAAAAATTTGAATTCGACTATCTCCACCTAAAACCTGCTGTATATGTATAAAGGTGGCCATACACGGGCAGATTAAAGCTGCCGATATTGGTCCTTTAGACCGATTCAGCAGCTTATCCTGACGGGTCCTCTTGATCGTGCAAGTTTGATTTTTTTCTGAGATCCCGTCTGTGCCAATTGGCAGCTTTGTAATCCGATCGCTCGCCCCCAGGGCCGAACATTCAGATTCACCCAATATTTCCCAGCCATTAGTGGGCATATCAAGTTAAGATCCGCTCATTTGGCGACCTCGCTAAACAAGTGGATCTAATAGTGTATGGCCACCTTTAGGCCGAACATTCGTATTTACCCAATATCACCCAGCCATTAATGGGCATATCGGGTTAAGATCCACTAATTTGGCGACCTCGCCAAACGAGCGGATCCAATAGTGTATGGCCACCTTTAGTCAATGGGAGAGGTCCAGGGACCAATTTGGACAAGTTACTAGCCTTCCTGACATTCAAGGTTTTTTTCAGAGAAAAAACTCAAATCGAGTTTAGTCGAAATCGATTCAAGTTTTCAAGTCGGTAAAATTCATGCGAATTTTTGATATTCAATTTAATTATTAAACAACCCCCCCAATTGAATTTTGAGTATATATGAATTTATTAGAGCTAAAAAAACTCACATGAATTCGAAATTCAACCTTTGATAAATGTGCCTCCCCATGTCTGCATATGGAACAATCCATTTCAGCTGAGTGTATGGCCTAAAACTATGATGCACTAGTAAATGCATTTGGATTTTTTGGGGTATATTTATAAAGGAAGAATGTTGGAAAAGTGTTCAACATTTGCAAACAGTCTGCATATTTCAACTTTCAGTATTATACTTCAAAAACCTTAACAGAAATGCTTTCTTTTTTTTAAAGGCTTTGAAGCAATGTCAGCTTTGACAGCTCACACCTGGCACCTGGCTCCTATGGGAAGACGAGGAACTTCTGTTTGGCAAACAATAAATTGAAGTTGTAGTAAAACCAATGAAATTATGGGATTTGAATTACTTCTCACTGCCAGTATATTTTCATTATAACTTCTTTCCTACTTCATTGGAAACTTTTAAACCTTTATTTAAAAAAAAGGCATTTCTAAACATTGATGGAAACGGGTGATACTCAACAAGTAGTAAAAATAGAAGTCTTTGCTGCTTTATACAGATGCCTAGAATGATTTATTGTTGCAATGAATAAGGAAATCAGTTTTAGCTTCTGCTTGGAATAAGAATCATTGGTGGTGAATTCCATCAATTTCAGAGTTTCCAAGTTATCAATGTTGTTCTCTTTTTTTTTATACACGGTTTAATTTGTTTATTTACAAGTGCTTTATACTAGTGTTTTAGGTTGTAAAGTCAGCAGATATGAATCGATTCACTTGCAGATATATTGGGGAAGTGGCATGAAAAAGAATTGGAAAAGAAAAGGATTTATCAAGTATAATTTTTGTGGTTTTAGAAGTTTTTGTATCCTTGAATAAACTCACTTTCGTTGAAACCACAAATTTTATAAAAATTATTAAAAGGTCCTTAGCACAAATGCCTCTAAAACCTCCTAATATTAGAGTTTTTGGATCATTTCTAGAGGAAAAAATGTGAAAAACTCTTAGGGGCAGATTTATCAAAGGTCGAGGTGAATTTTCGAATGAAAAAAATTTGAATTTCAAGCTATTTTTTCTGTACTTCGAAAAGGGAATAGTCCAACTTCTATTCGAATTTGAAAAAAAAATCAAAAATTAGAATTTTGAAATTTATCATGTACTGTCTCTTTAAAAATTCGACCTCGACCATTTGTCATCTAAAACCTGCCGAATTTCTGTTTTAACCTATGGGGGACCTCCTAGAACCTATATGGAGTCAATTGGTGGACTTTGAAAAATCTAAGGTTTTTTTGGGGAAAAACTTCAAATCTAATTCGATCAAATGCGCTATTCCTTCGATTCGTCCTATTCAAATCCGGCCAATTACGGACCTATTCGACCAAAAAAAACTTTGACTTAATTTTAGTTGGTCTTTTTGAATTCGAATTTCGAAGTTTTTTCAAATCGAAATTCGACCCTTGATAAATATGCTCCTTAAAGTCCAAATCAATTAAAAATGGTCCAACAGGATCAGTGCAGCTACCATTGAACTTCTATAGGACTTCGACAACTTTTACTTGCAAATATTTGTATCTATTTTTGTCGAGTTTTTTTGTGGCTTTTACACTGAATAAATAGAGAAATAGAAAAAACTCCCACAATTTTTAGAGATTTGTGAAGAAATAGACATGAATAAGTTAATAAGCAAATATGCCCCAGTGAGGTCAGCTTTAACTAATTTCAGAGGTTTTTGAAACCACAATTAAACTAACAAACTCTCACTATAATCAAAAAAAAAACTTTGATCAATCTCCCAAAACAGAACCCCCTTAATTTACCAATAAATCTGATCGAAAAGGTTGGTGCAGGGAAAAAGATGCAACAAAACAGTGCAGCAAATCTAATCTTGTAACTTGTAATGATTTGATGCTGAAATCGTGCAACTTTTCAAATTGTTGCCAAAAAAATTAACTATGATAGAACGAAAACCAGCCCAAAACCCTCGAAGATAAAGAAGAAAGAAACATGTTCCATTAAAGGACATCTGCCATTGACTTCGGATTTGGATTTTTAGCAGTTTTGAAGCATAATAAATTTGGAAATATTTGAGTTTTTGTGAGATTTAATAAATAGGCCCCAAAAACTACAAATGTTGTGAGATTTATTCAAAAATCAGAATAAAGAAAGTATGAACAAAAAAAGGACTGAACAATGCACTAAAAATACAAAAACCTTGAAAAATTTGAATTTTTCTTAAATTTTTTTTAAAGAGACAGTACTTCGACTATCGAATGGTTGAATAGTCTGAAGATTTTTAGTTCGAATCATTGAAGTCGAAGGTCGTAGTCGAAGGTCGAAGTGGCCCATTCGATGGTCAAAGTAGCCAAAAAAAACATTCAAAATTTGAACTATTTTTCCTCTATTCCTTCACTCGAACTAAGTAAATGGGCCCCTAAATATAGAAAACCACGAGATTTGTGGAAAAATATAAAAATTACATTGTTAGTAAATCACCCCTTAGTCTTCATTTTGGACCAAACTACTGACACAGGGCAGGGTAAACAGGAACCAACCAGCAGTTATTGCCTTATATATCAAAATTCAGATTTGTGTCATTTTACATATTTTTTTTCTACTTCGAATAAACAGGAATGCTAACTTATTTATTAAAATCAGAATATAAAAAACGTGAATTAATAAAATTGTTGATAAAAATGTAAACACCTCAAATTCATATGTTACTCATAGGGGCATATTTATCAAGGGTCAAAAATCTGCCGCTAAAAAAATTTCGCTGCATCGAAAAATCTCACAGACAAAATTGACGCAGAGACAAAAAAGTAGACATAAGAAAAAACACCCATTGACTATATTGCATTTGGACAAAAAACACCTATTGACTTTTTGGAGTAAGAAAAAATTGTCATGCACGTAAAAATTTGTTGATTGTAAAAAAAAAAATATATATACGCTATTGACTTAAATTTCGGCGAAACGGCCAACAATGGTGTTCCTTCCCTAGTTTATGGATTGGATCTTAACACCTGGATCCAACATTTCTTCCAGTCAAATTTTTTTTTAATTCTTTTCTTTATGTCATATGGATTGCTGCTAATACACACACATAGAGGCACCACATTTAGCAACTTTTTCATTTAGTGGTTTTAGAGGTTTTTGAAACCACGTATTAGCTCATTTTCTCATAAATCACAAATGCCATTGTATTTATTAAATGATCCACAAAAAAAAGTTTAATGATTAGAATACAAATTAGAAAATCTCTTAATAATTTGAGTTTTTGTGCATTTTTTGTGCAATTATGAGCATAAAATAAATCTGAAAACCTCTGAGAGGCCTAATTATCAACAGTTTCATTTTAGTGGTTTAGAGGTTTTTGAAACCACAACTAAATTTACTTTCTCTAAAACCAGGAATGTCATGAAATTTATTTAAAATTATTCAATTCAAAAAGGTACGAATGAAAAGAAACGCTGACGATGCTCTAATAAAAATATCTTCTAAACCTCTAAAAGTCTAAATTGATTAAAAATGGTTCAATAGGATCAGGGCAGCTCCCATTGACTATAGGACTTTTATATTAGAGATTTTTGTGGTTTTTACACTTAATAAATGTCAAATTCTTAGAGCTTTTAAGATATATAGAAAAGCCACCATTTTTTAGAGATTCATAAAAAAAGAAATTTGATTCTGTTTCTTGATTAATACATGCTAGATTTAGGAAAGAAATGTGTTTTATGTCTCAATCACTCTTTGTTTAAATTGTGAGGCCTAACTGCAAATCTGGTAGTTCACACTTATCAGTCCCATATAATATTACGAGCTGTTGCAAAAGATTTAGGGGCACATTTACCTAGGGTTGAATATCGAGGGTTAATTAACCATCGATATTCGACAGTCAAAGTAAAATCGAAGTCGAAGGATTTACTGCTATTCCTACGATCGAAGGAATATTCGTGGGCCTCGGTAGGTTTTAGGTGGCGAACTAGGGGGTCGAAGAATTTTTTAAAGAGACAGTACTTTGTCGACTATCGAATGGTCGAATAGTCGAATGATTTTTAGTTCGAATCGTTCGATACGAAGTCGAGGGTCGTAGTTGAAGGTCGAAATAGCCCATTCGATGGTCAAAGCAGCCATATTCGACCATTCGAAATTCAAACTATTTTTCCTCTATTCCTTCACTCAAGCTAAGTAAATGGGCCCCCTAGTGTCCCCATGCTCTCCATTGAGCTAACATTTTGCATTTTGGCTCCTCCTTTATGACCTTATCTATGGAGGAATGTAAAAAAGCTACAGACTAGGGTTGTCTCCAACAAGCCTGTTGAAAAAGATTGAGAACCCATGCCCTGGTTTATTATTAAGAACAAACTTAATTGGCTTCTCCTCTCTCTTTTAATACAGGAATTCCAGATATGTATATGTAAACCACCACCCCCTCCTTAAAAACAGGAATTTTTACACTGATAAGATATTATCTTACATGTAACACAAAACATGAAACATTTGGCATGGAAATACAGAATACATTTTAATCTTCACTAATGTGTTTCCAAGTGTAAGGCAATGGTTTGGCCTATCTAAGTCTTTTTTTTTTTCCAAACACTTCTGGGAACATTCACATGAATATGAATGAGAAGACATTTTACAAAAAATTAAAACCAAATCATGAACTAATTTGAAATCGCACAGGTTTCTCCAAACTTTCATTTTAAAACTGAGCCCAATATTTGCAGAGAGATAGAAGCACCTAATTATGGGGCACAATAACTAAAGGATGAAGTGAATAACGCTGGTGATGATTCGCCAGTATGACGTCATTTCGTTACTTCGCCGATTTACGAACGAACGAAGTTGCGCTAGGCATAATTGAACGGTAGCGCATCTTCTGCCGACTTAACGCTAGTGAAAATTTGCCAGCATTTGACTCCCTAGATGCAATTTCGCATTTTAGTAAACTAACGTTGTCTGAGCCAATTTTCGTCTGGCAAAGTGCAGCGATGGGTGCGCTGGCAAATTTTCACCGGTTAGTAAATTTGCCCCTATGTCTTTAGTCACCACAATAATTTAATACATAATATGAATTAACAAAGACTTGCACTGAGATTAATTTAATTTAGAGACATTTTGCTTCTTCTTTTATTCATCTCTGTTTGTACAATAGTGATTTAAATTCCTACAGCATGAAATGGTTCAGTTAACATTGCAATATAATGTACATATTGAGGTCATTCTTACCCTCCAGCTCAGTAAAACCTTTTTATGTTTGACCGATATCATGCAGTGCTCTACTGAAACATTAAGCAGCGATGCTGAATCATTCTTAGAAGAGAGGAAAAAATCTGATGTGACTTTCGCAAGATTGCTCACAGAATCCAGGTTTTAAAAACATACAGTCTCTTGGGCTTGAGGCTATTTTTAGAACTACTAGGCAGGGGGCTTGAGCAAAGATGGGGTGTAGGAATAGGGGTATTTATTTCCTTTAATGACCCAGTTACAATTCAGTAAAAGGGAATACCATGTGAGAGAATTAAAATGGGGGCCAAAGGCATGGCACTAGTTGGAGGTAGTTCAGTGGAGCCCTCTCTATTCTATTTGTTTGTTTTCACGTCTTTACCTGTTTAAAGAAAGAATTCAATGGCAATTTAAAAATTCTTGTATGTCTACATTTGCAGGCTGTGTACAGCTAGAGGCACATTTATCAAGGGTCGAGTGAGTTTTTAAAAACACCAAATTCAACCAATCGAAATGTATTAATAAAATCTAATTATCTAATTACTAAACTCGAATCAAATTCGATTCGAATTAGAAAAACTCATATAGAATTAAAAAAACTTGAATTTCAGGAAAGCTGCAAAAACCACCCAAATGATCCCTGGAACTCTCCCATTGACTTATACAGCAATTCACCAGGTTTACGGTGGCGAATAGCCAAATTTGAGTATGATGTTATGTTTTGGGTAGCTGAGGATGAGTAGTGTATAACAGTGCTTTATTAGCAGAGTCATGCAGGCATTACACAACAGTAACTTTTACTTTTAAGCTACCAGGAAGTATGCACAGTATAAGTCTGAGCACAGTGACATCTACAGGCCATTTGCATGAACACCACATATTCGCCCTATAGTAGGAAAACATTTGGACAACTATAATAACAGCAACAATTAAACAGTATGCATTTTAAAACAATATTATACATTCTTCACCTCACAAAGTCCTTGGTCCATGCAGGTAGTTTTCTGATTCGCTCAGTATGCCTTATAGGTTCACTTTCTTTAGGCTTATTGCAGTTGACATCAGGAATAGGAAAATGTCCTTCATCAAATTGAGCTTCTCCAAAGTCATATCTAACAGGAGCAAGACGACTTGCATTCCATATGCGTCCATCCGACAGTTCATATGTGTATGGTCCTCGCTGGCATCTCACTTCAAGTGGTGTAGTAAATTTAGATTGTCCTTGTTTCAGTATTCCTGGTTTGTTAATGCTGACTAAAGATCTAGGCTGAAAGTGTACTTCTCTGGCACCACGTTTTCTAATGTCAGCAGTAGATGATTTTGTAGGCACAGTATTTTGTGGATGTTTGATGTCTGCAACATGTAACTTAGTGCGCATCTGTCTGCCATGTAATAATTTAGCTGGAGATGATTGGGTTGTTGCATGGCACGTTGCTCTGTAATTATGTAGGAACTCTGTTGTAAATACTTTCCAAGATTTCCCAGTAAGATTTGCTGCCTGTAGTGCTTCTTTTAAAATTTTGTTGAATCGCTCGATTTCTCCATTTGCTTGTGGGTATTACACTGAAGATTTCCTATGCACAATATTCCTCTCTCTCAGAAAGGATTCAAACTCATATGAGACAAACTGTGGTCCGTTATCTGATATTAACTCCTTTGGATTACTGTAGCTGAAGTTATATGAGAAACAAATGCAATTTCAGGCCATTTACTGTAATAGTCTATCAAGGTTATTGCAAATCTGCAGTCTAAAAGAGCATCTGCAAAAGGACCGGCAATATCAATAGCAAGTTTTTCCCATGCTGAATGAGAAAATGGTTCTGGTTTGATATCTGGTCTCACCTTAACTTTGTGTACAAAGTTCTTTGCACAGCCCAGTGAAGTGTTGCTTTGTGGTGACATTTTAGACACTGGCTGTGTGGCAGGCACTGGTGCTGTAGTAATGAGACCATCAACTAATTGTAGGTTTAATGCAGCAAAGAGATCCCTTCCAGTTTCAGTATCCTATCAACACCCTGCATCAACTGCAGCAGTTGATTTGCGCCAAAACAAGTCACTCGCATTCTGGACACTGGATTTGACACCAGTCAGACAGAAAATAGTTTGGCAAAACTGTGCCCAATTTGCGAAGAAGCACATGCACAGTTGTGTTGATTTGTTGAATCGGTTGCAATTGTGTCAAGAGCATTGCCCCTTTACAACACAATAATGTCAGAATTCTGGGGAAATAATCTGAAAATACTCCATCTTCAACCTGTCGAGGTCCTGTAGGAGTCAATGGCATAGATTCCATTTGCAATTTAATGATTTTAAATTCCACTGGGTTTCGTTTGATAATCAGAACATTTCATGCTTTTCTGCTGATCTGAAAAATTCAGATTTTTCACATGACAATCCAGAAAATCGAAGCTTTTGTGCGACAATCTGAAAAAGTTGCGGTTTTTGCCAATCTGAATTTTTTTTTTTCAAGTTTGTTTTATTGATAAATAAGGACAAATGGTGGATTCTAGTTTGATCTGACTTTTTTTTTATTTAAAAAATCGAACAATTCAGATTTTGATGAATAACCCCCTTAATGTTGAAGAAAACCTCAATAAATGTGTTTCTGATGGCCGTTTTCCAGTGCAAAGAACCATTGTTTCTCTGCTTCACATACCGTACACATAATTTTTAGTTCATGCAAGACTTCCATTGTGTGCAAAAGCTGAAGCCAGCAGAAAAAAAAGAGAGGTGATAACAATTCTGCATGCAAAGCCCATAGGATTATTCATGACAGATGTTACAGTGATGAGGTGGCTCTCATTGTGTATACTTGCCATGTTAGAATATTAGTTGCTGACCATTGCATGGGAAGAGAATAAATCTTGCTTTGCACATGAAACAATGATAAACAATGGAATCTCACGAGCCAGGAATTCCCGAAGGCTAAAGACAATATGAGATAAGACTGGGGCCAGTGTAATTCACATACAGATGTGTGAAAATGTCAGATTGCTTTGCTAACAATTTTACCACCTGTCACTGAAAATCAGATATTCTCCGATTTATGTCAGAATTTGCTGCATATGTATGATTCTATTAAAAAAAAAATAGAGGTGAATCTTCCAGACATACTGAATTTCCAGGACACAAGGCACCATTTCTTACACCTCGTAATCAGGAACTTCAAAAAGATTGTAACTAAAAAGTAAATGTGTGAATATGAATTTCATATATAGTATAGCTTCAATTTATATTGTGAAGATTGGGGTGATTTTTTTTCCACTTCCATTCCAAAATAAATAATGTTAGCTGTTTAATAATATCATAGCTTATTTACAGCACCAGGGGGGTAAGAGTGTGCCTCTTAGTGCTCATTTAAGTGCAGGGTCTCAATGCGTGGTTGCTCCTGCTTTCGATCCGTGTGCAAATGATCCAAAAAGGCACAAGCAGGTAAAGGCGAGAGGGGAGGACACCTTTTTGCCTCCCCTAAACCCTTTTAAATCTACCATGGCTTAACCCAGGTTGTACTAGATTCAAACAGCAGTCGGCAAGTCCTGCGTCTATCTGCACAATGCCCCATGCAGTGGGCCAAGTGCAAAAAAATGGCAGATAGCGACCTTTATTTTGCATTTGCACACTGTGCAGGACACTGTAAATAACTTCTATAGGACTAGTGGTGTAACAAAAGAGCATTGTGGTGATTCATAACAGTTAACTGTTCCTAGTTATATACAAAATAAGCCTCAGAATCAATTTAGTCTTCCCTTTAAAGTGGCGTTGTTCCTCTTGTTGTTGTTATTTTTATTGCATTAATCTCCTGGCTGATTTTTAGCATGGCAAGAACATTTCAAAACATGGAAATGATCGTTTCACATCTTAGGCACCTAGGGGCAGATTTACTAAAGGGCGAAGTGGCAAACGCTGGCGACAATTCACCAGCATTACCGCCCGCAGGGACATCGCAGATTTACTAGTGTCACAGGCGCCAGTTCACTAGTGAAAGAGATAGGCGCTAGCTCTCATTCGCACTCTATCGCCAGGCGACAATTCGCTCTTGCGAATGGACGTTACTCCGCAAATTCACTAAAATGCAGATTTTAACTCTTTCGCCAGACTTGCCTTCGCCAGCTCAGACCAGGCGAAGTGCACTGCAAAAGACCTTAAAAAATGTTTTTGGGTAACCGGTTTCCCCCATACAATTTCTAACATATGGAACATTCATTTTACAGTGGGTTCATGTGTAGGGAATTATATTAACTCTCTTGTCTTTATTAAGGTTCCATGGACATGTGTTTATAAGTGTAATTTGTAAGTGTTTGCACCAACATTTAACATAAATATGTCCCGCCCTATGCAAATTGACCTGAGCGCAAGATCCCTAGTGAAGTTTCGCTAGACAGAAATGAACACTAGCGACATCTTCACTATCAAATACTCGCATTGCCAAAGTAACGCTAGCAAAAGTCGCCATCGATTTGCATCCACTACGAAACTGTTGCCTGAGCGAATTTTTGCCTGGCGAAGTGTAGCGATGGGTGCGAGGTGGTCGCTGTCAACTTTTCGACGGTTAGTGAACCTGCCCCCTAGTTTCTAGTCATCATCTGTTTCCCCATTTTGGTGTTCCTCTTCTTCTGAAAATACACCAGCCTAGGACACTGCCTCCCTCGTCCTCTGTTCTTCCAGGCTCCCCAGAAGGCTTGTCTCCATTAAAGCAGGTGAAAAACTTGGGATAAAGTAAAACAAGAAGTAAAAAATATACGGTTTGCCATTTTGCCACCCTTCCGTCAGTACCCTCTGTCTTGGGCAATAAATGACTGCTACTGGATATGATGGTACGATGGCTCCTGCTGCAACACCTCTAATGAGCATTACCCTGGCCTAGGGGTCACTGGTGGGAGCCGCACAGATTGGCATCACCCCATGTTTTATGGCTTGTAGTCTTCAGGTAAAGGATTTCCTCTTGCTTGCATTTCATATGAGCTATATAGATACAACAGTTTTTTTGTATTTATAAGACAAGTATTACATTGCGAATTTCCTTTTTCCATCTTACTTTAAGCCCTGCTCGAAGATGGAATATTTCTGCAAAATAACTGTTCCAACAAGAAGTCTTTTTTTTTCCCGATGGTGAATGAGTCACTAAATATCTCTGCAGGTTGCCAAACTTTAATGAATGCTGATACATGAAATACATTAATTCCTTTCAAAATGTTTTTTTGTTGCTGTTTATTTAAAAGGAGAAGGAATGTCTTTATGCACTTGGGGGTGCCAAATGTTCGGCACCCCCAATTGACTGTATTTACTTACCTGAAACCCCAGGCCGGTGCTCCTATCAGCAGAAAACTGATCCGGCCTGAGGTTCTTCCAGTGAGCACCACGGAGCGATCCTCTTCCATCTTCTTTCTTCACATTTCCCGGGCAGACGCATGTGCATTAGAACGGAATAGCTACTTTTTAGTTAAAGTTCGGCTTTTTGCTCTACTGAGCATGCGCAGACGTGCGAAAAGAGAGAAAGATGGAAGAGGATCGCTCCGTGGGGCTCACTGATATAACCCCAGGACGGTGCAGTTTTCTGATAGGAGCACCGGCCCGGGGTTTCAGGTAAGTATATACAATTACTTGGGGGTGCCTAGCATTTGGCACCTCCAAGTGGAAGAAGACTTTCCTTCTCCTTTAAGAAAAATAGAATTTGTTCTTAATCGTAAGCATAACTTACTGAACTTACATTAGCTATAGGTATTGGATAGATTTCCCATTTTTAATTCAACAGCTGCACCAAATACACTCTTCTATAATTATGAATTAAAGAACATAGCTATGACTAATAATAATAATATCTGTCTATGACTAAGCCTTTCTAACCATTTCTTCATGAGAGGGTTGTCTTGGTGGTGCATCTGTGCAATTAAACACAGAACAACAAATGGAGATTAGTTGAAATAATGCAGTTGAGAAGTGTCAAGGCCTGTGTGAGTCATTATGGTCTCCTTGTCACATTTACACCCAGGGCAAGAGAATGTATTCAGGAAATGGTAAGTGTGAATTTAATTAGCGAGAGTGGTTAAACGAAGCATGACAAGTGCAGTCGTCCAGTTTAAACTTTCTACACTGACAGGAGGATTTTTAGGGAAAACGGTTGATATCTGGAACATTCAGGATGAGAAATGAACGGTGTATCTGTACACAGCCACAGAAAATGGCAAGGCACTATGTGACAGCTTAATTAAAATGGAATTTATGGAATATTTCACCTTCTTTGAATACCCTGGGACAGTCTCAGCTAACCCAGTAAATGGACTGTTTTGGAATTCATATATTATAAACTACCACCCATTGTATAACAGTAACACAGGGGATAACGTATTACAAACATTGTACAGGTATAGGACCTGTTATTCAGAATGCTCGGGACCTGGGGTTTTCCGGATAACGGGTCTTTCTGTAATTTGGATATTGATACCTTAAGTCTACTAGAAAATCATGTAAACATTATGTAAACCCAATAGGCTGGTTTTGCTTCCAATAAGGATTAATTATATCTTAGTTGGTATCAAGTACAAGTTACTGTTTTATTATTAAAGAGAAAAGGGAAATCATTTTTAATAAAGCCTATTATTTGGATAAAATAGAGTCTATGGGAGACGGCCTTTCCGTAATTCGGAGCTTTCTGGATAAAAGGTTTCCGGATAATGGGTCCCATACCTGTAGTAGTTGTCGATGAGAAAATGTATTCAATGCATTCAGAGCTGGAACTAGGGTTAAGTAGAGTGGGCTTTTGCCTGTGGTGAGTGATCATTAGGGGCAGTGTCTCCTTCAAAGGTTCTCTGTTCAGGTAAGGGATCCATTATCCGGAGGCCTGTTATCCAGAAAGCTCAGAATTACAGGAAGGTTATTTCCCATAGACTACATTATAAACAAGTAATTCTATTTTTTTTAATGATTTCATTTTTCTCTGTAATCATAAAACAGTAGCTTGTAATTAATCCCAACTAAGATATAATTAATCGTTATCATTGGAGACAGTGTTAGTCTGGGGCCCACTGGGTCTGCCTCCTCAGGGTCACCCCACAACTCCCCAGCCACAACCCACTGCCTCCCTTGGCCCCCACTCCAGCTGAAAACCCCTCAGCCCCCTGAGCGTACCTTGTTCTTTTTGTGCCACAATCAGGGCCAGGGTGGGAGGTCAGGGGGCAGTGTCCATAGTTTGAACTGGGGGGAGCAGGTCTGGGTTGGTGTTGTCCACCATATTTTTTCCAAGTGGCACCAGGCCCAGTCTGACCTTGGTTGGAGACACTCAATTATGAACGGTAAATTTTGTATAAAGGAACACATTAAATCCATCATAATCCCATATGAAGACAACCTTAGGCAAGTGGGGATGGAGGTAATATTCTATACAAAGGTCAGTAAGCCATCTTCCAAATCCACAGGGGTCTGACATAATAATGAAAAGTAGCTAACCCCCAAGGTGATCAACTGTAACCACAAGAGTACACAGAAAATGATAACTATGGGAGTCATCTCTGATAAGATATGTTGTCATATATAAAAGGATAAGACTAACCTGAAGTTCTCCCATAACATAATGTTTTTGTGTTATTGAGACATACTTCCACAAGGTTCTGCCTTTGTTTCGTAAATAGCTCATCAGTTATTCTGGGAACCTTGTTCTATAATAAGGTTCTGGTTGGTTAAAAATTACCGACATCTATCTGTGTTTGTCTACAGTCAGTACTTACAGATAAGGGAGCAGATTCAATTCAGAGTGAAAAAGGTTATCTCACAGTAGATCATGTGAAAACTCATGGACAAGATTCAATTTGAGAAGAAAAAACTTTTCTCCAAATTCAGTTCCAGCTTTTTCCCATCGACTTCAAAAGAGTTTTCCTGAACTGAATTGCATCTCAAATTGAATCTCGTCTATGAGTTTTCATGTGATAAACCCTTTTCTCAGTGAATTGAATCTGGCCCTATATCATTATAACAGATGCAAAACGCTCATGAATTCAATAGTAACTCCAATTTTTTTTTAATTCCTTTAATTTGAAAACTCAACACTGAATGCCATTTGTAGCGTGCCTACGAGGACTTGTGAAGCCTACACATAAAACAGTGAAGCTCTACGGGAGGGTAGAAAAGGTATGAATTCTAATTTTAAAAGAAAAATCTCCAGTACCTGTAGATACCAATAAGAATCTCTCTGGTGTGTAGTTGAAAGGTAATATATTCAACTGAAGATGATTAGAGAATAGCTGTCAACATGTTTCTAGTGAGCTGGAGACCCAATTCATTTCTTCTAGATACTACTAAATAAATAGTTCCCACTGCCCCTCTCTGGGTGGTATGGAGAGCAGAACAATGCATCTATTGTAGCCTGTGCGATGTTCAAGCCAAACCAAATTTAGAGTAAAAATTAGATAAATACAAAACACTCCTTTAAATAACTGGAAAGGGTACGATTGTTTTCCATGAGCCTAAATTAATATTTCTTTTTCATATTATATGGCAGAAACCTCATTCTGTTCTTGTATAAAGTGAAAACCTCTGAATATTTGAATGTTTTGTCAAGCATCCCCTTTTAATTAAATGCAATAATACAGGGAAAGGCAACACTTCAGTAACTTTCAGAAACAGTTGCTCAGTTAGTTTTGGGTTTTATTTCCCTAGAGCTAATATGAAATGCGGCCCTCCTTAGCCAGCTGTTTAAATAGCACCCATGATCACCTTTCAGAAGGAAGATGTTCACCAGGGCATTTTCAGGTTGAAAAGTCCTCACACTTCTATGTGTTGACCATTCAAGGGCTGTAGTATGTGAATGTAGGTGTTTTTAAACTGGTTGTAATAACGTTGGTTTGAAAGGTCCCATTATGTAATATAAGCCATGGGGGCAGATTCACTAACATGCGAATAGTCGCCAGCGACCGTTTCGCACCCATCGCCACACTTCACCAGGTGAAAATTCGCTCAGACAACACTAGTTTACTAAAATGCAGAGTTTCGTCGTGGGCTCCAAACGCTGGTGTCTTTTCATTAGCGTTATTTCGGCAATGCGAGCAATTCAAAGCAAAGATGAGCTCAGGTTAATTTGCATACGGCAGGAAATTTAAATTTGAATGGACGTCTTTAAGTAATTTTGCAGCAAATACATTACATTTACACTGTTTATTACACAAGTCCAGCAAACCTAAATAAAGACAATAGAGTTGTTGTAATGCCCCACACATGAGCCCACTGTATAGTTAATGTTCCATATGTTATAAAATTTATGTTACCCAAAAAAATCTTTAAGGACTTTTGCAGGCTATCACTGTAATCAAAGGAAAAAGATACCAGCGTTTTTTAAACTTTGATGCTTTTTGCACCAAAGAATATGATGTAAGTAACAGAAGAAAGAGGAAGATCTATGAACTCCTGGCACTTCACCTGGTCTGAGCTGGTGAAGGCAAGTACAGTATGTCGAAAAATGTAATGTTCAGTAAAAAACGCATTTTAATGAATTTGTGGAGTAACGTCCTTTCGCCAGAGCTAATTGTCGCCTGGCGATAGAAAGTGAATGATGCGCCTGCGAATTGACACCAGCTTTTGCCACTTCTCCTTTAGCAAATCTGCCCAATAGAATGAAGGTAGAAGATCGGAGGTAGTGGGGAAGTTGTGGTGCTTCTCTTTTGGCATAAAAGTAGCAAAATGTCCCCTATTGTCTCTTATTGGCTATACGCAAAACTTCCTGAAAACACCAAATTGCTTCCCATTGAAAGACAATGGAAGGTTTCCAAGAGGAATTCTTGAAGTATCTTCCCCTTGCCATTGAGACTTAGGGGGTTATTTATTAAAATCCGAATTTATCTCATTATTTTCTGAAATATACTCTAACCAAATCTGCACGGGTTATTTCAAGTTATTTATCAATACATTTTCCTGAAAAATTCCAGTTTGGGAAAAAACTTGTGAAAATCAGCCAAAAATTCAAATTGTATGATTTTTTGTGATTTTCTGCCTGAAAAATATTTTTTTCGGATTTTGGCCAAAAAAACAACGAAATCTTTGGATTTTTGCATAAAACCCAGCATAGATAAATAAGCCCCTTACTGTACATACAGGAAGTGAACGTAGTTTCGTGGTTCCCCTGTGTTAATAGCTGCAGCAGTACCTGATTTGCAAAGGAAGACAGGAAGGGCTTAGCGCAACTATACAGAAGTGCGATAAGCACATTTTAGCGCAAGTACCTCAAATGACAATGGTTTTAAGTGCAACTCACTGTTGGAAAATGTGCAAGTTGTCCACTGTGCTTGCAGACATGTATAAGTCCTTAAGACTTGTGTGCTTTTGTGGGCAAAACAATTATCACATTTTGGGAGAGGATGGCAGTTCATTACTAGAAGCATATGATTTAAAAATCAGCTAAACACTGGCATGCCACTTTATCCACAAAATACATCTCCCATGTCATAAAGATGTCTACCGATTAACCATTGTCCTCTTCCACTAATGGGTGTCAACAGAAAGAAAAAGGCAATGTAAATGGATTTATTTTTTGAACACATTGTCTCCTGGTGGTTTCAATGAGATCAATAGCCTTAAATGTTTTCTTTAATTGCAACACAGTATATGATTTATGAGCTGAGTTATGGAGGATGACAACAGTTTTCCAATCATATCTCCTTAAATGCCATGTGAATAGTTTACTGATGATTATCTCCTGCTGCTGAAATGTCTGAATTTCTAATGATATGACTTTGAGCCCCTCCGTCTGTATACATGGACTGTCAGATCTTTGAACTGCACATGTTGTTTGAAGCAAAACAAACTGATAACATTTGTATCGCACTTGATACTGGGATAGGTCTATGACCATGTTGATTTGGGTGTAATCTATACAGTTGCTATTCTTTTTCATCTGGCTTGTGGGTATATAATAAAGATGGGGAATAAATTATTCCCCATCTTTTTATATATACACACTTATTCCGAATAATCACCTCTTGTTGGTAGTCTAAACAAAAATCCCAGAATGGACTGAAATATTGACATAAATGTTTTAATAACTTTAATAAAGAAGTCCATTTGAGCCCTTAATAATAGTGGCATAATATTAAAAAAGTTGAGATCCTCTACATACAACACTTTTGAATCCTTCTTCCTAATTAACATGTTCCATAAAGGAGGAGCAGCCACTCATTTCAATTAATTGGGAGAAGGAGTATGTTTGTGATGGGGCCACTGGAGACTTGGCATGAATAATTCAGTGATCACTTGTTGCGCTGCTGGACACTGAGACTCATGAAGGTCTGGGTTCAATATCTCAATCAATATGTCACTGAATCTCCTTGGCCTCCAACTTTTAGATTTAATGATTTAGAGATACTGAGATACTCAGTTGGATTGATTGATCCAGGAGGCCCTACTCAAAAGTCGCCAGACCAACAGTTATGACTGACCTTTGTACTGCCCCAGTTTTGCAGTGGAGAATGGCTATTCTGTAGTTTCAATGCAGCCTTGAAGTATAGCATAGTTTTGCTCTATGGGGGGGGTTATTGTATTTAAACTTAATTTTACCATACATCATCAAAATTAGTACCCCTTGGAAATCAATCACCCACTGCATTTTTAGCTGTGGCTGCCATACCATATTGAATTCAATTATTGCATACTCCAAGATGTAATTTCAATAAATGAGTATGCATATGCATAAGGTAAATGATGCACCAATGGCATTATTTGGAGAAGCAAGAAAAGTTGTGCTCACCACTCATTTTTAAAACCATTAGGTGGGGTGCAATGACCACAAAATACATATAGACAAATACAAGAGTCCTCTGCACTCAACCCATTATCAATATAGTTAAGACATTGATACATTTTGTGCATACAGCTACTGAAAAATGCCTTACCCTTTAAACAAAACAGGGATAGTTTGTCCATATATTGCAATATATTTAAGCTGGCCAACTATGTCAAAGTCATCCCATATCTGGCCAGTCCTACACTCAAATAGCATCTGATTCCTTAAGAATTCTAATGCTTCATCATACATTTTACAAAGGGACTAAGTTATATAAATATATTGATAATGGGTTGAGTGCAGACGACCTCTTGTAATTGTTTGGAGAAGGTATGCACATAATTTGATACAAAAAAACACAAATTCATCCCAATACAGTTCAACCTAAAACTCACCCCCAAATGACCTTCAAACTGAACTTTCAGGCCATTTGTTTCAGTAGAACAAATTGCCATTGTTCTCAGCGATCAGGCTACACAAATCCTCCAAATCCAAACAATTTGGCGTCTATTATTCTGTTGGAACTTGCAAATCTACTGAAGTTAGATGAGAGTTTATAAATAGCCCGTAGTCTTTCAAGATCAGCAAAGTAAAAGTTGTTTCAATTTAGGATCAGCATAAAACATTTCCACCCAACTTCTAGTTTATAAATGGACAGACTCTGAAAAAAACTTGTAAAGCATGCGAATTGGCCATTTTCCAACATGTTATTAGAGCCCAAAAATACAATCATGTCATGAGTATGTTAGTGCCTTCATCTTTACCTAAAAGGACAAAAGTGCAGAGAAAAAGAAATGGGTGACCTAGTGAGGTTCTAGTTGTAGTTATAGCTAATATAAAAAGGATCATTATGATACAGTGTTGGTTCCTCTGATTGCTATGGTGTGCAGGGGGCAAAATATCACAGCACAATCACTGCTCATGTCTTTGATGGCCAGAGCTAGCTGTATAACCATAAAGTTTTAGCACTACTGTGTGAATAAGGCTATGATGTATTATTGGCAGACTGGTGTTTGAGCTAAGGGTAGTACACCTGAGGTATATGAGAGTATGTTTGAAGAATAGCCTGATGCCTGTACAAACAATAATAAAGTTTCTTTTTTTTTGGTCCCAATAAAACACAAAACACATACAACCTGACAACAGCTCCAATATTGTTTAGTGCCTCTCTCTTCTCAAAATATATTTGTAAACTTCTTACAGTTCACTGGTATTTTTTCAAGTTCCTAATTTGCACCTGTTAGAATCTAGTTGGGACTAGTGACAGGAGAATTTATTCGCCAGGCACGAAAATGCACCGGCGTAAAAAAAAAAGGATGCCGGTGTCAAAAAAGGATGCCGGCATCAAAAACGAGACGCCGGCGCCTTTTCGCAAATTTTCTGCCGTTTCACGAATTTTGAGGGAAATTCGCTAGTTGGGATTTAAATATCTTTTATCACAACCCTCAAACAAATTCTCTAGGACAGCGTCTTTCCTCCAACCGGCCTCATCTGACATGAAAGGCTTGGTATCTGCCATCTTCAGAGATCAATCTTTACTCTTCGTTTTTATCTTACCAGTCATTTCATTTTCAGAACCCTTTCCTTTATTCATACAGGGATATCATTATCTCTTGTCTCAGATCCCAAAGGTATAGATCCGTTCCGCGAAGGAACTTATTTTGTATTCCAGTAAGTCTTTCTGCGTGTTATTTATAAAAACCCTTGCAATTGGTGCCCATTCTAAGAAAACTGAGTGGGTTAATGAGAATGTTACCAAGATTTAAGGAAAAAAGTTTTTCATTCAGATTTAAGATTTTTAAAAGCAAATTGTTCAAACGCATTCAAAATAAACTGTAGAAAGTAAGATTCATTCCAAGAGGTTTTGTAGGAACAAAGTTTGCCCCAAGTATGAAACTTATACACAATTTTTTCTTTATGTCCATGCCAAAATAAGGTACCTCTTTCCCCCAAAAAAATTGCAAGGAAAACTGTACACAGATAGAAAAATAGATGTCACTTAGGAGTATTCAGTAATGAGCACATTTTTTCACAAATTCTTGGCATTGTGGAATCTTGGAATTTTTGGCATTTCACAAAGTTTTCCACATTTTGCGGATGTTTCGGCAAAGCAGCAGATTTGCTCATCACTAATTGCCATGCTTTTGTTTACATGTAAATGTTCACACATATAAACCCCTAAAATGCAAACTGCTTGTATGCTTCATTAAGATGAAAAGTCAGCCAGTGATAGCCTGTCTACAGTTTAGAAATTGGTACATGTTTTTAATGTATTAAGCATGATGGAGGACTCCAGTCAGTGTAGTGTTATGAGCAGTTATGGGAAAAATAAATTTGGCAGGCACAAATTTGCGGCGAATTTCCGCGTTTCGCTGCCAGCCAATACATTTGCAAAACTGTGGTGAAAATTTGCCGCCAAAAAATCCACCGCGTCAATAAAAAATTGGTGCGCGTCAAAATTGTCGCTCACATAAAAATTGTTGCCTGTCAAAATTATTCGGACGTCCGTTGACTTTAATGCATTTAGATAAAATAGTCGTGCGTATAAGAATTGTGCGTCTGCCATAATTGTTGCACTTCAATTATTTTCACTCCTATTGACTTCAATGTGTTTCGCATTGATTCGCCCATCACTAGTTATGAACATTTGCAAGACTTATTACAAATTACTAATTATCCCTCTTTATTCATGTTTTTGGTGTCACATGATTTAGGTGCCTTTCTTTTTTATTTTAGACAAGGATTGGAGATCTGGCTTTACTTGCATGCATGCTAAGCTTCAGTAAAGGTGTCCATACATCATCAGACATTGATCACTGATTCCCTGTCTCTTGACTTTAATAGGCAGTCCATCACCCACAGGACCAAATCACCTTCTTGATCTATGTCTGATCAGAGCTCCTCCAGATTTCAGTCAAGCCAGGGAGAAAAGTCCCTCAGCTGAGCAACATATGGATTGTAGATGTGGTTAGCTGATGACCAAGCCAAACAATATAATCTTTATGCATCCAGCCAACATTTTTTTACAGTAACCAATACCAATTATATTGCACCTCTGGGTTTATGATCTGTGAAGAATTTCTTAGGTGAGAATAAAATCTATCAAAATAAACCACTTAGAAGATAAACTTATTACTAATTATATATTTATACTTTAACCAGTAGACTATTTTTGAAAGCATAACAGTTAATCAGATAGTTTTATGGCTATATTATTTATATTATGGTAAAGAAATTGACTTCAGCTTTCTGCATCTTCCTTACTAGGTTCCCATTTTAACCTTGGGTTGATTAATTTATTCATTAATGTGCATTACTGCGATCTTACCTGACTTGGTGCTTGTTCCTTAACAATTATTTATGGTCTGTTCACTCCTACCTTGAACTATTACAGCCATTTGTTCTAATAATAAATACTTAATCTATGATCTTGGTTCTAAGATCCAGAATAAATGTGTACATATAATTGTTACCTTCAATATTTTATGAGTTCATTATTTCTGGAAGACCACTGATGATCATCTAATGAGCAGCAAAAGCATTGATTTTTGGTTTTATTTAGGAGTACAATAGTACAACTCATTGGACAGGCACCGCATTGATGCCAATTTCTCTTGAAAATTTTCTCCCCTCCTTAAAAAAGACCTAAAGACAGAAATGTTTATAATACAATAATTATTCTGAATGTACCTTTAAAAAGACCTGAGAGCATGGTACCTACACCCTTATTACCATTATCCTGTTTATCATCTGGATTAGATGCATCAATAGAGCCTGCTCAGTTTGGGGCACATTTACTTAGCTCGAGTGAAGGATTAGAATAAAAAATACTTCGAATTTCGAAGTATTTTTTTTTGGCTACTTTGACCTTTGACTACGACTTCGACTTCAAATCGAACGTTTCGAACTAAAAATCGCTCGACTATTCGACCATTCGACCATTCGATAGTCAAAGTACTGTCTCTTTAAAAAAAACTTCGACCACCTAATTCGCCAACTAAAACCTACCAAGCACCAATGTTAGCCTATGGGAAAAGTCCCCATAGGCTTTCTAACCAATTTCTGATTGAAGGGAAATCGTTAGATCGATCGAATAAAAATTCGATCGAACGAATTGCGCTAAATCCTTTGACTTCGATATTAGAAGTTGAAGGATTTAACTTCGAGGGTCGAATATCGAGGGTTAATTAACCCTCGATATTCGACTGGGAATTAAAATCCTTCGACTTCGAATATCGAAGTTGAAGGATTTTAGCGCAAATAGTGCGATCGAACAAGTATGAGACCTGTTATGCAGGTCTCATACTTGATCGAAGTTTTTTAGATCGAAGGATTATTCCTTCGATCGAACGATAAAATCCTTCGATCGAACGATAAAATCCTTCGAATCGAACGATTCGAAGGATTTAAATCCAACGATCGAAGGAATATCCTTCGATCAAAAAAACTTAGGAAAGCCTATGGGGACCTTCCACATAGACTAACATTGAGTTCGGTAGCTTTTAGATGGCGAACTAAGGGGTCAAAGTTTTTTCTTAAAGAGACAGTACTTCGACTATCGAATGGTCGAATAGTCGAACGATTTTTAGTTCGAATCCTTCGATTCGAAGTCGAAGTCGTAGTCGAAGGTCCTAGTAGCCCATTCGATGGTCGAAGTAGCCCAAAAAACAAGTTCGTGAATCGGCCCCTTAATGTGCCCCTTGGTGTAGACGGATCGATAAATCAGTGATATCCTTTATTTTCATGTAGTGGGGTTATTTTTCGATAAAAACGGTATACAAAGATGTCTAAGTAGTCTTTAGAAAGTCTTGGGCCATAATAATTTGTTGGAGGTACACATCACGCCTGTGGATCTCCTCTTAGAAATGCATAAAGTGGTGGTTTGCCTTTAAGGTAACTCTTGGGGGGCTATTTATCAAAGTCCGACCTTATCTCAATATTTTCGCTATCAAATCCGATATTCACTTTTTTTCTGATTTTTTATTGGATTTTTACGGGTTTTTTCGCATTTTCAGCCGAAAACTCCAAAAACTTTGGGTTATTGCATGAAACCCAGCGCACATCAAAAAATCATTGGGACTTCTCCCATTGACTAATATGCAACCTCGACAGGTCTGAGATGCCAATTTTTCTGATTCTGACTTTTCCATCCTCTGGGTTTAATAAATTCCGAAAAAATTTGTGATTTTTTTTAAAAGTCCAATTTTATAAAAAAAATAAAAAAAATCACGATTTCTTTGTGATTTTTGCATTCAGGGTTTAGTAAATAACCCCCTTAATGTTTAATTTTTTTTTAGTAGACTTAAGGTATAAAAAGATCCAAATTGGGGAATTATCACTTATCCAAAAAAACCCTGTCTGCATAACAGGTCTCATATTTGTATTATGTTAGTCGAGGACTGTTTGTGCTTAATGAAAATGCATAAAGATCATGGCCATATTCATCAAAACTCTTTTTTCAGAATATGGCAAGTTTTACTGGAAAAAAACATTATGAAATCTTCACAAGGCAGCCCAGTCAGAGATGTGATTAAATATTGATAAAAGAATTAGAACAGTCACACAATAAATAAGAAGATAGCATCACACACACAGCAGCAGACTTGCAGAAACTGCCATGCCACCATTGGATGCTCAATGAACATCCAATGGTGGCATGGCAGTTTCTGTAGGAGCAGCATTCATATTCAAAAAGCTCTACCATGAATGATATGAACATTGTTCATATCATTCATGGTAGAGCTTTTGAATATGAATGCTGCTCCTGTTATTTTTATAATAAACAATTTGAAAACACAAAACAGATTGCTTTATTTAAAAAACAAAACAAAAAAAACCTTTAATATTTGTAACAAAAACGCCCAACTGATAGTGGACAGAGCAAGCAAAATATTACTTCTCACATTCCATAGAAACAACGTCTTTGGTTATATTGTTCTGCCTTATAGAAACCGCCTTTATAATATTCCTCCACTGACAGAGAAAAGGCATTTACCAGCCTTTATAGGAATTCCTTGAAAATATTTGCTGGAGAGCAGAATTAATTCTCTGATCCTGCCCAAACTGTAATCAAAGGAGCCATTCATGCCTGGTTGTAAACTCTTCCAGCCGAATAAACCCAGAAATGCTGGTTGTTTAGAAAGTGTACTTGGAAAGAAGAAGAATTCTCACAGACATTCTTTATATTCAGAAATTAAACAATATCAATCTATCTACAGATTAATGGTGGCTAATACATGTCAATGTGCTGTGATAAGAATAGTGCTGTAATAGTCTGTGCTCCATCTGTAGTTATTTCTTTTTATTTATGTAGCTGTTCAGAGAATTAGCTCTGCCTGAAGGAGAGCATTAACAGAGATGGGCAGAAGGTAGGTATAGTCACAATTACTGGACATGAGGAGCAAAGGATTATTTATCTGGATGTGGTACAACAATGGGGAGAAGGGGGCAGGTTTGTAAGTTAGTTGAATAGGAAGACAAGCCCATGGAGCACCAATTCTGATAAGCAGTGAGTTGGGCTGATTACTATGGTCTTTTATGGACATATAAATGATGTTGGTTGGTATGACTTGATGCCCCATGGCCAGAAAGTCAAACAGACTAGCAATGAGTGAATCTGTTCCGTTTTCGATTTACCAAAATTGCAAAACTGCTCAAAATTTCACGAAAAATTGGAAAAATTCATTGACTTCAATAGGCAACAATATTTTTCATTCTTTTAGCACTCCAAATTCATTTAATGAGTATTTTTTCTTGTAGCAACTTTTTTGTCTCAGCGACTGTTTGTCGTAATGCATTAAAGTCAATGGGCATTTTTTCTTAAGGCAACTTTTCTGTCTCTGCGACATTTTTGTCTTGGCAACTTTTTGATGCAGTTTAATGATAAAATTCTCAGATGCTGGTGAAAAAATTCACACGTCACTAAACAGACCTTTTTGTATGCTTTATATAATGTGTTTCTAGTCTTGGCTGTATGTCTGTCATTATGGGGTGAGGGTGCAGGTTCCATACATCACTTTAATCCTTTTGCATAGCTGCTCATCTGCTCATCTGAAATTTTTTGCCATAAAATCTGAAATTTTTGTGGAAAAAACGTGAACTTTTCTGGATTTATTAAAGCCCGATGCTGCAAATAGTCAGAATTTGGGCTTTTCATGAAAAAGGACAAAAAATCTTGGAAAAAACTAGATTCGAACGATTTGGGTTTTCGCTTGATTTTATCGAGTTTGTCCCCGATTCAATGAAATCATGTTTTTTTTGTGCTTTTAGGTCACATAGAGGACTCTAGTTTGGTCGGCTTTTCAGAAAAAAATAGATTTTTATAAATAACCCCTTAAATAGTACCCTGATATATATATATATATATATATACACAATAATGTAGTCACAGCACTATTCCATTACACATAAATTATACTTACTTATAAATAATAATAGATAGAGGTATAATTTTGGATTGATAATACTAGGTGTTTTCTTCCCAACCCATTACATCTCCATTGGAAATTGTTTCACAGTTCTGCCAGACGGCATTACTAAGGCAAGAAAAGCAAACGCTCAAAGCTTTGTTACTTCTGTAATCCAATTCATACTGTGTTCTTTCCAGCCCCATTGTGTTTTGTGTCCTTACTTGCTTCTATTTTCTTTACAGCTATACAGCACAGTATCCAAACACAGCCTTAAGTCAATGGACTGTAATTGCAATGAGGAAAGATATAGATCTGGTATGTTGTTCGGCACAGCAGGCTTTCTTTGTGAAAAGGGCATTTAAAAACTTCTTTCAGAGAAAAATCCATTTTGTCATTTTCTGTTCTTGTTTCTATCAGTACAACATAATACCAAACTAAGGAATAGAAAATAGAACTGTGTAAGAGTTCTACAAAGGAGAATAAAAAACAAAGTTCTACTTATTTTCCATAAATGAGAGGGAAAAAAGCAATGATCTTTGATGATAGCATGGAAAATGAGGAGCACCATGACAATGTGAGAGCGGCAGCTGTAATTCTAGTCATTGCCCAGTATGTGAATTTTATCATCTCAATTCAGATGCCAAGTGTAATATTAAATAAGGGGTAAAGGGAATGCAGGAAGCCTTGTGTCAAGGATGAGGTTAGGGGGCGCTATGGAGGCAGGGGTGGTAAGGTGGTAAGGTCCATAAGGCACTGGACTGGACATTGCGGCGTAGAACAGGACTGGACTGGAGCAGGAACAAGGTCAGATAAGACAAGGCAGAGCAAGGCAAGGAAAGGTACAAGAAACAAGGTACAAAAGTCAAGGCAAGGAACAAGACAGGGTTAAAGGCTAGAGCAGGAACCAAGCTAGGAACATTGGCACAGTTCTTAGGAAGGCCAATGCTCAGGCATTGATGGTGAGGAGGGCTGGCCTTATATAGGGCAGGGTCAGTCTGCCCTACCAATCAGGCTGCTGCTGGGCTAGGGCTGCAAAGGGCAGATAATAGATAGTGAGCCAGCCTGCCGGCTACTCACCTCAGGGTTTAGGCACAGAGCCAGATACCCAAAGGTCCCTGGCTTGAATCTGAGCAGTGCCTGATGCATTGTGTTTCAGCTTGGAAAAAAAAGTTAAATCGTATCTCTGAAGTGTGACTTTTTAGCTATTATGGGTCTATAACACCAAGAACCCGTTAGCCAAACCTAAAATTGTACAGGGATTTTTATAGGGTGCTGTGCACACGCTTGTAGGGTGAATGGGTTGGACATTCCTTATTTAACTATTAAAATATCTTACAGTTGTTTCATAGTATAACAATGTGCAATTCATCGTTTTACCACAATTATACTTTTGGGATTGTGAACATTCTACCCCTTTTTAAAACCCAATGTCAAGTCAGTATGCATGTAAGGAATATAACAATAACAATGAATATGAGTGGCAGAGCAAAAAGGCGGCCATGACATCATGAGCATTGCATGTTTGTACAAGAAACAAAGAAAACAAAAATGTGTGTACAAATACTGTACTGGCTTTTTATCGTTTATAGCAGCTGGTCAACTTCAGAATGTGGGTTAGACCGAGCTCTGGCACAAATTGTATTTTATTTAAATTGGAGAGTTGCTTACAATTATATTTTGGGGCACAGTTCCCTGTAAAGGGAGCTATAATCTGTATAATGAAGGCTGATATTTACTGGAATATTTTGAGGTGGTGCCTCTGTTGCTGAAGGGGTCAAACCACTGATCAATCAATAAAACAATATACAGATTTGTTTTATTTTTTTGCTTTATCTAGTCTATAGCATGGGTGTGTATGGCTCCCAGACAGCAGGAAGGTTGGCAGATTGATTAAACAAGCTGTTTGGTAGATTGATTCTGCTGTGTGTAATTGATTGCTGTGCTTACTGTACACAAAGGCTGTGCCCTCTGACCTTACCAGATGCATTTATGAAACATTTTGTCTTTGAAATATTGTCTCCTATATAATAGGCTTAACATTTTTTTTTTTTTATTAAAGGAGAAGGAAAGGCATTTTTACTTGGGCGTGCCAAAAGTTAGGCACCTCTGAGTGATTGTATCCACTTACCTTTCCCCCACCGGCCCTGGATTCTTCCAGTGATCACCACGGAGCGATCCTCTTCCTTCTTCCTCTTTCTTCAAATTTCCCGGGGCAGACACTTGTGCAGTTGAATGAATTATTCGGCTTTTTTGTTAAAGTTCGGCTTTTCGCTCTACTGTACATGCGAAACCGCAAAAAGAAAGGAGATACAGGAAGAAGCCACACTCATTTTCATTTAAATTTCTTCTTAAATTAAAGGGAGTATACATCCTTGTTCAACATGAGTGCAAATAATAGGGCTTGTGCTGAACATACTTTTTCCAATTGTTTTAATCACGTGTAAACATGTAAATTGGAGCTACTCCATGTTTGGACCCTCTTACTTCATTCTATGTTGTAACTGTTTTGTAATTAGATATCTAGTATGCAGGGGGGGTTATCTTTATTCTGGTCCCAAGGACCAAAAATGAAGTAGCTTCAGTTTTACTGTTGAAAATGTATTTAATAGATGTAAAATACATACATACATACATAGAGTACTGCTTTTTTAGATTAATTGTATGTGAAGTTGAAATTGTACCAGTCCCACTATAGGAATACAACCCTATATCACCAATAGCTATGGTTGATTCAGACAACTGTAGTTCATCTAAAACAAAGTCCCAGATTCTACCCGTGAATTCAGAAGGACATGTACACAATACTTTTTACTTTAATTCAAGCATTTGGGGCTAAGCATTAGGAGAAATACCACCGATATTGCTGACCCTGCCCAAAATATACTTTAATATCCATTATTTTGATTCATTATTCTTTTTTCATCCAAAGCAAGAAAACATGAGTTTAGGAGCAGCTCCTGCAATCATTGACCAAACTCAGATAGGCAAAAACTGATAAATCTGCATCAAGTAGCTGACAGACTATTAAATCAATTAATAAGCAGAGCACTAGAACAATCACAGTGCTAGACAAATTCTAGCACAGTTAAGGCACTAGAATGACCATAGTGCCAAACCCAATTTATAACCAGTGCCAAATCAACTTGTACCCAATCAGAGCACTAGAACAACTAGAGTGCCAAACCCCAGCATTCCCAATTGGGGCATTAGAATAACTATATATATATATATATATATATATTTTTTTTTTTTCATTTTGAAAAGCTTTATTAGGAACTTCCATCAATACAAAGCCAAAATGCATGTACAATGGTAACATATACAAAATAATCACTTACATATTATCATCCACCTGTACATTTCCATCAGCATAACATGTCAGTCAATGAGATATTAGAACACCGTAATCGTATCCTATAACATGCCCTAACGCTGTTGATACTCACACCAAGAGAAGCTTGTGTATTGTGGTTAGATTGAGAAAAAGATAAGTAAAGAGGAAAATACCAAAGAAAAAAAAAAAAAAAGGGGGGGGAAGGGGGTGCAGCAGGAGATGTATGACTCGCACCTATTATAGATTAGCTTTGTACACGTCTGTGTCTTTAAACAGAAGCCATCTCGTCCAGACCGTTGAGAACTTAGTAAACTGATCCGCATTATGAGACGACATTTCTTCAAATTTATAAATTTCAGAGATTTTATTGAGCCAATCTTTTCCAGTAGGAATATATGTAGTTTTCCAGTGTAGCGGTAATAGAAGTTTGGCTGCATTCAGCAATTGCGGTTCAAGGCCAGAATTGAAAGAAGCTACTGGTTGTGTATTATGGAATAACAAAACCCGCGAGGGGTCTGCCGGTATGGCCACACCGAGGATCTGACTGGACAATGAGCATTTCTCTTCCCAGAATGGTCTCAGGAGGTCGCAAGACCAGAAAACATGGAGCAAGGTACCTTTTTCTCTAGAGCAGCGCCAACAAATGCCATTTGAGTTTTTATATATATATTGCAATTTGGATGGTGTGTAATACCATCTGGTAACTATTTTGTAGTTTAATTCTTGTATCCGGCTGCATTTTGAGCATTTTAATAATTTGGATAACATATTTTCAATCTGCGCCTCTTCCAATTGGATATCTAGATCTCTGGACCATCTATTTATATACGAGACTGATTCCCACTTGGTGGGCGGCTGCAGCATTTTGTATAAAAGAGAAATTGTATGTCGAGGTGGGTCCTGAAGTGAGCAGGCTGTTTCAAATTTTGTAAGGTCTCTTCCTAGAGTTTGTACCCCTCCCAGACTATGGAAATAATGGGAAACTTGCGCGTATTTTAGGTGGTCCATTCTCTTAAATTGTGCCGAATTTTGCAACTTTTCTTTGGGGATAAATGTTTTATTCTCCATGAAATGAACAAATTGAAGATTCCCCTCTATTAACCAGTCTTGGAAGTAATTAAGTTGTAAACCTGGGGGGAAAGCAGGGTTATTTATCAGCGGCAGCAAAAGCGATGGGTAGCTAGTGAGGGAATATTTTGTACGGCATTTATCCCATAGAATAACAATATTAAATGAAGATAAAATAGATTTTGACTGGGGACTATCTGCAGGGAGTTTGTATGTATTGCAGAAACTTTGTCCCTATTAAAGGGATTCTTTTATGGCAAAACATGTTTTTTTTTTCAAATCAGTTAATAGTTAAGAGTGCTGCACTAAAATCAGTTTTCATAAATATTTCTAAACATATTGTCAGTTTCCCAGGTGCCCCCAGTCATGTGACTTGTGCACTGTTAAACTTCAGTCACGCTTTACTTCTGCAAGTTGGAGTAATATCATGCCCCCCCCGCAGCCCAAATATAGAACAATATAATATCTATCTGACACAAGATAACAGCTCCCTGGTAGATATGAGAATATCCTATGAAGTGTTTGTAACATGAAATGCGTAAGGCTGTACATGTGGACATAATAAACCTTTTTTACTTTATTTAAATTGCCTGGTGCAAGAATGTCTTCATTTTGAGTGCCTGCTTCACAAGTTTTTCGGTTTATCCGCTTCCCATACTGAGTGCTCAGGGCGGTGCACCTGGGCCTCTTTCTCTCTGTGGTGAGTTATTACTTTCTTGTTTGAGACCCTTGATTTATTTATCCTATAGATATGAGAACAGCACTCAATAGTAAAAAGCTAAGTCCCACTGTGACTCCTCCAGTTACATTGAGTAGGAGAAACAACAGCTTGTCAGAAAGCAGTTCCATAGTGCAGCACTTGCTCGTTCTGAAAGCACATGACCAGGCAAAATGACCTGAGATGGTGCTTAAACACCAATATTACAAATAAAGAACTTGTTAGTTCAGAAATGAAATTTTATATGGTAGAGTGAATTATTTGCAGTGGAAACAGTGTAATTTAGAAATAAAAACTACACCATAAAAATCATGATAGCATCCCTTTAAATAACTGACTAGGATATAGTGCTGGGAAGGGGGCTCTGAAGCAGCTGTCAATTCACTGCACTGGTCTGATCCTCGGATGTCTACCTTAGGGGTTGGGTGCCCTTACACGAAATAAAGTGGGCCTCATACATAAGCAATTAAGTCCTGAACTGCCCGTCTTGCTGCAATTATTGATCACTGCAGAAACAGACAAAGAAAAACAGGCATTTTCTGTATATTTACTTTCATTTTTACTTTAAAACAAGGCCTTCCTTCCACTTTAATGCGCCTGTAGATGAAACAAAGTTAATACAACGTTTATACATCTTGTTTATAGTGATGGGCGAATTTGCGCCGTTTTGCCGAAAAATTTGGGAATTTTGCACGAAATTCGCGAAACGGCGAAAAATTCGCAAAACGGCGCCGGCGTCTCGTTTTTGACGCCGGCGCCCATTTTTGGCGCCGGCGCCCGTTTTTTTACCGCGAATTTTCGCGGGCGTTTCGCGAATTTATTCGCTCGGCGCGAATCGCGCAAATTCGCCGCGAATTCGCGCCTGACGAATAAATTCTCCCATCACTACTTGTTTATTTTAAAGACTGAATGAATCAGAGGATCACAGGAATTATCTCTGCCTCCCTAAATGAATCTGGGCATAATTGTCTGCTATTCCAATTAGAACCACACAGGGAAACAACTAAAAATAATGCTGTCTAAAAATTAAAACCCAAGCATTGCCCATTAATAAAACATTAAATGCTCCCCGGAGATAGGAAAATGAGATCTTATCCTAACACTGGAAAATGAACATGCCTCTCTTTGCATGAAATGAACCCATCCAGGAAACTACAATTTCTTAGAATGCATGTTGCCTCTATTTGTGGTCTTTGCTTCATTAGATTACATGACTCACAGCCGGGGGTTCTGTTCCAGCTATTGCTGTATGTGCTCGCACACGTGTTTATCCATACTCCATGCATCTTCCCACATCTGCCTTTGACGAGATCATCTCCTGATAAACATTGAAAAACCACAAGAATGGAATGATAAAAACACCACAATTTGCAATTTTCTAGCAAACCTGGTTTTATGCATTTTTTTTAACTAAATGTATTCGAATTTATAGTTATCCAATTAATATAGCGTTAAATACGCATATAAAAAGTATTGTTAGAATTATTTAACCTGCAAACTATAAATCATGCTTTAAGGGGCTGATTTATCAATTTGAATTTGAATTTTGAAATTCGAATTTTTAGTTAATTTTAGTGAAATTTGACTAGGAAGTAGTTAAAATTTGATTAGAGTAATTTTAAAAATTCAAATTAGAATTTTAAAATTTATCATGTAAAATTCAAATTTAACTATTTAGACTTCAAATTTAACTATTTGCCATCTTAAACCTACGGTCCTGGGATCAATTTGGATTTGTTGGCAGCCTTCCTGAAAATCAAAATTGATACGAATTTTATTTGAGTTTGCTGGTTGATCCCATTCACCCGAGTGTGAAAAATCAAATATTTTTTTTTAAAAAATTTGCGGCGAATTTGCGCGATTCGCCGCCAGTGAATAAATTTGCGAAATGGCCGCGAAAATTTGCTGGCAAAAATTCGCCGGCATCAAATGGACGCGGGTGTCCGTTTTTTGGACGCCGGCGCATTTTTGCCCAAAAAAAATGGACGCCGGCGTCAATAAAACGGACGCTGGCGTCAAAAAAATGGACGCTGGCATAAAAAACAAAAAAATTTTTCAGGGAATTGAAACGCCACAAATTCGCCCATCACTACCCATGAACTCTAAATTCAACTCTTGATCGAGCTTAAGAATTATTTACAAGGCAAGTATTGATCTTCATCATGTAAATAAATGCCCTTACCATTTGCACAAATCCGTAGGTGGCACAAAAATATCGTCGAAAGGTACATAGCTCTTTTGTCTTCCTACCACTTTTTGGGACCCTGGAAAATGAGGGCATGGCCAGGAAGATCTGATTTCAGAGGTCAGTCCAGTACAAGGAGTGACCACATTTTGATTTTTTAATCAAGGGCTCCTAGTCTTGAGAGCTCTAGAAACTTGGCCCGGCACTGGCTTTTAATAAAATGGCTTTGTGAGAGACTTTAATGTTGCTCACAAGCCACTGGTTGGAGATCTCTGATTCAGTGCTTGGTTATCTAGTTTCCCTAGTTGTAACCTGGCATACTCCTTCAGATTGTATTTCCTATCAAGACTTTGCCTGTATCTGACCACTATGTATTTTGTCTACTTAACCCATGGTACTTAATTTTTCTGTACTTCTTTTCTTAGGCTTCTTTGAAGTCCACCATCTTCCTATTCCAACTTAATAGAATCCTGGTATCAAAGTGGGTTGCTTGTTTTCATATCCTGTGATGTAACATTTCTAAAAAGCTAAAGGAGGGCCCAAAAATATCTGAATTTGATCCAAAATTAAAGACATTCCTCTTGAGTACCAGGGGGCTTTTACTTTAGTTTAACAAATGAGGAAACAAATTGGCAGATTGTGTTATTATTACCACTGGGAAAACAAGATACTAGAGATTTAGGGGCCAATTCACCAAGGGTCGAATATCGAGGGTTAATTAACCCTCGATATTCAACTGGGAATTAAAATCCTTCGACTTCGAATATCGAAGTAGAAGGATTTTATTCCTTCAATCGAACGATTAAATCCTTCGAATCGAACGATTCGAAGGATTTTAATCCAACGATCGAAGGAATATACTTTGATCAAAAAAACGTAGGAAAGCCTATGGGGACCTTCCCTATAGGCTAACATTGAGTTCGGTAGGTTTTAGATGGCGAACTAGGGGGTCTAAGTTTTTTCTTAAAGAGACAGTACTTCGACTATCATAATGGCAGGCCCCCACTTTTCTGATGAGCGCAATGTGGTGAAATATTTTGAAACCATGAGTCCTTTTTGGCCACACCCCTAAATGCAACATCCATTTTACTACAACACAACCCAGATGTACCAGTGTATGTACCAGTATAATAAATAGCATAATTACTATACAAATTGCAGACGTAATGACATAATCCCTAAGTAAAATGGATAACAGGCATACTAACCCTAGACATGCCAGTAGGATACTAAAATTCATAATCAGCATATTAACCCCAGGCATGCCAGTATAACTACTACAGAAAAATAAATAATCAGCTTAATTACCTGAACTTCCTAGAACATTTACTACATGATTGGCATATTAACCACAGCTGTGCCAGTATAATCACTATAAAAATGGCCATCCCACACATGCCAGCAAGATCACTGAAAAATGTTCAATAAGCACTTCAATAACTCCACACTAGTGATTCCTAATAAAAGACAACAAAATATCAATCTTGGCTCCAGAATATTTTTTTAAGAATTCTGGAATCTGAATGTCTTTTCCTCTTATATGAAACATTTCAAGAAAGAAATATTGATTTAGGTTCACCCTTATAAATTCTGTTCTATTGATTTGGGAATCCGTGGATTGGTGTGTTTCCTTGTAGGCCTTGATGACCTTTAAATACTTCAAAATTCGAAGTATTTTTTATTCTATTCCTTCACTCGAGCTAAGTAAATGTGCCCCCTAGTTTTTATGAAACCAAAACTTGCCTCCAAGCCAGGAATTCAAAAATAAGCACCTGCTTTGAGGCCACTGGGAGCAACATCCAAGGGGTTGGGGAGCAACATGTTACTCACAAGCTACTGGTTGGGGATCACTGGTGTATGTAAATCAAATTGCTGGAGGGAATGATGTGACTGGTTAAAGCATTCCCTTTTCCATTACTGCATCTGATATGGATAGAAATAATCTCTGCTGGATAAGTCATTACAGCTCCCAGTATGTGCTTAGCCAGCCTACGTAACCACAACAAAGAATAAGAACTATCTAAAAAGACATCTTGCACAACCACAAAAAAAAAGAAAAAGAAAACATATTGGATTTCTGTCCGCAGGTAGAATGACGTTTTCTTTTGAGCATAGCCATTTAAATTTAAGATAACATTGTGAGAAGCACTAGATGAAAACAATAAAAGCAACCTCTCTCTGAAGCAAAAAGAAGGAATAAAAACAAAATCCAGA
Source organism: Xenopus laevis (assembly GCF_017654675.1). Lineage (NCBI taxonomy): Eukaryota > Metazoa > Chordata > Amphibia > Anura > Pipidae > Xenopus > Xenopus laevis. The sequence goes on from NC_054380.1 coordinate 127,158,739, forward strand.
TGAAAAAAGATTTATATAATCTCTTTAGAGCTGTAGACATAACGTTAAGTCTGGCTGCTAGGGATGTCGCGGACTGTTCTGCGGCGAACTTGTTCGCGCGAACATCGGCTGTTCGCCAATAGGCGTTCGCGTCAAAATCGTTCGACCATTCGACCATTCGGTCGCTAAAATCGAACGATTTTCGTTCGATTCGAACGAAAATCGTTCGATCGAACGATTAAAATCCTTCGATCGTTCGAATCGAACGATTTTCGGATGTTCGAAGTTCGCAAACTGTTCGCGAACTGTTCGCATTTTTTGCCGGTGTTCGCGAACGGCGTTCGCGAACACATTATCGGCGGTTCGCTACATCCCTACTGGCTGCAGATGTTCTCCCATTATGTTGGAAAACTCATTATTAAAAATAACTGCCACCACCATGTTTAAAATGCATAAATGCACCACATACAGCAGTACCCCAGGGAATAAAACAACTAGTCCGATTTTGGATTTTTTTTTCAAAGTAAGTTTTCCCAAGTTTTTATTTTCACAGTGTCATTTTAGATTGTGAATAGCAAAGCAAACTCTAATCAGGAAACACAGTCAAAAAACGTCATCACCATGAAAATCACATTATTCCGTTAATTTTTCCAGATTTAACTTTAAAAAAACAAAACTGAAATAAAAGTACTTCAACATTAAAGAGATACTGAGAAAATAATCTTTTTTATATCTATCATAACATTGTCTTGAATGCTATTTATAATTTTGCCATAAAATTATTTGCCTGATGCTTTTACATTACCTTTCTTACCCCCATGTTCCTCTATGAGGGGGCTGCCATATTTGTGCAGCAGGAGTCCGTTAGCATTAGAAACCATAACCGACAGTTTAAGAAGAAACCATTAGGTTGGCAAAACAGTCAGGTTTAGTAATGTCAAGTGACAATTACTTACAAAAGCAGAACTATCCGCGAAAAACGTTCAACATGACCTATAGGTAACTTTAGGGGGCAGATTTATCACGGGTCAAATTTCGAAGTAAAAAATACTTTAAATACTTCGAATTCTAATACAAACTTTTTTCATTGATTTTGGGTATTCTGCGGTCGAAGTAAAATCGTACGATTGAACGATTTTACTTCGACTTCAAAAAACTTAGAAAAATGCTGTAGAAGGTCCCCAAAGGCTAACATAGCACTTCGGCAGGTTTAATTTGGCGAAGTATTGAAGTTTTTTTAAAGAGACAGTACTTCGATTAGCGAATGGTCGAATATTCAAACTATTTAACTTCTAAACGAATTCGAAGTCAAAGTCGTAGTATCCTATTCGATGGTTGAAGTATCCAAAAAATTACTTTGAATCTCGAATTTTTTTACTTCGAAAATTCCCTCGAATTTACTTCGACCCTTGATAAATCTGCCCCTAAATGTAGGTTAATATTTTAAAAATAAAATTTTTAGGGGCCGATTCACTAACTTCAAGTGAAGGATTTGAAGTAAAAAAACTTCGAATTTCGAAGTTTTTTTGGGCTACTTCGACCATCGAATGGGCTACTTCGACCTTCGACTACGACTATGACTTTGAATCGAAGGATTCGAACTTAAAATCATTCGACTATTCGACCATTCGATAGTCGAAGTACTGTCTCTTTATTATAAACTTCGACCCCCTAGTTCGCCATCTAAAAGCTACCGAAGTCAATGTTAGCCTATGGGGAAGGTCCCCATAGGCTTGCCTAGCTTTTTTTGATCGAAGGATATTCCTTTGATCGTTGGATTTAAATCCTTCGAATCGTTCGATTCGAAGGACTTTATCATTCGATCGAAGGAATAATCCTTCGATCGTACGATCGTACTATCTGCGCTAAATCCTTCGACTTCGATATTCGAAGTCGAAGGATTTCAATTCCCAGTCGAATATCGAGGGTTAATTAACCCTCGATATTCGACCCTTAGTGAATCAGCCCCTTAGTGTCAGTGTCACTTTAAGGGGCCTATTTATTAAACCTCACATATTTCTGGTCAAGTTTTTAAAGATGAAAAACTCAGATTTTTAGTGGAATTTTTTTTTTGAGATTTATTATGCTCTGAAGCTGCTAGAAATCCCAATCCGAAAATACAACACCTTAAATCTATATAAATCATATAGAAATTAATGGCAGACGGTCCCTTTAACAATTGGAACATGTTTTTTTCCTTCAGGATTCTCTATAGTTCAGGCTGTTTTCCCTGGTTTTCACTCGATAATCTGATAAATTCGAGTTTTCTAATATTTTCGCACCAACAATTTGATAAAGTTGAGTTTTTGGGCAATCAATTAGAAAAAGTTGCATGATTCGAATTTCTGCACAATTTCAAAGAGACTTTTTATTGCACCAATTTTTTGTAAGAAGTTAAATTAAGGGAATTCGAGTTTGGTCAAATTTTTTTTTAATTATAGTGAGAAAAAGTCAAGTTTTAGTTTACACCCCTAAAAATATACCTCCTGTAGACTTCCATAGAAGCTTGCCAGTGTTTAGTTGCTGAATTTTTGACGTCTTTTGGAAAAATTTTTAGTGATAAATCTCAAATGAGGGAAAACTTAAAATCATGGTATGTAAAATTGGGCTTTCACTATACCATATTTAATCTTGAATTTTACCTGCAATGTAGCATTTTTTTCACAGAATTTTAGGATAGTAGTACAAATAGTAAACAGTCTCATATATGAATTTCCCAGTAAAGCTTATAATCTAAATGTTCCATGGTCCCTGAGCCTCTTCCTTCCAGTCCAGAGATACCACACCTCCGCTGATGAAGCATCCAATGTGTGATACTGCCTACCATTTGCTATATTCAGGATTTAAGACATTATTCACACATGTATTTGATGGCTAACTCTATGGGGGGTATTTATCATGGGGTCAAGGGTCAAATTTCGAGGGGTTAAAACCCTCGAATTCTACCATTGAATTGAAATCCTTCGAATTCAAAGGATTTAGCGCTAAAATAAGCATTCGATCAATCGAATAAAAATCGAGCGATTTTCATTGATCGATCAAAGGATTTTTTATTCGATGCCAAAAACTTCGAAAATGCTTGTAGAATGTCCCCATAGGCTTATAATGCAATTCGGTAGGTTTAACTTGGTGAAGTATTGAATTCGAAGGATTTTTAAAGAGACAATACTTCGACTATCGAATGGTCGAATAGTCGAACATTTTTTTATTCGAATCTTTCGAATCGAAGTCGAAGTCCAATTCGATGGTCGAAGTAGCCTATTCGATGGTCGAAGTATCCATATATTTACTTTGAAATTCGAACTTTTTGAAATTTCGAATATTCACCCGAGGCTTAGTAAATCTGCCCCTAAGTGCTTATAACTCCTAAGTGCTTATCCTAAGTGCCCTGTTGAATATATGCTACTACAAGTTCCTGTAGAACACAAATGCAAAAATTATGACTTTTTGGTACCTGCAAGTCTGGGTGCATTTTTTCGCCTGGCGCTGCACCCACGGTTGTTATATAAGACCTAACTATTTAAGATTTTAAGAGAACCGGGTGGGTGAGTTCCTAACTAGTGATGGGTCGAATTTATTTGCCAGATGCGAATTTGCGGCAAATTTCCACTACAAATACATTTGCGGAATTACTGCGAAAATTTGCCAGCGCGTTTTCGTTTATCGTTTTGCTACGCCGAAAAATTTGAATTTCCAGCGAAACAATGAAAAATTTGCAAAACGTGAGTTTGGACGTCAGCGTAAATTTGTGGGCGTAAAAAAACGAACCCTCCCTTATATCCTTGCCAAATTTGCATCAGTTGATAACCACATATAGCACCCTGTCAGGATATAAATTAAATGTTGATAAGACTGAAGCCCTTCCTTTGCGTATCCCACAACCAGCCCTATCTGCTCTGAAGGCCGCTTTCAATTATAAATGGAAAGATTGCTCTATCACCTACTTGGGCACCCAGATCCCAGCTGACTTGAGTCAGACATATAACTTAAATTTCAAACCCCTTATACAACATACAAAGAGCTTGCTGGACACCTGGTCCAAGTACACCATTTCCTGGCTGGGTAGAGTAGCAGCTTTAAAGATGTCTATTTTGCCTAAATATTTGTACTTATTTGAGACTCTCCCAGTGGCTATCTCCCCAGCTACATTTAAGGCTATCCAGTCTCAATTCCATAACTTTATTTGGGCTCACCGAGGCCACAGGGTTGCTAAATCTGTCTTGCTGACACCACCTAAGCAGGGAGGTTTGGGCATCCCGGACCTACAAAAATACTATGAGGCTGCACACTTAAGACAGCTGCTGGCCTGGTCTAGCTGGTCCTTGCACACCTGTTGGGGGCATATTGAAAATGTCTTGATAAATGATTTCCATTTAAATGCTTGTATTTGGGGCCACTCAGACTTTGCTCAGATTCCCACCTCTGCACTTTCTGCAACCCGACTCACCTGCTCAATATGGCGTACAACTAGGCTCAAACACAATCTTAGTCCTTCCAAGTCGACCCTGACCACGTTTCTACGAAACCCTGCATTTCCCCCAGGGATGGAATCCTCCTTTTACACAAAATGGTCCAATTCTCGCTTTTTTATGATCCGGGACCTGCTCAATCCCCTCACGCATGAGATCCTGCCTCTCCAATCGATCCAGGACATGTTTCCGCAGACACCCATCAGACTTTTCGAATACTTCCAAATTCGACATTTTTTGGGACCCTACATCATTTATGCCAAAGCAAACCGCCTTACGGCTTTTGAACTACTTGCAACGGTCGGCTTACCACAGAAAGGCCTTATCACCAGAATCTATCAATTACTTTTTAGCATCTTTAAAATTCTAACTTTCTGGTACTACACCCCGGACCGCTTGCACAAATTGTTTCCAAATCACCCTCCAACTTGTTGGAGGAATTGTGGGGCCCAAGGCACGCTCCCCCACATTTTTTGGGACTGTCCCTCCATACAACAGCTCTGGAAAGAGGTAGCGGATCTCATTAGCCGGATAATAGCCCGTCCCGTCCCATTGGACCCGATTGTCCTCTTGCTTGGTAAACCCATCCCCAAATTACGTAGAAGTGGTCAGGCTCTAGTGAACCAGATCTTAACGGCTACACGCCTAGCAATTGCCTCCAGATGGAAGGATCCAACACCGCCAACTAAGCCTGAAATCATTCGGAGGGTTAACAGCAACAGACTTTTTGAGTCAAACATTGCCTATATGCAAAATAGGATGGATTACTACCTCAAGGTCTGGTCGTTGTGGGAACTTAGGGGTTTGGCCTCTTAGCAATCATTGAGACCCTTGTGCAGTCCTTCCCATAGTACGCCATGCTGCCCATGTCCCTTTGGTCATATATTTGGCTCTATCTCCTCGCCTGAGCCCACCTCCTCATTGCTCCTTTTGCTCCCCAATGTATATGTAGCTTATCATAACCCAAGATTATGCCTGCCTTCCACACAACTGATGCAACTGCCTGTTATACTATGATGTCTTTTGCTCCTATTGGAGCCCTCTTTTTATTTTTTTTATTTTTCTTTATGTTGTTTTGCACTAACCTGTGACATTTGCATTATTTTGATGTTTGTATGTACCACTAAGTGCTTTATTTACTGAAAAATTGCAAATAAAACATAAGTTACAAAAAAAAAACGAACCCTCCTACAAATTCGCCCATCACTATTTCTAACTTCTCAAGTAGCTGTTTCTACGGGTTCCCATAATCTGTCTTGGAAACAGACAGAGGCAGATCCTCTTTAACAATATTTTATAGATTACAACAATGGCTCATGGTCCAAAAACATACAGCATGGACCAAAGCTAAACAATTAGTTAAAAATAATTTTACCTGTTAAAATGAAGGCTCGTGTAGTTGAGCCTTAATACCAAACACAGTCCTTATTTCCATAAATACAGTAAGGACAGCAGAACATTCTTGGCCTAATTGGGTTTTTTTTTAAATGAAAAAAAAAAATACATCATTTTATCTCAAATACTTCCTAGAGTCATTTAGGATTGTTTTGTGTTTGATTCAAGTATCATCTCTTTGTCTGTAGTTTTCAGAAATAAACAAGTCCATATCCTTCCCCAGAGAGTACTACCGTTGCCTTATCTTAACTTAACATGGGATAATCCAATAAACCATGTTGCATAATGAGTTCTTTATTGATCTGAAGGCCTTCCATTACAGTTCAGGTCATAATGGGTGAACTGTCTGTCCTTGGAATAAAATCTGAGCATTGTTAAACACACGGGCTGGTTATGAACGTCTCCTGCTAAAGAAAATATAATTTTGTTGTTGGTAATTTATTGCAAAGAAAATAATACTTGGCCCTTCAATCTTTTGAGGCTATCTGCCCAATTACAACTGGCTTCCCCTTGAGGGAATGATCATGCTGAGCCACAGATTCTCTCTGGCAGATGTATTTGGAATTTCTTGGGGGTGGTCAGAAGAGAGATGTAGAAGTCAGCAGCAGCTCAGTGTTGGCTAGAAAACTTAGGTAGGCTAAGCTCTTAATGACCACTTTAGATGTAAAATCCCAGAGTGAAGACTAGTAGTGATGAGTGAATTTGTCCTGTTTCGCTTCTCCAAAAAATTCACGAATTTCCTGCGAAATGCGTGAAATGGTGAAAAATTCATGAAACACAAATTTTGACGGCCTGCGTTAAAGTCAGTGGGCGACTGAATAATGTTGATACGCTACGGTTTTGATGCTAATGAATTTTCCAAGGCGTATCCAAAAAATTTTGATGCTGGCGAAATTTTGCGAATTTAGGTAGCGGAAATGTGAAAATCGCTGCGAAGTTGCGTCTGGTGAATTTATTCGCCCATCACTAAAGACTAGTAAACTGACCCTTTCTGCACCCTGTAGTTCTCTGGGGGGGGGGTAGCTCTACAGTTTGGGAAACACAGGGCAAAAATGGTATTATGAATAGGATCTGTTATCTGTTAAGACCCTTTATGCATAAAGCTCTCATTTAAGGTATAGCCATTTCCCATAGACCCTATTTTAATTAAATAATGATTCCCTTTTTCTCTGTAATAATAAAACAGTACCTTGTACTTAATCCCAACTATGATACAAATAATCCTTACTAAAGGCAAAACCAGCCTATTAAGTTTAATTAATGTTTAACTTATTTTTAGTAGACAATATATGAAAATCCAAAGTAAGGAATAGATATTTGCTATTGGCCACATTACAAAGGAATTATACAGCAGCCCGTATTAGAGTCAAATTAGGGGGGTTATTGTCACGGCTGGCACCCAATACCAGAACAAGTGCCAAGTACCCTGGTCTCGGCTCGGCTTCACCAGTAGTGTGACCACCTTTGGGCTACTGGAGGAGCCCTCAGCTTAATTGGGTGCCACCTGGTCTTAACGAGGGGTACAAGGCGAGATGTTCTGGCTGGCAAAGGGGCACAACCGGATAGCAAGAGTCTTTGGGCAGTAGGTCAAGGAACAAGGCGTCTGGTAGTAACGGAAACAGGACAGACCGGATCAGGACAGGCAGATAACAGAATCGTCAGGCAGGCAAAGGATCAAAACCGGGTAATCAGATAAACGGGATCAGGCAGGTTCGGTAGTCAATAAACAGGAAGGATCAGGATACAGAGGTCAGAATAGTCAGGAACAGGCTGGGTCAAACACGGAAAGAACAGTCAGGATAGCAAATTCAGGAACAGGTAGCACAAGGCTCAGTAAACCACAGGATATGATCCTATAACGGGCACTGGCTACAAATCTGAATGGGCCTTAAATAGGGTCCCAATTCGCACCAAAACGTGCGCAAATTCGCGCCATTGCGCGCTGGCACAATCACGCCAGCGTGCCTGCGCCTTTAAGAGATACGCAGGCACGCCGCATGCGCCCTAGGAAGCGCACATTGGCGCCGGCAAGGAGAGGACAGGAGCGGCACATCGGGCGTCCAAGCCAAGGATGCGGTGTGGGCCCTGCTGCCCACTAGACCACCAGGGTAGGTTCTTACAGTTATTTACTGAACTCCGAATGCAAAAATCTTGAAAAATTCATGATTTTTCCTATATAAAATTGGATTTTTAAAAAAATCACAAATTTTTCAGAATTTATTAAACCCCAAGGATGGAAAAGTCTGAATCAGAAAATAAGGCATCTCAGACCTGTCAAGGTTGCATATAAATCAAGGGAGAAGTCCCAATGATCTTTTGATGTACACTGGGTTTAGTGCTATTCCCCGAAGTTTTCGGGGAAAATTTGGAGTTTTGGGTGAAAAATCCAAAAAAATCTTGAAAATCAGAATGAAGAATCCATAAAAATCGCATAAATCGGATTTTTCATGATTTTTTCCTGCAAACAAAAATTCAGGAAAGTGTTAAATGAGCTAAACCCGTGCAGATTTGTTTTTTTTCCCAGAAAATACTGAGATAAATTCGGACTTTGATAAATAACCCCATAGGTGTGAAATGCATAATGATCTGTAATTGTATTCATGCTTCCCTGGCTTGTACCCCTTTCTGATTGATCTTCCGGTTTGACCCTTGCCTGCCTGACTCAGTTTGTACTATGCCTGCCCCGACCCGGCCTGATCTGACTACGCCTCCTGTCTACGCCTTGTACCGTGACTGTCTGCCCAAAAGACTTTGCTTTACAGTCGTGCCCCTTTGCTCGTTCAGAACCCCTCGCTTGGCACCTCTCTTATTAAGACCTGGCGGCACCCAATTAGCCGAGTGCTCCTCGTGAAAGGCGGCTGTTAAAGGCAGAAGCAATAGCCGAGAACAGGGTGCTTAGCATTGGTTCTGAATTTAGGGTGCCGACCGTGACAAAAGGAAGCTCATTTAAAATGTGGGGCAACAGAAACTAAAATACACTCTCCAATCAGTGCAGCAAATAATTTGATCTGAATTTTAATAAAACCTTTTTTTTGTCGAATTCACCCAATTCGAACTTATTTATAAATATTATCATAGTCAAATTTTTTTTTAACATTTTTAAAAAAACTAATTTAAATGAGTTTCACACAACTCGAAATTCACATGACAATAAATCTTGCCCATGGTGCTGAGTTGTTTGCCAATGGAGTAAAACTTTTAAAAAAATCATAAATAGGTTTCTAGCTAAAAACAAAAAATCAGTTTTATAATTCGGCAGTGATTCTGCTAATGAAAATGAATTCTCACTGTAAAGGCACTGAAAATTGTGCTTAATTGGGCTTGATGATGAAGATAGATGATCTTCAATGATGCACGTGAGTCACATGTTTGATGTTATTTGTCGCTTGAAATGGCCTGGTCTTTTAAGTGTGATTTTACTCTTAAGGTCGAAATTTCCCAAACGAGTGGATCTCTCCCCGATATGCCCACATTGAGGTGGGCGATATTGGGCTGATCCAATCATGGGCCCTAGGGCCCAACAATTGGATCAAAATGAAGGGTCATCAGATCACCGAACCGCATGAACCAATTTTTATCCCTGCCCGATCAACATCTGGCCGTCGGAGAGCCCCATACACAGGGTGGGACTGGGGGACCCGGGGCCCACTGGGACTACTGCCCCAGCACCCCCTCCTGGCCCCTTTGCCGCGCTGGTGATGTGTGTAGCGCCTGTGCACACAACATTTTTTCCGCGACCTCTGACAAAGGGGGTCACAGCATTAAGAAGAAGATGTGGGTGCAGACCTGGGCCAGCGGGGCCCACAAGATCGGGGACCCACCGGGTTGTATCCCGGTGCCCCGCGGCCCAGTCTGACCCTGCCCATACAAGGGACGATGAGCTGCCGACTCGGTCTGTCAGCAGATTTTATCGGCCATTGTATGGCCAGCTATACTCTGTTATACCTGTTGGCCCCAAAACATCAGACTCTAAGGGGCTATACTGTAATTTCAAATGCAGCTATAGGAAGCATCACAAGTCCACTGCTAAAAGCGATTCGCTCCCCCTCCTCCCCTGTTATATAATACTGTTTTGCTGAGACAGTAGACAAGTTAATGTGTTTATTTATTGAGCTATTCTATGCCTACAAATGCTGCTCTAAATTAAAGTTCTATATATATGTTGGGCCCAAGGCAATCATTCCAACAAGGAGCCCATAAAGCACAGGTGTTTGTGTGTGACACCTAACACAGTGCAATAGATATTAAAAAAAAAATACAAAATATGGAAATTCTTTGGTCCGCCAGCTTTTGGCTTTTTTCAATAAATTATAAACAGGAATAAATTCCATGAGATATTATTTTGCTCGAAATACAATTACATTTGACAGCACTTTGGCAGTGTTTCTTAAGGTAAGGAAGATGTCAGTCAACACAAGTTAGAGCCCTGCCAGGAAGTGTATTACCATGTTGTGCTTGCCAGATATATTTTGGGGGAAAAAACAGAAGAAATTGAGAAAATAGTGACTATAATTGTTTTTTTTTTTCAAGACTGACACAAAGTGGAGAAATATTGGCCACAAAATTGCTTCTTTCAATTCAAGATCGGGAGTCCATATCGTTAATCAGCCAGGCCCAAGGGACTCGCCCCAGTTCAGAAAGGCATTCAACTACAAAAAGGTTTATATCAAAAACGATATAAGTCCCAAGGCCTCTTCAAATAAAAAATATTAATTTATTGTAATTCACATTAAAACAGTAGCTAGTACATACAACCCCACATACCCCACCTTACGCGTTTCGCACCCTCCGGCGCTTAGTCATAGGTGTATCTGTTAGTAAGGAGTCAGGCACAGAATTTAAACCCAAGTAATCCCGCCCCTTTTTTGTTTAAAACCAATCAAGGGTCACAGGCAGTTATCCCTGCTTCGTATTTGTTAACCCATAAAGCTTTATACAGGGTGTATGTACCATTTCAGTTACATAATAGTTTAAAGTTATACATTGTATTCAAATTATTCACTAGCCACACAATCTATAAACTTAGTTATTGCACAACATTGTATTTTAGCAGTATATAAACGTTTACACATCAATTCGTTAATTTCTAACCTTGCACAAACTCCATTATTACCAAAATTATCTCGAATGTATATACTGTCATTATTGTCGCTGCATTCCATTATTAGTATTAATAAGTATATTCCTTTGTCTTTATAAACATTCAGGTGTAACACGTCACGTCAAATTCATAGTTAAGTCCCAATGGCAACCGCGTTCCCAAATGAAAAATCCAATAAACCTCTCTCTTTTCTAGTAGTTTCTGATGATCCCCTCCCCTTATTCCTAATCTCACCCTCTCTATCCCCTGTATGGAGAATTGATTTACATCCCCTCCGCTACATATCGCAAAGTGCTTGGTGACATTACTTTTCTCTATCATTTTGGGGTTCTTAATTTGACTCAAATGTTCCCTCGCTCTCTCCTTCAGTTTTCTACCAGTACACCCGACATATTGCTTGCAGCACTTCAAGCAAGTGATCAAATAGATCACAAATGCAGTGTTGCAATTAATGTATCCTTTGATTACAAATTCTTTTCCTGTCACTGTGGATTTAAACTTCTTAGACACTTTCATATGTGTACAGGTAACACATCTGCGACTACCACATCTGTAATTACCCACAGACATAAGTGGTCCCATATCCTGTTTCTTGACTTCCATTTTAAACAAACTAGGTGATAACATGTCCTTTAAGGTGGGAGCTCTTTTAGGGATAATGTTGATTCCCGGGCTCAACACCTCAAAGAAGTGTTCATCGCCATAGAGGATAGGCAGAAATCTCTTTATGATTTTAGATATCTCGAAAAATTGTTTACTATATCCAGTTGTAAGTGCCACCTTTTCCGACCAAACCTGGCTTTTCTCTTTAATCCCAACTTACAACTGGCTACAGTAAACAATTTTTCGAGATATCTAAAATCATAAAGAGATTTCTGCCTATCCTCTATGGCGATGAACACTTCTTTGAGGTGTTGACTCAAACGACTTTTTGGACGCACAGGTGTCAATTTTCAAGTTTCACAAATTTTTCACCATTTCGCGGGAAATTCGTTAATTTTACGGCAAAGTGAAACGGAAGAGATTTGCCCATCACTAATTGAAATGAGTGCTTGCTCATTTTCAGTACGCTATTGGATTCACGCCTTTAGCTGAAGATTCAGGTCGGTGCACCTGAGCCTCCTCCTATACGTTATGACGTTTGTGACCTTCTTATTTTTGGTACAAATCTTTGTAAATTAGCATATCATGAAATTCACCTATCCCACACCAAAACAGAATTGTTTTATGTTTTGGGGTTCAAGCTCCCCCTGGCAGTGCAGGTTGCAGGTCATCATAACATCCCCCCTGCAGGCCTGGACTGAGAATTAAAATAGGCCCTGGCATTTCAGGTACACAGAGGCCCACTCAGCCCACACAGAGGTCCAAATAGCCACCGCCAGCCCACTAAATAATGACTTTCTATGGCACCTTTAAGCAGCCCCTCTGGCATTTGCCAGAATCCAAAGATTGCCAGTCCGGGCCTGCCCCCCTGCTATAGACCTAAGAAAGACCAGAATTAAAGAAAAGCATTTATTAGACTTATCCTGTTCATTGACATTACTACTCCCGCTAGAGGGGCAATTTCTATATTTTGGGAATTAAAGTCCCAAGCAAAACTGGGCCAATTTGATCTGGAGCATTAAAGCAGATAAATCAATCAGAAATTAGTTCTGATCAACCTCCTGCAGAATGATGCTATGGTTTACTGCACCAGGTCAACTTTGCCCAATGTTGACAAACTTGATACAATACAATTATTTGGACAGAGCGTTTGAGGCTCCGACGGACCCCGAGGGGATGAAGGCCCCTCACGCCCAATAGTTTTGCCACTGTACAGAGGGGTCCGGTGATGCCCTGTGCTGCCACCAGGTATGACTATGTATATATAGTGATGGGCGAACAAATTCAACAGGCGCAAATTTGCGCAGAACTTCTTCATTTCACCGCCAGCGAATAAATTCACGAAACTACTGCGAAAATTCACAGGCATCAAAAAAATTTGGATGTGCGTCGGAAAAGTCACTCACGTCAAAACCGTTGCATGTCAACACTATTTGGATGCCCATTTGACTTTAACGCCGGCACAAATTTTTCGCCGTTTAGCAAATTTCGCAGGAAATTCACAAATTTTTTGGCGAAACTGGAGAAATTCGCCCATCAATAGTTATATAAAATGTATAGGGAAGAGTACAAAGTATAAAATAACAGGGACAATCTGCCATGTTTTTTTCACATCTACTTCCTACACTTTTCTTCATGGATACAGCACTGCCTGATTTAGTATTGATGTGTTCATGTGGATTGGACATGGAGACTTACTTGTCATGTGGTGGTGCAAGTTAGGGAGCACTGGTGGGTGTAGGCTGCATTGAAATGGAAGGTACACTCTCAACCTAGACCACCTTTCCCATATGGTGCTTTTCGAATGAGTATTTTTGCACCCCATAGTGCTCTAGCACTTGCATCCAAAGACATAGTAAATGACTCCTCATGTCTTTCTGGGAGATTCTTATAACAAAAGTAGCCCTGTAAGACCACAATTCCCTTTACTAGTCATTACATACATGGTACAGAGGATCTCTGTTTCGGGTCTTCATCTTAAAGCCAAAGTGTCCAACTCCAGCTAATCCTGTGCAAAACACAACCTCCCACAATCCCATATTATAAAGCAATCAAATCAAATCCCTATTAAATACACTGCACAAAAAAGGATGGGTCAGAGACATACTACAGCTTCCATTACCCTTCATGTAATCTGTCTTTCAAGAATGCGTTTGCTGCGGATTCTCTGTATATACACAACATCACTGGCACTGCTCCATCTAGGATACCGCATTCCTGGCCCGGCTCCATCTAGGACACGATGTTCCTGGCTTGCATCCATCTGTTTAAATGCACAGGCCTACAATAGCAGGATCAATAAATCTATGCAACGTTACAACAGAATTTCACTCTGAATCCCTGGTATTCCAAGGCAATGGCTTAGATACTGTGCTCTGATATATCTTTGGCTAAAGTTCTGCCATAAAATAAGGACCACACGCATTTAATTACCTTGATGGAATTTTGTGTATACAAACATATAATTTAATAACAAAGGGGAAAACAGATGAGCAATACTGTGTGCCGAACCATTTAGAGGATTTTGTTTATAATTCCTCTCTAATAATATATAGTGAATTAAGTCCGTCTCTACGGAAAAATAATTTGCTGTGGGGCCCAGTAAAATTACACCACTGTATATATGTACCACTGTATCATTTTCATTGGCCCCTTGTCCTTAATATTGCTGCTCCCTTATTTGTGCCATCCTCTCTAAACCTGCAAATCAATGTCATGAATTGTATTGTTCTCTGCTCTTTCTTCTCTGCCAGTGATCCAAGTTCAATATCTATTACTTTTTCTCGGTCTTACCTGTTGACAAATGATGGGTGAAGAAATTTGCCAAACACGAATTCAAGCGAATCAATTCACGAAACTGCAAATTGCCGCTCATCAAAATTATTCGGACGCCCATTAACTTTAATGCATTTGGACCAAATAGTCGCACGTATAAAAAGGTGATTTTGTGACAGACGTTAAACCTCCTTGTTTGATTCTGGTTAACAGGTCCCATACCTGTAATCTGGCCAGCCAAATTCCATTTATCTAACATGGGTGCCATAACTACACACAAATTAAAACATGATAGAAGCATAAACTCCATCTGGGTGTAGGAATTACCCTGGCATGGATAAAGCACACTAGATGGGCAGCTCACGATCAAGACCAGCTCATTAGCTCTTCTTACCCTTACTATGTCAACCTCCTTATCCCTAGTGTCTGTGTCCTGTCCTCAGGGTCGGACTGTGAGGTCGCTGCTACATCAGAGCCCCTGCTCCTCCCAAGGGCTCTTCTTCCCAGTTGCAAACCCCCCTCTGTCACTCTCCTACCCCCTCGATGGTGCATACCTATTTAATGCGTGTCATCTTTAAGAGATCAGGTGGGGAGGTGGAGGTCAGGAGGCCAGCTGGGCCCATGAGGACTGAGGTCTACTGGATTTTTTCCCGGTATCCCACCGGCCCAGTCTGACGCTGGGTCTCCTCCACTAACTCTTCTAGACAAGGACGATGACAGTGCAAATTGTCACACTTTGGGTGCATTGGGTGCCAAACACCTTACTTTGTTTCTGACTATATACATAAATATATATATGTATATATATATATATATATATATATATATATATATATATATATATATATATATATATATATATATATATATATATATATATATATATATATATATTTAGTGTTCAAGAGGCAGTCTCCAATATCCGCTTGTGAATTTTTCTGTTGATCTAAAAGCAGAAGCCTCTCTTCATTCTTATCTTCCAGTTCATGTCAAGTCCAGAAGCAATCATTTAGAAACCACAATCCTAATCACTATTCTAATCATTTCTCTTGTTTGTTCTTTTAAATCTATATCAGACATGCATATTATGGTAATCCATTTCTCTGACTGGCCTGTAATTTGTGGAGGTTGATTGACATCTTCCTTATCTCAGAGAGCTGTTCCAAACTGCCGTCAAATGCAAAAATATTCAACACAAACGCATTTCTCAAGGGTTTCTCTCCTGTTTAAACTTGAAAAAGCCAAAGAACAGTCAGACCCAAGAGCTGCAAAATTTATGCGCATTCATTGTCAGTTGTAGGATTTCAGTTTTATTTCCTCTCCTTTGTGTTCTATAAGGTTGCACTCACATTTAATTGAGAACAAACACTACTGAGCAAATTGCAGCAAAAGGCTTTACCACATTCTTCGGTGCATACAATATTCAGAGGTATATTCATGTATTGCTAATGCAATGTCACACAGAAAAGTATTATCACTTTTAGACCTTCTTACCAGTGATGGGCAAATTATTTCGCCAGGCATGGATTTTTAGTGAATTTCTGCATTTCACCACCTGTGAATTGTTTCGCGAAACTGCTGCAAAAATTTGCCAGGGAAAAATTCACTGTGACATAGAAGTCACTCGTGTAAAAATTGTCACTCGTCAAAATAATTTTGATGCCCATTGACTTCAATGCATTTTGCAAATTTTTCGCCATTTCATGAATTTTTTTTTTATTTTCCTTAAATTTTTTCGGCCAAGTGAAACGGGACAGATTCAGCCGTCAGTACTTCTTACAACTCTCTCTCCAAAGAGCGTCCTAACCCAAAGGCTAATGTGACACTGCATGGTATAGTGCGCTCAGTAGTTTTTGTTTTTGCACAGAAATATAAACTAATACTGTAGAATATGATACAGGTATGGGATCCGTTATCCAGAAAGCTCCAAATTAATGGTAGGTCATCTCTCATAGAGTCCATTTTCTCCAAATAATCCACATTTTTAATAATGATTTCCTTTTTCTCTGTAATAATAAAACAGTACCTTGTACTTGATCAAAATTAAGACATAATTAATCCTTATTGGAGGCAGAACCAGCCTATTGGGTTTACTTAATGTTTACATGATTTTCTAGTAGACTTAAGGTATGAAGATTCAAATTACGGAAAGATCCATTATCCAGAAAACCCCAGGTCCCCAGCCTTCTGGATAACAGGTCCCATACCTGTAGTAGGAAAGCACTGGTTGGTCCATTTAATCTGATCACAAAATTCTCATTTCTTAAATTAGATTTTTACTTTATAACTATCTTTTATTACTATATGTTATTAACTATAATTTTATTTAATATCTGAATGAGTTCCTACCTCATCTGTGAACTGGGTCTGTTCAGAGTTGGGAGTAGAGTGGATTTCCCTTTCCAGTTCAAGGCATTCTCCAGGAGTTTCTTATTGGCCAGGGATGTTAAACATGTGGGGATGGAAAAGAAAGTGCAAGCGAAGAGACACACGCTCGGATTCGGGGAGATTTAGTCGCCCAGCAATAAATTGCCTCTTCTTCAGGGCGACTAATTTCCCAGAACTGCTTCCTGTTGGCTAGAATCTAAATCGCCGGCAGGGTGGCACTCGGAGCACTTCATTTTCCGAAGTTGCCCGAAGTTTCCTTGTGAGGCAACTTCGGGCGACTTTGGAAAACGAAGCACTCTGAGTGCCTTCCCGTGGGCGATTTACATTCTAGCCGGTGGGAAGGCAGTTCGGGGAGATTAGTCGCCCTGAAGAAAAGGAGATTTATCGTCGGGTGACTAATCTTCCTGAATCTGACCGTGTGTCTCTGCCCTATGAAGTATTAATCAGTCCACTTCCTAAATAGCATTACACACTGAATTAAATTGTTCCCTCCAAGCCCTAACTGCATCTGAGTTGTTTCATTTAAAATTCATTGTGGTAATGTACATAACAGTAACGGAACTAGGTGGGGGTGGGCCCTGGTGCGGGCCGTGCAGCAGGGCCCGCCCCCACCCACCCCCACCCGCCCCCACCGTTGTCCATGTGATTTTTCTCTGCGGCTGCAGCGAGCGCAATCAGCCGGGGGGGCCCTGCGGGGTGCGGGCCCTGGCCCAGTTGCACCCCCTGCTCCCCCGGTAGTTACGCCCCTGGTACAGAACCAAAATTCGAAAAATGTTGTCTCTGTCCTAACTGTACATATTGTCTTAGCAAAGCCAATTATCACTATTTTGTACTGTAATTTGTAGCCGTGGCATGTAGCTGCTACTAGTAGCTCTGTGTGTCTTCACCCTTAGGAGTCAGAAGCCCTACAATGACACGTAGTAAAATAAGTTAAGAATCAACTGCATTTTAGTGTAATGTTTTGGCAACAAAAGAAAGTTGGACATTTTTCAAATATAAACCCCATCAAAATAGTATAGCAGTAAAATCCTATTCCTTTTCCATTTCTATAGCTTTCCCATGGAGTTTCAATGAGTTGGAAAATGTGATCAGTTTTAAATGTGATACATTTCATAGAAATTTGCTAATTTATAGTATTTTATAATGTGGTCGACATAATCAGCAAAGGCTAAATCAAAATTTTAATTTTTTCCCCCAGTTTTACTCTTTTATAAATATACCACCAATATACAAAAATAAGGAATATCTTCTCAGATAATATAAATTAAAACTTGACAATTAAAATAAGTTTAGAAATATTATTGCAGCTTATTCAGGGCGATTTTCTGTGAACAATAAAAGCCCAGCCTTGCATGCCGTCAGCAGTGGAAGTGAATACAATGCGAGGCACAGCACACTTCTTGTTATCCAAAACATTATTTGTCAGAACTCACTGAAGTAGAACCAGCCTTTTATCTCTCTCGTTTCCTGCTGCTCAAAGCTGATGGCCCATTATCGCCAGAAAACTGAAAAACACAATCGTAATTGTCACATTCAGATCTGCCAGGAGATCATTTGATGCCTGGGAAGGTGGTGTGCAAGTAAAACAAACAAGGAGGGCCGCACGCAATGGTAGACTTTTTATGGCTTTAAAACAAATTTCCTTTTATTGACATTGGGGTTTGAGCGTGTGTCCTGCTTCTGTAAAGTACAAGTTGTATCACTAACAAATGCTTATCTATCTGATGGTAAATGGAAAAAATAATACAATAGAGTATATTTACACTTTATATCTCTAAAAATATTAATTAAACACACTTACTCACTCCAGACAGATTTAGCATTCGTTCTTAAGAGGTAAAACTGCCACACTGTTGCTCATCAGTGTATTCTTGAAATGTGCTCACGGGACATTGTGACCATATTTTAAAATGATAGAAAACCTATTAGCATTAATAAGCAAAGGGATTAACAAATGCACATTTATCAGAAGCTGCATTACTGCAGAGCACTGACCACTGGGTTTGAGGAACAATTTTTTTGGGAAACACCAAAGTCTGTCCATAGCATAGCAGCCTTAATAATAAACCCTACCCATAACTACTTGTGTGGTTACAAACTAATGGATATTCCACTTACATTAAAGAAGAACCTGGTGATGTGGTTAGGGAGGTTGCAAGTGGGGGTCATTTCACCTGCCCTACAAGTTTAAAAAATTCCATAGAAGGTTTGATTTCCTTCCCCATTAGCTAAGTAATCCCTTATACACATAGAAAGGAGAGAATTGAGATGACAATAACCCAGGAACCCCCCAGGACATAGGTAGACTTTGGGGGTTTCCTACCAATTAGTCCTTAGGCTGAAGGTCATTGTCCAAACTGGCCATCCATATAGACAGCAAAAAAACATTGATCCAACTCTTCCCCTAGGGTAAAGGGAATAGAACATTTGAACAGTAATGGTAGGCGCTGGCCATCAATATTTCTGGATCTGCCAATGCCTCATAAACGCACTAAGAAAAGGCATCAGAATATGGCAGTATCGGCCCAGACAAACTGTCTACTGTAGGTGGAATAATGAAAGCAAATCTCTGGTTGCTATGGTTTAGTGTTATTATCTGAGCCCCATTGCATTAGGGAATGATTGGCAAACACATTGCCCTGCCTCTCAATAACTTTCAGAACACCAACATCTTGTTAATTTCTTTAATTCAAATTTCTCACTCGCTCTATGCAGTTAGAACTATTTGTAGCCATCAGCGGTCACACATAATCACGCGTGCAAGCTTTTCTGCTGATGATGCCAAAACATATGTTGATTAATGCTCCCCGAGCCACCAATGATAAAGCTCTGAACTGAAGTAGCCACATCATTTGGCATGATTAAACTCACTGAATTGCTATAAAGCCTATCAATTCAGTTATATTTATTTGCTGTATATCTTTGTGTCTTCAGCACCGATCTTATGTGCTTGGTGGAAGGTCATTTAAAGCTCTACTGACAGCTGAAGAGACAGCAGGAGTGAAGTTATGAATGACTCAACATTGCAAGAATAATCACTAGTGTGCTGCACTTCCCCCATTAATACACTTAGGAGGTTATTTACTAAACTACGCATGCAATAATCCCGAAAAATGTATGACTTTTTTTTTATAAAATCGGACTTAAACTTAAAAAATCACGAATTTTTCGTAACTTAATAAACCCTGAGGATGAGGATGAAAGCCCAAATTAGAAAATCCGGCATCTCAGACCTGTCATGGTTGCATATAAGTCAATGGGAGAAGTCCCAATGATTTTTTAATGTTTGCTGGGATTCGTGCAATACCCCGGAGTTTTCAGGCAAAAAAGCATCAGAAATCTGAGTTTTCGGGGTGAAAAATCCAAAAAAATTGAGAGAATCTGATTTTTTTTTCCTGCAAAGCAGATTTTTGGGAAAATGTAATAATAAATAAGCGTAAAAAACCCGAGCGGATTTGATAGGAGTTTTTAGCTGAAAATGTTGAGATAAAATCGGACTTTGATAAATAACCACCGTAATCTTCAAGAACATAACCAAATTGCTATTTAATTACATGACTGTATAATTGCAGGACAAATGTTTATTGCAGTATATGTTCCATTTTACACTACATTGTGGGTAATTTATATCAACTTTACAATGGCAGCAATCAAAATATTGTCATTCTGTGCTATTCACTGCGATGCAGTTTTGCATTAATGTATGGCGGTTTTGTATTACACAATAAATGCGACGCATACTGTAGCATAATAATGCGGCAGTGACATTTGATGCATGCGCATTTTAATGAGTAAAAGGGAGCCTAAAATGTGGTTCTGCATCCAATTATCATATAAACTCAATTAATCATAGAAAAATGTCAGGATATTAATATTAGTGACATTGTGCTGCAGCATCCGCTGCCCTTAAACATAAAGAGGGTTACTAAAGAATAACGAGTTTGGGTTAAGCTAAGGCCTCAATAGTCAGGCTACAGTTCTCAGGGTTCAGAAGTGGGGAAGGCCTTGTAGGGACCCATAGGTTTTACTATGTTCCTATGACTTTAAGCCGTACCCTTCCTTTTACTTCCCTAGTTACTAGGCAAAAGCCTATGTATCTAATTTCTAGCTCTATTTGCATAACCAGTATTTATTGGCCAAAGGGTGTAATGACCACTTCCTGCCACACTTCAATATAGTGTTTGGAAAGGGTGGATCTTCCTCTTTGGCTCCTGGTGTCCTGCCAGCTAGGTGTTCTCATTGCACCTGGGTACACCAAGGCACAGTAAAGCCACCTCCCTAAAGGGACCTGTACCTTTAGCGATTAATTCGGGGACCAGGAAACCTTGTGAACGAGGTTAACAAGCACAGGTTAGTTTATTTAATAGACTCTCTAGGAGAGTAAGATAGACAGGTTATGTAGAAAGAGCAGTTGTGTGCTCTATCAAGGATAAAAGCAGGGAGTAGCTTTGCACAATGCTTCCTTGTATGCCTTTAGTGAAGGGACCACAGTGGATAGGGTGTTAGGCTAGAATTCTTCTCTCTAACCACTCCACTGGATGGGATCCGGACCACTTAAAGGTGTATCTGCCTGAGGGAATTGACTATTTGACTTATGGGAGTCACATCTGTAAATGCTGTACAGATGTATCTATCTACCCTCCTCTGTGTTATGTTACACCATCCTCATAAAACCTGTGGTCAATTGCTCTTTGTAAAATAAACTATCCATTCTGCTTTTCACCATAAGAACCTCCTGGCGTCCAATCTTTTCCTATTTTTATGTAGCCTGTGTGTTATAGTGACACTACATTCTAAGGGAAGACTTCCACTTAGCGAAGGCCCTGATCCTGATGTCTGAGTCCAATGTAACCCATGCTCATGTCCATTAGCTGTTTAGACATTAAATATCTGTGGTC
Source organism: Xenopus laevis (assembly GCF_017654675.1). Lineage (NCBI taxonomy): Eukaryota > Metazoa > Chordata > Amphibia > Anura > Pipidae > Xenopus > Xenopus laevis. The sequence continues at coordinate 127,180,347 of NC_054380.1, forward strand.
TGGATAGCCCAGATTAGCGTTACAGCCTTATATAAGTAGGACTTATTGGCCAGAGTACCCTTGGAATTAAAACACAGACCAAGGCAAACAGATGATAAACTCCAGATTCACTAGGAGTCTCTCAGCTTCATTCCTAGTTCAGTGGTTTTGAAAAGGCAGGTAGAAGCTGGGAGTATTTCAAGGGCCACACACGATTAGCCTAACTGAGATTAGACGCTGATACATATAAAGGTCATCCTACCACCTGACTGCAAACACAATATATCTGGCATCAAGGAAGCAAGGCTCTTTTTTTCCAGGCTCTACCGGTCAGTCTCCCTCTTATTTACCTTTTTTGTGACCTCACACTGTTCTTCTAATTTACAGCTGAAGCCCAAAGAAATTATTACAGGGCTTGATGTACATAGTTTTTTGACCATCTACCTCAGACGTACAAAAGACTGTAGGAATTCACTCAAATGCCACAAACGGTAACCCCTTTTTTTCAAGATTAGCAAATTTCAAGATAAGTAGGTCCGTGCCTGTGTTTTATTCGCAGCAGGGTTCCACTGGGATTTGTTTGAAAACAAACATTTGTATGAAACACGGACAGAAAAGTCTTCTGACAGTCTAAAAATCTAGACATGCTCAAAGGGCTCCAGCCTCTTAGTGCAACTTCAACCAGAAAACTCAACTATTTTAGTTTTACTTACAGTTTACTTTCTTTAACTGGATTTTCTTTGCTTTCCCATATTGCGTGAGCACACGTCTACTTTTGAAATAGAAAAAAAGACAACTGAAGCATTACTCAGAACCATATCATACTCAATAGAAAATGTAAAATATTTATTACTGTTATCTTTCTGCATCTGGTAAATAAGCAATAAAATATCCACCTGAAAATAATACTGTTCAAAAACTCCCCATTTCTCTTCCTCATTCATTTTTTTATTCATTTTTCAGAAGGATTTACTATAAACTTTTTTACTTCGCATATTCATATGGAGTATTCTAGCAGGGAACAGCTTGCATAAAATAATAATGCGCTTCTATAGCCGTTTTATAATATTTATTGACGCTATTGCAAGGAAAAAAGTTTAAATCATTTCAGACAGGAACAAATAAATGACAGAGATCTAGTGGCCGGGTTTTATTTTTCTAGTAGATTATCTATCCCTGTCTGATATGTTAAGAATGAAATATTACCAGTCCTAAAGCTGCCCATAGACGCAAAGATACAGTTGTACAAAAAAAGGATTCGTGAGATTTTCAGATCGTGTGTGGTGTGTCTGGACATTATTCGTACCATGGCAATTGGTCGTTTAATTGATTGGACAGGTTAGAAAGTTTCTGTCAGATAATGATAAAATCTCTGCATGTATTTCCTATCTGACAATTTCAGTGAGTGACTGTCACTATTATTTGTTGGTATGGATGCAGCATATCCAGGATTCTGTTCGTGATTCAACCTTTTTCAGTAGGATTCGGCTGAATCCTTGGGGCAAATTCACTAAGCGCCGAACGCTAGTGTCAATTCGCTAGCGTTGGGCATTTTCGTTACTTCGCAAATTCACTAACGAACGCTGGCGTAGATTCACTAGTGTTACTTCGCACCCTTACGCCTGGCGAATTTTCGCTACGGACGTAACTACGCAAATTCACTAACGCGCGCAGTGTACTGAACGCTACCTTTTACGCTAGACTTCCTTCGCCACCTCAGACCAGGCGAAGCGCAATAGAGTAGATAGGGATTGCTTCCAAAAATGTTCAAATTTTTTCTAAGTCCCAAAAAACGCTGGCGTGTTTTCTATATTATGGGTGATAGGCTGAAAAAGAACGAAAAATTTTTTGGGGCTCCCCTCCTTCCCCCCTACATTTCCTAACTCATGGCAACTTAACTATACAGTGGGCACATGTGTAGGGCAAAAAAAAATTTTTATTTGATGTTTTGAAGGTTTCCCAGGCATTTGTAGTGATTCTACGTATTCCTCCATTGAAATTTGAATTTGGCGCCGTATGCAAATTAACCTTCGCTAGCGTAACTTTGCTTCACTTAGCGAATCAACGCTAGCGCAACTTCGCAACCTTACGCTACCCCTGTGCGCAACTTCGGATTTTAGTGAATTTGCGGAGCGCTGGCGAAACTACGCCTGGCGAAGTGTGGCGAAGTGCGGCGAAGTTGCGCCTGGCGCAACTACGAATCTTAGTGAACTTGCCCCCTTCTTGTGTCTTGCAGAACCAAATCCTAATTTACATATGTAAATTAGGGGTGGAAAGAGAATTTATGTGACTTTACATCACAAAACAAGGAAGCAAACAATATTTTTCCAGTTTTCCTTTTCTGCCCCTAATTTTGCATATGAAAATAAGGATTAGGATTCAGTTTGGTATTCGGCCATATCTTTCATGAAAGATTCAGGGATTCAGCCAAATCCAAAATAGTGGATTCACTGCATCCCTATTAGTTGGACATGGCTTTGTTACAATTGCTCTCTGTCAATTATTGGCCAGATTTGTTATTTTTCCTACTTATTTTAATCTAAATCGTTAATGGTCGATCATTAGACTGAAAGGAACATTCATTGCTCAAAGAAGAAAATCTGCACGTCTATGGCCATCTTAAGACAGATGACCCATTCAATAGGAGCTGCTTCGAAGGGAGAGGAAGACATTGGTTTTTTAGATGCAGTGAATTGAAAGCATAGGGACCTAATCAGTATAACATGGAAACATTATGTGTACATTTAGATAAGAATGTTTAATGTTGCTGAGCTCTTGACGTAGTTCCCTTACCTTGATGCTACCTCTGGCCTTGCAACACTTGGTTCAGAGAAAGAAATGGGGAGAAAATATAAAACCTGTAAGAATGTGGTCTCTGCCCAGGGGCCCAAAGCAGTGGATGGGGGTGGCATAAAGGACAATTATGTTGACTCTTAGGTGAATTGAAAGAGTAAATGGTGTTTTGGATAATCCCAAAGCAACAATATTTTTAAACACGCCACTAGTGAAATTTGAGAATTTGCCACGGGCAAAAAATTCTCGAACTGCGAATTTTGATGCAATTCACGGCCATCAAAATTTACGCCAGCGACAATTCAGACACCGGAAATTTTCATGGCAATTTCGCAAATTTATTCGCCAGCAGTGAAATGCTCAAATTTGTCGCAAATTTGTGCCTGCTGAATAAATTCGCTCATCAATTGGAAATTGGAATGTAGAGGGCTGCGAACCTCTGACGTACCCCCTTTTTGGCATTTTCTCACGTTTGTGCATTCAGTTGCACACAATTCATCAAAGATTTTAAGGTGTATGTAAAGGTGCAAGTTCCTTGTGAATTGTATTAATGCTTGCTCACTTTTGCTGCCATTTTTGTACTTTGCACTTCCCCTAGCATTTGTAAAGGAAAGTCTTTTTGTCTGTAGCACTATTTATAAAGGTGTTTGCCCATAGCTATGCCCACTGTACGTTAAACAGAAGTAATTGTGAATTAGTTCCCATGAAAACTCAAGGACCTGCAGTGACTTTCAAAAAGTGTCATTGGGATGTGTTAGAGCTGCCATACTGTATACTGCATAAAAACAAAGAGTATAATTGCGTCTTATTATTGTCTTAGAATCTCATGTGAATACCAAAAGTTGTGGGGATGTAACAGTCCCAGATTTTGGATATCTAAATCCAAAATCTGGGACTGTTACATCCCCACCCACCACGACACTGAATGGTTGGATAGTTTATCATCATCATTTATAATCATCATCATTTATTTATATAGCGCCGACAATTTACGCAATGCTTTCGTTTTATGGAGATATATGTCCTGGATAGATACTTTAGTGAAGTCAGGGGGTTTCTTTTTAATTTATTTTATTTTAACACTTTATTAATCAACAAAGCTTGACCAAATGTTGGACCAAATGGAAGGCCTAATTTAAAAAAAAATTGAAAAGCTTTGAGCTAAAATATGCAATGATCCCTTAAAATGATCATTTTGTTTAAAGGGCATGTAAAGGCAAAAAAATAAAATCCCATTTTTACCTTCTTTAATGAAAAAGAAACCTATCTCCAATATACTTTAATTAAAAAATATGTACCGTTTTTATGAGAAACCTGACTTTATGCAGTGAAATTCTCCCTTCATTTACTGCTGTGGATAGGAATTGTCAGATGGTCCCTAACTGCTGAGCAGGGAAACAATCATACTTATGAACAGCAGGGGGAGCCCCCCGCCTTACTTCCCAGCCATGCAGAACTCAAGCAGCTTTGTTTATGACGATCCCTAAGCAGCCCAGACCACACTGAGCATGTGCACAGTCTTAGTCTTGCAAAGATGTTTAACAAAGTTACAAGATGGTGACCCCCTGTAGCCAACTTTGAAAGTATAAATTATTTGTTTGATTAGGCTTGTGGTGCAGTAAGTTCATGTTTATATTTAGTATACAAAATACAGCATTTCTAGCCTTATTCTATTTTATACTTTACATGCCCTTTAAATAAACCATTTTATTTTGACAGTGTTTGATTTTTCTGATCATAATGACAATTATAAATTTCAAACCCCAATCTCTGAGTTTACCAGCATGTCCTTCCATAAATGTATCGACTTTATATAGTGTTGTGTAGATTTTTCATAGGATATAAATACACAGAGCATTAACCTTACAACTACAAGGTGTCCGGAAACGTTACATCAGAAATCATTGATAAGCTCCGCACCTCTGGGACACACAGGCTAAATTTACACACTGACTAAAATGTCTGCGGTCTAAAAATCCATAATTTGTGGTGACAGTATGCAAGGCTCAACATTTTACTAATCCTGTAATATCCTGCTCTGAGCTCCTGCTGTGTGTGCACCATCAAGTCTGTTATAAATAGGAACAGACAAGCTGCATATCATTATGGCACATTCCAGGGTTGGCAGCCTACACACCAAACTTCCTTGTGGTTTCCACCTTGGCACTGCTAATCTTGTTCCATCTTTCATAATGGGTGTCCTATGCTTTAAATATACATCATCTAATTAGGTTAAAAAAAAACCTTAACCAACACCTAATCATATGCTTGCATTCATATTGGCAAAAGTGCCATGGGTTAATTCTGCAAATGTAACCAATGTACTTTATGCGGTTCCATATCTTTCGTTTTGATTAACATGTATATTTAGAGCACCAACATTTAGCGGTATAATTGTGGTGTATATTGTATATATAATTGACGGACGAATTTAAAGTATGTGTTAGACTTGCTGAACTGGTTGCATCTATAAACCCGATGACAAATGGAAGTGGGGGCACCAGTACTGAATTTACACAAATATGTGAAGATTCACATTCATCCAGGTCGTGGTATATCTGTAGAAATAAGTCAAATCAACTGGACTTGCTGTGTCTTTTCCTTGAAGACGTTTCACCAGTCATCCAACTGGCTTTCTCAATTCAAATAACTTGTAAATAGGATCTTTCTGCGGCAATATATCCTCTGGAACATTGCTCCAATCAGCATTATCTGTTTATCATAATCCGCAAGCATGTCATGAAGTTAGGTGTTAATTGTATTAGAATGATTAGAGCTTTGATGTGTTATTAAACCTTCCAGGGAGAGGTGCCATAACAGCATTGTATGTTGCAAACAATAGGGGGCAGATTTATATAGGGTCGAATATCATCTTTTGACTTTGATTTTAATCCATCGATCGAACGATTTTTGTTTGACCAAAAAAAGCTTAGAAAGCCTATGGGGACCTTCCCCATAGGCTAACATTGACTTCGGTAGCTTTTAGGTGGCGAACTGGGGGGTCGAAGTTTTTTCTTAAAGAGACAGTTCTATCGAATGGTCGAATAGTTGAACAATTTTTAGTTCGGATCGTTCGATTCGAAGTGGTAGTCGAAGGTCGAACTAGCCTATTCGATGGTCGAAGTAGCCAAAAAAAAAACATTGGAAATTCAACGTTTTTTTCCTCTATTCCTTCACTCGAGCAAAGTAAATGGGCCCCTAGATGTCGCTACCCCCCCCCCCGCCTCTATTCAAACTTGGCTTTTTCAGTTATATGTCTTATTTAACACCTCTTTTGAACCAGTCGCACTCCCGGTCTAGAAACTGGACTTGGCTGTCTTCAAACGTTTGCCCTTTTTCTTTTAGATAAAGGTACACGGCTGAGTTCTGACCAGAGGTGCTGGCTCTTCTGTGTTGCCCCATACGCTGGTGTAACTGTTGTTTGGTTTCTCCCACATACAAATCAGAGCACTCCTCTCTGCACTGCATACACAATGTTACTTGTCTTGTGCTTTGGGGTTGGGTGTTAAAGAAGTCATATATGTAAAAAGTGAAAAACCAAGTTTGAATAGAGGCGGGGGAGTACGTCATCTATTGTCTGCCACATACAATGCTGTTTTGGTACCTCTGCCTGGAAGGTTTTAAGATCCAAACATGCTAATACAATCAACACCTAACTTCATGACATCCTTGCGGATTATGATAAACAGATTATGTTTATTGGAGCAGAATTCCAGAGGATATATTCCAGAAAAAGATCCTATTTACAAGGTATTCTGAATTGAGAAGGATGACTGGTGAAATGTCTTCAAGGAAAAAACACAGCAAGTCCAGTTGATTTGACTTATTTCTACAGATACACAAGTATGTCTTAGATTTGCTATTTGATTGGGTGTATGGACTTGATAGATGAATGGAAATGGAGACGCCAGCATCAAATTCACACAAGTATTTCTAAAATTTGGTGAATTGGTTGGGACCTGATGAATAAATTGTAGTGACAAATTTTGTAGTGTTTTGTAGTTGTAGTGAACAAAGTGGGGCAACAAGACTAAATTCAGACAATGATTTTGATTTACTAGACTGGTTTGATTTATGAACCTGGATTAAAAGAAGTGGAGGCACCAGTACCAAATTCACTTAAGTATGTATTAGCTGAATTGGTTGGGTCTATGCACCTGCCTGATGGGTGAATGGAAGTGGAAATTAAAATGGCTCAGTTGGGCAAAACTTAATTCTTTTCCAGAAACTTTTTTGGACCATTCTCCATTCTTAAGGCTATTTGCATCCTGTTAGCAGGTATATTGAGAATGTGGAGGCTCAGCCTCAAGGGGCTTGAAGATGAAAGTAGGCATTCCAAGTGTACTGATATATTATTGAGGCCTCTGCACTGTGGATAGAATGGAAGGTGTCTAGGGCTAGTATAAATTTCACACATTTCAGAATATTTTGGGCCTGAACTAGTGTAGGGACCCATAGGTTTAATAAGTCCCCATGGCTTTAAAACCCTACACTTCCTTATCTCCCTAGTTGCTGGGCAGATGTCCATGTATATTCACATATTTGTACTAAAGGCCCACTTCCTGCCACACTTTAACATAGTGCCTGGTTAGGGAACCCATGAATGAGGGAATCCAATGACTTTCATAGTATTCTTTAGGAAAGTGAGATAGAGAGGTCAAATAGCCTGTGCTCCTATAAGGATTGTAGTAGGGAGAAGCTCTCCCCTAGGCTCTGAGTTTGCTTAAAGTGAAAGGATAGGGAATCAGTCTTAAATGTATTCCTGCTCTTCCTCTATATGGGATCTGGACCACGAAGGAGCATTCCAACTGACAGCTTCACCTTAAACTTCCTATATGCTTTCCCATGGTGTCACAGTGTCTTGCTTTTGCTTGAACTGTCCTGGCATATTTAACATCTGCAATACCTTGCCTCTGTGGATCTGTGAGTATAACCCTGGGGATCATTTGTTAGACAAATAAACTTTGTTCTGTTTGGTTGCTGCAAGAACCTCCTGGCGTCCTTTATTTAATTTTTTATGCACAATTGCCTACCTGAGTTGTATTTCAGCGACACCTTTCCTTCATACCTTCCACATAGAAAAGGTCCTGCCTTGTGTGTTAGAGTCAAATGTAACCCTTGCTCTACTTTATAGCTGGGCATTAACCTTTATTGGGCTAAAAATAGCCCAAAATATTGTTACACTGGCCTATTGTAAGCAAGGGCAATTCTGGGTTTGCTGCTACCTAAGAAAGGCCAGGGGAAAGCCTGGTAATTCAGCATAATTGATATGAAGACTGAATGAGGTTAGTGTGGAGTCTAGGCTGAAATGTGCCATTGGTGTTTCTTTCTGTGCCTCACTTGAACATCATCTACAAACAAAACACCAATGGCACATCCGATGCTGTGAAATCAGTTGTGGGTTATTTATTTAGCTCATAATAGTGGCAACGTTTCAGGCCTATACACGACCCTTTGTCAAGCCTTTGTCACTTGAACATCATAACGGGTTCCCCTGCGAACTGTATATAAACTGTAGGTTTCTATAGCTGAGATATATATCTGGGTTATAGAAACATGACTGCTAAACCCCTAGGATCCGTGTCCCTTTTCAATTTTTCATTACGCTGGTATCTATTTTGTTTCTTAGTGCATTGCTTTCCATTGATTTGCCCTTCATTAGACCCAAAATCTATAAAAAAAATTCAATTCAAAATGATTTAAAATCAAGAAGCAAATACAATTTGTGGTATATTAATTTACCTATATTTTTATTCTCACATACCACTGTAGATATTCTCAAGCATACAGTAAATCAGTGGTTCTTAATCAGATGGGCTCAGAGGAAGTGTCATACAGTAGATGACCAGACTATTGGAATAAATACCTACTGTATTTACTTTGCTAGATTCTCCAGTCCCCTTTAAGGTCGGTTAGGATGACATCAAGGGCCGATGCATCAAGGTTCGAATATCGAGGGTTAATTAACCCTCGATATTCGACTGGGAATGAAAATCCTTCGACTTCGAATATCGAAGTCGAAGGATTTTGCGCAAAAAAGTTCGATCGAATGATCGAAGGAATAATCCTTCAATCGAACGATTAAATTCTTTGAATCGAACGATTCGAAGGATTTTAATCCAACGATCAAAGGATTATCCTTCGACCAAAAAAACTTATCCAAGCCTATGGGGACCTTCCCCATAGGCTAACATTGGGTTTAGGTGGCGAACTAGGGGGTCGAAGTTTTTTCTTAAAGAGACAGTACTTTGACTATCGAATGGTCGAACGATTTTTAGTTTGAATCCTTTGATTCGAAGTCGTAGTCTTAGTCGAAGGTCGAAGTAGCCCATTCGATGGTCGAAGTAGCCCAAAAAACACTTTGAAATTCGAAGTTTTTTTACTTCAAATCCTTCACTCGAAGTTAATGAATTGGCCCCTCAGGGTTATTAATTATTTTTTGTTCTAGATATTCTGAATGGAAGTGTTTCATATCTGTTTAATAGTTTATTTAACTATGTGGCCAAAATCTATGGACAACTCTAGGGCCCACCAGGATTTTTCTCAGTACCCCTAAGGGGCCAATCTTTGGTCAGCCATAGCTCAACCAAATTTTTTATTGCGTTTCATTCTGACTTTTAGGGAAACCTATAGGCATATTTCCCAAATCTAACCCCAACTATCCTTCAGGCTGAGCCCCCTGCTACTCCAGGCTTTCCTAATGAGGCAGCCTCAATTATTTAATGGGGTGCTGTTGTCAAATACCCACCCTATCTTTATCATTTCATGTAACTTTTTAGATATTATCTCTTCCCCTACATTAGACAAAGGCCTCTAGAGGAAACTTTTGGGCAACTTCAGAAAGCTGAAACGATTAGAGTGCCATCCCGCCACTGATTTAGATTCTAACCCGCGGGAAGGCAGTTCAGTGCGATTAGTCGCCCGAAGAAGAGGAGATTTGTCGCCAGGCGACTAATCTCCCCAAATCTCCATGTGTGTCTCTGCCCTTATGGTATTTCTTGTGGCCCTGAATGTATATCAATAATTCCTGCCATAAAGAAAGGCTGGAATGCAATTGCTTTGCCAGAGAAGGAGCAGGCTCAGTAACTAGTAGCAGGAATAACATCCGCAAGTGAGTATATAACTACTTATGTTAACATTAACAGCTTCATGAGGTCACGGAACAATTCCCATCTTTTTCTCTCCACTTGTCATGGTTGTGAGGGATATTTTATTATTACATCTGCAAATAAAAGAGCGCGCATGAATGGAGCAAGGAGACAATTAACTGAATGGGATGAGTCATAGGGAAGAATAAGTGCAGTAAGTGAACGGTATGAAGGAAGGGAAGTCTCATAATGGACTAGATCATATTACTATAATTTATGTACAGGGGAAGTACTTATCTTTAGAGATATATATATCTAAAGGTCAAAAAAGCTGTACCACACTCATTAATTAGAGACAACATTTTGCACCATCATCACGTACTGTATATAGCAGCAGCATATTACACAGCTTTTTATACCAATTTCCTAATATTCAGAAAATGGAGAACAAATTAAGAAAGGCTCAAAATTTAAACAAAACGAATAGAGGGCCCTGTTAGTCAATACTAATTGGCAAATCCTTGGCCAATTGGCTGCAGGCATGTACAAGTTGTCAGTCAGCTGAAGAAGAGGCTCAGGCATAGACCCATTATTCCATGGTCATGAAACTGAGCAGAAACAGGAAAATAATTCCACCAATGGAAATAATTCCGCCATATATACAAAGATAGAAACTCAAGAACGTTGATAGTTTTGGTGATTCAGTAAATGGGGTAAGCTCCCCAACTGCTTACAATGTGTGCAGACCTGTGAATATTTTGCTGATGTGGGGGAAAGTGAGTCAGTTTATATGTTCCTTTTCATCAGTGATTATTGGCAAATCTCTTTTTGTCAAATAATCTATTAATAATTAATAATTATAGATTTGTAGTACAATAGAATGGTGTATATATCAAGCATACAAATGGCATAACTGATCAAAAAATAACAACAGTGGACAATGTGCAATAGAGCTTACAATCTAAAAATACCATTGCAAAGTGCCACCAAAAGAATTGCAGCACGATCCTTTATGATTAGCTTTCCCTGTCAATATTATGGCTGGTCTTGTTATAGTCTCCTACATGTCACAACGAGAGGCTGCCTGTCCCTTGGTCACATGGTAGCGCAATAAATAGCATCAGAGGCCTCATTGGGTATACACAGGGTTAAACTCCAAGGGCACACATCATGATCCATGTGCCAAAACACTCCCCTGATTGCTAATATCTCTCTCTTCAAGAACTTTCCTTTTGCATCATAGTGATTGTTTTACACTTTTACTTCCCCCCTGTTTTCTGTGGACGATGACACAATACTGTCATGTGTCAAACACATAGAATATTGTCATTAAAACAACAAAAAAAGAAGAACCTTTCCCCTTTTCTGTTACCCAGCTGGAACATATGGTTCACTTTATCTCACTAACTGACAGGAGTGACATTTGGAAAGCCTGCAAGGTGTAACTTAATTATGGCATCAGAGGGAAGTGAATTCATGGTTGAGAACTGTAAAATGGAAATGATGAAACCTACATGTAGAAGGTACATTGTATGGCCAAATGTATCTATAGACAGCTCGGTATTAGCTATTTAATTCACACCCATGATTGCTGACAAAGGCATCACTATATCACACAATGATACTCTTGACATTTCTATGGTTCCTACGTTGTGGCAACAATTTGGGGAAGGCTCTTTCCTCTGTCAGCACAATAATGATCCATGCACAAAGGGAGGTCCATACAGAATAGGTTTGCTGAGATAGGAGTGGGAGAACTTGATTGGTCACGTTCATTTCCATGGAAATTGGAGCTGCAAATAGAGCATTGGCAGTAGAGATGAAATCTCTTTGAAAAAAGTGGCCTGCTCTACTCTCAGAGGCTAGATTGGTTGCTGAGGGCATGGAGATTCCCACGGAACTAAGGAACATGCAACAGCTTCATAGAAAGAAGTCACAAAGCCCTGGTCAACTTCAAGATGCTGTTTTCTTGTGACAATAGCTACCATCATTTCAAGTGATTTAAATCAATGGAGGAAGTATGCTGTTTATTTGCTCCAATACTGAACTTGAGGTAGCTAACAGATGAAGATCTTGAAACATCCACTAAGTTGCTAATTGCAAAATACCCTCAAGATCTTGCAGACTCCTTACTGGATGAGTTACAGCATCTTAGAAAGGTCTACAATGAAACATCTGAAGGGTTCTTGGGTCCACTAGAGTTATTCAATTCTATCTATGACCTGCAGCTTGAAGACATATTTGGACAGGTATGTGTTGCCATTCACATCTTCATCACACTTCCTCTGTCAATGGCTGAAGAGGAGAGGGAATTCAGCAACTGTCCTTGATTAAAAACTATCTACGGTCGACAATGAGTGAACAGACACTGAATAGCCTTGTGATGCTTTCCATTGAACACAAACTTTCAAATCACCTGGATTTCAGAGAACTTATTAAAGATTTTGCAAGAAGTAAAGTGAGAAGACTTTGAGCCCTACGTATAACACTATTCGCAATAGGCTTCAAGAGAACATGGTTTTCACAAGGCATTTGACACTTTCATACTGTTTACAATCACAATCATGAATCACGAACCACTAGGTTTATATTTATACTTATAAAAAGCTAAATATGTTATTTATACATACTAATAAAAGTTCTTATTTTGTTTATTATAAAAATAGAGTTGTTTTTAAAGTTGTATATCTCTTGTGTTATTTATTTATACTAATCAAAGTTCTTATTGATGGCCTGTATATATGTTTAAGTTAAGTTTTTTTTATAGAATGTCTTATTCCTAGCAACTTTGCAATTGGTCATCATTGTTTATTCTTTATAGTTTTTTTAAGCTATTTGCCTTCCTCTTCTGACCCCAGTAGGCATAAAACTATTGCTCTGCGAGGCTACAATTTATTTTTGATACTTTTTATAATGTATCTATTTTACTCCATGCCTTTCCTGTACTTGTGTCTCTTATTCAAACTACTTCCTCGTTGCTAGGGAAGATAAGAACCCAGCAACTAGATAGCTGCTTTAATACCAAATGGGAATGAAGCTAAATAACTGAAAAACCAGAAACAAATGAAGACCAACTCCAAACTATCTCAGAATATCACTGACTACATCATACTCAAGGTGAACTATCCCTTTAAAGGCCCAAAGCTCTTCGTATAATTATAGTGAGAGGAGGAAGCCGATGAAGCAATGTTGTCAAAGAAAAAAAAATCTATTCTTATTAAGAAAACTGACATAAGAAAAGCATATTTCTGCCAGCGAGTAATAGCAGCGCAAGGAAGTGGGGATATTAGTATCAGAGCCATCTCAGCTATTATATCAGCACAAGGAGTAACCCATAGGGTATATTTATATACGGCGTAATATGTGATACATCCTGCAGATGCTTTGGTATAGCCTGCTGCAATGTGACAAGTGAGAATATGTAGGCAGAGAGCACATTTCCCTGTAAAGATTTTTCAAGGAGCTTCTATGCATCCCCCGGGGAGATTCTGACACAGGCAGAAATAGGAAGGGATTCATAAAAAATGAAACATTTGATTTAAATAATGTACCTGATACTGGAGGGTTAATATCAGATCATTTCACCTTTCATTGATGTTTAGAAGAGGGCAAAGCTTAAAGGGGACCTATACCCGACCGTGTAACCTAACGTAAAATGCTCCTCTGAGTATTATAGTATTTTTGCAATTAGATCGAATCATATTAGGCGTTTTTACACGGAGCGTCCCCTGTTATTGGGCGCCAGACTTGCCTTCGTAACCTCAGACAAGGGGAAGTGCAATAGAGTAGATAGGGCTTGCTTCAAAAAAAGTTGAAAAAAACCATTGGCGTCTTTTACTTTTTTAAGGGTGATAGGCTGAAAAAGATCGTAAATTTTTTTGGGGGTATCCTCCTCCTACATTTCCTAACATATGGCACCTAAACTATACAGTGGGCACATGTATAGGGCAAAATAACAACTCTATTTTATTTTATGAAGCTTTCCCAGTGTAATGTATTTGCTGCAACATATACGTCCATTGTGCTTTAACTTGGCGCCGTATGCAAATTAGTCATCGCTAGCGTAACTTCGCTTTGCTTGACGAATTAACGCTAGCACAACTTCTTTACCTTTCGCCTCCCTGAGCGCAACTTCGGATTTTAGTGAATTAGCGGCGCCCGGGCAAAACTTCACCTGGCAAAGTGCGCTAGCGGATTTTCGGCGCTTAGTGAATTTGCCCCTTAAGTGTCTAGGAGTCTAAAAACTGCTAATATCATGAATTCTAAAAAAAAATTGCAATATTGTAAATTGCAAAAGAGCACTTTAAAGGGATTCTATCATGGGAAACTTTTTTTTTTTTTTTTTAAACATATCAGTAAATAGTGTCGTTCAGTCCTGCACTGGAATCCATTTTTCAAAAGAGCTAACTTTTTTTTATATTTAAATTTGAAATCTGACATGACATGTTGTTGGTTTCCCAGGTGTCCTCTGTCATGTGACTTGTGCTCTGATAAACTTCAGTCACTCTTTAAAGGGGAAAATGAAAACATTATAAGCTTCACCATATTGAAATAAGAAACTTTCTAAATACAATCAATTAAATATTCTGCATTGTTTCTGAAATAATCAAGTTTATGTTCCTCTCTCAGCAAGTCTGTCTTCATTCAGCAGTTGGGTGTCAGATAATCATTGACAGTTAGATCCATTATATCTTATAGGGGGGCTTCCTTTCCTAGCAGATGTATTGAGCTCACTCAAATAACTGATTCCAGTACAAACAAAATCTAACAAAATAACTGCCTTTTGCACAAATTCTGCATGTGGAGAGACATGATGTCTGGTGAGTTTAATAGAGTGAGCTCTAATACATCTTCTAGGCAAAAGGAGCCCCCTATAAGATATTTTGGATCTAACTGTCAATGATTATCTGACACCCAACTGTTGCATGAAGACAGAATGAAGAGAAACAGATGCTGAGAGAGGAATAGTGAAGATAAACTTGTTTATTTCAGAAACAATGCTGAATATTTAATTGATTGTATTTAGAAAGTTTATCATTTCAGTATGATGAAGTTTATGTTAAATTTCCATTTTTTCAATAATTCCCCATTAACTCTGCAAGTTGGAATTATATCGCCCCCTTCCCTTCTGGAGGGGCCTATCAATAGAACAATGGGAAGGTAACAGGATAACAGCTCCTTGGCACCTGCATTGCTTTCAGGAATAAATAATTATCTTACTACATCACTCAGTACATCGCCTTCAAGTTAACTTTTAGTATTTTATAGAATGGCCAATTCTAAGCAACTTTTCAATTGGTCTTCATTATTATTTTTTTTTATTTATTTTTTTTAAATGAGTTGCCTTTTCCTTTTGACTCTTTCTAGCTTTCAAATGGGGTGGTATCACTGACCCTATCTAAAAAAAAACAATGCTCTATAAGGCTAAAAAATTATTTATTTTGGAGCCTAGCAACCCAATTGCTGAAATTGCAAACTGGCGAGCTTCAGATTAAAAAGCTAAATAATTTAAAAACCACAAAAAAATAAAAAATGAAAACCAATTGCAAATGGTCTCAGAATATCCCTCTCTACATCATACTAAAAGCCAACTCAAAGGTGAACAACCCCTTTAAAGTATACTACACACTTCTATCTATTATGGCAATAATCATTTGTTCGCCTATGAATTAACTCCATTTCTGGGGGCCAGGTTAGCATTCATTTAGCTTGTAAAGCAGCTCATTGCTGATGCAAATTCTCTCTCCTCAGTAGAAACCTCCCTTGCGGCAAGTCAATATTTAGGAAGGACGCCAGATAAATACTGTTTTGTTTTCAAGCACTAAAGGGCACAGTGGAAACAACAGATGAAACCTTTGCAGGCTCCGCACCTACAGTATTTACCCTGGAGGCATTATTTAAATGTGCTACTTTTTCAATGGCTAGCTCCTCTTTGCATATAAAGATTGTTGGGTAGTAACCTGTAAGCACAAGGTCACACAGTATAAAATAGAGGCTCTATTAATGTACCTGACAACTGCCATGTGAGATCTTACAGGCCTCTGGGACTGATTTTGCATTGTAAATTGCAGCCACTAGACTGATTTCAGATTTGAATACTGATGTGAATGCCCCAGTCTCACTGGCGTTCACTTGCAATACCTGCGACTTTCTATATAAAGGCTGAAAGCACATCAGCTAATAACTGGATTACAGTAGATCACATTGTTATCTATAGTTCATACCGCACTTACATGACACAACAGAGGCGTCTGTCCCCAAGGAAACAACGGAATCTAAATTTAGCCAACACCTATAGTTAGCTGTCCTTATTATAATTATCCATGATTTATATAGCACTGACATATTCGAGAGCCCTTTACAGAGATTAGACAGCCCAAATTTTCGGGAGATCTAGAAAACCGGCCAGGATTTTCACTAAGATTGACACAGCGTCTGGCCAATTGCCAACCGCAATGTCATAGCTCCGCCAACCGACCCGCCCATGCGATGTCGCTGTCCCGCTCACATTTCCATTGACAATCGGTGGGAGTTTCCTCCCACACTCAAAAAACATACAGGCAGGTTAATTGGCTCCTGATAACTGCCTATAGTGTTATAGTTAGTTCACACGAGGAGATTCGGGGATATTTTGTCACCTGGCGACTAATCGCCTGTTCTTTTGGGCAACAATTTCCCCAAACTGCCTCCGCGTATCTTCCCATCCGCTATAATGAAAAGTCGCCTGCGTTAAAGCACACGCGGCACTTCTTTTTCTGAATTCGCCAGAAGTTGCCTCACGAGGAAACTTTGGCGACTTCGGAAAACAAATTGACTCTGTGTCAATCTTAGGGAAAATCCTGCCCGGTTTTCCAGATCTCCAATTTCCAAATTCCAAATCTCCCGATTGATGAAGTGACTTTGGTTACGAAACACGTAAAGCTGGTTCCCCTGCCCGCACTTCTACTTTGTGTTTTAACCAGGACTAATAAAGATTCTATGTTTTATACCAAGCTTGGTTTCCCCGGCATCCTGCTTCATTGGCGCCTCCGACACAGTTAAGTTTCCTCCATCAGGAGCCAATTAACCTGCCTGTATGTTTTTGGAGTGTGGGAGGAAACCCACAGCAACGTAGGAAGGACATACAGACTCCTTGAGTCCTTGCAGATAGTGCCCTGGCTGGAATTGAACCTACGATGCCATTGCAATTCATTTTTAGTATCGCATAAACTTTGTTACTTTTAAACAATTGGCAACTGTCCATTTTTGGATTTCTTGTGATTTTAAAATGACCTATATTATTTCTAGTGTATCTGTCAGGCTTGAAAATCTTGTTGCTAGAGACAATTACGCAAGCATCTAGGCCGCTGTTGGAAATTCAAAATGAATGATGCATAGCAGAGGGTCTATAAGCAATAAAAAGAGGAATATCTAAAAAAAAATTAAAGCCTCCGAATCCGTCTGTTTTTTTTTGACCCCCAATACCCCGAACTGACAGGTCACTTAGAGGCAGAATAGGAAGTCTAAACATTTGAAAACGTTAAGGAATAAAAAAAAAGACTGACTGAAACCTTGCTTTAAATAGGTCCACTTAATCCTTACTAAAAATAAATTGGTGATCTTCCCTTTTAAAAGGTTTCAGTGGTTTCAAAGTATCTGAAAATATAATTGCAGCTGAAAGCCGTATTTGTTAGTCCATTGTTGCACTGCTGCACTTTTTTTGAGATATTTTGCTTTTTATTCAGCAGCTCATCAGTTTGCAACTTCAGCAGTCCGGTTGCTAGGGTCCCAATTAACCTGGCAACAATGCATTGATTTGAATATGGGGAGAGTCTGAATACAAAGATTCGTAATAAAAAAATAACAATAACAATAAATATGGAGCCTTACAGCGAATTTGTTTTTTTAGATGGGGTCAGTGAACCCGATTTGAAAGTAGGAAAGAGTCAGAAGAAGATGGCAAATAATTAAAAGAACTGTACTATACAGGTATGGGATCCATTATCTGGATACCCATTATCCAGAAAGCTTTGAATTACAGAAAGGTCATCTCCCATAGACTCCATTATAATAAAATAATCTAAAGTTATAATAAATAATAATAAAACAATAGCTTTTACTTGAGCCAAACGATGATTTTCTAGTAGATTTAAAGTATGAAGATCCAAATTGAGGAAAGACCCGTTATCTGGAAAGCTACAGGTCCCAAACATTCTGGATAATAGTTCCAATACCTGTACTATTTACTAACCAGTTGATAAGTTGCTTTGACCTTTCTATAACATACTAAATATGAACCACCCCTTTAAGCAGCTGGTTTCTGTTGCATTCTTTCAGGAGTCAAAAACTAAGGGTAAGACTCCACAAACAATTTTGTCACCGATCCGACGCACTGCGACAAAACGCATGCGAAAAAAATAAGGTAAGAGATAGAATTGTCCCATGGTGTCATAGCATTGATCCGACACGACACGACTGTCGGGTGTAGAAGCTGCACGCTGCGTCCGACAGTCGCGTCAGATCAACGCTGTGCAACGCGTTGGATCACGACAAAACCGTTCGTGGAGTCCTACCCTTACAGTGCAGAGAATATAAAGAGATACCGGTTTTGACATATACAAAAATAACACTAAAACCACTGACAATTTTTTTTTTATTTTTAAATGTGGGAACGTTGTTTTCTTTCATTGCACCATTGCGTATCTTGTCAGCGCTATATAAATAAATGATGATGATGAAAATAAATGATGATGATTGCACCAGGGGTGGAGATCGCTTTTAAATTGTTTTATTAACCCTGTGCAATCCAGTTCAGTTTATTTCACAGCATTTGTAATAGAGACAGAGAACAGATAATCCCCATCATTTCCTTATTGTAACAGTTGCATCAGTGAGGAGTCTTCTCGCTCCCCAAGGCAACAAAAGCTGGTTTGTTTGATAATATTTCTCCCTGTCAGCTGTTGCATCACTCTGCTCTCCTCCTCAGCGGCTTCTGCTGGTGGGCTCTGCAAGAACACGATTAGGGAGGGTAACACTTTTCCTATAGTCAGCTCTGTACCGGGCTCATATTACAGTCCCCAGGTTCTATGTGCACTGCAGGCAATCCCTCTACTCGTGCACTCGCCACCTTTCAGTTATTAACAAAAAGAAATGTACAGACAGAAATAAATAAAAAATGTGTATTAAATAATTAGCATCAATAGGAGACCCTATCACATCCCCTTGCCAACAGGTGACCTACAAATGCTGGCTGCTGATTGGTTGTTAACCTTTTCGTAAGATGTAGAGAGAGCTATTCTGAGACAATTTGCAATTAGTTTTCACTCTTTTATTATTTGTGGTTTCTGAGTTATTCAGCTTTTTATTGAGCAATGTGGTTGCTGGGGTCTAAATTACCCTAGCAACCCAGTGTCGGACTGGCCCACCTGTTTCTAAATATTTGGCCTATGTCATGGTCATTCCCTATTTCGTTATGGGAAAAAATCCATAACAATGGAAGTAGATAGTAGATAAAAGACTAGGAGAATAAAGAGGTTGAGTGAGAAAAGGAGGAATAATAGTTGGGAAAGTGGGCCCATTGTCTAATGTTTTCTGGTGGGCCCCTGGCATCCCAGTGCGACACTGTAGCAACCATGCACTGATTTGAATAAGATACTGGAATATCAATAGGAGAGGCCTGAATAGAAAGATGAGTAATAATAAGTAGCAATGACAATACATTTGTAGCCTTACAGAGCATTTGTTTTCAGATGGGGTCAGTGTCCCCGCTTTGAAAGCTGGAAAGGGCAGGGCCGGAACTAGGGGTAGGCAGAGTAGGCACAAAGCTTAGGGGGCGCCCAGCAAGTACCTTTAACTGCTGTCTACCCCGTCCGGCTCTTTGTGCGCATGCGCACGCTCCTATGTGACAGGAGCGCGGCATGCGATGTGTCTACGCGTGCACATGCGCGCGCCTAGGTGATTGAGAGTGGCGTGTGCTGTGACGCTTTTGTCAGCGTGCCTGCACGCGCTCAGTGTAGGGGGTGACGCGGCAGGTCGGGTTGCCTGGGGCGCCTGACCAGGCTGTCCCGGCCCTGGGAAAGGATGAGAAGAAAAAGGCAAATAATTGCAAAACTATAATAAAGAAAAAATGAAGGTCAGATTCCTGGTCGAATCCCGAACCGAATCCTTGATTCGGTGCATCCCTACTAATTGATCACCAAAATGAAGAAGGGACAGTTTTTTCAAAGAACTCTCCAGTTCAAAATTCTCTGCTCAATTATAAATATTTAAAAAAAACGTGTTCAAATCAATCTAATTGAATATGTATGACATAATAGCCCCATCTCCAAAATCATTAGGCCTTCATATATATTTATCTATTTTCTCTATTAATAACATTGGGATCAACCATCATTTTTACTGGTCAGGCCGGTAAAATACCGGCCAGGTTGCAACCCTACTCCTGACATCATTATGCCAATATCAACACACCTGACCCAATGTCATTGACTTGCCCCCTTTGCCCAAGTTTAATCTGTCACAAAAGTGGCAACCCTAAGTGTGTGTCTAGTGCCCCTGCACCTGAGCCCATCCCCCAGTGAGGTCTGCTGGGGTCACTGTGAGTCCTGCACGGAGGCCTGAAAGCAGCCCCAGATTTGTGGAAGGGCCACAAAGGCCTAGGGCAGGGTAGGACTGAGCCCCCCATGCTCCAGTCGGACCCTGGCCTAGGGCAACAAGATTTTAGAGGTGACGTCACCCAGCTGCATTCTAATTTTTTCAGAAGCACTTGGGATGTGTAGCTCTTTAAATCTCCTGCACTCCTAATCTCCGGTGCTCCAGAGGGATCCCATGTGGCTGCTCGCGGGGGGGTGCACTCACGGGGGGGGGGGGGTGAGGACCCTCTGGCGTTTGGGTGGCCAAATGAAAGATTTAGAGAAGAGAAAGAGAGAAGAGAAAATAAACAGCACATCTTCCAGCAGGGGTGCAAACTAAGGGAAGAGGACAGGGTTCAGTCAGGCGTGCTCCAGCCTGTTACGCCGCCTGAGGCAGTGTTTGAAATGCCGCCCCCCCTTGCCCGTCGTGTTTACCTTGAAATTGCTGATGGGGGTCCAGCGGGGGCCGCATTGCTAACACAGAGTGAAAATAGCGCTCTCTGCGCTAGAAAAGCCGAATTTCCAGTTTAATAAATGGAAATTTGGCTCTTAAAGTTACCAGGAGCTGCATTTTTGCTGCCCCTGGCAACCAGGGGGGCGCTGCCGTCTGAGGCGAGTATCTCAACTCGCCTCATTGGTGGCGCACCGTTGGGTTCGTTTTTTTACTAGGGCCTGTGGTCCAGGGTCAGATTGGGCCGGCAGGACACTGGGAAAGAACCAGTGAACCCTAGGGTTGCCACCTTTTGGCCCAGTTGATTCCGGGCAGGGGACGGGCTGTGATGCAATGGGGCGGGCTGTGACGCTGCAGGGAGCAGGTTGTGATGACAGGGGCAATTGGCCGACCTCCGCGTCAATCATAGGGAATGATTTGCCTAATTCGGAAAACCGGGCAGGCCTTCAAAAAACCGGCTGTCTGGGTCAAAACTGGACAGGTGAAAACTCTAATGGGCCCTGTCAACCCAGACCCCATCTGCCCTCCACCATCGCTCCTCAAAAGTATAAGGTACGTGTGGGTGGGAAGGGCTGGCAGTGGGTGAGTGGGCAGTGGGGGAGGGGATGGGGTAGTAAGCCAGGTGGGCCTCACTCTCCTCAGTCCAACCCCAGCACATTATTTTTCTGCCTATTCCCAGGCATTAGGGAGGAGAGGGTGACGAGCTGAAGGGCAGTTGAGGTGACATTAGGAGTGACTAGATGCACACATACAGCACATACATACACAGTTTATTAGTTACGGTGCCTTTAACTCGGCGTTATGAGGTGAAAGTAGAAAACAGAATGAGCTGGGCAAAGAATGAGTCTCTGGTGGGCGGGGCCTCAGGCTCTTTCATCGACTGGCGCGTTATCCTATGAGAAGCAGCAGAGGGCGGGGCTTGCCGGCAGGCTGAGTAGAGCGCGGAGAGGTCGGGCTGTAGTGTGGCTGTGCGTGTGACACTGAGCGGCAGCAGCAACACTACAGACTCGCACACTCACACGCACAACGAGAAGCCACGTAAGTTCAGCACCGCGGGAGATGATCATGTCTTGCTGAAAGGGGACCGGCCCCGGCAGCCACCCCTTCTTTTCTTTTAACGTCTCTCCCTGTTACCTCTGCACCGATCTGACGCTACAAGCTTCTCTTCTCTTGTTCCCGTCGCCGAAGGAAACGCTGTGGATCTGTATTCCATTCATCTCTGTCCAAGGGAAAGCTGCGTCTGTTTAGTCGCGCTCATTCATCTGCCGCCTTGTCCTTGCCTGAACTTTGTCTCTGTGTGCGACTGTCGCTGATCTCAGGCACATTCACCCCCTAACCAGTGAACTGTCCATACACAAGCATTACTGCTGCTCTCCCCTGTAACTCTGCTCAGCGACCCCTCCCGACCCCACCAAGAAACCGGGACTATAGAAATCCCTACAGATCGCTGTGTGTTTCAGAGAGAAGCTCCAGACGCCATCTACAGTTTAACCAGGGTTTGTTATTGTTACAGCACAATTTACCCCCCACATTCCCTTTTCTAAACTAAGTGGCTTAGCTTGACCCCCCCCCCTCATTACTCCCCAAAGAATAATATTTTTCATACCAGACCGAATATTTTTGGAATACAGAAAGGAAAGGAAACCCTGCCTCTATTTTTCAAGTTGATACTTTGTTTCTTTTTTGCACACAAGCTTGGAGCGTGTGGTGACCCGGTTTCGTCGCTCTAGAACCGCTGTGTTCTAGATCATAGCACCTACTGTGGGTTGTGACTGCTCCTACACCGACCTCTGCCTTATCCCTGTCTTTCTGCCTGAGCTTCCTCTGGAACCCCGACCCCCTCGTTTATTCTTCCACTGCATTTGCACAATTACACACTCTCCTCTGTGTGTGTGAAGATCCATCGCTGACCAGCTCCAAGCACAACCTTGAGCGGAGGTTTTTTGGTGGGTCCCTTATACCCATGAACATACAAAGGTCGAACCCCATTACAATCGCAAGGTATGGGAGATCGAGGAATAAAAACCAGGATTTCGAAGAGCTATCGTCCATAAGGTCCACAGAGCCCAGTCAGAGCTTCAGCCCAAACCTTGGCTCTCCAAGTCCCCCAGAGACTCCGAACTCGTCGCATTGCGTTTCCTGCATTGGGAAATACTTATTGTTGGAGCCTCTGGAGGGAAACCACGTTTTCCGAGCCCTTCATCTGCACAGCGGAGAGGAGTTTCTGTGCAAGGTAACGTCGGATGAATGTCTCAATTGTCCCCTTTTAGTGTTTTGTCTTGGGACTTCTTCCCCCTATTGTGTGGCTTTGTGTGTTCAAATTGTTCCTTTGTTTTTAAACCATTGCCATCTGTTTTTTGTCTAATTAAAGGGATTGAATGGGGGGGGAGGGGCAGGAGTAGTTTAATGAATTGGAGATCTGTGAATGACCTGTGTGTAAAGGCCCCCATACATAGGCTGATAAAAGCTGCTGACAGACCAAATTGACAGTTTATTGGCCCATGTGTGGGGCCATCCCTAGGGCCCACGATAAGATCAGCCCGATATCTCCCACTTCAATGTGGGCTTATCGGGGAGAGATGTCGCCTAACGAGCGGACCTCTACGTCTATGGCCACCTTTAGGGGTTCAGGCTGATCACCTTTGCTATAATGGGGCAAGGGCAGCCCCCTCTATTTTAGGTATGTGTAGAGCTATTATTTAGGTATCCCTTTCCCCTATCTCTTAACCCCTCTCTGCTTGCACTCCAGACAAAATAAGCCATTGTATACTAGGGATGCACTGAATCCAGGGTTCGGTTCGGGATTCAGCCTTTTTCAGCGGGATTCGGCCGAATCCTTGTGCCTGGTCGAATCCGAATCCTAATTTGCATATGTAAATTAGGGACGGTTAGGAAAATCACATTCAAAAAAGAATAATTTTTCCACTTTTTCCTTTCCTGACCCTAATTTGCATATGCTTATTCGGCCGAATCTTTCACCAAGGATTCGGCCGAATCCCAAATAGTGGATTCGGTGCATCCCTATTGTATACACGCTGCAATCTGTTTCTGGTGCCCCATTTCATCCATGACTGTAGAGCCTGCAGTATCGGTGGCGCGTATTTGTACAGCGCATCTCTTTCCACCACCCGTTGCTTTTAATTCTTCCCATTCATCGACTTGGGCTATGCAGAAGCTTTTCGATAAAAGGCATCTTGCGGAAGTGCAGCATCGAGCCCGGTCTCCTCATTCATTCATAAACAATGGTGCATGAATGATGTAATTGCAAACTGTCGACAGCTCCATAGCCTCCCCCGGGAGGCTAATATGGCAGTCGGGTTGATGGTGTCATGCTTTTTAAATGCTTTTATGGAGTTGGACAGCCATTCATCAAGCTGGGTTGTGAATGAGCCGCGTTCGGATGTGTGTTTATGAATGCTTCTTGGCGTATTGCGAGCAGCTTAATAACTCTCCAAGAATACAAGCTGAGATATTCGTTGATGAATGAGTGCTACAATGTCGGGTTTATTGTAGTCCAGTCTCTAGCCAAAGCCTTAACCTCTGTAATATATCTTACAATTAGTACACTATGTAATTGTGTCTCGTTTATAAAGGACCCCAGGGTAAATGCCCTAAACCTGTCTGTGAAATGCAATGCCTAAACGAGAGGAATAGTTTCTAGAGAGGAGCGCAGCATACAGCATAGCATGGCACACAGATGTTCTTTGTCTCAGGATTAATGATTCACTGGCCACATTGTTCCCTGTGAGCTGACAAACTTGCTCTACACATGAGACTTTCCTCCTTAACTTGTGACATAACCCCCCCCTCTCCCCTCCTGCTTTTTAGGTTTTCGATATTCGCTGCTACCAGGAGACGCTGGCACCTTGTTTTTGCCTACCTATCCACCACAACATTAACCAAATAGCCGAAATCATCCTCGGAGAGATTAAAGCTTATGTGTTCTTCGAGCGCAGCCATGGGGATATGCATTCTTTTGTCCGTACCTGCAAAAAGCTGAAAGAGGAGGAAGCTGCCAGACTGTTTTATCAGATTGTATCGGCTGTAGCTCATTGCCACGATGGCGGGGTCGTGCTGAGGGATCTTAAGCTAAGGAAATTTGTCTTTAACGATGGAGAAAGGTAAGATCAGCGTTGCATCCATAAACTCTTTTCTGTGAACTATAACTCCCAGCATGCCTAAAGGCCCATTGATTTTAGGCATATGGTACAAGTCATCAATGCAATTCCCAAAAATCTTGCCTAACTTACTGCTTATTTTATTTAAAATTTAAACATATTCTCAGTTTGGTTTGGATCATTTTGCATTAACAGAGACTCTGTTAAATACTATGTATTAGGTTGGGCTTAAAGGAAAACTATACCCCCCAAACAATGTAGGTCTCTATAAAAAGATATTGCTTAAAACAGCTCATATGTAAAATCCTGCTTCATGTAAATAAACCATTTTCATAATAATATACTTTTCTAGTAGTATGTGCCATTGGGTAATCATAGATAGAAAATTACCATTTTAAAAAATAAGGGCCGCCCCCTGGGATCGTAGGATTCACTGTACTCACAAACATACCAACAAACCATACATGTTAGGTCACATGAGCCAATTAACAGACAGAGTTGTGTCTTTTTGCTTCCTGTTACAGTTAGAGCTGTAGTATTTCTGGTCAGGTGATCTCTGAGGCAGCACAGAGAACATAACGAAATGGTGGCCCAAGGCAAGAGATGTAAAAGGGCAATATCTACTTACATATATATTCCAGTTTGGTAAGATTCTTTAATATGCCACTTAATATGATATGAACTATCTGTTGCTTAAGTGTTCATTTTGGGGGTATAGTTTTCCTTTAATGTAGCCAGCAGATAAAGATGGCTGCCGACATCAGAGGTGATGGCAAAGACAATTTAATTTAAAATGGGACCTCTGCTTGAACAAAAAACATTTTTATATGTGCAGGATGAAAAAATAACTGGCATGTCAATACAGCTCAGTGTTTAGTGTTGGGGTTAGTGGCCTTTTAATGGGCAAGTAAATAAAGAAATATAAACTATTTTAAGTGGCATGAGGGCTTAGTGCTGCTGAAGCAAACAGACCTAGTGCCTATTGGGTTCTTTGCCTATTGCAAGCAGAGGGTGCTGTGTATGTGTAGTGCCTTACCTCGGGTGCTGTGTATGTGTAGTGACCCACCTGGCGTGCAAAGTAGTGCTGGGGAAACATAGAAGGTGTGTTAAAGTTGAACTTTCCCTTTAATCTGATATTGGCTTTTTGAGGACATTGTCTGGGCTTTGAATGACTGACCTTTATATACTTGCCTTACACATAAAGAAATGTCTTTGGATGCAGCATGGTGGCCGCCATGCACCTCCGCTGTCCTGGGTTTGATTCCAGCCAGGGCACTAATTGCAAGGAACTCCAAAAACATACGGACAGGTTAACTGGCTCCTGATACATACAGGATAATAATGCATTCATCTACTGCATAATGTACATTCACAATCCAGGAGCAATATACAATCCTCCCCTTACACCCGGAGTTTGGTACAGTAGATGCACCTCTGCAGTCCTGGGTTTGATTCCAGCCAGGGCACTAATTGCAAGGACCTCCAAAAACATACGGACAGGTTAACTGTCTCCTGATAAATACAGGTTAATTATACACTCATATGCCGCATAATGTACATTCACAATCCAGGAGTAATACCAATCCTCCCCTTACCCATGAAGTTTGGTACAGTAGATGTGCCTCTGGCATAGGGTGTTCATAACTGCAGCCTGTCCAACAAAAAGAACATTGAGACACCAGAGCAGTGACTGATGCACAGAATGTGTGGAATGTAGCAGAATAAATCAAACTGCAGGTTACCCTTTACCCAAAAATGTGCTTAATGAGCACTTTCCAAGGTGTGTGGTTTGCACGCAGGTCTCTTGCACAAGCTGCTGGGAGGCTGGATTATACCTGCTCATGTTTATTTATTACTTTCCTAGATGACCTTGGGTTTCTCTTTCAAATCTATGAATGGTGCAGTGTTTATTTTCCGTATCTACAGCCAGTGTCGTTTTGCAGTGCAGTGTTTATGAAGCTGTCAGATTAGCCTTGCAAAAAACCGCCTGTTAACTTGTTGGTAATTGGTCCAGAGGGTCCCCTTGGGGATGAATATAAAGTCATGTTGTCAGAATGGATTGACTTGCCACCAGCAATTCCTACAGCCTATTGCTTGTGTCCTTGCGCCGTTCAGGTTTCATAGACTACATTACGGGATATTCCATTTTTCTGTTTTTTTTTTTGCCTATTTGTAACATTCAGATGCGGTTGTATTTTATTGACCCGCGATGCAATGGTTTTATCCCCCAAGCCTCGTTGTGAGCAGATGTTGAGTTGCATCCACTGCACCATTATAAATGCAAATTAGTATAGCAAAGGGGTTGTTTAAGTTTAAATAAAAGTTTAGTATGATGTAGATAATCCTATTCGGAGACAATTTGCAATTGATTTTTATTGTTTGTGGTTTTTCAGTTATTTCACTTTTTATTCAGCAGCTCTCCAGTTTGCATTTTTGGCATTCTGGTTGCTATGGTCCAAATGACCCTCGCAACCATGCATTCATTTGAATAAGAGACTGGAATATGAATAGGAGAGGCCTGAATAGAAAGACCAGTAATAAAAAGTAGCAATACATATGTAATCTTGCAAAGTATATGTTTTTAGATGGGGTCAGTAACCCCAATTTGAAAGCTGGAAAGAGTCAAGAAAAAGGGGAAAAGGCTAATTTGAAAAGCTGCTTAGATTTGGCCACTTTATAACATACTAAAAGTTAACTTAAAGGTGATTTACCTGCATTTTGGGTCATTTCCAGTATATCAAGATTGTGCCTTATGCTTTCAGTGGAAGCCTTTCTAAGCCTTGACCCAACATGACTAGTTGCTCCATTTGACCGGCAGAATGTTTTGGTTAAACAGCAATAAGCACTTTTGCTTTCCTGTCGATTCTCATTTGCTCTGGTGAATTCCTTTTTTGTGAGGTGATGGTTGTCTTCCTAGTTAAATGGAGCAGGAATTGATCAGCCTAGATTAAGCCGACACCTGTTGAACGGGAACACACACTGGGTACACAGCGGGTCGAGTTCCCGGGGGTTACCACAAAAACCAGCAGTACCCTGCAGGTTGCGGGTAGAAGTTTTCGTAACGGGTATAGACGCAGGTCGACGGTTCTCCTCGTTTTGGGGTACAGATCTTCTCAATAGCGAGTTTTACTCCTTTTTTCTGATCATGCCTACTTCTAATGATGTCACTTCCGGTTAACAATGACAGCACTTCCTGTCTCTTGATGGTAAGCAGATCGGGTTGCGGATAAGGTACTTGCAGGTAGGGCAGTGGGTTGCGGGTTGGGTTTGTGTTTAACAAATTGATTCTGCGCAGGACTCTATCACACGTGGGGTTACACGGCTTCTTTTGTATCGTCGGTGTACTCAATGCTTATGCCATTTTTAAATTATTCCATTTAAAGGGGTTGTTTAACCCCTTTAATATGATGTAGAGAGTGCTATTCTTAGACACTTTCCAATTGGTTTTCATTTTTTATTACTGATAAAAACCAGTGTTCAACAGAGCTGTCCCTCTGCTAAAAGAATAGTTTCAGATATTGCAATTCCTAAAATGGTATGGAAACTTTAGCATTTGTTTAACACATATATATATATATATATATATATATATATATATATATATATATATATATATATATATATATATATATATATATACATATAAACAGAGATTTGCACGCACACCGAATCCTCTCCAAACGAAGCGTTACATCGTATTTACATCGACGTTTCGGTTGTGCTCGATGTAAGGCTTTTGTATCCTAATAAATCGTTTGGAGAAAAGAGGATTCGGTATGCGTGCAAATCTCTGTTCCTGCACATTGTTCAACTACAGCACAGCACCCGATATTTATCGATCGTCTGATATCGTGTGCGGACATTGGAGGCATAATTCTTTCTTATACAAACATTTCCTTTCAATGATGTAAAAGTGTAGCTAGTGCATGCGGCAAGAGATTATTTTGGAAAATTTATTTCAAGTCGAGGGTGTCTTGCCCTTGTACAGAGTTTTAAACACGGGCTCCCTAACGGAAGTGGGGAATGTAAGCGATGTTCTACACTGGAAATTAAACGGCTTTACATGTGTGCATTTACAATGCAATGTAATGATGAGCCTAAAACATTCCTCCAGGAAGTATTTAACTGGAATTTTTGGAATGTAGTCATTTACGTGAGGCTTTTTTTGATAAATTCTTATGTCATTGTACAATATCTGGATTGGCCTGCATTATGGCAGCCTATTGAACGAGCACCGTGCCTCCTTTTTTTGGTCTAATGTCCAATGGGGAAGGGGAGGGGTGAGAGTTTGAGCCCTTGGTCCTTTTGTTGTCATTTTATGGGCCTCAGCTGATTTAATGATGGTATTTCTAACCCTTTGACCTGAGCTCACATGAATAGAGGGCAAACGTGGCTGCAGGAAATTGTTCATCCATTAAAGAAAGGAATGTATTGCATTCTTGGTTACCGAAAAGCTATGTGCTAAACCCAAACAATACAATGTCCCAACCCCCCCCTCAGCCCTTTCCTTTCAAATGAAATAAAGCTATTGTGTAGTGTAGGGTGAATCCCATGTCATGGTTTGGATTTTGTGTGCAATGGTTTGTATACCAACAAACAGAATTTGGTTCCCGATTGTAAAATGTGTTGGTGGGAATGGGGTTTTGCTGTACCGCAGTACATGAACAAGCAATCTATGAACTGTGCCATACTACTGCACCGTTGGTGGTTGGGAAGAGCAAAACATAGTCCCTTATCATGCCCATGAAGCTTTCATAAACTCC
This sequence comes from Xenopus laevis, assembly GCF_017654675.1. Classification (NCBI taxonomy): domain Eukaryota; kingdom Metazoa; phylum Chordata; class Amphibia; order Anura; family Pipidae; genus Xenopus; species Xenopus laevis. Next base: position 127,210,149 of record NC_054380.1, read on the forward strand.
CAGCATTCAAAGCAAGCCGGAATGTCACTGCAAGTATGTACAGCCAAAATTTGCGGCCAGTGGTGAAGGAGATAAAAAGAACAGCAACGTCCAAAAAAATAAGTGTTTTAAAGAAATTTACTGTTTCCCTGCACTGGTACAACTGGTGTGTTTGCAGCTATAGACTACAATAGCTGCTGTGTAGTCATGAGCATCCATTGAAACACAATATACACAGCAGATAACCGATAAGCTCTGTAGCATACAATGGGATTCTACAGAGTGTATCTGTTATCTACTATGTATCCTGTGCTGTAATTGCTGCCCCTGTGACTATGCAGCAGCTTATTAGTAGTATTTCTGAATTACTGGTGAATGAAAGAGAGTAGGAAGATACCTAAGGCCTAGTGGTCTTTTCATGCCAGCCATTCTTCCCCAGAATGTTTATGAACCATTGTGTGTGTGACCTTGTCTGATCTAGTTTGCTTAGATATTAGTTACTGGTGGCTATATGTTCTTTGTATAAACATATTTATTTTACAGTGCTGCAGAATATGGTGGCTCTAAAAATACATGTTAATAATAATAATTCAGGGTGCTGTAAGGACAGCTGTGAATTATTTTTTGAAAACCCACTGATTGTTCTTGTTAATGGCTTGGCTGTCGGCATATGGAGATGACAGTTTAACTCTTCAGTCTTAATATTTATGGTGTGCTCCTGTTCATTCAGTTCAAGGGACATTTGGCTGGTCTACAGTGCCGATCCAGCCTTTCAACCCAAGTTTGTGTTTTTTGGGAGACATTTCTGTGCAGGTAGTGTGTTCACTGGCTGTCTCCATGGTGCCCAATGAAGAAAGGCTTTTTATCTCGCCTGTCAGAACTACAGTAAGGAATCTATTTACTCCCCTCCGGCAAGGACATGTACAGTTATGTGTATCTCCTCCATAGCAAATTAATGTCAGATTTGGATGCGCCACTCGGGAGATTTTTAACCCCTTTGGTTATTAAAGTTCCCACAGCCCTGGATCATTCTTAAAAGTACAAGATAGCCCCCAGGAACCTTCACCAAACAACCCAGAAGTAGATACCTCCAGCCATGGATACATGAGTTGAGCACCACTTGTTGTACAGACGTATTGTCCCTTCCTGATAAACCCCAATAAATAATGAGATCACGTTCAATTTGTGGTCTTTTCTGAGTGTGCGCTTCAGGGTCTAGCCGAGGAACGTGACTGTATTATGTCTGCAGTCCAGACAGGCGTGTTTAGCATATGAATATAGAAGCCCTGTGTTGGGGGAAAGGCCATTGGCAGGGGGTGAAGGACACATTCCTAAGTGATCAGTGAGTACGTTTGGCGATTGCTCAGCACTTTGTGTGTATGAAGCGGCATAATAACCATTGGGACTGCACTTTTTTTCTTCTTTCTCACTTTGACTTCCACCTGAATCCTGTGTCTATAATGACTATTTTTTGGCCATTTCTGAAGGTGACAACTGAAATATTGATTTTTTTTTTTTAAAAAAAGGGATTCAAGTTATTCAAGTTCAAGTAAGGTTTTTTTTTTTTTTTTTTTTAACATCTCCAGTTAAAAGTCTATAAATTCTGGCACTGGAACTGCTAGGTCGTGGGTGGTTGAGAGCAGGAGTAGAGCTCGACCCGGACACGCCTGCAATCCGAACATTTTGTGCAGGAGTTGTCACCTACCAAAGACTTTTTTTTCCAGTTCATTTGTTTTCAGATTGTTCATCTTAAACAAAGACTTTTTCAATTGCTTCCTATCTATATATTTTTTTTACAGTTTTCCAATGTAAGTGTCAGCAACCCCCCCCCCCCCAGACCTGCTTTAGATGGTGGGAAAATTAATCTTTACACTTCAATATTAGAAAAACACAAATAGAAAATAACTAAAAAAAAATCTTTATTTCGAAAACCAACTGTACTGGAAAAAGTGTTTGAAGGTGAACAACCCCTTTAAGTTTAAACTGATTATACCAATTTTTTTTACTGATTATGACCTGTTCTAAAAACTGCTAATATCTTGAAAACGAGAAAAGAAATAGTCAATTGCAAAAGTTCTCAGAAGAGCAATTTTACATTCATTCGTGTCAAGGTTATAAATGAGGTTTAAAACCCGAGTCAAGTGCCACTCATTGCTCTTTACCCACAGGAAGGAGGAAAACATTTCTTCACCCATATTAAATAGGACATATACAGGTATGGGACCTGTTATACACAATGCTCGGGACCTGAGGCTTTCTAGATAAGGGTTATTTCTGTAATTTGGATCTCCATACCTTATGTCTGCTAAATAAATCATTTAAACATTAATTAAACCCAGTAGAATAGTTTTGCCTCCAATAAAGTACTGTTTTATTGTTAGAGGGGAAAAAGTTTAGCTTATAATGGAGTCTATGGAAGATGACCTTTCTGGATAACGGGTTTTCAGATAACAGATCCCAATACCTGTATATTTGCAGGTGCGAGACAAACCAATCTACATTTTACTGTTTCATGATGGTGTCCTTTTCAGAGGAGTTATTTATATACGTGACTGTGTGAGGCAGTAGATCTGTGCTATTTTATAGTCACGTTGCTTGTGTTTCAATCCCCCCCAGCACTGTTCCGAGACTACAGCAGTGCGAATAAGATTAGTAGGTGTGAAGGAACAGTGTGAACTTTATACAAAAGATTTTTCCTTACCAGGTGGGAATCTTCATTTGTTACAAACAAAACAGTACTCCATGAATACCGTTTGGATTGTTTTGTCTTTGACGTAAGGAGCGTTTTAATGAGAATAGATTGTTTTTAAAAATATATATTTTAGGCTTCGGTCGCACAAGGGCTGAAATCAGCTAGCCCTACAGCCTGCAGTAGCCTTTTCTCTTTCTCTTTGGCTTGTCATAAACAGACTTTGGTAGATTTTGGCTCAGAATGCAAAGACTTGCGGTTCTTTGACGAAACCCACCTAATCTGTTCGCACCAACTAATTCAGTGTGGAAAAGAGTGAAGGCTACTGCCCACAGTAGGGCTGAAATCAGCCTTTGGATTTTTTCTAACTGATTTTGGTCCACAAGCTGGTTTCAGCCCCCCACTGCTAGCCGAATCCTCTTCTTATCCTCTTCAGTGTTCACATCCAGAAGCCACTTGTTGGCTCCAGCACAAACACATGCAGCGGATTTCAGAGAAGCAATGTAATTCTCCTACCGCACACCTGTAGTTCACCAATACTGCAATTGGTGGTGCGTTCCTTCCGTTGACCCGGCCGGGTCCCTTAGCAACCAATGTGTATAAGAAACGGATCCGCACACACGCTGATTAATGCAGTTGGGGAAAATCCCCTTTTATTCAGCCACCAAACATCAACGTTTGGGGGGGGGGGAACAAACACCCACCCTTCATCAGGATGCAGGAGCAGACACAAGGCTGTCTGAAATTGGGGTCGGAAATTGGCCTTCGGCTTATTAATGGGAGCTTTGTTTATAGCAGTTAAAGCAGTGTTTGTATGTCTTTAAATAAACAGTCCTCCGGCTTAAGCTAAAGGTATAGGCAAATTTTAAGCATGTGTCGTTAGATTAATTTAAATCTATATGTGCCCATTGGGCATTTTGATCACTCTTGGTTAGAAGCCATACCTGGGCTCTTCTTGGCACCGCATCAACTAGCTGACGAGGTCCTCTATCGTAGCAAAATGTCACTTGCCTGATCGATATCTGGCCGATTTTGGCCAAGGGAAGACCAACGCACACGGGCAGATATCGTTCTAAAGGACTGATATCAGCAGTTTTAATCTGCCTGTGTATGGCCACCTTTAGCCTAAAGGCCTTAAGAAAAGCTAAGAGCAGTTTAAACAGGTTCATGTCTCTGCTATTAAAATATAATTGTGCTATAGAAACGCATCTATATTTCTGTTCCTTTAAGGCCGAGTCGCCCTGTAAGTAGATCATTAGTTACTAGGGGATAAAATACAATATTTACCTGGCTGTGCATGCAATTAGTAAGTAACAGATGCTCTTGTAAAAAGCAGGAGATAAACGCACTGCTAGTGTTTGTTTAGAGAAGACTCGTGTACCATAAAAGGCTATGCAATCTGTACCATACAATGACAGCTCAGATGGCAGAGAAATGTGTTTGCTCGGCGCTTGGGTAAACAAGTCTGATAAATTGGCCCTAAATTTCTCCCACTCGATTAGTAGCGATGATGTAAGCCTCATTTGCATTGGACGCCAGTGTCCTCTCCGTTTCTATGGCTATACAGTGTCTAGCAACATTAGGAAGCAAGGAGCACCTACACCTTCACTGCTACGCCAGAAAGACCAGATACTTACAGCCTTTGTATTTATAGTGTCATTAGGGATGGTTATAAGCCCCCCAAGGGTACCCTTACCGAAACTGCATTCAAAGCAATGTACGTTGATAAATTTAACAGAGGGTTCAAGCCAGCTGCAGCTGCAAGTGAAAGCAGTATCTGTCTGTATTCGCTGCACTACTGGTTATGACTCTTAAAGCCGGCTGTTAAATGTAGGAGAACTAGTGTGCACCCTTTTCCTGTATATTGTCAGGGCTTTGCGTTTTTGAGAAATGCAGTGCAAAATGCGATTGAGGTACTTCCTATTCACTTTGAATGGAGGGGTGATTTGCAGCATTTTGTTGCATTTGTGCAGGAAATTGCACCGGCCTGGGGCTCTTACAAGTGAGCAATCCTCTTTCTCCCTTCTTTGTACTTCAGAATTCAGCGGTCGACACATGCACAATAGAGCGAAAAGTCCGGTTTTTAACTGTACTGCACATTTGCACCCGTGCATGGATAGAAAGAAGGCAGAGAATCACTTGCGTGCAAGTGCTGCTGAAGCACTGGCCCGGGTATCAAGTAAGTCATTACAATCCATGTGAGGTGCCCTAAAATTTTCCACCCCCATCAGTTAGAGCTTTCCTTCTCCTTTGAAGGAGAACTAAACCCTAAAAATGAATGTGGCTAAAAATGTCATGTTTTATTTTCTGAATTTATTGCACCAGCCTAAAGTTTCAGCTTCTTAATAGCAACAATGATTCAGAACTTCAAACTTGTCACAGGGGGTCACCATCTTGGAAAGTGTCTGTGACACTCACATGCTCAGTGGGCTCTGATTGGCTGTTGAGAAGCTAAGCTTAGGGCTCGTCACTAATTATCCAGCAGAAAATGAGCTTCCCCTGTAATATAAGCTGATGCTACAGGTTTGCTGATTATTAAATTCTGATGCTAATTGCACTGGTTTCTGTGCTGCCATGTAGTAATTATCTGTATTAATTACTAATCAGCCTTATATTGTGACATTTCTATTCTATGTGTACTGTATATTGTGAGTGGGTCCCTAAGCTCAGTAAGTGACAGCAGCACAGAGCATGTGCAGTGAATCAGCAGAAAAGAAGATGGGGAGCTACTGGGGCATCTTTGGAGACACAGATCTTTACTGCTAAAGGGCTGTGGTTGCCTTGGTTTAAGCTTAAGCTTTAGTTCTCCTTTAATTAGTCCATCTTCATCAAAAATCATACTGCTTGGTTATTAGGGTTACCCCAGCAGGACCCAGGTTATTATGCCACTGTCCACCCAGGAGCCCTCTGTGGTGGGCCCGGCCAACTAATTTGAATGGTGCCATAATTAAAAAAACACATATCACAGGTGCCCATGCCCCTTAATCACCCAGCTATGCCACATTGCCTTTGAACACCCCTACAATCTGCCAAACCCTGCCCATTCTGGACAAGTCCTGTGTCATTTGTGAGCCATGAATCAGACGGACATTGTAGCATAGCTGAGTAGGTTGGTGGTTTATATAGAGGATATTATAAGTCACTGAGGTGCTCATGATCATATAAAGTCTCGGGTCTGGGTTTTTATTTTATTTATTCATTTATTTTTTTTTTTTTTACTCCTTTATTTTGTATCTGGGGAATAAAGCCTCTTTGACATGAATTTGCTTTGCCTTTCTCCGATCGCCGCGCTCCGATGCATTACTGGGCCTTTTGAGATGGAGCTGAATGTTTCCATTTACTAGCGAGGGAAACTAATAGCCGCAATTCTTACAAACAGGATCTACGTCTTCGTTGCCATGGAAACAGGCAGGGAAATCCATGAAAAATAACACTACTCACATTTCTGCTTATCAAGATGCTTTCTCATGTCCGTCTTCTACCTGCAGACTTTGTTCTTAGATACGGGGAAATGCGTTTGGATTGATCTGTGTGTTTCTAAACATAAAAGAAGTGTGAATTTTATACAGGAGCCAAATACGCTTTTTTTTTAATCTGTTGTGTGCCATGGCTGTCTCTTTCTCTCTCTGCCATCCGTCATCATTTTAACCAGTGTGTGTCATTGTACATTTTTGGCACTGGCCCTTTAACAATGCAACAAATGTAGGTACTGTATGAAAAGAACAAATAGCAGATTGCACATTTTTGGCCAAAAATGTACAATCTACAATATGGTCTTTTTATGAAGATGCTGTACAACCTGTTTGGTGCTTATAGGGTTAATTATCCACTATTAAAGGGCCAGTGTGTATCTGCTAGTGGTTTTTGGTCACCTTGGAATGGATTTGCTCATACACTGCAGACTTCTTGTCCCTTATCCTGATGTATTGCTTTGCAGGGAGCTTCTCTGAGCCTTAAATGGCCAATAGCAGGGAGGATAGCTGGCAATGAAGTTAATAAGGTTATGTGGAATATCCATTTCTGGAGCAAGCTTTTTAGGGTTAGTCTGGGCCTGATTTGGCAACTCAAATGCTGGGCTAAATTGGGTGGAACCGATCGTTGTCCTGATCAGATCATATAGAGGCCTCCATAGTCCCATCAGATAATGACTACATCAACAAGGCAATGTGGCCCTTGAAGGATGAGGAAATCAAATCTGCTGGACTGATATCTGCTGAATTTTCGTTAGGGCAAACCCATCTGTAGGCCCCATACATGGAACAATAAGTTGCCAAGGGAGGGACCAAATCGGCAGGTTTTTTTTTTTTTTTTGCCCAGCGCATGGTCACCTTTAGTGTCCATTTCAAAGGCCAGCCAAAGCCTCAAACCAACAGTAAATCAATCTCCCATTGACTTCATTTTCATCTGTTTTAATAAAACAGTACCATTTTCTTTTAAACCCAACCAAGATATTCTAAATCCTTATTGGAGGAAAAACAATCCTATTGGGTTTAATTAATGTTTATTTTTTTTATTCGGTTTATGGTATGAAGATCCAAATTACTGATCCCATTTATGGAAACCCCTAGGTCTCAAGCATTTTGGATAACGGGCCCCATACCTGTATAGCTTAAAGGTCAACGATTAATATTTTTGTTAATATAATTGGATAAGAATTATTACTTACTCCAAGTCTGTTGGCCTGAATTCTGCTATATTGTGAAGGCGACATATGCTGTTCTCTATAGCAATTACAATTAAAAATAATTTGGTAACATTGTACATTGGGAAGTTGCTCAGAGTGACATATTTTCTTTTATAGTATAAAGATCATAGTTTGGGAGTAGTTTCCCTATAGCAGAGAGAGATAGATGTGCATTAAGCTTTATGCTGCTTTCCCATGCTTTTGGCAAAGTGCAAGCTCTGCCGACAACTAGATTACGATGTGTGAATTACTTTCCCACTATTACATCGATGAAGGCAGTTGTGCTGCTCCTCTGAAAGCTGCCGCTGAATTCTCAATGGAAGCGCCTTTGTCTTGTGTGGGCTTTCCTGCCCGTTCCCAGGGATACCATGATGCCTTTTCAATTTCTGACTTGCGTGGCTGTGTTTGATGGAGAAATTGTGGTTTCATTCACCACTAATGGGAAAGCATTCACCTGCTCAATTGCTTCTTCTTTTAACTTGCTCAGAGAGTCAACAAAATCCAATCAATGCGCAACAGTATTCATCTCATGGCCTTTATATCTCCCATAGACGGAAAAACAGAGGCCTTAATGATTGAGAGAAACTGTTCTAACAGAACAGAGATTTGAATGAGAAGTTCAACTTAATGAATGAACATTTTAATACTGTAAAAATTGTTATACCAGGATTGGTAGTTGGTCATCTTTGTTTCCACATTCAATAGTAACACTGGTGCTTTTGTCTCTATCAGAGGTCCACTAGTCATGATGACTCTTTCTTTACTACACCAACCTGTTATATCCAGTGTCATACTGGCCCACCAGGATACCAGGAAAACTCCCGGTGGGCCCAGGTGTCAGTGGGCCCTTGTGCTGCTAAACATTTGGCCTATTTCATGGCCATACCCTATTTCTTTGAGAACAAAGAGGCTAAATATATGGAATAATAGATTATAGTATGTAAAGAATAGAGACTAGGAGAATAGAGGTTGAGTGAGGAGGAGAAGAAGAATAATAGTACTGAAAATGGGCCCCTGGTCTATGGTTCTTTGGTGGGCCCTGGTCTAAGGTTTTTAGGTGGGCCCCTGGTGTCCCAGTCTGACACTGGTTGTATTTGTTTGGTCAGCCCATTATTTCCCCATAATTAGGTATAACCACACTTATATGCCTTGGGCATCAGACATGGTTTACAAACATAATTGGTCTCCAAGGGCAAATGCATTTCTGTTCTCCAGTGTTTTTGGTTATGTGCAAAATATGGTAAAAATCACCCATAAAAGCACAGAGTATCGCACTTCCATCCTGTTATTCTGTCTAAACAGCATTCGAGAACTACCTGCTTCCTGTATGTATAAAATACTACTCAATTCCTCAAAATAAATATTATATATTATCATTCTATACAAGGAATCTTATTTGTGTCGTCAGGGGAGAAGCTACAAAGTATAAACACGTCCATAAATTGCAATGAAACCGTGGCCTAATATGAAGAATGATGCAATGTTTGCTTTCTTGTGCCACGTGTTCACTTCTGAATTCATTGAAAGTGCAAGGGAAAATCTCTCTCTCTCCTGCTGAAATGCAGTTCTCTACATGGGTTACAAAAGCTTGAAAGAGAAATTGATATTGTTGGTAGGAAAAACTTGGGCAGTTAAAGTAGCCATACATGGGCAGATTAAAGCTGCCGATATGGGTCCTTTTAGACCGATTTGGCAGCATATCTGCCAGTGTATGGGAGCTTCCGATGGGCCTTCCTGATCGATATCTGGCCAAGATATCGATCAGGAAGGTTAGAATTTTCTGGTGATCAAGGACTGCATCGGCTAATTTATGCGGTCCTCATCTCGTCGATGCCCATTCTCTTTGTTGTAATCTGATTGTTCAGCCCTAGGGCGAATGTTCGGATTGACTTAATATCACCCTGCCTTTGGTTGGCATATCGGGGAAAGATCTGCTCATTTGTTGACTTCGCCAAACGAGGGGATTTTACCATGTATTGACACTTTTACTTTTAGATTCCTCTCTATTAGCCATGGTGACCCACTGATCCCAACTGATATCCTTGTATTAGAGGATATCTGTTGAATGAGACAGGTTTGAACATTTCATCTACTGATTCACCAGGTCAGGCAGTGCAAAAAAACATCAGCAGATGAGTGAAGAGCCACACCTGATGTTCCCATTGTTGACATACTGTGCACAAATAACCAAAGTGATAAGGAGATGTCCATTCCTTCATTTTCCAATTTTTTTGCCAATCTGGGCATTTTCCATCAAACTTTTGACTCTGTTGACTATCACAATACAGTCACTAAAACATTTAGATCACACAAAGTCCCAAAGCATCTACCATATCCACCATATTTTGCACAGATCCAGTCATTTGAAGGTCAGGTCAAAAGACAAACCGTGCTATCATGTTATTGGCAATTCCTACAATCAATGTAATAATATATTGGAAGATCAATGTGTTTTTGTGCCTGTATGTATATACTTGTTTTTTTTTTGCTAACTCTATTGGCTCACACTAAGGTGTGTAATCACAACTGTGTGTGTGTTTTTCAGGACGAAGGTGAAACTGGAAAGCTTGGAAGATGCTTACGTCTTAGCTGGTAGCGATGATTCCCTTTCTGACAAACATGGATGCCCCGCATATGTAAGCCCAGAAATCCTAAACACAAATGGCAGCTACTCTGGCAAAGCTGCAGACGTATGGAGTCTAGGAGTTATGCTTTACACCATGTTGGTTGGACGTTACCCATTTCATGACATTGAGCCTAGTTCACTGTTCAGCAAAATCCGTCGAGGGCAGTTTAACATTCCAGAGACATTATCCCCCAAGGCAAAATGTCTTATACGTAGCATTCTTCGCCGGGAGCCTTCAGAAAGGCTCACCTCCCAAGAAATTTTGGACCATCCTTGGTTTTCAACAGATTTCAATGCATTGAATTCAGGATGTGGTGCTAAGGAAGTGTCCGATCAACTGGTGCCTGATGTCAATATGGATGAGGATACGGACCCTTTTTTTAACTGAGCACAAAACTGGTTTCTTTTTGGTACTTGAGCTGAACATGGCCACATGAAGGAGTCCTTCCTGACCGTATTATTCAAAATCAGTCTTAGCCTGGTAACATATTTAAAAAAAACAAAAAAAAAAATAATCGCTCTGGGCTCCTTGGTTTTGAGAAGAAGTCTGAAAGGAACTGCCTGTTCACATGTAGCATTAAAGCTGCTATAAATTTAGTTTATGGACAACCATCAACGTGGATCATCTGTAGCTTCTCACCGCTTGGAGCCAAGGAGACTGCACATAACCAATCGTGGTGCAGCTTTGTCATTCCTGTTAATAAAAATAAAAAAACAATGTCAATGTTTTGCCACGCACACCTTGGCATCGCACTGTTACGATATTTTAGTCCGCCATTGTTCAGGGAAGGTACAATTGGCTTTTTAAAACAACAAATACAATTCTAATGGTTCAAGGGATACATTTAAAGACAAGTGAGATGCACTGACCGGAAAGAAAAAAAAAAAAGTGGGTGCTAAAGCAAGTCTATATTTTATTTTTTAAATAGCAATTTTTCAACTTAATTCGTTTTAATTTCTCAATGCTTCATATTCCTTTCAGGAAATGGCATTTTCAAGCTATTGTTCCCTAAAGGGGACGTAACTCGTTTAACAAGCTGTTCTGTTTTCTGTTAAACGGTTGGCTTCAGGAAGCGATAATAATTCGAACTTCCAGATGGGCTACAGCTACGCTTATGGAGAGAGACAAAAAAAAAAATATATATATATATTACCATTGGAAAAACAAACAGGGTTTGGATGAACTGACTCTCACAAATTGCCATCTTGCACTTACAGCCAGTAGGGTGTTCTACATAGAAAGCTGCATTCATATTTTAAACAATGGTTTCCAAATTCTCTCCCGACTTCCTTTGTTGCATTACTCACAGACATGTTATTAAGGGAGAATTTTTTTTTTTTTTTTTTTTAATCATTATTTTTTTTTCTTTCTTACCATGTCAAAGGAATGTGTTTATAAGCTGACAACTATTCATAAATTATTTGACCCCCCCCCTCCTTCCATCCTACGACATCGCATTAAAATGTACCTTTTTATATAGTCGAGAATACTATCTATTTATTATTTTTGAAGGAAAATGTCACAGTAGTGATGTATTAAGCCAGTACTTCAATTACGGGTTGACTTAAAAATGACATGTAACATGCTGTACTTACCACTTTCTTAATTTCCTGTGTGTATCCTGGCACTTAACGTCCCTAGTTTATTTTTTATTTTATTTAAGCTTGTTTTAAGTTAAACCGACAGCCCCTCCAACCCCTCACCACAACTATACGCTCTATAGTAAAATATCAGGCTAAATATTTGTGTTTCCAGTACCTCAGTTGTTCTGATTATACTGCTCGTATGCGTTTTGTGAATTGGTCCCGTTCTTGGGTAGGTACATGTAGACTTCGTAAGTATATCAATGTTACTTGAATTTGTGCATAATTATAGTATGTGGCATGTGCGTACCGCTATTTGGCATTTTTAAATTGAAAGTTTGCCTGCCCTGTGGGAAAGTTTAATTTTTTTAAGGATGATTTTTTTTTTTTTTTCTGAAAAAGACAAAGCTGCAGCTAACAGTGGTTTTAATTTTGGTAACTAAAAGGAGTGTTTGATTTTACACTCAAAAGATGGTGCTGAGTCAAGAAGGAATTTTTTTTCAATTAAGTTTTATCCCTTCCCCCCCCCCACCAATTTGTTGTTTTTTGCTGCCCACCTTTTATTTTTTTTAATTATCTCCCCCTCCCCCTTCAAGTACCTTGTAAGAGGAGCGACTGGTGATTACATGCATGGTGGCCTATTACTGCCTCTGGTGCTTTGAATGTTATGTATTTGGTTTAATGTTTTTGTCCAAATCTCTCCAATAAAATTGTGCATATTTAACTACAGAATATTTCAAGTTTTTCTTGTGTCTGAAATGTTAAGCATTAAAAAAAAAAAACACTCAAAGTCAGATCATAAATAGTGATGGGCGAATTTATTCGGCAGGCGCGAATTTGGAGCGAATTTCCACGTTTCGCCAAAAAATTTCAGTGAAAATTCACTGTGGCAACCATTCCGACGCCCATTGACTTTAATGTGTGCTGGCGTCGGGACACATTCGCCCATCACTAATCATGAATAATAATATAATAAGTCCCTGTAAAAGGAACTCAAAATATATAGCATTTGGTAGAGTCCTGCAGCGGTTCGGGTACCAAAAAAATGGTAGATGCGGATATAGATGCGGGACGTGGGTTGGGTTGCGGGTCTCTTCCTGCTGCAGGTCTCTTCCTGCAGCTTTCCCTCCACTCATCTCCCCCTCCCATCTGACTACTGGCACAGGTCTCGTACATCACACGGCGCTCTCTTCTGTCCCCCTTGACTATCGGCAACGCTTGATGATGTAACTTCTGGTTTGATGGTGGTCTGCGGGTTGGGGGGTCGGGTTGTCGATAAGGCAGTTGAGGGTCCGGGTCGGGTAGTCGGGCTGCAGGGTCAGGTCTGGGTCTTAGAAATTGGTTCCGTGTAGGACTCTAGCATTTGGTATATACAAATACATAGTCCAGTGACTATTTGCTGATGAAAAATCTTCAGTAGATTTTGTACTTAGAATATGTTTCAATATGTATTAGATTTTATATATAGGTATGGGATCTGTTATCCGGAAACCCCTTATCCAGAAAAGCTGTAAAGGGTGTCTTCCATTGACTCCATATTATTTTTTTTTTTCTCTGTAATAATGAAACTGTACCTTGTACTTTATCCCAACTTGGATAAAATGAATTCTTATTGGAAGCAAAACCAGCCTATTGGGTTTATCTAGAGGCACATTTATCAAAGGTCGAATTTTTTTTAACTATTAAATTCGCATATACTCGAAATTCGAGTGGGGGGTTATTTAATAAAAAAAATAGAATATTACAAATCCAATTAGACTAAACTCGAATGTTAGGAAGGCGACTAACAGCATAAAAATGGTCACTGGACCTCTCCCATTGACTTATGCATGAACTCGGCAGGTTTTAGGTGGTGAATAGTCGAATTCGAATTTTTAAAGGGCCACGGTTTGATAAATCTCAAAATTCGAATTAAAATACGAATTGAGTTGGGATAATTCACATTTCGAGTTTGAGAGTTTTAACCATAAAAAGGTATGAAGATCCAAACTATGGAAAGGTCCGTTATCCAGAAACCCTCAGGTCCTAAACATTCTGGATAACTTGTCCCATATCTGTATTTTAATGTAGAAATGCTGAACACATTTTTTTCTAAATGGTCCACTTCTGCCTCCAATTCCTCAGTGACATCAAAATGATGGATCCATGAATCAGTCATATGCCAGGAGTCTTTACACTCCTCACACAGGTACAAGAAAAGTGGTGAGGTTCTTGACGGTCTGTTTTTAGAGCCAAAGTCAACAAGCACTTTCAGGTTTTTTTTTTTTTTTTTAGTAATGTATTAGTAATGTATATCCAGACTTGCTAATCTACCTCTTTCCTTCCTTGGAACATAAAAATGGATCAAACAAAAACTTCCCATCAAAATCTTCAACTTTTTGGAAAGGCTCTCTGCCAGGTCCCAGTTAGTGGGTCACTTTGATTATAGTTCTTCTGCCCAGAGGACAATACAGCAGAACCCCGGTGTTATTTTTCAGGGGACCAGCAAAAAATGGAGTAAATTCTGGAAAAATGTAAAATCGGAAACTGCATAATGCATTAAGAGGGGAAAAAAAACTTGGGGTATGTAAAACTGATGTTCACTGTATAGGGATAAAATGCATAAACCTGTTTATAGCATGACATTCAGATAGACTTCAAGGTTGCTTTAAAAATGTAGACACTCATGCAGGAGTTTCTTGTTGAATGCACTGACCATTTAAAAAACAAATTAGCAAAAAAACAAAAGTGGTCAGGGCTTATATAGCACAATGGAAATGCCTATCTGGCATCCAAACACTTAGGTGCAGATTTATCAAAGGTCGAAGTGAAGGTTCGAAGTAAAAACATTGAATTTCGAAGTAATTTTTGGGTACTTCGACCATCGAATAGTCCAACGTCGGTTCGAAGTTGAAAAAACTTCTAAATTCGAAGGTTGAATTTTTCGAAGTACTGTCTCTTAAAAACTTCGACTTTGACCATTCGCCACCTAAAAGCTGCCGAAGTGCTGTTTTAGCCCAAGGGGGACCTCCTAGAACCTGTATGGAGGCAATTGGGGGAGTTTGGGAGATCGAAGGTCGAAGTAAAAAAATCTTCGAATCGAAGTAGGCCCACTTCAACCTCAAAAAACTTCGATCACCATTCGGTTGGTCTTTTTGAATTCGAAATTCAAAGTATTTTTCATTTCAAACTTCGACCTTTAATAAATCTGCCCCTTAGGGAAAGAGGACTCTACATGTCATCAAGAGAAACATTCACAGTCACTAAGAATAAAGCGGTTGAGCTATATATCCATACTTGGATATTCTATAAGAAATTATCATATTGCTTGATTTACTCTTTTATTATATTCTTATTTTCTATGGTATGTTAGACATCCAATCACCACTGGTTTTGGTGCACTCTTGGGACAATATAAAGATCAATTACCAAACACTCTGTGGCAGATGAAGCAGGGAGAACACCCAATGTCAATGATGTAATGTTTCGGGGGTGGACCTCTTCGTCAGACATGTCAGCATGTGACATACATACAGTATACATGATCCTAGGCCCAATAGTTCTCATAATTACATAGAATTGTCTTCAATAACAACAACTGTGTGGTTGGGGCATATGTGTAGATCAGATATAGTAAAGGTATCCCTTCATGTGCATGGAAAAATATCCAGAAAAAAAGGTGATGTGTTTGTGTTAATGTAACTCCCTTCCCAATCCCAGAAGACTTTCCTTAGCATGTAAAGGCAATAAAATAAAATCCCATTTTTACTTTCTTTAATGAAAAAGAAACCTATCTCCAATATACTTAAATAAAAAAATGTGTACTGTTTTTATAAGAAACCTGACTGTATGCAGTGAAATTCTCCCTTCATTTACTGCTGTGGATAGGAATTGTCAGATGGTCCCTATCTGCTGAGCAGGGAAACAATCATACTTATGAACAGCAGGGGGAGCCCCCGCCTTACTTCCCAGCCATGCAGAACTCAAGCAGCTTTGTTTATGACGATCCCTAAGCAGCCCAGACCACACTGAGCATGTGCACAGTCTTAGTCTTGCAAAGATGTTTAACAAAGTTACAAGATGGTAGCCAAATTTGAAACCATAAATTATTTGTTTGATTAGGCTTGTGGTGCAGTAAGTTCATGTTTATGTTTAGTATACAAAATACAGCATTTCTAGCCTTATTCTATTTTAGACTTTACATGCCCTTTAATAAACTCCAGTACAGATCACACTTGTAACTACACAACAGCTTCAAAATTAATCATGTTGTTGAAGTTGCATTTGTCCTTCAAATCGCTAACATTGCTTGAATAACCTCCTGGGTACTGGGTCACTGTTCAAATCCAAATCTTCGGGAACTTTCTGATCTATAAAACAGATTGGTTAGGGGGGTATACTTTACAACCTTACAAGCATTTTCCTGGCTACATCTACTCACCATGTACAAGAAGAAGAAGGTCCTTGTATTTTTTTATGCTTTGGTTCTTCCAACACAATTATATTTTGCTTTGTCATTTTCTTACATCACTCCAGTCAGTAGAACTGAAGAAGCTGCTCGGATGAGTAGTGAAACGTCTTCAATGATTACTCAGCAAGTCCAGTTGTTTTAGAATAACTTATATTAGATATACCATGACCTGGATGAATGAAAATCTTCATAGTCACCCCCTTCATTCTTTATCTACATTCCTCTCTTGTGGCGTTTCCACGTGATTGCACAATTTCATCATAGTGGGCTTGGATACTTACCGGTTCAATACACTGATCCTTCAAATGGCCTTTGTGGGTCAGTGAGAATTTCTTCCCCATGGAGTTATTTAAAGGAGAACTAAAACATAAAAATGAATATAGCTAGAAATGCCATATTTTCTTAGATTTTATTAGAAGTGGCACTGCCCATGCTCAGTGGGCTCTGAGCAGCTGTTGAGAAGCTAAGCTTAGGGGTCCTTGCAAATCATCAAGCAGAAAATGAGGTTTGCCTGTCATATAAGCTGATGCTATAGGGCTAATTATAAAATTCTCATTCTAATTGCGCAGGTTTCTGTGTTGCCGTGTAACAAGAAGGAAAGCTACTGGGGCATCTTTGGAGACACAGATCTTTACTGCTAAGGGGTTGTGATTGCCTTGGGCTGGTACAGAAGCCCAAAATATAATGTACAATATTTCTAGCTACTTCTTTAGTTAATCTGTAGTTCTACTTTAAGATATTTATGAAGGTTTTACCTTGTGCAGCTCTTGCAATTAACTAGGGATGCAACGAATCCAGGATTCGGTTTGGGATTCGCCTGGCCGAACCGAATCCAAATCCTAATTTGCACATGCAAATTAGGAGCAGGAGGGAGATTGCGTGACTTTTTGTCACAAAACAAGAAGTAAAAAATGTTTCCCCCTTCCCACAACTAATTTGCATATGCAAATTTGGATTTGGTTCGGTATTCGGACGAATCTTTCGCAAAGGATTCGGGGGTTCAGCCGAATCCAAAATGGTGGATTCGGTGCATCCCTACAATTAACCTACAAAATGTATGGATAAGCAATAAAACACAGTTTCAGATGTGAATGGGACATCCAATAGAGTGATATACTGTACCTTATCAGAAAATGTCAAATGTTTGATAAAAACTGTATTAATGATGAAAAGTACTTTGTATGACAAAATAAAATGAACTGTTGGCATGCAGCATTTTAGGCCTATGACAGTTTTTTGGTTAAATATGCATAAAAGGTATAGTGGAAAAAGAAGCATTGGACTGTGACAATCTGCCCCTGAAGTGAATATTATTAATATATTAATATAAAGTATTCATTAATTATAAATCACATTATTGCTTGTCACTCTGCACTGTGCAAATGCAGTAAAGTGAGGCGTTTCTGGAGTTTCTACTTGGGTTTCTTCTCACACTCCAAAAACATACAGGCAAGTTAATTGGCCCCTTATAGAACTGCCCTAATGTGTGTGTGATAGGGACCTTAGATTGTAAGCTCCACCGGCACAGGGAATGATGTATTGGTGCCCCATATCCATACTTTACTGGCACAATATAAATAAAGCCTTAACCATAGTGTATATATTGTACAATGTAAATATGCATTATTAAGGGGTTTTTTTGTATGGTTTTAGTAAGTTTAAGATCCAAACTACAAAAATACTTCTTACCTGGTAAAACCCCAGGTCCCAAGCATTCTGTATAATAGATCCTATGCCTATACTATTTGCATTTATGAGCGAGTGGGGCCTGGCAAGCCTTTTCAAGGAGTTTTCTCTGTAAACCCGATTAAAGATAATCTTGTGGTCAAAAATAGCTCAAAGGTTTCTATTGATATCTTTGTGGAATGACTTCAATCATTTTACATTCGTAGCCAAGAAAATCCTTTTTGGAGACCCAATCATTAAAAGAGCTTGGGCTGAACTGGGTGACCTTTGTATCACATGTGAGGCCCTAATGGTTCCAAGAGCCTTTGATTAAACTGGGGTCAGTTTCGTCGGCAGGACTATCAGCTGATTAACTGACCTGGAATTTATAGGGCCTGCATCTCTTTTCATTTTCCATGGGATCAATGCTGGGCAATTTGACATCTATGTAGCATCTTCAGGATTACTTTAATGATAACAATAGAGCAAAACCTATATATTTATCAGCTCTGTTACATCCCTGCCATCTGATCGAGGGGGAAATTTTTTGCCAGGTTTTGAGACAAAAAACACCAATACAATCAAATGTATTGTAAAAAAAAATTGTGTGATTTGGAAAAATTCTTAAGGTGGCCATAGACTCAATTTTACATAGACGCAAATTTACATAGACGCAAATTTACCTTCACATCGGACGAACGAACTGATATCGTTAGATCGGCAATACATGCAGAGATATTATTGTTAGCCGACAGAAACTTTCTAACCTGTCTGAACGATCGATCGTCATCTCACAAAAAATGATGCGACACTACACACACGGGCCGAAAAACGTACGAAGATACGTACGATCGGTTATTTGCATCCATGGCCAGTAGGGATGGGCGCGACAACATTTTTTTGACGCCCATAGACTTTAATGGGCGTCGGTGACATTTCGCCGGCAGCAAATTTTTGGCGAAACAAAATCTTGGCGAACAATCTTTTGTCGCGCAGCAAAAAAATGTTTTGACGCGCGTCTTTTTATTTTGATGCACAACGCCATACAAGTCTATGGGCGTAATTTTTGGGTGAAACAAGGCATAAAAATTCGCCCATCCCTAATGGCCAGCGTAAGTCAAGACTCTTGACTTTCATTTGTTTCACAATTTTTTGGCATTACATGAATACTGTCAGATTCACCCATCACTAGGTGCTACAACTGTTTGGTTCTATTACAAAGACAAGAGGAACCTTAAGTCTCCTTGTAGAGCAGTAGAAGCACACCAATTGGTGTCAAGGTGAGGACAAGTGCTATGTCAGCTCTGGGTTTGATAGTACATAACCAAATAATCAGATGTTTGACTCCAGTCAGTAGACCAATGTTTCTTAACTGCCAATTATTTGTTATAGGTTAGAAGGTCTGAAACAAACTATTATATTCAATAATGTCCATGACTGCAATCTTCTGAGTGCTACAACCAAAGCTATGGATTCACTTCAAGTCACGTTCCATCATAAATATGGAAATCATGGCACTTACTCCATACAACCATCACTTTCACACAGTTTTCTATTCAAAATAACCTTTAGCCCCTGCCAACAATTTCAGGCACGTTGCCATTACCGTGGGTCTTGGTTCCTGTTTATTTAATACATTTTGAAGTTGAGGGTCAACAGCTTCTCCGGTTTTGACAGAAATTCAACCACCTAGCAGAGCTGGCAATTGTCTTGTTGCAAAGCCCAGTCACAACCTTGAATTCGCTGATCTCTTAATTATAAACGGGGCACCAGGCAGGGAAAAGTGCTGAAAGAAAACAGATCCGCCTCTACACTGGGAAGTAACCATGATGTTTTTGTCAGCATGGGCCTAATTTATTTTTGTGAATCAAACATAGAGCTGTTTGTGTTACCTCATTTCATTGAGATGCAAATCTATACAGCGTGTTTTGTGTTGAGGCTTTAGGGGAGGATTTTTCCACGCAGCTCTTATGTGAAACCATATTCATAGAGCCCCTTGAATGAATGGTAGTTGTCAAGACATGGTTTGTTGATGATGCCGCACTGCCATGGAGATCAGGCACTTTAAACCTTGGATTTGCGGTTGCCTCAGACCCATCAGTCTTATTTTTTCTCTTTCGGTTTGATCTGAGAATTTTATGCCCTTTACCATCATGGTAGATAAAGGGCTTTTATTGCTGGTTCCATGGAAAGGAGAACCAAACAAAACCTTTCATGAACGTCAATAATATTTTTTCTGGAATATTTCTCAAGGTGACAGTTTGTTGTGTGATTGACATTTCATGCTCTCTTTATTCTTTTACATGACACAACTAACCATGAGAAAGGGACATTAGTCTTTTTCTTTTTCTTTTTGTATATATTTTTAGCTACATAAACAAAAAAAGACTCTTTGTTACTCTTTCTTACTCATTTATCTATCAAAATAAGTAATTTGTTGGATTTATATTTAGTTTAGTTGGAATATTTTTTTTCCTGAGTTACTATATATTATGGACATGCCACATCCCATATTCGGCTTGGGATTTGCATGGATCTGAGCCTTATTCAACAGGATTCTGATTGGACTTACCTTCTTGCCTTGATTGTACAAAGTTTCAACTTGCTTTTACATGTCTGCTGGGAGAGTTGGTCTTTTGAGTGCCTGCTCAACTACAATAGGGATGAATTATCCCAGATATATGTGCTATATATATTTATACAGTATATATATATGTCACTGAGTATGACAATATAATGCATGAAATTTCTTTTGTTCTTCAAGCAGATTATTTGCTTGGAATGTCCCAGATACACATGCTTGTGCAGAGAGAAAGGTTAAATCCTTTTTAGAGGAGTGGATTTGATGATTTTAGGTCAGACCCTGCTTTACAGAAACACGATGTGTCTTCTCGGCCCTGATATTTTTTTTTTGGGGGGGGGGAGGGGGTTGAAAGATAAAAAGTATATTTAGAATTATATTTATGTTTTGTTTAGACACCCAATATATGCAAGGAAAATGATCATATAATCTGAGAGATTACATTTAAATTGATATTGGGTGCTGTAAATTGAGGAATATACTACGATTCTTAAAAAATGCACCATGGGTGTGTTAGCATAAAATTCTTTTGATGTTGACCTTTAAAAAAACAAAAACACAAAGAAAAAGAAAAAAAAAACATTTTTTCAACATATTAGGCTGTAGGAATGCACTTCCCGTCTCCTCCTTGGCTATCAGTCCCAGCCTGGTACCTTTATTATAAAGCCCTACCCTCATGTTGGAACTGTAATTTCACAGAGCTTAATTATAGTCCTAAATGGCAACAGCACTTAAATTGCATAATCCTTTGTAGACACTGGAAACAAACAATTATGTTTAGTGTATTGTGGTTCTTCTTGCCAGACAATGGGGGGTAAACCAGTACAAACCCGTCGTGTTTCACAAACAGCACAATTACATTGCTGGGAGGTGACTAGAGATGATAGAGTTATTCTTCATGCACATATTGTGCTCTGGCTAATTAATTGCAACAGTTATGCAGTAACATGACATTTTAAGTTTTCTATGCAAGTAGCTTCTAAAACATACAAAATATGACAACAGAAACATAATATTCACAATATTTTCAATACCATATCCTAAAATTACAGTAGAAACTGAAGGCACCATTTACCAAGCGAGAAACAAGGTGCTAAATTGCCTTTTTTGTTTGCACTCCATTATAGACACTCAAAGAGCTGAACCCTTGCTCTTAACGCCCCATAACTTGGGCATCATTCTTGGAAGTAGAGGGCTGCTTTCTACTCAAAATTATTGCAATGCACGTTGCACTGGATTCTTTTAATGCATGCACCGCAAGGTGCAGAGTACAACCATTTTTATTGAAAATTTAATTTGTTATATATAAAATATATATTAAAAAAAAGACAACTACAAAATCTGTGTGCTGCAATGCCTTTTTTGGAATACAATGCTATGAAGGGAAGGGGAAGTGGATACGGCAGAGGTAAATGGGCAAAGGGTAGAGGAATTCACTTGCCCAAAGCTTTATTTTTAGACCAAAACACACAGTAAAGGAAGGATTGAGAAGGAGAGGGGTTTAGTCTAGGGATGCATCGAATCCAGGATTCGGTTCGGGATTCAGCCAGGATTCGGCCTTTTTAAGCAGGATTCAGATTCGGTCGAATCCTTGTGCCTGACCGAACTGAATCCGAATCCTAATTTGCATATGTAAATTAGGGGCGGATAGAGAAATCACGTGACTGTCACAAAAGAAGAATTTTTTCTACTTTTTCCTTTCCTGCCCCTAATTTGCATATGCAAATTAGGATTCGGATTCGGTTCGGTATTTCGGCCAAATCTTTTCACCAAATAGTGGATTCGGTGCATCCCTAGTTTAGTCCTCTTCTTCCTCAAGGTTGTCTCGTATGTTGTTGTTCCAAAGCAGGCTGTGGACCAAGTCTCAGAATGAGGGGATTCCAGGAGAACCACAAAATGTCCTTAACACAGTTCATAAGATTCCAGGATTCCAGAATTGCCCCTTCCGTATGAGTGAGTGAGATCATGTTCTAAGGCATCAAACAGGACCTGTGCAAATATCTAAAAGTAGTAGTTTCTTCATGAATGCTGCACCATGGCCAATGCCGGTACCTACACAGATTACAAGCCTGCATGAAGGTTCTAAGGTGAAGTCCAGCCATCCATGCCCTATCCTTGTGCTTGTTGGTCTCCCTGTCTGAAGAAACCTTTACCCAGACAGACTTGGCAGTGACAGAGAGGAGCCTTGCAATAGACTCCAATAAATCCTTGGCTCTAATCAACTTGTACATTTTATTTGGTTTCCACAAGTTGGGCTTGACATCTCCAGTTGATGTCCCTCAAAAATATTGTACCATCAATGAAAAATCAATGAGTGTTCAGCCATTGCCCCAGGTGCAGGTTCTTTGAGCATTTTGTGTTCTTCAGTACTCTTGCAAATGTGTGCGGGGCAATAGTAAAACAGGGAATTACCAGTGTGTAAAACTAATTATTAATATGGTTTATGTAATAAAATACATTAACTTTCCCCAGGTGCTGTATTCATAGCAACCAGCAGTAGCATTTATTGTTCACCTGTTTAAAAGCAAATATATTATTGTCTTTTATGAGTTACTGTACCTAAGCAAAGCATTTTAATTCACTACCCCGTTGTTTACACCTCCTTTCAACTTCTGCAGAGTAACATATTATTATTTATAAGGTATTGTAGAGGCAGTGAGGTCACAAGTAACTGTAATAAATGTGCACAGAGCTTCTTATAATCCAGAATTCACTCACAAACTGGAACTTTGCGTTATATCAAACACTACAGCTTTATTTGTGTGTGGGTCATTTTTATGGCAATTTGTGCATCTCAAAGGGGCCTATTTATAACAGGTCACGCTTGAATGGTTTTAGAGGTTTTAAAAAACCACAATTAAACTTCCTTTTTTTTTCTTCAGAGGACTTGGAATGTGGAAGAAATTCCCATTTGTTCCAAACCTAAAAGGTCAACTGATGATCTCTCCAGAATGATTTAATAAGAAGTAAAAATTCTATCAAGACGTATATAACGGCTGTAGAAAACAAAAGGCCGACATCCCACCAGGGACCAAAATAACGAACATCAGCACTTTTGGCAGCAACTTTATTGATAGATCTAAATAAGAATTATTAAGCAAATCTTCCTTAACACATATTGATATTAAGATATGCATATTACCATATAAATAACCATTGCCTTCAATCTCTTTGTAGCTCTCTATGAAACCCTTCCCCATAGGGACAGTAAAGCTACAACACAATCTATGAGGATGCATTTTGTTAAGTCCCCAAAGGTATCTGGATAAAAGTTCATTAACCTTGACATTCGATATTGCTTTCTTCTTCACTAGAACTAATTTTTTGTCTTCTGTTTGCAGCTATTTTAGAATCAGAACGACACACTGCAATATGTGTCAGGAGGTGTAAATATGACAGCACATATACAGATGTTTCTTACTATTCACTCAGTTTCTGGCACAATTGTCTGTGTGACCCCTTTAAAATTGATTGTGTCAGCTAAACATGCTCTGGCCTGACAAATAACTTGATTTGGAGCAACCCTGGGCCATAGTTCTCCATCCCTGCATTTCAGTCAACTGTTTGGCCCATGGGTTGATCCATTGATAGTGATGGGCGAATAAATTCGTCAGGCAAGGATTCGCGGTGCATGAGGAAAAAGAAAATATGGGCGCGCGTTGGAAAAGTTGCTTGCGTCAAAACCGTCACGCGTCAACACTATTCGGATGCCCATTGATTTTAACCCGCCATCGAAATTGACACGGGCTTCAATTTTCGAGTTTCGCACATTTTTTGCAGTTTCACGAATTTCGCAGGAAATTAGTGAATTTTTCAGCAAAGTGAAAAGGACGAAATTCGCCCATCACTATTCATTGAACCTTGCGTGTTTTTTGGAATTTTGATATGTCTATTGTATATCCTCCAGAACTACTGGTGGTATATCCCAAAACTCCTCTAGTATGTGCCTAGCTAAATAAAGGAAAAATGGTTTCATCCATGTTCCTATCCTTGTACAGGTATGGGATACAGAATCCTATTATCCAGAAAGTTGCAAATTACGGGAAGACAGTCTTCCATAGACTCCATTTTCATCAAATAATTCAAATATTTAAAAAAATGATTTCCTTTCTTGCCATAGTAATAATAATAATACCATGTACTACATGTAATACATGTAATAGGACAGGTATAGGACCTGTTATCCAGAATGCTCGGGACCTGGGGTTTTCCGGATAACGGATCTTTCTGTAATTTGGGTCTTCATGCCTTAAGTCTACTAGAAAATCATGTAAAAATTAAATAAACCCAATAGGCTGGTTTTGCTTCCAATAAGGATTAATTATATCTTAGTTGGGATCAAGTACAAGCTACTCTTTTATTATTACAGAGAAAAAGGAAATCATTTTTAAAAATTTGGATTATTTGGATAAAATGGAGTCTATGGGAGACAGCCATTCCGTAATTCGGAGCTTTCTGGATATCGGGTTTCCGGATAAGGGATCCTATACCTGTACCATGTACTTGAGCCCAACTAAGATACAGTATAATTAATCCTTCCTAGAGGCAAAATAATCCAATATAGTTTAATGTTTCAATGATTTTTTAGCAGACTTTGGGGTCGACGTGAATTCAAAGGAATTTTCAAAGTAAAACAATTCGAAATTCAAAGTAATTTTTTGGATACTTCGCCCATTGAATAGTATACTACGACTTTGACTTCTAATTCGATTAGAAGTAAAATACTTCGAATATTCGATCATTCAATAATCGAAGTACTGTCTCTTTAAAAAAAACTTTGACTTCAATACTTAGCCAAATTAAACCTGCCGAAGTGCTATGTTAGCCTATGGGGACCTTCTACAGCATTTATCTACGTTTTTTTAAGTCAAAGTAAAATTGTTCGATCGTACGATAAAATCGTTCGTATCGTTCGATTCGAATGATTTTATCGTACGATCGCACAATTTTACTTCGACCGTAGAATACACTAATTCGATAAAAAAAGTCGGAATTTGATATTCGAATTCGAAATATTTTAATTCGATGGTCGAATTTCGAAGTATTTTTTACTTCAAAATTCGACCCTTGATAAATCTGCCCCTAAAGGCATGGAGATCCAAATTACAGAAAGATCAGTTTTATGGAAAACACCAGGTCCCAGGTATACTGGATAACAGATCCCATACCTGTAAACATATTTCTAATCTAATAAAGCCATTATTCATATATTTAAACATATATTTGGGCAATAACTCATTTGTTTTTAATAGCTGGGACTTTATTTCCTTGTAATGCCCCCCAAATGCCCAAATTTTGACTGTGCAGTCATCCAACATTTTACTGTATAGACATTCCTGGCCCAACTCACTTTGAACACAAAAGCTGGTCATACATAGACATCTGCTTGTTTGTCAGGGTCGCCAAATAAGTGGATCACCCATGTAGTTCTACCCTAAGTGCAACTGTTGCTCCCATACCTAAACTAGTTTCTATAGCCCTGAGAGAGAAACAAAAATAATGGATTATAAACTGTATGTCAACAACTAATAAAATGGGCTAAATGAATGTGGTGAACATTTTCATTCTCTTGCTCCCATTTCGGGAAAACTTAGTAGAGTGGCTACAGTGGAGGCTTCAGTTCCCTAGCAGGTAAAGCAGCTGAGATTATGAGACGCCTTCAGGTAGTGTTTATATACAGCTTTACATTTGCCTCATTCCTAGGCTTTAGGAAAAGGATCGAGTAATAACCTAAGGCTTGTGGAATGTCCATGAGTCATATCTCAAATCAATGAACAAATGTGCTTCTTCCAACTGTGGAAGGATTACAGTTAAAGTAACTGCCTGCAACCTTTCAAGCAGAAGTTATAGTAACTTTACATAAAAGACAGTTTTCTTCCTTGCTTTGGTATATGGACTGTTATAACAGTTTTTATATTTTATATAATGTTTTTTCATTATGGTTATCCTGCAAATTAATGTATATTATTTTTTTGCATCCATTTTTTTTGTTTAGGTTTCCACACTGTAAACATAATTATGGATTTATAGTAAATGCAAATTGAATTTGTTCAGATTCTTCAAAATTGATGAAGATTTACAAAACAGAAGTTTAAAAGAGGAATAAAGTCTAACTAAAGAAGTAGCTAGAAATGTTGTACATGATGTTTTGGGCTTCTGTACCAGCCCAAGGCAACCACAACCCTTTAGCAGTAAAGATCTGTGTCTCCAAAGATGCCCCAGTAGCTCCCCATTTTCTTTTCTGCTGATTCACTGCACATGCTCTGTGCTACTGTCACTTACTGAGCTTAGGGACCCACTCACAATATACAGTACACATAGAATAGAAATGTCACAATATAAGGCTGATTAGTAATTAATACAGATAATTACTACATGGCAGCACAGAAACCAGTGCAATTAGCATCAGCATTTAATAATCAGCCCTGTAGCATCAGCTTATATTACAGGGGAAGCTCATTTTCTGCTGGATAATTAGTGACGAGCCCTAAGCTTAGCTTCTCAACAGCCAATCAGAGCCCACTGAGCATGTGAGTGTCACAGACACTTTCCAAGATGGTGACCCCCTGTGACAAGTTTGAAGTCCTGGATCATTGCTGCTATTGACAAGCTGAAACTTTAGCCTCGTGCAATAAGTTCATTATATAAAATATAACATTTATATCCATATTTAGTTTTAGGGTTTAGTCCTCCTTTAAGGAGAATCACAAGAAGTCCACTAAAAAAGAACCCGTAGCACAAGCTGGATGCCATTTCTCAGGCATATTAGTCCAATGAAAAGATCCAGATTTGGGCTTAAACATACAAAATGACATATTATACATATTCAACAATGATGTGAGTTTTCTGTCAACACTTTGCTCTACATGATGTTTTTTTTTTTTACTCTGCTTATACTTTGCACTCAGCCGGAGGAATATTATTGCTGGAAGCCTCTATGTTAAAATATATATTTAACATGCTGGAATATTCCATCTGCTGTTTGCTGTTCCGGCACATTTAGTACCAAACAACTCATTTTTAATCCGCTTGAAAAGTTTTGTGCCACGGAACTTAGTGTACGTTTGTATATACAAATATTTTAGTTTACAAATATTATAGTGCAAGTTTTTGGAATAAAAAATTTGGATCTTTATCCTATGATTTTCTCAAATCATCAAAAATGTTTTATTTATTTATTTTTTAAACCTTGAAGGCAAAAATGAATAATATATGGTGCTGGTTTCACTCTGTCCCTTTATTGAAGCTCCCTATAGATCTGCTATAGTCATTGAATGGACGTAGCCCAACGGTCCCATCCAGAAGTATAGTAGGAGAGGAGAGCCAATCACAGCCCTGTAGTTACTGAAGCAATGATAGACTTCAGTTCCCTATCAGGTCAGCCTATATTCTGATTGGTTCCTATTCTACTGTGCAGTAGGCTGAGTTCCTCCTGTTCCCCCTGTGCAGCCTGGGACAGGAGGCGGCAGATAGTGGAACAGATGAGCAAGACAAGTAGGGTTTTTGCTGAAATTTTCAATAACTCAACCTGAAACACAACTGCTCTCACCACATTCCTTCTATATTAAGAGAAGTAGAGGGTAGTGATGAGTGAATCTGCCCCAATTTCACTTCGCCGAAAAATTGCTTTAAAAAAACATGAAATTTCGTAAAATGCATTAAAGTCAAAGGGCGTTTTTTTACAAGCGAAAATTTTCATGCGTGCAACAGTTTTTCTCTCCCAAATGCATTAAAGTCAATGGGTGTTTTTTTTCTTATGGCGACTTTTTTGTCCTAATGCATTAGTCAATGGGCGTTTTTTCTTATGGCCATTTTTTTCTTTTCAATTCAGAATTTCGTCGTGAATCCATGGCGGGCGAATAAATTCGCTCATCACTAGTACAGGGCACTAGCACATTTTGTTTCTCACACAACGGGGGGTTATTTATCAGAAAAAAAAAGAAACTACGAATTTTTCGAGATTTATTAAAGTCCGATGGTCTAAAAACTCTGAATCCAAACACCGGCATCTAAAAGCTCTCAAGGTCCTGTATAAGTCAATGGGGAAGGCCCAGTAGGGTTTCGGCGCAAAAAACTCTGAAAATTCCAAAAAAATCATAGCTATTGCAGAAAACGCCAAAGAATTCAAAGAGTTTTCGGGGGAAAGCTCCGACATTTTTAGAGTTTTACCCAACCCTATTTTTTCGGGCTTTTTTCTTCATAATCAAGATCCATTCGGGAATTCGGAGTTGCTTGGAGTTGGATATTACAAATATTGTATATAAGTGCCCATTTCTCTAATATATCTCTTTCCATTAACATAAATAAGTGAATAATATTTTTCCTCCCTGGACATATTTTAAACCGTAAGAAACAGGAATTTAGACATTGTTTAAATGATAATCCTTTTTGAACAGACTTTTGTTTTATTTCAGGGCACCGTATCAGCCAGAAGAATTGCCCCATTTGTCAGCTGGAAGGAAACCATATATTTTAAGAGCGCTGCCTGTGCATTCCTTAGCAGTAATAGGATTCCAGATATAGGGATATAGATCACAAGGTAACAAGGATGAAGTTTATATTACACCATGTTTTCTGTTTAAAGGTTTACCATATGTCTTTTCTCAGGCTCGGTGCAATTTTAGATCACAGTCACAGTTGTCTTAGCACAGTTTGCAGTTCTATATATAATCATAAAGGGTTTATGGTTTTCTTTATCATACTCTCTGGTTACATTTTACATTCTAATTTTCTTTTTTATCTTTATCCTATAGAACAGAAATATTAGGGGCAAAGATATGCCGGGCTCTTTAAAAGGACACCGCTGGTACTAATTGGACATTCTTCTTTGCACAAGAACTTCATTGTTCAATGGTTACCTGCCATAACCTTCAGGATACAGTTTCCTACCAGTCCACATACATATATATATATATATATATATATATATATATATATATATATATATATATATATACTCTGTAATACAGAATCATACGGATTTAAGTTTAAGTCCAAATCAATCCAAACAGTTTATGTGGTTGAATGTTGGCCATAAAGACAAACACTACTGCTATTAGCAGATTAGAGTATTTGGGCAGGGGGGGTAGGTGCCAATGTTTCCAGCAATAAAATTACAGGTATGGGACCTGTTATCCAGAATTCTCGGAACCTGGGGTTTTCCAGATAACGGATCTTTCCATAATTTGGATCTTCATACCTTAAAGGAAAACTATACCCCCAAAATGAATACTTAAGCAACAGATAGTTTATATTAAATTGAATGACATATTAAAGAATCTTACCAAACTGGAATATATATTTACATAAATATTGCCCTTTTACATCTCTTGCCTTGAACCACCATTTCATGACTCTATCTGTGCTGCCTCAGAGATCACCTGACCAGAAATACTACAACATTAACTGTAACAGGAAGAAGTCAGGAAGCAAAAGGCAGAACTCTGTCTGTTAATTGGCTCATGTGACCTTACATGTGGTTTGTATGTGTGCACAGTGAATCTTACGATCTCAGGGGGCGGCCCTTATTTTTTAAAATGGCAATTTTCTATTTATAATTACCCAATGGCACATACACTAAAAAGTATATTATTATGATAATGGTTCATTTACATGAAGCAGGGTTTTACATATGAGCTGTTTTACTCAGTATCTTTTAATAGAGACCTACATTGTTTGGGGGGTATAGTTTTCCTTTAAGTCTACTAGAAAATCATGTAAACACCAAATAAACTGGTTTTGCTTCCAATAAGGATCAAGTACAATATACGGTTTTATTATTACAGAGAAAAAGGAAATCGTTTTAAAAAATGTGGATTATTTGGATAAAATGGAGTCTATGGAAGACAGCCTTTCCATAATTCGGAGCTTTCTGGATAACGGGTTTCCGGAAAATAGATCCCATACCTGTACAAGCAACAATTGGCAATCAGAGATAATATTGATTCGGCTTTATCTGCATTGCTTCTGTGCACCCTCATGCCTACTCCTACCTTGTGCTGCCCCCTGCTGATTGGTGAATGGAATGCATGCATTATAGATGGACATGATTACACTGAAGTAGGACCAACGCCCCACAAATTAATTGATTAGCACATTTGTCATTTATATCAGATCAAAAGTATTCGCATAAATTCATTTTTGGGTGTGGATCCCCTTTAACCAGATAGGAGCCTAAACTATGCAATAACAAGGACACCATGACAATTTTTAATTGCAAACATATATAATCTGATAAATTAAAATTAATATTTCCAGCATCATTGATTATGATTTTTTTTTATTTGTTTCATGATAATATTGATGTTTACAACAGTGGAAATACCACCATTTTTTCCAAGGGTCTCAGTCCCAGCATGCCTGTGGTTAGTAGGACCTAGCCAGGTTGAAAATACCTGCCAAGGCTGTGGGGCTTGTATTATATGTATTATATGTATTTGTAATACATTTACCTTAAGCCCCCAATCCACCCAGAATCTAGTGTAAACATACCCTTTCTCTTCCTCAATTCATCTGGAGTCATCTATGACATCATAGCTCCACACATGTCATCATCAATTGCTCCTTTGATGCCATGGACCTCTGCTTTGTTGACGCCACCCCCCCACACAGGCCGGTAAATTATTTCTAAAAAAAAAAGGTGGCAACCATAGTGGTTAGTGTAGGAGAGTGGAGCAGAGCTCTGGAAACACAATGTGATCAGCCTCCATCATTGCAGCCTCCAATGCACATGAAGCCTGGTTGGAAGGGGCAGTCACGGGTGGTTTTAAGTGGCATCCCATAACTAACTTGGTATCTACCTCCCCCCACCTAGTCAGTTTGTTTGCCTCTGACACCTCTACACTCATAGACGCAAAGATTTCTCTTGCCGAACGACCGATTTTAGCGAAGTCCGACCAATCCTTCGAAATTATCGTGCGGTTAGTGGGATTCGAATGATCGAACATCTTACAACTTTTCGGCCGACATCTGTCAGAAAATTTGATCGGGCAGGTTAAAAAATCTTTGTCGGCCCCAGTGCAATCTATCTATGTTTGCAGGGCCAAGCAGGCAGCTCCCCTTTGTTTTCCTGGCAAATTGGTCTTTTTAGTTGATGGACTATTCGTACGATAGTACGATCGCTCCGAGATAATCGTGGTCTGACGATGATGATCAGATCTTTTAAAAATCTCAATATCTATGGCCAGCTTTACTGTGCATTTACAAGAGATTTTAAGAAAAATTCAGAAGGTATTGTTGGGTTGATGGTTGGGTTGATGGCTATAGACATAGGACAGTTCATCTCACTGATCGGAATAAGAAAGAGATGGGGCATTCATTGTGTGCATTCATGTCCCCCAACATGGCTGTCAAGTTTATTTTCACTCTTCCTCTCTCAGTATCTGTTTCTCTTCATTCTGTCTTCTTGCAGGAGTTGGGTGTCAGATATTCATTGACAGTTAGATCCAATATATCTTATAGGGGGGGCTCCTTTTGCCTAGAAGATATATTAGAGCTCACTCTATTAAAATCACCAGACATCATGTCTCTCTACATGCAGGATTTGTGCAAAAGGCAGTTATTTTGTTAGATTTTGTTTGTACTGGAATCAGTTATTTGAATGAGCTCTAATTCATCTGCTAGGAAAGGAAGTCCCCCTATAGGATAAATTGGCTCTAACTTTCAGTATGATTAAGCTTGTATTAAATGTATTTTTTTGTTATAGTTCCCCTTTAATATTGAATATTATAAGTATCAGCGCATCAAGAGGTTCCATGACCTGAACAAAAGTATTCAACATCCTTCTCTCTGCCTTGTGGGAGGGAACTTCTTAATAAATGTGATTTATTTTCCCAAAGGGAGATTTTATAAGGAATAAAACAGCACAGAAACACTTCAGTTCCAGGCAATAATACAATTATTCATGTTAGATTTAGATTTACATTTTTTTTATACAAGTCCTACATTCAAGGGGGTTATTTACTAAACTCTGAATGCAAAAATCATGAAAAATTTTGTATAAAATTGGACTTTTAAAAAAATCAAGAAAGTCCGAATCAGAAAATTCGGCATCTTAGACCTGTCGAGGTTGCATATAAGTCAATAAGAGAAGTCCCAATTTTTTGATGTGTGCTGGGTTTCGTGCAATACTCCGAAGTTTTCAGAGTTTTCGGATGAAAAATCTGAAAAAATTACGAAAATTGTTTTTTTTCCTGCAAATCAAATTTTCGGGAAAATGTAATAATAAATAAGCGCAAAAAACCTGAGCGGATTTGATTGGAATTTTTAGCAGAAAATATTGTGAGAAATTCAGATAAATAACCCCCTCCTAGACTCTGGGTTGCGGTAGGGTGCAGAAGAATATTCTGGTATCGTAGGCCCAAGATGCAAACAGTTATTATAGGAAAGAATCTCAAGAAAGTCCATTCTATCTCCCTGGATTAATGGAAACAGTTTTGGGTCTCATTAACAGGTTTAGGAACAACAGCAGCATTTTTCCTCAGTAGCATCACCCATTGGGAATGAGGAAACATCTCCTAAACTGATGCGGATTAGACGGTCCCTAACTGCTCTGCAGGGAAACTGATCCTACTTTCAAACAGCAGGGGCAGCTCCCCCACCTTACTTCCCAGAACTCAAGCAGCTTTGTTTGTTTCCCTGTAGAGCAGCCGGCGACCAAGTAGAGATTTGTATCCGCAGGCCCAGTGCAGTCTGTATATTATGATTATTAATCAGTCTTGCTGTATAGGCTACTATGGCAGAAATGATTTGACTTGTGCTGTTTTGATAAATTTATGATGATCTTAACCTCCAAACTGAAGCCCAGACCACACTGAGCATGTGCGTAGTCTTGGTCTTGCAAAGATGTTTAACATAGATCAATGAAAACAGCAACACTCCGGTATTATCTGAAAAAAGTGAAAAACTTTACTAAAGTGCTTAAAGGCAACATGTTGGGCTACTCCAGCCCTTTGTCAAGCCTTGCAAAGATGTTTAATATACTATAGTTAGAAGATGATGACCCCCTGCAGCCAACTTTAAAAGCATAAATTATTTGTTTAATTAGGCTTGTGGTGCAGTAAGTTCATGTTTATATTAAGTATACAAAATACAGCATTTCTAACATTATTCTATATCAGACTTTAGTTCCCCTTTAATGCAAATATAAGCCCCAGTCATTGGTTTATGGCGATTGCATATATCAATGCGTTTACAGCAGGTAAGTCAGGTGCTATCTCTGTACACGGACGGCATCAAATAGGGAAAAGGTCTGTTCATTTGCCAGTCTTTCCGCATGGGTGGCTCTACCAGCTGAAGGATAGGGATGACAATAAACTGGCTATGTACAGACAAGCAGCTGAGAAAGACCTTAACTGCCAAGTGTGACTCATGCTGTTAATAGTTATTATATAGCCTGTGGTGTATAACAGGGGGCTGAAGGACACGTCTTGTTTGGTAGAGTGTGCTGTGAAATAAACAGAAAGAAGCAAGGCCTGGAACAGAAAATAGCTTCAGTAAATCAACTGCCCTGTTGTTTTTCATATGATCGGAATTCTCACTCCTGCTCTATATTTAGAGCAAACTCCTCAAGTGTTATTGTGTATAAATATATATATATACATAATTATGCCCTTACTTTTTCACTTGTCCTCCTTCCTAGGGTTGATAATAATAATAATGTGAATTCCTGTGCTTAAATATGCAATGTAATTTCTTATAATATATCATATGGTGGTGTCATGCATATATACCCAACTCACCTGTTTAGAGAAGCTTATTCTCTCTCTCTTTGGGGTTAAGGGGGCAGTTTATGGGAGAAGGGGAAATTCCTGTTTCTCTCAGTCTCTTACATCTATCATCTATCTATCTATCTATCTATCATCTATCTATCTATCTATCTATCTATCTATCTATTATCTATCTATCTATCTATCTATCTATCTATCTATCTATTATCTATCTATCTATCTATTATCTATCTATCTATCTATCTATCATTCTATCTATCTATAATCTATCTATCTATCTATCTATCTATCTATCTATCATATCTATCTATCTATCTATTATCTATCTATTCTATCTATCATCTATCTATCTATCTATCTATTATCTATCTATCTATCTATCTATCTATCTTCTATCTATCTATTATCTATCTATCTATCTATTATCTATCTATCTATCTATTATCTATCTATCTATCTATTATCATCTATCTATTATCTATCTATCTATCTATCTATCTATCTATCTATCTATCTATCTATCTATCTATCTATCTATCTATCTATCATCATCTATCTATCTATCTATCTATCTATCTATCTATCTATCTATTATCTATCTATCTTCTTATCTATTATCTATCTATCTATCATCTATCTATCTATCTATCTATCTATCTATCTATCTATCTATCATCTATCTATCTATCTATCTATCATATCTATCTATCTATGCTATCTATCTATCATCTATCATCTATCTATAATCATAATCATCTATCTATCTATCTATCTATCATCTATCTATCTATCTATCTATTATCTATCTATTATCTATTACTATCATCATATCTATTCTATCTATCTATCTATCTATCATCTATCTATTATCTATCTATCTATCCTATCTATCTATCTATCTATCTATCTATCTATCTATATCATATCTATCTATTCTATCTATCATCTATCTATCATCTATCTATCTCTATCTATCTATCTATCTACTATCTATCTATCTATCTATCTCATCTATCTATCTCATCTATCTCATCTATCTATCATCTATCTATCTATCTATCATCTATATCTATCATCATCATCTATCTATCTATCTATCTATCTATCATCTATCTATTATCATATCATCATCATCTATCTATATCATCTATCTATCTATCTATCATCTATATCTATCTATCTATCTATCTATCTCTATCTATCTATCTATCTCTATATCTATATCTATCTATCTATCTATCTATCTATCTATCTATCTATCTATATCTATCTATCTATCTATCTATAATCATAATCATCATCATCATCTATCTATTATCTATCTATCTCATCTCTCTTATCTCTCTCTCTCTCATCTATCTATCTATCTCTCTCTCTCTCTCTCTCTCTCTCTCTCTCTCTCTCTCTCTCTCTCTATCTATCTATCTATCTATCTCTTTTATAACTCTCTCTCTCTCTCTCTCTCTCTCTCTCTCATATTTTCCATCATATGGAAAATATGAAAATTAATATATGATATTAACTATTGTAAAAATATTTTAATAAATGATTTATGTTGTGAAAGAAACAAACGTCTGAAATGCGGATAAGATGGAAAATCTAGAGGCTGCAGACCAGATACCATTTTTAGAAACAGATAAAGCAGATGGATTAAACCATCCCAGTGGGTCTCATTAATACGGTTTCTAGAAAACAATGGAAGCTCACAGGGGGACGTTAAAAAAAAAAGGCAAATTAGTGCACCACAAAGCAAAGAAAATACTGCAACACAGTATTTGTGTAGTTGTTTCATGAAATAGAAGTTGGTGTATGGTTGATCAGACCAAGGTCAGATAGTTTACAAAATTGTAATACAAATCAAACATTTTTTTAAAAGGAGAGGTAATTATTAGGATTTTAAAAAATAAAATGTCTTATTGTCCTTTAATATATTCATATAAGTGAGCTTGTGGGGGGGTCTATTTTTCTGTCTTCACAAATGTTGTGGTCACACTCTCCTTGCAACCCTAAATTGTACAATGTTCTCAGTTTAAGTATTATTATTATTATAAGGTCACAACCTCACTGCACCCCTAATTAATAATATTTAGTGGTGAGCACAACTTTCATTCTAAGTCAGATATGGGCCAACATGGTCTGTTGTGTCAATGTTACCTTCCTATGTCTCTTAAAATCATCTATCATGTTTTGCCTTTTTATAGGGTTAGAGGGTTTCCATTAAAATATGCCTTCCCTCAAGTCATGGTTCTTATTTTCAATTCTCGTGTTTGTCAATCAAGAAGATTGCACAAAATATCGCCTTCACACACTGCAAACTAGCATTGATTGCTTCATGGAAAGTTGACCATTTTACAATACGAATATATTCGCTTTCATGGCATTTTTGTTTTTCGAGAAAATGGAGCAAATTGACTAAAGGGCAAATTTTCTCCACGAATGATCCACCACACTTTGCATCACTTTGTCAGGCGCAAATTTGTTACTGCTACGCTAAATCACTAAAATGAGAATTCTGCCTAGCAAAACGTTGTTAGTACTCTTATGCTTAGGTCAATCTGAATGGGGCGGGTACATATAGGTCACATATATGTCTTTATTAGAGATGTTGGTGCAAATGCTTGAAATGGCCACTTATTATTACACATGTCCAAGGAAGCAAAATAAAAACAAAAGAGATCCTCTAATGTTCTAGACATGAGCCCACCCTAAAGCAAATGTGGCATGTCCCGCAAATTCTTTAAAAAAATTGTTAACACAAAAATCTTTAATAGTTAGAACTTTTGAAGGCAATCCCGCTTTAAAATATGAAAAAATGCCAGCGTTTATGACTTTCCGACATACAGGATATGATGTCACTGACATAAGATTGAGGAGGATGTAGCATCATTTTATCAGTTCGCCAGGTCTAAGGTGGTGAAGGTAACTCTGGTGAAAGAGGTAACGTAATGGAAAATTTGCACTTTAATGATTTTGCAGAGTAACACCTGAGAGAAAATTCGCCTGGCGATAGGGCGCAAAACTACACTAGCGACGATCTCTTTTGCTAGCGAATTGTCCTCTACGCCTGTTAGTAAATTGGCGATGTGCCTGCAGATGGGATTTCTGCCGAATTTTCACTAGCTTCGGTCACTTTGCCCTTTAGTAAATCTGCCCCAATGAGTTTAATTGTGGTTTAGAAAACCTCAATATACTTTAAAATGAGAAGGTTAATAAATGGGTCTCTAATAATGTATATAGTCATATAGCCTCCCACAATCCCTATGTATTGCTGTAACATATACTCATTCACAATAACTTATGATTACATGCATTAAGGAAGCACAAACCCTACCGCTCCTTCCAGTTTGCACTTTGCATTCCTGCCATATACATCACATACTGGTTACTGATTCAATTAACATAACAACAAATATACAGTAAATTCAAGGCCAGAGATAAAAGGACTGACAAGCTTTATAGCATTGTTGCCTCATACTGACGCAGCACAAAGATCTATATTCCCTCAGGGGCCCCACTAGGAACACCTGCTCTATAATTCATTCCAAGCAAGGAAATGCTTCCTTTTTTACTTGAAAGAGGGATGGAAATGACCAAAATAATTTCAATGTATTTTTTCCAGCTGTTGCACCCATCCTCTTTGCAGCTGTTACACGTAGCTGGAGTAGGAATAAAGACTCTATATTATTCTAATCCCCACTATAACAAAATCAACTGTATTTATTTTTTAGAATAATAGTCCTGTTTGCTAAGTTTGTAATTATTATTGAGCCAGTGAGAGAAATGTTATAATGTGTTGCGCATAAGCCCAATTAATAGAGTTTGTCTTGGATCTGTGTTCTACTGTTTCTGTTTCAGTTCAGTAAGTTGTTTTATTCCTTGCCATAGTGAACAGTGCAGAAAAGATCTACACAACTGTATTGGATAACTAGTAAATTATATTCTTAAAATGACAACTGCAAACTGTAATTGTTCAAGTGCAAAGTTTTGTCTCGGCAGACAAACGCTGGCAAAGTCTTGCCAGGGAAAATTTGTCAGCGCAGACATTTCTAAGCAAATGTTCGCTAGCTTTACTTTCTGCCTCGCAAGACTTTGTTAACTTACTTGCGCTTACCGGTATGTCAATCTGACTAAGGCGGGTACATACAGGTCATATATAGTGTAAATTATAAGGATATTATAAGTTACCGAGGAGTTTCATGACCATATACAAGTCATAAAACTCCAAGGTAACTTCTAATATCCTCATATTTTACACCTGGGGGTACTTTATTTATTATAATACACAAGTTTCAGTGAGTCATGTGACAGAAATGACATCACTACTCACCGTTTATAACTGATGACATCACTACTCACTCACCGTTTATAAGGATATCATTTACAAGATATTCATAGCTTTTGTGTATTATATAGTGAATAAAGTACCCCCTCTTGTAAAATATAAGGATATTATAAGTTACCAAGGAGTTACATGACCATATAAAAACACGAGGCCGAAGGCCGAGTGTTTTTATACAGGTCATGGAACTCCGAGGTAACTTCTAATATCCTCATATTTTGCAACAGGGGGTACTTTATTTATTATAATAGTTTCAGTGAGTCGTGTGACAGAAATGACATCAGAACTCACCGTTTATAATTGATGACATCAGAACTCACCGTTTATAAGGATATAATTTACAAGATATTCATGGCTTTTGTGTATTATATATGTATATCTTTATTGGTGATTGTTGGTGAAATTGCTGGAAGTGGCCACTTATTATTAAAAATGTCCAAGAAATCAAAATAAAGACAAAAGAGATCTTCTATTGTCCTAGACATGAGCCCACCCTAAAACAAATGTGGCATGAGCTTCAAATGGTTAAAAATGTAAAAAAAATATATTTTTAACAGTTACAACTTTTAAACATAATAATGAAAAAACTTTAGTGTTTTGTCTGTTTTATGACTTTCTTGCATACAAAATATGTCACTGACATAAGATTGAGGAGGATGTAGCTTCATCTTATCACTTCGCCAGGTCTAAGGTTAAAGCAGACTCTGGTGAAAAGGGTTACTGTTATGTTTTGGTAGCCGAGGATGAGTAGAGTAACAGTGCTTTATTAGCAGGCTCATGCAGCCATTACACAACAGTAAGCAACTCTAACACCACAAGCTGTATAGAAAGTATGCACAGCATCAGTCTTGAGCACAGTGACATCTACAGACCATTTGTGTAACACCACAGCAACGTAATGTCAAATTTGCTTAGTGACTTTGCGGAATAACAATCATACACCTGAGCGAAAATTTGCCTGACGAAAGGGCGGAAAACTTTGTTAGCTCTTCGCTAGTGAATTGTCCTCTACGCCTTTTAGTAAACTGATGATGTCCCTGCTAATTGCCATTTTTGTGAATTTTCGCCACTTCACCCTTTAGTCAGTCTACAGACAGAGGGGCCAGTTTTATCACATATAAAGAGTTGGACTGGGCCTACTAACCCACGACCAACCCACTCCAGAAACTCAGGG
Source organism: Xenopus laevis (assembly GCF_017654675.1). Lineage (NCBI taxonomy): Eukaryota > Metazoa > Chordata > Amphibia > Anura > Pipidae > Xenopus > Xenopus laevis. The sequence goes on from NC_054380.1 coordinate 127,249,647, forward strand.
TGCTCATGCCATTGTTCAACAATGGACCCTGTACTTTGCACCTTGCATTTAAAATCAAGGCAGATGCCTATGCATTAAGTGGATGGTGCAAGGTGTACCTATAGGTTAGTAGTTTTGTGAATTGCATTAAAATATGCACAAATGATTGTGAATGCACTTTTGTAGTCTTGGAAGTAGGTGCATGGCGGCATTAAGAGCCTTACTAGGCCTTATATTTGGCACTGTGACATCACACCATGACAAATATATTGCAGAATATAAGATATTATATAGGAGTAATTTGCATAATGCCCTAAGCAGTGTGCAAGATGCAAAAATGTGGGGCATTACTCAAGGAGCTGCAGGTCTCTTTGCCCCATTTTGGATCACAGAGCCCTGTATCCTGCACTTTGAATGGAGTGCTTTATTCAAGAGAGGGAGGCATTTACTTTATAATACCTTGAGCTGCAGATGTGCAAGTTAGGGAACTGCAGGAGACACAGCCAGCGTCGGGCCCATAAAGACTAGCTGCACTCGTCATTGAGCATTTGCACCCCCAGGGGACATGAATCACCCTTTAAATGTCACCCAGGAGTTCCATGGCCATATAAAGGCCCTCCAAGTTGACTTCTAATATTCTTATATTTTATAACAGGGCATATTATCTCTACCATGTACCTCAAGTTTCAACGTGTCATGTAACTGTATCTGCAGTAATTGCACCAGGTTAGTAACTCACTCCTCTGGTGTGTTATGCACTCCATTTTTTCACTTACTATGTGGGAAAGTTATAGTAAATATTTGTGAGGAAAATCTGCTTATGCACATCATTGCTAGAGCTCCAACACATACAAAGAGCTTGACACAGACTGTTCTTCCTTTGCATCACTCCCAACCTCAGTGGATCTTAAAATAATGTGTTTTTGGTTTTCTTTACAAAATAAATAATTGTGTTTTAGCTCAAGAACCTATTTTCAGCTCTGAATAACTAAAAGGAAAAAAATAAACTGCCTTGGTTAAAGCTGCTAAATTGATTTGTTTTTGCCAAAAATAGATGCTCTAATTTATTCGGCACTAAGTTATGAGCCGTCGTTTATTCTAGGAGACAACGGTTAAATCAATTACATTCCGTATGCCACAAACAATCCGTTCTGTTATAAGATCCAAACCATGGGGGGATTTAACCATCCACAGTGTGACTGAGGTTGACTGATGACATCATTGCTAACATTCTACAATCAGGGAAAAAGGCAACAGCCCTCCAAATTCTGGCAAGGGTCCTTTGATCCATCTGGCTTCATGTGGAAATAACATATACAGCATCCTATGTACTGTGAGAGTTGGAGGCAATAAAGTGTTTTTCCTATATGATATTTTGTCTTGGGGGGTTTCTCATGCATATGCCTGACAGATGCGGTTCTACCTAATCAAGGCGAGATGATTCACGTTGAAGAATGTTAGCATGTACGATCCAAGCACTTGCTGAAAACATGCTGTTTAGATCATTTATATATCAAACCCTGCCATTTGGTCTGGACATGAGAATTCTAGTGATATGATGAGTAACTGATTGATTCACTCTGAGCATGTCCTGTTGGGTGGGAAAATGCTAAATGTTATTATTAACATACTGAGATGAGATGGAAATTCTACAATGTTATTTGTATGTGGTACTTATAAAAAACATTCTAGGACCATTTTTGGACTCAACATGCTGAAGAGGTGATTGGTGCCTGAAGAGTCTGTGGTAATGTAGGCCTCTGTAGAAAATGTCAGTGTTGGGCAAGAGCTTGCTCTTGAAGTGAGAGGTAGGATTAGGGTAGCTAGCTGAGCAGACAGAGGCTCCAACAAGGAGACCAAAAATGTTAGTGCCCTGCATTGGGTCAGGTAATGCATAACTCGGAAGAGTTACAATGTGCTTTTGTGATTGTATTATTGACAGACTTAATATCCTAAGGACTTCTCATACCCGTCAGATGAACTGAAGAAGCTGCTCGGATGAGTAGTGAAACATCTTCAATTATTACTTAACAAGTCCCATTGCTCTAGAATTACTTATATTAGAAATACCATGACCTGGATGAATGGGCAGGTCCTATCAAATGTGGGGCCCGATTGGATGAAGTGTTGCTGGCTAATGACACATCAAGTATATAGGAAAATAAGGGCATACAGGCATGTGATAGAAAGGGAAGGGGCACACAGGTGCACAAAAAGAGAGATAAAATAGGGCTCACAGGAGTAAGAGAGAGGGAGAAAATAGGGACATACAGGGCAAGAGCAAGAGAGAGGGAGGAAATAAGGGCACACAGGGACAGGAGAGAGAGGGAAGAATAAGGGCACACGGGGTAAGAGAGAGGGGGCAATAGGGGCAGGAGAGAAAGGAGAAAAATATGGGAACACGGGGACAGGAGAGATAGAGAGAAGGAGGAAATAGAGGCCTACAGGGTAAGAGAGAGTGAGGGAGAAAATAGGGACAAATAGGCTAAGAGAGAGAAGGGGAAAAAATAGATGCACACAAGAGCAGGAGAGGGAGAAAGGGGGAAATAGGGGCACACAGGGCACACAAGGATTAGAGAAAGAGAGAGGGATAAATTAGGAGCATACAAGAACAGGAGAGAAAGGGAGGAAATATGGACATACAGGGATTAAAATTGTTACTGGTCCTTTATGCTGGCCATAAATAATATCTCTGCATGTATTGCCGATCGGACGAATTTCAGAGGGAGACTTTCACTAGCTTTTGTTCTGACACAACTTTCGTACGATTGCTGTAGGGGCAGAATATCGGCTGATCTGTTCTTTTATACACATTTTTGCTGCTAAATAAACTTTTCCTAGACAAAGTCTGTCTCCGTTTAGACCGTCTCCTCTACCCACCTCCCCACAAAATGAGATACAGGAAGAGAGAGCCCTGAGCACGTGTGCTCTTCCTTTTCAACTGTCAAACCTTGAACTACAACGGACCCAGGAAAAGGGACATACAGTAGCTGCCTGGGTGAATCAAAGAACCACTTAGGTTCTACTTAGGTACAGGGGAAAACATACCTAAACCTCAGGGTCTGTACACATCTTTTAATCAGGCAGTTGACACAATTCTGTGGGTGGTTGAGTTCAGAATTGCCTCTGGGCTCTAAGAGAACAGAACAGAGTTGGACAGCCTGATTAAAGTGACACATTGATCCGAGCCAAA